>NC_080854.1:35563267-36188267 GCF_030435755.1 Ochotona princeps
AGCAGAATGCCTGAAGCTGGAAGGGCTTGGGTCCAATCAGAAATAGATATTCAAGAGCACAGAAAAGGAGGCGTGGAGGAGTCGAGATCAGGGTCAGCATCCCGGAGAGCCAGCATTGGGAGGAAAAGGAAGGAGATTGTCATAACCTGAGTTGGAGGGAGCAAGGGGAGCGGAAGGCAGATGCCTCTTGTGTGGTTGTCCTGCAGCCTTGTTGCCCTGTGCCTTTGCACTTGACTGTCAAGCCATGTCCTCTGTGCCAGGCCATCCAACCAGCACCCCTGGTCCTCAAAACTCAAGGTCATCCCTGTTGTGGTGTTCTCAATGAGGTGGCATAAAGCCTAATTCTTGGAATCCCATGAGTGCAACATGCTCTTGCTCTGTAGACTTGAACTGCACAAGCTAAGCGATAGAGGGTGGTTCTCATTGTTGGCTGCAGGAGGCATTGCTGGAGAGCTTTGGAAAATGGTCAGGCAGGAGCCCCCAGCATCCACATGTTTGCCACCTGCTCAGATGACATGAATGGCTTACATAGCAGGGCTGCCCGCTTTGCACACGCCACTCAACTGGAGGGTGGCTCAGGAGACCCCTGACCTTGTCTCCTCCCTACCCGTTGTCTTCACAGACTATGGTACCATTAAGAAAGTGCGTGCACCCCTGAAACAGAGCTCAGGCAGCTGCTTGTTGGAGGAGATCGAGCTGTTCCCAGAGAGGCGGCAGGAGCACATCCGGAGTCTGCAGATCCTGCACAGCCAGAGCGTGCTGTTCGTGGGCCTGCGAGAGCACGTGGCCAAGGTGCCCCTGAAGAGGTGCCAGTTCTACCGCACCCGCAGGTATGGCATGCCTGGGAGGTCTCCACTCGGGAGGGAGTATGGGAGTCCAGACCTAGCTGGGCAGATCTCACACAGACAGGTGGACTGGGATGGGAGCCGTCCTGCCACATATGTAGGGGTAGCATTCTGCCACCTACAAGCAGTTTTCAGGGTGAAATGCATTATTCACTGTTTTGTAAGTAAAGTGATAATGCTGATCTTTGGGGTTCTTGCAAGGACCTAAGTGTGTGTTTTATTCAGTACCCACTCTGAACACAAGTAAGTGCTAGACTGAGACTGCTCTGGGTTCTTGAACCTCCTAGGCAAGAGCTTTGGGACATGTGCTTGGTCCACCTCACAGTCCTAGCTCCCCCAGGTGCTGCATCTCCTGAGCCCCGGGGGCCTGATGGGGAGCCTGCCATTTGTGGGGAAGGAGTCCTTTCTGGTCCGAGAATCCCAAGTGCTGCCGTGCCTTCCTCCACGCGCAGGCTTGTTTCTGCATCTTGCAGGACTATGTCCATTAGTGACCACACTAGAAGGAAGTTTACTCTGCAGGCGCAGGTGCTTTGGGGTGTGGGAGATGAGTGTGTACACCTTGCCCTGTCAAACCCTTCCTGATTGGAAATTGCAGGTATGCTCTGATTCCTGACAAAAGCCCCGCACAGGAGTCACCATCTCACACTTCCTTAGAGAACACTGTGCTTGTAGTGCTCATTTCTCAGACCAGTATATAATTGCAAGCGTGCTGCGGAAGTGATCTTTTTTTGGCAAATAGACCCAGGCCATTCTTTCTCTAGGCAAAGTGTCTGGTGACATTAGCTTTGAGATGTAGCGGGTGACATTCATGTTAAAAATCTGATTTTGCAATTTTTTGACCCAGGTCAAGCATTTTGGAACTCATTTATCATCTAACATGTGATTTGCTGTGGGATAAAATGCCACAAGCAAATGTGAAGTACTCCATGCAGTATTTTTGGGTCGAAGGAGGAGGGGTGCGGTCAGTGCAGTGTATATAGCCTGCATCTGCTGCTAGCAGAGGTTGCAGGAGCGTGGTTAGAGGCACTCCTGCTGACAGCGACGCTGTGGCAAGCACTGGGAACATGTTGACATTCATGAAAGGATGAGTCTGTTTCTTAAGCCTGGCCACCTCTGTGCTGGTTTGGAACTGGGGCTGGTTTGTGTTGCCTGGCAGGGTTCTTCCCCAGTGGAGATGGATCAGCAGGTGGCAAGGAGTGTTGCGGTCCAGCCTGTAGGTGTGGCTAGAGGGGAAATTTTCTCTCCCGGCCAGCCCGGTGACTCCAACATCTTAACAGTGACTCCCTCAGGGGTAACAAGGGATAAGCCACAGGATTGTGTCAGCTGTGGAGGCTTTCCGGCTGAGCAGGCATGAAGCAGTTCATCCTCTTCTTGGTGCTTTACTCCTACAGCTTGGAGGACACACAGGTCAGGAGAGGGAGGTGCAGGGCCACTGCTTTCCCTTGAGAATTGGCCATCAGCAGGAGCCGGAGCCACCAGGAACACAAGCCGGCAAAGGCTGCCACCTGCCTCTGCTCGTCTGCCCGCACCTGGCTTCTGGCAGGGTGAATGTCCCGTGCTCCATCGCCCTGCTGGTCACTTGTTCACAGGGTGAGAGTGAACTCCATGGTCAGCTCATGGACTGGGACTTCCTGGCTGCTGCCCTTCAGAGGGTTTGACCCTTAACTATCGCACTGGGCTACAGAGTACTGAACGATGTCTGTTCAGACACACACATGGAATCTTGTCAGGGTGTTTCTCCACTGTTCTTCTCTATAGAAAGATAGGAAAGTACTCTGATGGAACGCTCACTGGAGGAAAGCAGCCGCCGTTTCAAAGTCAGGGTTTGTATAACTGACTTTGGCTCCAGTATGTTGTGCTCATGTCTGATTCTCCTTGATTTAGTTAGGTGGCATTAGTGCCAAATGGTTACAGAAATCAGCACCTTATTAATAAAGTTGGTATGGAATTAGGTTGTGGCAGGACATTATTCACAGTACAGAATGGAAATCCTTCATCTAACTAAAATAGATCCACCATGTATCCCATCTAAATTTTAAAATCTCTGTGTATGGATGTGCATAAACTAAATTTAAAGTAGGGCTTCAGGGTGGAAGCTTGGCTTAGCAATCACAATATAGGTTAGGACTAGGTGAGTGACATCTAGTTAGTTTATTTAACGCATAAGCCGCTACAGCACAATTAGGATTGTGAGTCTGACTTTGATTCCATCTTTCGTAGTCCATCATGATCAGGTATGCTCTGAACCTGGCTAGGTCCTCGCAATGTGTTCGACTCACCTGATCCTGCTGTGTGTATGTGGCCTTCAAGCCACCTTTGCTGGGGTCTCAGGACCAGGAGTGTTCATGTCACATCACCCCATCTGCCTCCTGCGGCACCCGTTCCTCATGCCACCTTTCCTAGGGTTTCAGGACCAGAACCTGTGTCTGACCTGCTCACTTCATGCTTGTCTTTGCCACACTACCCTGTGTCTCCTCTTGCTAGACCGCAGGTTCATCTGTGTTTTCTTCATGTCTTCGACACAAGACACTGTGCCCAGAAGTGGAGTTAGTACCCTTTTTATCCCTTCAAGGAGTACAGTATAGAATCTCAAATTAGTCTGTTAAAGAGCCATGGTATTTCCTCTTGCAGCGTCTTCAACATAGGATGTTTTCAAACACACCAGGAGTGCACAGCCTACAGTAATTTGCAATTATGTTTAGGGGCTGATTAAAATAACTGTGCTTATTAGAAGAACTTTTTCTCACTTGCAACATAATACAATTTGACTGTTAAAACAGCTCTAAGAGGTGGATTTTATTACTACTATTTCAGTTTTGCATAAGGGGAATCCAGAGAAGTTGTGTTTATTTACCAAGTGAAGGATTTGTGGCTGTCTCAGAATGCATTCCATAGGAACATTATGCTTACTTGAAAATTTTTTGGAAAGATTTATTTATTTGTATTGGAAAGTCAGATATACAGAGCTGAAGAGAGACAGAGAGTAAGTCTTTTGTCTCATGATTTACTCCCAAAGTGACCGCAATGGCCAGTGCTGTGCCGATCCGGAGCCAGGAGCCTAGAACCTACTCCAGGTCTCCCATGTAGGTACAGGATCCCAAGGCTTTGGGCCATCATCAACTGCTTACCCAGGCCACAAGCAGGGAGCTGGATAGGAAGGGGGGCTGCCAGGATTAGAACCGGCGCCCATATGGGATCCTGGCACGTGCAAGGCAAGGACTTTAGCTGTTAAGCTACTGTACTGAGACCCCTACTTGGAATATTTTTTAGTCCTTTTTCTAGTAGGATTGTGTTTTTAAATGTATCCCTGAAAGAGTGGATTCTGATAAGATAGCATGATACTTTGTAAAAAAATTGATAACCTTTTAGGGAGAAGTGGCTGGAGAATGTGTACATGGCAGGAAGGTTAGGTGACTAATGCACACAAATGTGCAGTTGTCACCAAACTCGCAAAGGGATGAAGATGGAGAGGTGAGACTGACCAAACATGCTGAGTTGAGTACCAGTACGCCAGCATCCAGTGTGGAGCGGGGACAGGGAAACGGGCACCCCCGCATTGCTGCTTGGGTTTGTCAATTCCACTGGTGTAATCTTGAGCCCAAGTGAGTGTGGTAGGGACTGGCATGGCGGAGCATCAGACTAACCCTCAGACTAATGGTGTCAGTTTGTGTCCTCTGCTCCACTTCCATCCGAATTCCTGCCCATGGCTTGGGAAACCAGCAGAGAATAACCGAAAGCTTTTAAAATCACTGCTGCTAGATTATCTTTAATTAGTAAATATCCAATCCTATTTTTATGCAAAGTGAATGAGACTTTTGTAGCTGAGCAACCTTCCTCCGCATTTATTCACCTTAATGGGGGTTTATGAAATGCTTGAGGTCTTACATTTCTGAGGTTGCTGTGAGATTTGGTTGGCATCATGTAGCTCCTGGGATCCTGGGGAGGACTCCTCTGCCTCCTGGCTCCCTGCTGGTCACTCAGCTTTGCATCCTCCTGTCGGGGGATGGGGTGGCTCTGCAAGTGTCCTCCATCACCCCCTGTGAGCTGGCAGGGCCTCCCTTTCCTCACATCCTCTTCCTGCACATTGGACCCCGGGTCCCTTTGAGGATTCCGGCTGCCTGGTGGCCTGTTTGTCCGAAGCTTCATCTTCTTGCTTTGCCCCATCACTGTCCTCTCTGCCCTCTCCAGACTCATCTCCTAACGTTCATGATGTAAGGGCCCACAGTTTTGCCTAATAATGTCCATGTTGTGTATGAATGATCCATTTAGATGCATAAAGCATATGCAGCCAGTGAAATGTCCGCTAACTACACTACTCCTGATATAATATGTGTAGCCATATGAAGCTTTTTATTAAACTGACTTTTTAGTATATTTGTAAACTCCAGTGCTCAAAAGGAAGATGTTATTTTATTGACATTGGGCAAATCACTCTGAATTGGTTTGGAGGTCCATGCTTGTCCTTGGGGAAATTTCTGATCTTTTCAGGAAAATGGCAATGATGCTGGCGCCATTGCTTCTGCTCACCGTGAGGGTGAGGCGCTGGCTACATGAAACCATGTCTTGTATTATAATTCATGTTGTCGTGGGAGCTCAGCATGTAGTACCTGCTGTTCAGGGAATAACAAGGATGATGGAAGTGGGGACCGTAATGGTAATGGTAAGACATGTATTACATTTAAGCATTGATGCATGCTGATTTGGTGACATCAGAAGGCTTCCACAAGCTCATGCAGCTGTCTGTCCTGCACGTTAGATAGGTAGACATATTTCAACCCAAACCAGTGATGGATTTTGGCTCAATGCTTCCTGGCAGAGTGCCATGCTCCCTGCTGTGCAAACCTGACCCGGGCTTGATGGCTCTCTTGGCTGTCCCCCTGCCAGCCCTTGGGAAGCTGGCTGGGCTGGCTAAACCCCTTGCCATGTGTAGACCTGCTGCTGAGCTGACCTCCCTCTGTTTGCAGCACCTGCATGGGGGCCCAGGACCCCTACTGTGGCTGGGATGTGGTGATGAAGAAGTGCACCAGCCTGGAGGAGAGCCTGAGCATGACACAGTGGGAGCAGAGCATCTCGGCCTGCCCGGTACGTGCCACCACCCTGACCCTGGGGACACGTCTGGGGTGTGTGCCACTGCCCTGCCCCAGGGGACGTGTCCAGGGGCGTGTGCCACTTCCCTAACCTTGGAGATGGCTCCCGGGGAGCTGGCCTGGGCTTGGGCCCCACCTAGCCTCCTGCCATGCCGGAGTTCCTTCTTCTGTTAAGATTAGAGCCTCTCCCACACCCGTCTGTGTTCTTCCTGCTCACACAGGAGGCTGTGTGCCTTCCCGCTGGTGTTGGATTCAAAGCAGAGCAGGCTGCCTCTGATTCTTGCAATGTTTTCTCCAGAGTCGTGTGTGGACACCTTTGTCTCCACAGTAAAATGGAAATCTCCATCTCCTGCATTCCTCTTGGAAGCTGCTTTCCAAAAAGTTGGCAAAACTGAAGATTTGCTGAAAGGAAACGAAAGCGTTTTTTTTGTCCTCCATGTGGGGCTGGCTTGGCTCCAGGCCCCGGGAAAGGTTCGCAGCATCTGCTAGCTATGCAGTCCTGCACCGATCCCTGAGCAGTGAGAAGGCACACAGCTGGGTGAGAACCAGATCCTGAATCTAAGCAAGGCAGTGCCAGTGTCTTTGGTGAATCCACTGGAGCTCCACTTGAAGGAACCAACTATTGTTATCGCATTGGGGTTATTTTTCAGATCACAGCCCTTCCGTCAGTGATGTCTAGGTCTCCCGTTCTCCTAGCATATGAGCAGCAGCTACTAGCTGCCTCCCTTTGCACCGCTGTTAAGTCCCTTTGCTATCATGGAAATGTGGATCCCGACCTGTGGCTGTTCTGTTGTGTTCTCTACATGACTGGGGGGATGGGCAAAAAGGGAAGTGGTGTGTTCAGTTGTGTGAAGCCCTTGCCGAGTCATCCATTCGATCTGTCTCCCACTGGGAAGCCCATTCTTTAGCCTAGGTAAACCATGGGCTCTTGCAGCTGGCCTTACTCTTATGAGTCCAGAGCGAGGGAAGGAGGCTAGCCTTGTTAAAGCCAGTGCTTGCACAGTGCAGTGCTGGAGACAGGGTAATTTGCACATTTAGTTCCTACAGTTATGGAACTGGGAAGTCTGAGATCAAGGTGATAGCATTTGGTCTGAGGAGGACCTTCGTGCTGTGTCCTCACCTGCTGCATGTGGAAGGGCGAGAGCACCAGCTCCCTAAGACCAGCCTCGGTCTAAGAGCAACCGATCCCTTGCCCAAGGGAGGAAGCCTCATGGCCTAATGGCCCTGACAAGATTCCTTTCTTGGTACCACCACAAAGGCAGCGCCTGAGTTTCGGAGGAGGGCGTCACACCGCAGAAGTGCCTAAGATGCTATATTCTGATTGCTTATATTGGAGGTAGGGGACCCAAAAACCTTCCCAAGGATTTAGAGATTTAGTAGTTTAAACTTTTTCTTCTTCTATTTTAGAAAGATACATCATACACACATGCACATGTGTACTGCATGCATGCACACACATGCACATGTGTACTGTGTGCATACACACACACACACACACGGAGAGAGGTCTGTCACGTGCTTCAAACACTTCAAGCTGGGCCAGACTCAGGTCAGCTGCCAGGAACTCAACCTGAGTCTCGCCCCTGAGCAGCAGGGATCCGAGTGTCAAGCCAACTTTTGCCCCTCGAAGCGTGCCCTTCAACAGGAAATGGGACTTTGAAATGAAGCTGGGGCTTAAACTCAGTCTGAAATGGGATGTGGCAGCCTAAGTGACATTTTTAAACTGCAATGTCAAGCAGCTACCCCAAATTTAGAGACCTGAAGAGGACATTCTGCTCCCCCACCCCAAGATTCTTGTTTAAATATGCTGTGAGTTTGTGCAGCTCCAAAGATAAGGCAATTGCTTACTGACATCCCTGAATGCTCTGCTTGCTTGTAAAATTGTCATTAGAAGCATTACTCTCTGTTTAAGTGATTTTTAAAACTCCTTTTTATGGGAAAAGTTTTTGTAAGACAAAAATTCTGGAGTAGTAATGGAAGTTCCCTCCTGTCCTCTTACCCCCTTTCTCTAATTGCTAACCTCTCATATTAGTGTTTTTCACTGTTCATGAACCACACTCAGTTTCTCTTACTCTGTGTTTAAGAGATTTAAGTGCTTGAGTAAGACCCCAGTGGTCATTAGAATAATATGAGAGTTCTGCCTCACTTGTATTTAACAAAGGCAGCACAGTCGTGCACAACTGTGAGGGCTTTATTCCTGCACCAGTATTAATGCCATTTACAGGCACATACCTCCTTGAACGCCATAGCATTTAAGTACAAGGAGACCCTGATCCCAACACAGCATGCAGTAACCAGTGGAATATTAGACACAGCACTCACTGCAGTGTCGCCTCTTGCAGGTATCTTGAGGCTGAAGAGCTTTGCAGGTGTGACTATGTGCAGGTCTCTCATTTAGATAGCAGTGACTGAGTGGAGTCTGAAGGGTTTACGCAGGATCCTAGAATTGTGTTGGCAATGGATGCAGGGTCTCGGCCCCATTTTGCAAAGATTATCCTGAGTCTGAGGGGTGTAAGCACTGCTGGATCTCCAAGTCTCCTAAAAGCAGAGCCCACGTGACGATGGACCAGCAGCCTGAGCCTCTGCCTTCACATTTCGCCCTCAGAACTGGAGAAACCTCAGTTCTCAATTTTGTAGTGGCATCTCTCTAGTGGAAGAGGAAGAGACCTCAGATTCTGAATTATGGGTCTGGGCCAAGGCCCCAGACTGCATTTGGTAGCTTTCAATGAATGAGCTCATTCCATGGAGTCTGCAGGAGTGGGGTCATTGCTGCTCCCACCATGTCAGAGAACCAGGACTCAGGGTCCCAGATCAGGATCACCCCTATCTGCTTACCCTGTGCTTCCTGCTTGCCTATGGCTCCCTGGCTTTATCCTCCTGGAAAGTTCTGTCCTCTGCAATTCCTTTGTAGGCATAGGGTAAGGATCTCATCCAGTTGGAGCTGCAATAGGAGATGGACATGTCCAGTGTCTGCTTTTGTTACAACTCTGGCAAAAGGTACATGGAACTGCGAACATAAAGGAAATACTTCAATTTCTGAAAAGGAAGATCTGAATAGAACATATAACACTTCAGTTTAGCCCTGAAACAATCTTGGTTGGAGTACAGGGAAAATTGAAGCATGTGCCCGGAAGCCCTGTGCGCTTGCCCAATACACCTCCCTCCTCGATCCACTGACAACTAATGAGTTGTACAGAAATGAATTCAATGCAGGATTTGAGGTGATGCTTGTTAACAGACATTGGGTAGCATTTGGACACTGGGTATCCTAGGTGGAGGAAAACTGGCTGTTACACAAGTGGGCGGAAAATCCCATGGAACTGGTTCTCTCACCTGGGAAGCGTCAGCAGTCACCTTGCACAGAGAGGCAGCTGAGGTCACAGGCTGTGGGCTGTCTTGGGGCTTTTTACAGTGATCTTCCCAAGCTGGGCTTCCGTTCTCCTATCTATAAGATGCGATGTGGTGAAGGTAAGGTGAGTTACTGCGTGCAAACCACCGCTGTGGAGAGCCTCAGCTACTGGTGTGTGCCTTAGTGCGTTTTGCTCTAGATCAATATTCAATAATTAAAATGCATATACCAAATAGAAAACCACTTATCAGAAACCTGGGTTGTACCGCAACTATGGAGAACTTACTCTAGATAGGCTTATTTCTGTTGCTTTTTCAAGGAAAGCTAGAAAATATAAAAATATCTATTTATACGAAAAGTTAGGGCTACAGCCCTCACACCATGATGTGTGTTTCAGTTTTCTAGCTGGATTCTCACATGCGTATACTCAGTGTGACGATGAGCATGTGGTTAAATGTCACCCAGTGAGCCCTCATCCAGCTAGCCCCATGTCTTCAGGGGACCAGGGCTCTTTTGCTGTACTGCACAGCGGACCCACCAAGAAGGCACTGAGTCGGCAGTACTGACTGCCCTCCAAGCCACCCTTGGCCTAGAATGAAATTCAAGATTCTTGCCTTGCAGAATTGCAGTTGCTTGTGCTCTCGCTAATGATTAACCAGGGCAATTCCTTTCATTTCTGCTATTTTATTACCATTACTATTCTCATTTTTGTCTGCCCCATTCTTCTTGATTTTTTTCATGAGCCTTCACTTACTTCAAAGTTTTTGTTGTATCATTCCTGGTAACTCATCTCTTGACCCTGACCTGAAGAAAAAGGACTCTGGCAGCAAAAAGCGAAGACGGCCCACTGCCGTGGTTCTCGGGGAGGAGGGAGAGGGCCTTGCTCCCAGGAGCTGGAGCTGTGGGTAGAGACCTTTCTAGTTGTCACTGCTGGAGATGGCAGAGTATTGGTGCCCAGTGAATGGAGGTCACTGTGCGTGGTAATACAAGACAGATCCCTGACAAGTGATTTACAGCCACATATCAAAAGTACCAAGGATGTAAAAATCCTAGCCTCATGAAAACAGGTAGACCAGAAGTTTCAATCGTGTCCTCCAGCCAGGCATTAGCCCCTAGCCTGGAGCTTATTCTGTTTTTGGGCATAGCTGGTGCAGGCAGCCCAACCCTCTGTGGCTCTCTGGGGAATCATAGTGATAATGAACGCGACCCTTTTTCATTCATTCATGGTGTTTCTTTGTAAAAGATCAGAAAACTCATAGAAAACCCGAGTACCCGCGCTGGGGCCACTGCTGTGGCTTCTCTGGCCTACAAAGGCCGAGATACTCAGGTCCTTTCAGGTTATGAAAGCTCTTTGGAGGAAGCAAATGGTGTAGAACACTGATTTTATTTCCATCTTCATTACTTTGTCACAATTCCTTTAGGTACTTCACCTCTGAGTTTTTTGTTTTTGTTTGTTTTAGCATTTATCAGTTTATATTGGAAAGACAGATTTATAGGGAGAAGGAGACACAGAGAGAAAGATCCCCAAATGACCATAGTGGCCAAAGCTGAGCCGATTTGAACCCAGGAGCTTCTTCCAGGTCTCCCACGGAGGTGCAGTGTCCCAAGGCTTTAGGCCATCCTCTGCTGCTTTCCCAGGCCATAAGCAGGAAACCAGATTGGAAGTGGAGCTGGGACAAAAATGGGTGCCCGTGTGGGGTGCAGGTGCTGTGAAAGGAAGAGGATTAGCTGGTTGAGACCTTGTGCCCACCCCAGGAGCTGCATTTATTTTCCATTTTGGAAACATCTGTTTTGAGGTCCACTCACACCCTGAGTGGGAGCCAGCAGATGGTGCGGCTCCATTCCCTCAGCTTTGCTGTAATGATTATAGAAACGGCCAGGCATAATGGGGAGTTCACAGTCTTTTCCACCTTAATGGACACAGAATGTCAGTGCCGATTACAGAGAAGAGCTTGGCTGTAACTGAGGCAGTTGCATACGGCAATGGGATACAGTGGAGAACACACTGCATGCACACTGCTTCTTGAGTTTTGAAAAGTGGTAGATCAAAGTGCAGTGTAACTGTGCGACATCCGCATTACTCTGTGGCGGTGAAGCAGCAGCCTGTTTTCAGAGAATAGATTGCCACATTGCTTATCCCGAGCGGGACGAGCCTTTGCAAGCATGAGTAGTTCAGGAAGGGGCTTTGGCTACGGAGGTGGGCGTAGCAGGCAGCAGCGGGTCATGTGACACCTTAGTTACCCTTTATCCAGGCTCTGTATTTGTCAGGTTTCTGTCAGCAATTCATGCAGCCCTGTACTAAAATTGGCAAGTTTGGACTTTAGACCTTTCCCTTCCTTGTTGAACAGGGAGATTTCTCTTTTCAGGAAAACCCACTGGTTTCCTGAAGCAGTGACTGGGAATGGAACTGAGTCCCTCGGCTTTTTAGAGCTTTCTTCCTCCCTGCTACTCACGTCACCCTTAGACTCAGCAGCCCTGGCCAGCTTCTACCCTAGCTCTTGCATTGTCTTCTGAGGTGCAGCACATGCTCCTGTTCTGCAGGCCTAAGCTTGCTGGGCGTGCTCTCCTTGGCAGCCCAGCTCTGGTCATGGCCCCATCATTGGATTGTGTGAGTTGATATGGTCAGGCCTCAAGAGCTTCCCTGTTGGCAGATGCACTCTGAGTAGGTGGTGACAGCATGTGCTCAACCAGGATACGCTCAACTACTTGAGTACACAGCAGTTGCTTGACAGACATCATTTAAATACGTTTTGAATTAAGTGTTGGTCATTTGAAGGTGATTTCAGAGGTGAGCTGGACCTTACGTGACAGCAACTTTCCCAGTCTTTCATTTGGTAAGGGTGCATGGACGGGAAACAGTTCTCCATCTAGGATTTTGCACTCCAAGCTTTGTGTTCCTTGGGTTTTTCACACTAGTTACACTTGGACTCTAGGCTGAGGCCCCTTCACTGGAATCTTCCATGCCTCCTACCTCCTCCTCCACACCTCACACTCTTCCTTTTTCCTTCAGGTTCTTCTTAGCCCCATTGCTTTACCCTCCCTTTCTCCCAACTTCCCACTTCCTCCTGCTATTCCTCCTCCTCCTCATCTGTTTTCCACCACCTATTTCTTCCTTTTCTCCTTCCTCAGGGTCACTGCCAACAACCTCTGCTACTCTACTTTGCAATGCTGTCTTAGACACTCCTTGTTGATCACAGTGAAGAGTGTTCTGAGGGGTTCTGACTGTCTTCTAATTGGACCTTCTACTATGTTTATGGCTTCAGTTCTCTCTGACACCTTCATCTCTGTTTCCTAGACAAGGAACCTCACGGTGGACGGACACTACGGAGCATGGTCCTCATGGGTGCCGTGCACACACACAGATGGCACTGCTGTCGGGTCCTGCCTCTGTCGGTCCCGCTCCTGTGACAGCCCAGCTCCACAGTGCGGTGGCTGGCCCTGTGACGGCCCCAGTATGGAAATCGCCAACTGTTCCAGGTATGCCGTGGGAGCACACCCCTTCTCCCCTGTATACTGCCCTGTGTTCAAATCAGGTGTCTAGAGGCTTAGGCAGTCACTGCTACTGCATACCTTCCCTTCTGAAGAGGAAGGGGCTAGGGAGACAGGTGTACTCTCCACTTGAAATTGAAACTTCCACCTGCCAGTAAGATGCTACCTACAGGCCTGCTGTGGCTTCTTCACTAGCTTTGGAAACATTGTAGCTTACATACCCTAATAGGCTTTTTTTGAAGGAAATGCCCATGTTTTTAATGAATTTCTATCTAAAATATGTAGACTGGGAGGCAGTTATGCAAGTGAATACTCTGCAGTGTATCCAAGCTCACCTCCCCCCAACTCAGCCAGCAGGGACCCCAGAGCAGTCAACGGAGCAGCCCACGTCATCTGTCCCAGTGTGCAGGTTCTGTGTAGCTCTGCTGAGTGTGATGGTGGTGCTTGAGATATGTGTGTGTGTAGCTGGGTGTGTATACACACATAGCTGTACTCAGTTTTTGTCGTATCCCTAGAACCTAAGCACTGTGCCTGATATGGAAGAAGTGATGTCTAATTCCATTACTCCAGGTCTGTGTACCCCTGCTAAGCTGGAGTAAATTAAGTACAGAAATGTGAAATACACTGTTTTTTAGAATAATTTACATTTGAAACTATTTTAGAAATCATTTATTTTCAATTATCATTTATACCTGGACTTTCAGTAGAATAGTGGACTTTTATTTTTAAAAGAATGCATAAAGTAAAAATGAGAATTATGGTGAGTTAATTTGTTTCCAAAGAAAGTATAAATCCATTCCTGGGCTTGTAGACATTCATGTATGAATTGTGCAGCAGGCATTTTCCACGCAGTGAGCCATCTGCATGGGAATTTGGGTCCTGCCTCCCACGGGTGTTTTAATACCTAAAACTCTTGGAAATGCTCAGCATTTACTTGTTACCAGCAGGAACAAATTGCTAAAGAAGATATCTAAATGATGAGCGTGAATGCAGATGTTTTACAGGAAAACATGAAAAGGAATCCTTCTTTCAGTAGCAGTTGAGTTTATGAAACACTTTTACAAAATTGGCTCATTTTAAAATGTCTCTACATTGCATATGGAGAACAGCATAAATACATACACACATATATATGTATGTATGTAGATACTCAGCAATATCTGTGCTCTTATAAAACTTTGCCAGATTCCAAGAAAATAGGCAAGAATGTGTATTTAAGTACCTTGTTTTTGTTTTTAATGTAGTTTGTTGTAAGGCCTCTGACATTAGGGCACCTTTGCCAGCGTGAACACCATCAGGATAGTTATTAATGGTACTTAACAACAAAACATCTCGTACAGTGTAAGCTGATTGTTTTGTTCTGATGCACTTTTTATTGACTCTAACAGATATGATACAAATTAAATAGGGTCATATGCTCCAGAGATCCGTTTTTGCAGCTTTTTAGTGAAGCAGCATTGTTCTGTGTTAGTCTACCTTTCTCATCCTTGAGGTCTTACCACAAATTGAGGGTCTCTTACCCATAGGACCTGGGACCTGAATGCTTCTGGATTTCAGTTCTCCAACTGTTGGCCATCTTTCCATATCAATCATGCAATATCTTAGAGATGGTTCCGAGTCTAAACACAGATTTCATGGGTTTCATGTGCACTTTATATTCACACACTGGAAAGAATTTTATAGAATATTTTATTTAATGTATCTTGCATTCTAACTGACTTAGCACACAATTTCAGAAGTAGAAACTCTTGGATCATGAAGTTGGCTCCCAGAACATTTCTGATTTGGGAATATTGTGGCTTTCCGATTGTTAGGTTAACGATGTGCAACCCACAGTTTCTAACATAACCAGCCTTTAAGTCTTCTTGACTCTGAAATCACACGCCAGGGGTGGGATGGGGTGCTCGAACCACTGGGGATCATGCCTGGGGTGGGATGGGGTGCTCGAGCCACTGAGGCTCACGCCTGGGGCAGGATGGGGTGCTCGAGCCACTGGGGCTCATGCCAGGGGTTGGATGATATGGTGCTCAAGCCACTGGGACTCATGCCAGGGGTGGGATGGAGTGCTCGAGCCAATGGGGCTCATGCCAGGGGCAGGATGGGGTGCTCGAGCCACTGGGGCTCATGCCAGGGGTTGGATGATGGGGTGCTTGAGCCACTGGGGCTAATGCCTGGGGTGGGATGGGGTGCTCGAGCCACTGGGATTCAGTAACCCAGTCCACTTGGTCCTTGGCTGATGTTTGCTCTTCTTAGCACCTCCCAGATTAGGTGTTCCCCATGGAGACTATATGTGTGTTGCTCTGGCTGGGGTGCAGGCATGGCTTATCCCTGAGCAGATCAATGACAGATCACATTGCTTTGTCTCTCCCAGGAATGGAGGCTGGACCCCTTGGACCTCGTGGTCACCCTGCAGCACCACCTGTGGGATTGGCTTCCAGGTGCGGCAGCGGTCCTGCAGCAACCCCACCCCCCGGCACGGTGGCCGAGTGTGCGTGGGACAGAACCGAGAAGAAAGGTGCGTACCTACTCGCTGCCAGCGTTGCCTCCCACATCCTTGCCCTCATTCCAGTGTGGTCAGTCTGAGCTCGGAGGTTAGCTTAGCTGTCAGTGGCCTCTGTTTTTGAATGATCTGCCTCTCTGCCTAACCCCTGGTAAGCAGGACAGCAGCATCATGGGCTGGCTGGTTGGGTCGACTCTCTGAGCAATCCTCCAGGTGGCCCAGAATACAAGAGATGAACAGTTTAGGCCACCTGTGCTGGCACCTGGAGACTTGGGAAGCCAGGCTTCTGGTGAATGCCTGTCCTTGTGGGAGTTGGCCCAGTACTCTGAAGAGCTGCTGTACCCTGGAGGCCCTGCGGCCCCACATATAGATACGCTGTTGGGTAGGAGCTGTCCTATCCACCAGAATCAAACGAAGCAGCAGGATGGAGGTGAGCACAGGGCAAGGCTTGGGTTATGTGTATAGGTAACCTGCCCTGTTGACAACACCCTCAAAGAACCTGGAACAGCCCTGCGTGGGAGTCCCCGTGCACTCCACCAGTTTTCAGTCCCAGCAGCATCATTTCAGTCTGATGTTGGAGTTCACAATGTGTTTCTCTGACCTTAGGGTCTGAGGATGTAACATCTTTTCAGTTTAATGTGTCTTCCAGTCTGTCACTAGTGGGAGAGCATCCAAGCAGGTCCGTTGCACGGAGCATTTAGGCTCCCTGCTTTGACTGTTCCCGTGTGCTTACTGAAGAGCTGTCAGGGCCTTCTAAGCAGTGTCACGGGCTTGTATTCACTGGCCAGAGCTCAGGGAAGACTCTTAGAAAAGCGCTCTATGCACCTGGTTGCCATTTGTTGGCAATGTGGGTAAGCAGAACCACCGGACTCACGGTAAGAGGCATTTATTATCACCAAGATCAGGGAACCACACCGCTTCCCTTCCTCACTTACCTGTTAGGACTCCATTCCCTGGACTAAGGAGGAAGTGAAGCCGATTTGGACAAAGCAGTGTTTGTCAGTCCTGAAGGGTTCCCCAAGACAGTCTTGTGCTTCTCTGTCATTTTCTCTCTCACTCAAGCTAATAAGTGGTGAAGCCAATTATGGAAGAATTGTCTCACTGCTCTTTCAAAGTCTCGGAAGATTTCATGTTGGCCGGAAGTTTTTAAGTGTGCATTGTCACGTAGTGCAGGTCTTTGATTCAAAGTCACTTTCGTCTGTTGTGAAGCCTTCTTGGAAGTGTAGCATCACTAAGGACGTAACTTGCGTGTTGCCTTCCTTTCGCTGGGTGCCCGAGGAGGGAGAGGCCGCTTAGCTTTGGAGTGACCGTGCCTAGCCACACATCCACATCTGATGGTTCATAAAGCTCCGCTTTTAGGAAAAGCTTGGCAAGGGGAGTGACTGGTGCACCTAGGGGTTTTAATTTTGTTTTATGGAAGAGACATTAATTTGAGCTGTCTTAAATACTTTCTCAATGGAGAAATAATTGGATTTGAGTATTAAAAATGGATAAGAACAGGCACTATGTGAGTCTTCTAATATGTCAAATTTAATCCTCACTATCACGTAGCCTTCCTAGGAGCTACCAAGAGGAAAAACGCAGCTTCCCAGTGTCCCAAGGTTATTATTTTCATTACTAAATCAAATGGGATTTCTTTTTTATGTTTATTTTTTGTGATGCAGTTCCATAGGCTCAGGACTCTCCTCTTCCACTCTGCCTATTCTCTGTGGGATTTCGGTTCACCTGGTAATAGAGGGAAAACCTAGCCACATAAGCCTCATATGCAAAGTGCATCTCACCCATCTCCAAGTCCCCGCTAACGTGTCACCCGTTAAGACCTCAAGCCCAGGCCCTTATTACTGACATCAGTCCCAGGTATGAATGGTAATCTCTGGGTCTAGTTCCTCTTGTTGTATCCATCTGCAAAAGCAGGACAGTCAGTAAACCTGTACACCTTATGAGTGCCAGTTAGAGTCCTGCCTGCTTCAGTTCTAATCTAGCTCCCTGATAAAGCGCATGGGAAAGCAACGGAAGGTGGCTCAAGTCCTTGGGCCCCTGCAAGCATGTTAGAGACCTGAAAGAAACTTCTGGCTCCTGGCTTTGGACCATCCCACCTCTGAGCACTGCGGTCATTTGAAGAGTTAATCAGCAGATGGAAGACTCTCTTTCCTTCCTTCCCATCTTCCCTCCCTCTCTAATCATCCCTTTCAAATAAATAAATGAATGAATCCTAAAGACAAAGCCTAAGCATAATGTTCCTTATTTCTTGGTGATTGGGTCCACTTCCTAAGACCGTCTTGCCCTCCTGTATGGGTACCATGCCCTTAGAGTTGGGTAGTGGTTTCCACCTTCTTCCTGCCTCTGGATGTTGGACTTTGAATTTTGTGTGTGTGTGTGTGCTTTCTGTACCTTTGAGTAGTTAAAACCTTGCATTTCTCTTTCATCCCACACTTTCCTGGAAGCAGCAAGAATAACCCAGGCAGCACCTTCAGCACTAAGCTTCAGAATTTCCTCAGCTGCATGACTCACTACACACTTTCATGTTCTGTCTATTACTGTAGGCAAGAAGTTGGAGAGCTTTTCCCATTATAGAACAAGGTTCTGTTTTCTTTCGGTCTCAGCTGGAATAACTTTCTGAAAAACTTACTGGGTCCTCCAAGGACTTCCTTGGAGTCTACTTTGTTCAAGAAAAGCCACCCTCACGGTGCTTTTCAAAACTGTTCCTCCCTCTTGGATGTGGCTGGGAGACAGCATCCTCCGGTTTGTTCCAGGCACTCTGCTGTGACCGAAAGGATCTGTGAGACCCACACCTGTTCTTGACCTCTTGGAAGGACCCTCCATCCACTCAGCACCACACCTGTCCTGTTTAGTGCAGCCCCTCATAGCAGCTTCTCCACTCTTAGTGGCTTTGGGAGAGCCCCAGGAGGAGACACCAGTCCCTAGAGACAGTCCCTGGAGTCTGCACTGCCGCTGTCATGATTCATCTTGGTCTCTGGAGCTCTGCAGGACTTGCTCAGTTCCTTACAGAGTTCATGTGCCTTCACTATTATTCAAGGTATAGACCATGTGTGCTTTCCCCTTTGCTACTCTTCCCTCTGCCTGGTTACTCTTCAGACTTCATTCCTCTACTTCTGCCATCGTTCTTGCACGAACGCATGAAGGTGCTCAGTAGTCCTCATCCTGCGGACCCCTTCAGCTGGGCCTGGTTGTTAGCTTTGTGACTATAATTCCTGCTCTTGACACCCTCATATTCTCCACAAAGATCTCCAGGTTTGGAGAAAGCAGTAGAAACAGCAACAAAACAGTCGCATCGTAGCTGCATTTGCCTTCTGAAAGCGACACCGCAGATGCCTGTTCCTGATTGATGACCACTGTATGCCATTATTTTTGACCCTAGAAATGTGTTTTGTTTTCAGTGTATGGATTTTTGTGAAGGTGTGGTAGGCTAAGATTGTGTTTCCTCAATGGGTATTTGGTCTAGGGTTGAAATACTGGTGAAGACACTTCTTCCCCACACTGGAGTGCCTGGATTCAAGTCACATCACCAGCATTTGACTCCAGCTTAGGCAGAAGGTGTTGGTTCAAGTGGTTGAGTCCCCTCCATTGCACGTGGGAGATGTGGCTTGCATACACAGCTCCTTTTACCATGTCCTACTGCTGGAAATTGCAGGTGTCTGAGGAAGTAAAGTTATGAATGAGAGCTCACTCGTTTCTGCCACCTGCTTTCTGTCTTTACCTATCACATGAAGTTTTCAAAAGATGCTTTTCTCTGTGCTGTACTTTCTGAGCTGGTGCCCTGTTTCCAGTTGGCACAGTGTCCTGAAGGATGAAGCCTACAGTGGTCAAGCTGGCTGACTTGGGCCAGGCTTTTGGAACCATTGTGTCCTGTTTCAAAAGATGGATGGCCTAGCAAGGGAGGAGGATGCAGGAGAAAATACCTCCCATCCTACTGTTCTCTAGAACCTAAGTCTGGGCTTAGTAGACACTTGGTTTGTCACCCCATCTTTCGCACTCTATTTGATTATGGTCACAATAACTTCTTCATGTTTTTGCTGTTTTGCTCACTTCATCCCATTTCATCTGTAGAATGAAAGACAAGAGGAAGATGTGGCTGCTCAGAGTTAAAGGATGCTTTGTGTATTTAGCTAAAAAATTGACAAATTCACAATATATGCAGAAGAACAGAGTGCCTTCCAGCACTGCAGACCTCAGGGCAGATGTTTGTAAAGTTGTATTGTAATTCTGTTGAATGACTGATGGTCTTTTTAATCATGACATCATTTTGAGGGTGTAAAATTAGTTTTAGACACTATAAGCTAAGTATATAGCATAGGTTTTCATATTAATCTCCTGCTTCAACTTTTACGACTTTATGCGGGTAAGGTAATGGGACTTACCTGACTCCACAAAGAGAAATGAATTTGAATAAAGCTACACTGACTTTGTATTGGTAACTACTTTGTCTTTCACTATTTATGATCAGAAGATAAATACCCCTACCTTGATATTTCTATATGCTCTTACTTTGAGGTGTCTGTTTGAAGGGTTTTGTTTTATTTTGTTTCTCTTTTAATTGGCTGCACAGGAAGATCCATCCTGCATTGTGAGTTTAGTATTTTTTTCCATCGTCTGCCATACATCCCATCGTCTGTGCATACACAGCATGGCTGGCGTGACATCTGCCACTTGTATGGTGCCACCACTCCAAACAAAAAAGCCGCCCCACACACAGCATGCCCATGTGTTCAACATCTGGTGCAGGGACGGCAAGTGGAAAGGTCTGCCATTTCATGGGGCACTGAATGGTTCCCTTCTCTTGGTTTCCACATTCCAGGTACTGCAATGAGCATCTGCTGTGCCCCCCACACATGTTCTGGACCGGCTGGGGTCCTTGGGAACGATGCACAGCCCAGTGTGGGGGTGGCATCCAAGCACGTCGAAGAACCTGCGAGAATGGGCCCGACTGTGCAGGCTGCAGTGTGGTAAGTAGCCTGGTCCTGAAGCTCCGCTCACAGCACCTGCCGATCAGGTGACTGTGAAGCCCTCAGGGTTGACGCCAGAGGTTCCTCGTGGCTTTGTTTTACTGCTGCCTTCAACAGGTCCTATTTCTGGTAACACTTTAAACTGTTGCATTAAGTTCCCCTGGTGTTGCTCTTCCCCAGCACCTTGCGGCTGCGCTTCCTGTCACTTCTGTAAGCCCAGCAGACATGGCATGCAGGATGCTCAGAGAGGCAGTGGCCAGTGTTCTCTGCAGTCTGCGGAGGATCCTGGCTCTGCCTCCTTCCATGGAGCTCTCTTTTGGTCTCTGAGACACTTCCATCTCTTGGTTCCTGGGGCTGAGCCAAAATTGTGTGCTTTGTGGAGCTAAATTTGTGAGGCATGAAAAACTCATGCCCCAGATAGCCTTGGGAAAGTCAGAGGAATCGGCTTCCGAGGCGGCTTATTCACACTAGGCCCTGGCTAAACTTTGCTTTCCTGGGGTTTGCAGTTGAATGTCCTCTAATGGAATCTGCAGCATTTGCTCCGGGTCTGATTAAATAAACTTGACCAAGAAAAATGACAGAGTTCAGAGGCTAACATTGTTATTCAGTAAGATATGAGGGTAAATCTGTGAGCACTGGCAGGGTCAGTGGACTTGTGTCTTTCTTTGCACGCCCGGATGCCGGGGGCTTAAGGCCTGTCCTCCTACTGGAAGGATCAACTCACCTGCTGGGACCCGGAGCTCACCCCGCTCCTGCCTTTCCTTGAAGTGCAAGAATTCAGGAACGAGTTTTAATCATTCACTTGAGTGTAGCCTAGCTCTTGTTTCCTTACTGGAGTGTGTGGGCAGGTGTGTACCTGCAGTACATCTGATTATAAATGCAAAGCTTCAAGGTCTTTCTAAAATGTCAATATATTTGTTTCCTCATTTATCATAGTTTTATGGTTTATGAACCAAATGTCACCATAGCTTTTCAAGGTAGAAAAATACCATGGGTGCCTCCAGTGAGGCTAGCAGCAATTTCTCGATGTTTCTGTTTCTCCCACCAAACCTAAACTCCTGGCTGTCCAATTCCAGGAAGGTGATTCTGCAACACGAAATGACAGTCATTATGTCTGCGGCAGCAGCGTAGCCTTTGCTTCCCTCTGCCAAGGCTTCCGGTCCCTGTCCCTCTGAGGCAGGAGCACTCATCCATGTCAGTCCAGGGGTCTCACGTGATGCAGGCCGGCTTGGCTGCTTTGGATGTCTCGGGCGACATATTCTCTGTTAAGTTTCCAAGAGCTTGGTATTCAAATGATACTTAGCAAAAACAATGTGCCTGTTTGGTCTTAATAGTCTACCTGCAGATTTTAACTTTTTGGCTACACAATGCACGTGTTATAAAGGAAGTGGTTTTTTTTTTTTTTTTTTTTTTTTTGGTCTTGTTTTTGTTTTAAATGGACAGAGTAGCTCTCAGTGTAGGCTGTTCACTGATTTGGGAGCCAGGCAGTGGTCTAGTCCATGTCCATGTCTAGCTGAATGGCAGCCGAAGTGTGTTTCTGGGGTTGAGCCATTAGGGAAGGGGTAAAGGTCCCGCCAAGCCAGGGCCGCTGTGCCAGGTTCTGGCAGCAGGCTCGCCTTGAAGTTTCCCTTCCTCCTTTCATTTCTTTGTTATTCCTGCGTGTCAGCTGCTCTTGGAGCTCCGGTTTGCTAAAAACATGTGCAAAATGCAGTGTTGCCTGTACTGTAAGTGATAACATCTGTGGAAATGTAAGACCCCGAAGTTCCTGCTTATTGCAGCAGCTTATAGACAAAACGGAGAGTTGAGGACTGTATCTTCAAGTACAAACAGGTTCTGAGAGACGCCTCATCTTCCTGGCTCCACCATCTCGAGCTGAAATTTCACAGTGAGATTGCCCGACTTCTGCTGTTCTTTGAGTCATCACCGGCCTTACATATATCCCTGTAGAAGAGGTTCTTGGCAGCCTGCCTGGGACCACCTGTGGGCTGCATGGGGGTCTGGAGCCTTGGCTAGTTTGGGGACCCGACTGACAGGATCCCAAGGACCTGGATCTGGTGCTGTCTTGCCATTCTGTGCAGCTAGGAGCCCCTCACGGCCCCCTGGACTGCGCCACTGCCCACCCAGATCACAGGGGCAGCTCTGAAATAGGTGGTTCTGTGGCCCTGTGGGCACTGGAGAAGGTTCCGGCTGGCAGACCCCTCCTTTGAGGCTCTGCTGGTCTGTCAGGAAGTTGGAAAAAAAACAAAGAAACAACACCACCTTTGCCCCCATTCTGAGTACATTAAAGCCCACAGCGCCCTGTGGGGTTCCCCGGGCTCTGCACCCCAAGTCTGCAGGTGTTCTGTGTTTGCCTGTGACCCCACAGGGCAGGTGGTTGGGAAGAACAGGCCCTACCCCCACTCAGGCTCTGCCTCTGAGCCACCAGGAAATCTGCTTTGCTGTTGCACCCCTCCAGGTGGGTGTCTGTAAGTGGTGTTAGGAGCACTGTTTCAAAGATCCCATAAAACACATGATATTCACATGTGGGAGTTTTCCAAATTCACAGAAAAGGGCATTAAAAGAGCTATTTATTTTGGTGCAAAAGAAATTGAAATCTATGCACAGTGGTATATCCTGGCCCAGTGGCAAAGATACTCATAAAATAGTAGTTATCATCATTATTATCAGCAACCATATTTCAGAAAAAATAGAAGTCTTACCTTTAAATGCAGTAACAATAACAGCTAGCTACATGTTCTATGATATTTGAATAGCTTCACAGTAATATTTATATTAATCTGGAGATTATTTTATATTAATACAAAATTAGTCCATCTGAATTGTACAATAACCATAAGCAATACAATATCTTAGTCTAGTACTTATAATAATATTGAAATGTTACAGCATTTGGAATGCTAACAATTATATTAATATTAAATTATATGTTAATGTGTTCATATTGATTATCTCTGCAATAGTGCTTTCATTTTGAACTTATTTTAATAATCACAATAATACTTGTTAAACAGGTCTAACAAATCCAAACCTTCAATATATTGTCAAAACCTTAAATTCTGATTGCATACATTTAGAACCATTCAAACTGGGTTCATTATTTAGACTGAAATTCTCTGTTAAAGATCAATTAACTTTTTTTTAAAGATTTATTTTATTTTATTTTTATTACAAAGTCAGATACACCGAGAGGAGGAGAGACAGAGGAAGTGGAGCTGCCGGGATTAGAACCAGCGGCCATATGGGATCAAGGCGAGGACCTTAGCCACTAGGCCACGCCGCCAAGCCCCAAGATCAATTAGCTTTTATTGAATAGCTACTATCTGCCATGCACTGCACTTATGAGATATTAAAATATTTTGTGTTAATGCTCTACACATCTCTATAAGGCAATTTTCATAATTACTTTTACTTGAAGAGGCGAAAACTCAGTGTAGAAGGATTAATGAACTTGCCTAGTAACAACTTGAGATTGGGTGACTGGGCCAGAGTTTGAGAATTGGTTCTCTTGGTACAAATAGCATTTAATTACATGACCTTATTTGCATAATATATTTAGAAAGAAAATATGCTTTACATATCTTTACTCCTTTTTAGCACACATTATATAGTCTTCTTAAAAAGGAGTTTTTTGGCTTTCTATACCGACTCTCGTGCTCATTAGCACACTTGATTTTAGGAATATTATGAACAGTTCCCTCTTGCCAGCCAGGAAAGAACCAATACGAGATTACTGGGAGCAGAGAAATAAACTCAGAGCTCAAACCTTAAACCCCTGTTTTGGCTGGATGTTATAGTATGTGACAAGAAGAAAGCTAGGAAATGCTGTGTTGTATAAGCAGTGTTGCTTCTTCAATTAATGGAACTGAATATTCCCTGGTAGGTTTAGCAAATGTGTCAACGAACAAAGCTAAAGACGGTGTCGGATATGGCAAAGAAAACTTACAAAAGAAACAGACTTAGTATTGCCAGCTCTATATTTCTTACTGAAATATCTCACCAAGTGTAACACAGTTGGCCAAGAGCTGTGATTTAAGACGCCAAGAGGGAGGATATGGTAGATATTTATTGCCAAGCTACAAAAGCAGCAAACCTCAGAAGGCCCAGAGGGGTTAAGAAGAACCGGCATTGCAATCAATACATGCCGTCCAGAGGGCTCGGGGAAGGTTAATCAGAGTTGATGCGACACACGGAAGTTTGTTTGTGTCTGATAATGGTGCTGCGGCCAAATTTAGGAGCAAGGAAAGACTACCAATTCAAAATAGGTTATGACATGCAAAAACTATTGGCGCTGTTATGCAATACCTTGTTTTTTCGGTAGCACATTAGCGCTGCAAAATGCTTTGGGGAGTGGCCTCTCGCCTCTTCGTGATCTGTTTCCGCATGGGAAAACAGGGTGGGGGACTAGAAATCTTGCAGTGGGAATGATCAAACCTGTTCCTGCACATCCTGAGCAGGGCCAGGGTCCTGGGGGTGCTGTAGAAAATGCACCTACCAAAGCAGTGAGATTCAGTGTGAGATCCCAAGATTCCACACCCCAGGGGCATTCTGCATCATTTTAGGCAGCTGAATTGCCCTCCAAGCAATTTTTTTTCCTTTACTACGATGTCCTCCATGCTTTTTTGGGAAAAATCACAGGATTTAATTTTTTATGGCTGAATGATTCTCCATTGCGTATATAGACGACATTTTAAAACCTGTTTTTAGCTATTTTAGCTTTGCTTGAAAGGGAAGGAAGAGAGGGAGGGAGGGGAGCCATGGGCAGGCCAGGAGCAACGGGAAATCCACGGAGCGTCAGATATGCTGGTTCCATGTCAGTGTCTCAAGCAGGAAGTTACTGTTTGACCCGATGCTTGTTCGTATCCGTACATCTCACTGCAGCCCTGGGTGATTCTGTGCCTTGGCTGGTGTGAACAGTGTCGCACAAAGCTTGGTGGAGCAGGCATCCCTGAGATGTGCCAATTGGCTGTCTTTTGGACATAAACCCAGCAGTCATGGAAGGTTCTCGCTCTGATGTTACAAGGCATCTCCTTGCTGTTTCTCATTATTGTACTTGCTTGCGTTCCCCCCAGCAGTGTGTAAGAGTTCCCGCAGCCCCACATCTTCTCCAGCATCGGTGACTTTCTGGCTTTGATAACAGCCATTCTAACTCCAAGGCGGTGAACTCACTTTGTGGCTTTTGTTTTCAAGCTTTATTCATTTTATTGGCAAGGCAGATTTTCAGAGAGAAGGAAAGACAGAGATCTTCCATCCACCTGTTCATTCCCCAAATGGCTGCTCTGTCCAGAGCTGCTGAGCTGAAGCCAGGAGCCAGGAGCCAGGAGCTTCCTCTGGGTTTCCCGTGTGGGTGCAGGGACTCAGCATTTTGGCGGTCCTCCAGTGCTTTCCCAGGCTGCATGCAGGGAGCTGGAGGGGAAGTGGAGCAGCGGGACTAGAGCTGGCAGTGTGGAGTGTAGCCACCAACCCCTTGTGCGTGCAGATGAAGGGTCAGCCTGTGGGGCCCTGGTGCTGCTCCCTCCTATCCTTGTGGTTTCTGCTTGGTGTTTCCCACGTGGCTGGTAGAATTGAGCATTTTTTTTTACATGTGTTTGTTGGATGTCTGTATTTCATCTTTGGAGAAACATCTATTTGTGCTCTTTATTAACTGAGTTGTGTTATTGTCAAGAGGTGTTTTGTTGTCACCTGCTGTGCGTATTAACCCTTGGTTAGGACTTCCTGAACCTGTAAAGGCCATCGTATGATATTTGTTCTTCGTGTTTTGTAGAACTCAACTATAAAGCCATAAATTCTGAGCTTTCTTCATTGGGAGATTTTTAATTACTGCTTAAATCACATTGCTTATTACAATATATTTTCTGGATCTTCTATTTTTTTAAGATTTATTCATTTTTGCTGGAAAGGCAGACATACAGAGAGGAAGAGAGACAGAGTGACCGCAATGGCCCAGCTGAGCCAATCCGAAGCCAGGAGCTAGGAGCTTCCTCCAGGTCTCCCACTTGGGTGCAGGGTCCCAAGGCTTTGGGCTGTGCTGGACTGCTTTCCCAGGCCACAAGCAGGGAGCTGGATGGGAAGTGGAGCTGCCGGGATTAGAACTGGCACCCATTTGGATTCCAGCACGTGTAAGGCGAGGACGTCAGCCACTATGCTGCTGCACCAGGCCCCTGAATCTTCTTATTTTAATCTTGGCAAGTAGTGTGTTTAGAATTTTCTCCATTTCTTTTGAGTCTTCAAAAATTTTTAGCATATAGTGATTCATTACAGCTCTTTAAGTGTTTGCTTTGTTGTATTAGAATGTAATTTTTTTCATGTTTTATCTCTGATTTTGTTTGCTCATGCCTTTTTTGTTAGTCTAGTAGTAGAAAGTTCGTTCATCCTTTAAAAAACAGCTTTTAATATTTTTCTCCTTTTGTAGTATTAAACTGCAGCCTTCCTGCTCTTGCTGTGATTTCTTGGTCTCTTGCTAATTTGGTGTTTTATTTATTTTCCTGTCTTTGAGATGTGTCGTTACATTGTTAGCTTGCTTATCTGAAATACTTCTGTTTTCACAAGGTATCATTCATTGCCACGGACTTCCATATTCGCATTGCTTTCTCTGTGTCCCGGGTTTTGATATGCTTTATTTTAATATTCATTTTCCAAGCATTTTTGTGAATATTTAATTTGTATTTTTGAGATAACATATTTATTTTACATTGTAGTCAAAGGCTGAAAGTTGTGCCATAGAAAGAGTTCAACATATAAATGTAAAAACAAGAACTCAGCATGAAATATGCAAGGGATATGAACAACAGTCAAACGATGTTCAACTTCATTTGTACAGGGCATATTTTTAACTATTCGCTGGTTAAAATTATAGGACAATATAGTTTTTAACCATTTGCTCAAGTTTTTTAGAACACGTGACAAATTTCTAAAGAACTTTTAGAAAACAGCAGCAAAACACTGTATCTGGAGCAAAACTGATACACAGGCATTTATTTTTTCAATGGAATATTCTTTATTCAATTTTGTTATATTTGTGCATTTTGTTATTCAGTTTGTATTTGTAAACTTTATTTTTCTTGTTGATTTCTAGTTTTATTGCTTTATAGTCTGAAAAGATAGTTGGCATGAGTTTGTTCTCCTTTGCGCTCACTGAGGCTTGACTTGTGGCCTGGTGTGTCTTGTCTCCTGGGTGACAGGGCCATGTGCCCACAGCGGCCGGATGGAATAGTCTGTGAGTGTCTGTTAGAGCCATTGCGCTCACGTGCCGCTCCTCCTGAGTTTTCATCTGGAGGGTGAGCCCATGGGAGGCGGGAATTCCATGCCATTCCCAGCTATCATGGCATTGACATCTCTCTCTTTAGATCTGATAATGCCTGCTTCCTATGCTTGGGACTTCTATTGTAGAATGAACTCATATTTCCAAGTCTTACAAGTTCTTACTAAAGGGATCCTTTTATGTAGACTGAATGGCCTTCTGTGTGTCTAATTTATAATCTTTGTTTTAAAGTACATTGTGTCTGTTGTGAAAGGAGCTGCTCCTGCTTGCTTTGGGTTTCCATTTGTGTGAAATGTCTCTCCGCTGCTTCGCTTTCAAGTTCCAAGGATCCTCATCTGTGAAGTGAGTTCCTTTTAGACAGCAGTTAAAAGAGACTTGGGTTTTGTTTTTATGTTTTGTTTTTATGTTTTGTTTGTCTTTATCCATGAGTCCAATCTCTGTGTTTTGACTAAAGAATTGACACCTGAAAACTAACCCCATGTCATTTGGTCATTGTCTATCAGTCTATGTTATTTGCTTCCTTCTGTCTCCTAAATTATTTCCCTTTATTTTTTGATAGTTTTCTATCAAGACAAAATTTGATTCTCTTTCTTGTCCGAATATCTGCCTTTTAGGGTGTTTTGTATGCTTTCATGATGTCTTGTAACATTCAGAATTTCCTATAACATTGATCTGTTGGGAATATAGTCTGTTTTTAGTACTGATTTTCAAGTGCCACAGATTGGTTGTGGCATAAAAATAATTCACACACTAAAAAAATTGCAGAGAATTTTTTAGTTAATCGCACTGTAGTTATTATCCATTTTGGCTCGTAGCAGACCGTTGTTTCCTTTGCAGGATTAATATAAATGTTTAATTGTATCAACAACATGTTTTAATTTGCATTTGTTTAAGATTTGCATTTCCCATTGTTTTCTATTATTTCGTCTATGTGCCTCCAGTGGTATTACTGAACATGTATAACTTCTGTTGTTAAAATAATTTACATACATACTCATTTTCAAAGCAACTTTCAATTTACTAAAGAAAGAAGCAACAGATGTTGGAGCACACCAAAAAAAATGTTTCCAAGCACCAACTGTTTTTCATAGCTGCCTTGATTGCTTTTGTCCCAATGCTATCCCTTCTCCTCCAGAGCCTAGTTCGGAAGTTTTCTGTGTTAAGATAAGCAGCTATTGCTAAATTTTATTTTTTATTAACATTTTTAGTGGCAGTACAAAAGTAGAATTGGAGGCCTTCAAAATTGTTCAGTAGGAAAAAGTGCTGAAATATTTTGAGCTGTGACCCAGTAACTGTTGTAAGGACAGTTTTCTCCTCATTGTGTTCCATGGTCCATCTTTGAGATCCTGCTCTGAAAGGCAGCATGGCAAGACAGAGTCCTAAGGCCACAACGGACTGCATGTGTGTCCCATGCTTACATCATGTTAGAAGCCATACTGCGTGAGAAAGTCGTGCCCTGCACACTGCGGTTTGGCGTATTGCTTCTGTCACAGTGTGGGGCATGTTGCACATCTGTGCCCGCCAATCTAATCCTGTGAAATTGCCCAGTTCAAGACTATTAGAGAGCAGTCCTCGAGGGAGCCGTTGTCACCGTGTGGGCGGGAGGAATGGCTGGCTGAGAAGTCAGGAAGCTGTGGAAGCCGCCTTCTAAAATTACTCTGGCTCAGCTCATGAAGCCAGAGGCAGAGGAAATGTGAGCTTCTAACGCTGAGAAGAGACAGAAATAGTGGGGCAGGCAGATGGCAGCCGGTCCTCCCGGAGAGCCCCTGACATTTGCCAGACAGCGCTCATTATGGAGTTTATAGAACTGGTCTCTCTCTCTTATCTTCTGCTTGGAAGTTGTAATGATAAGGTCTCGACATCTGAAAATGAAGAGGAGGAAAGAAACTCTACCAATCCCATATGTCATTTTTGAGAATTAAAATTTTTAGTGTTTAGTGCGAGGTCCCATGATGCTACCCGCTTAGAAATAGATGCATGCATATATGTGAGACATGTTCCTGCTGCCCTGTACTTTGCAGAACTTCCAGAACTGCATCTGTGTATTCAGTCAGAAATGATGAATATTTACAAGGGAAAAGAACTGCTTATATGGCAAATGGGCACAGTAAAATTTCCTAGCCTCTCCTCGAGGCTACTTTTCAGCTTATAAGAAAATATATAATTCTAATGGCTAGAAACCAAGAGGGAAGTTGTAAGTGCCAATGGAACAATTAAGGGGAAAAAAAACACACACACTGAATCTGCCTGAAGAGAGATTGCTTGTGAACAGAAGGTCAAGGCACCCACAGGTACGCCAGGGGCTGGCCAAGCTGAGACAGCAGGAGGGGCTAGCCTGAAAGCTTGTGCGTGACAGCTGCAGCCTGGAGGAGCTGTGGTTGAGACCAGGAACTGTAAGCAGCGTCACTTGGGAGACTATGGCTTTGCAAGATACAAGTCTGGAATACCGATGTCATTGGTCCTGAAAGGCCTCAATACAAGACTGAGGGACACGTGGCCAATCAGTGCTCCTTCATGTAGTGTTGGCTCTGACATCGTTGGAGCCGTGCTTTCCTGTGTTATCAGCATCACAGTCTGTCTCTGTGGATGATTGCAAAAATAAGTAAGCCATATCACACTTTAAATTACTGTTTTCTTACAGGGAAAAAGTCCTGTGGGTTCTACTGTCAGAAATGAGTATCTAATTGTACTTGTAGGTGCTGCTTTGCCCTGTCATTACTTCAGCTTCTTCCTTTATCACAACTTATTCAACTTAGTAGGTGTTCCTAGGCTAATGTTCCTGAAAACACATTATATAAACTTACTTAGTCCTGTGCAAAAGAGCTATTTGGTTTAAAGCTTGCTAATATAAAAAAAAGTTAATGTTTTTAAAATCAGAGATAATTCCTTTGATTTCTCAGTAGCCAACAGTGGTAAGGATAATGAATAAATGAACGTAGTTGTTAAGTTCCTGGATGATTAATTTTAGAAAAGCAGTGACCGTTTAGTGGAATCGTGCCAGCATCTTTTTGAATGAAGGGATTGTTGTTTGCGCACCTTTGGGTTCCTTAGTGCAGTCTTCAACACTGAAGCGTGTTCTGCGGTCAGGATTTTCCTTCTGAAATTCTTGACTCCCAGAAGCAGCCCCTGCTTCATATTTAATGTATCTCCTGTGCTACTTGCCTATGAACATTTCACTTCTTGTTCATATTCTTAAAGCATTTCAGAATCTTTCTAATTAGCTTCACAAGCCTGCTCCAAATGATACAATTTAGAACCCAAAACCACCATGCCTGCGGTCATGGTAGCTAGAACTCATTCAAATTGATTCTGGTATTAGAGGATACTTGGGAATGACCTTCCAAGCTCTTCACAACTCCTCTCCCCCCCCCACTGGCAAGACTTGAGTATATATAACCAAGAAAGCGCACCTAATTAAAAATCAGAATTTAACTTTTTAAAGTGACCTGATTCCAATGTTTGAGCTTGTCTTTGAAAATAAAAATTTTAAATCTGATGCCTTTAGGCCCGTTTTAGGTCATCCTCCACATACTCATGAAACATTTTCTGATTTCCCCTGGTTCGCCTAGGTGTGTTAGCTGAACCCCTGCAGCTCAGACCCCCTGCTAACATGTCTTGAAGCGCAGTGAGAAAGGACCAGTGGCTGTGGGTGCAGATGGGCAGAAAGGAGTCCGATTGTATTGCAGTGTTTGGCCTCAGTGACTTCCCTTGTGGTAAGAGAAGGAATACCAAAGATCAAGGCAGGCATTTGCCTGGCTGAAGGTGCCACACCCAAGTACAGGCTGTGTGCAAATCAAGTCCACAAGGGGCTGTTTGGGTGGAGACTGAGGCCTGGGGAGATACGTGCTCACTGGGACTTCTGGTAAACATGGAATCATCTGCCATTTGTTCCACCAAGATGTACTGGCACAAGATTGGCTGACGCCCTGGGATTTTCATGCAAACCGTCATGCAGTAATTTGCTTCTGGCCCTGATGGTGCCCTGTTACCATCACTAAGAAACCTTCAGGGTTCACTTCATAGGGATTGGCTGAGACGTCACGATCGCAGCAGTCCTAAGCTGGAAGTGTGAACACCTCTGAAGAATTGGGTTGATCCTGAGTTTTGTAAACTGCAATCTCAGGGCTGTTAACTAGATGGCATCCCTGTGCGTGCGCTCCTGAGGGGATGCAGCAGCTTGGCTGGGGTGCCCACACCTGCTCTCTTCTCCAGGGCTCTCCTGTTCTTGCTTCTCCATCATCATCAGTAGTCACGGAGGTCACAGCACAAGGACAAGAGCCTGGACAAGGGAAACCCTGTATTTTCTTCATAGTAAATGATTTGTTTTTAAAACTCTGACATAGCTACTGCATCTTCCATATTTTTGTTAAAAAATTTGAACAGATTGCTTTTTGAAGGAGATACTATCCACTATCACTTAGCAGAATTATTCCTTTTGTTCTTTGTTGCTGCTCGTTTTGTAGGACAGGACCCTTAGGAGATGTGATTGTGAAATGACTGAGTTTTTTTGGCTTCCATTGTTTGAATTCTATCTTAATTAACTTAAGTAACTTCCAAAATACAAGCTTGCCACATTCATATTTATGAAACTGTGGCCTCGGAGTTGGCTCTTGAGGAATATAGAGTCAGGGAGAGCTCAGCTGCTCAGTCTGTGATTTTTCGGTCGCTGTGTGCAATGTGTGTCAACATTCCAACTATGAAAGAGCTGTCAGGGTCAAAGACACAGATTACCAAAGTCCCCTGACTGTCATAGTATTTGTAAGGAGACATACAGGCAAGGCTTTTTTCGACTTGGTGAATTGTGTTTTTATCTCTCACTTGTGCTTTTAGAGGCCTTTTCTTTCCCGGTCTGGGGAAAGATTCTGCAGGTTGCAGAGCCAGCAGTGCTGGCTAGGAGAGGCAGTAAACGGAGAAGGGCTTTGTTCTGAGGCGAAGTCCTCCCTAGCAGGTTCACCCAGGCCGAGGTAGAGGAGCTGAGTTGCCCGGTACACAGTGTGAGCACGAACGGGAGACAGTGGGAGACCAGAAGCGCTGCTGCCCTGTGAGGTGCCTGTCTGAGTTAGAACACCTTTTTGCTGCTGAGAGTCACAGCACCTTTGCTCAGGCTTGGCTGGTTAGCCTGCATGTTCTGGGGCAAAGAATGGTATCTTTTCTTCTAGTACAGATTGTCTGGTGCCAAGGATCCTGGCTTAACAGGCTGTTTTGTGCAAAAAAACAAACAAAAAAACTTAGTCATGCCTTAGGTGTAAATGATACAATTATATTCTTGTGTTCACTTAGATTTATGTATTCAAATGCATTCAGAATATATTTATGATGAGAGTCAGTAATACATTTGATCCTAGCAACACCGAGAGACTATTAGTTGTATTAATAGATACAGAAGCAGTGTTTGATAAAAGTTAATACTTATTCATAATATGTTAAAAAAGAAAACCTCTACAAAGAGTAAATAAGCACTAGTTTGACTTTATAAAGGAGACCCATTAAAAATCCCACAGCAAATGTCATCATACTTAGTGGTGAAAGGTTAGCAGCAGTCAAGTAAAAGCCAAGGACTCCTACCAGCCCCGCTGGCATTCAGCATGGTGCTGGAAATCACAGCCAGTTCAACAGGAAGACAGTGAGGTTGGAGCAGTATGGTCAAGTGTGGGAAAAATGTGTCTCCGGGCTTCCAGCTCTCTCACCTGCATTTGATGTCAGAAAAGATTAGTTAATTACTGGCCACTACATGAAGGACACTCTCCCTTGGCTGTCTTTAGTGGTTGGATGGTGCCATGCAGAGCGCTCGCAGGTGACCATATCGCAGTACTTGCCTGTATGGATTCCAAACCCATGGCCACTTGAACCATAGTTGTTGATCTTTAGTAGTGTATTAAGTGAGGAGCTGCTGTTGTTTTCATGAGGCTTTAGATACCGTTGAGGAGAAATTAACAATAGTCATACACTGGACTTAACTGACTTTCTGATGCATGGACCATGTTTAAATTTTTCACTATTTCCAATAAGATAAGCCAGAAAGTCGTTTAAAGTATGGGATTCTCAATATTTCAAGTGAGGTATTTTCCACATTCCTGCAGTTGAGAAACGCATGCAGTATGCGAAAGAAGCCACATTCTAGCATGGATGTGTGCCTGCATTAGTGGGTTTGGAAATGTCATGTGTGAACTTCCAGTTACATGGCCTCTGGGACAAATAGCTGCATCTTAATATGAAAAAGGTATGTGCTTTAATAATAAGGATGAGGGGAAACTTTGTACTGTTCAAAATGTGGAAGGCATCATTGGGCAGTGACCATCTGTGAGTGCAAGTGCAGGTTAGGACAGTGTTAGCTCAGTTACTTCATTTCTGACTTAGAGTTTGGAAAAGTACACCAACACTGTTTTCTAATCACATCAGCAGATAAAAATCCATAACGTTGAACAGTCGTTCACTGTTTATTGGCACATTTCTGGCACATTGTTTCACAACAGACTTTAAGATAAACAGACTGTTCTGTGTCTTTTTCACATTTGGTGCTTTGAAGTCAGTGGTTAAGTTTGCTGACTTTGATGTGACTGTTCTGAGGATTTGAACTGCACCGCAGTCACCTGTACAGTGGCAGGCAGGCTGAGGGTCAGGTGTAGGGAGCAGGTGACCTGAGGATCTTATCCACAACGCAAACACCATCAGTGATGAACTTATATTTAAGGCTTATAGCTTGTTTCTTGCAGACCCACAACTGAGTAGAGTGTGTATCAACAAATTCTGCTAGGAATGGTGTCCCGTGCAATCAAGTCAGCAGGTTCTCCAGAGGTAAGGACCATTCACTGCAGTGGGGCGGATCCTGCAAAACCCTCTGTGGTGTAAGTCAGAAACCGCCAAAGTTTGGAGTTGTATCCACGTTACCCATCTTCTGTTGAATCTTAAACACTTAAGAAGTCATCTATCTACAGCCCATTATTTTTGACAGCTGTGTATTTTAAGTCTCTGGTTTTTCTGTGTTTGAGACTTTGAACTTGTCTTGAAACAGCTATGATTGCTCTCTAAGTTTCTGGTTTTTTTTTTTTTTTTTTTGGCAGCCATGATGCTTCACTATTAGGGAATGAGCAATGTCAAATTCGGTTTCCCACAGCTACCAAAATGCTGTCTTTGCCTTCCCTCTGGCAGGACATTGATGTATCTCTGTGGGTCACGTCAGCATCTCAGACTCCCAAACCAGAGTACAGTGGTCACTGGGGTTGGCCAAAGTGTCAGTTACTTCATCCTCAGGTTACTTAACATCCGGTTCCTACTACTCCTTCCTTCCTGCAGTATGTGGTTTCAGGAGTGGAGTGAAGGGCTTTCTATTGTCTGCCTGAACTTCACATGCTGTTTCCAGCTTGGAAGCCTAAGGGGCCCCGAGGCTGTAGCTCTCCAGTTGCCCATGGTGTAGACACTCCTGCAGTAGTCACGAGAGGTGAGTGGGTAGATGGATACGGTGTGCATGGAAAGCTGATGCTTCTGCTTTCTGAAGTGTGTCATAATTACAAAATGCCTTTGGGAAATATTCCTGGAGTCTTTAGTTTGAAAAATATAAATGTCTAAGATATTTAGGTCATTGTCCCTATGTTCTGCCAGGAAACATCCGTGAAGTAATGGGAATCTAATTAAGCAATCCAAGTTATAAAAAGAAAGTTATTTCAAGATCCTGATTTAAAAGAGTTTTAATTAATTTCCCACAGTAAATTGGCCTAAAGAAAACATGCAATCCCCTGTGATTATTTTTAATAGGGAAAATATGTTGATAAAACTTGATGCTGCTCATTTCCCAGATCCATTAAACTATGGGGTCCCTGCTTGGACAGCCAACAAATGCTCCACGGTTCCAAATGCTTTAGTACAACAAAGAGGAATGTCACAGGCTTGTGACCTCAGCTCTCACTGCTCCCAACACATCATTGGTGTTGTGGGGATTTCACATTAAATAAATGTTCCTGCTGCTATCTTTTAGAGCATGAAATCTGTATTTGTGTAATGGACTGATAAAAATACAGTTTTATATAAACTCAGATCAAATTTAGAAGATAATTATTAGCAGATGATCACGTCACAGAGGGTGTGAGATGATATATGTGGAAACTTGACAGCAAGTTAACTCTATTATTTACCAGTTTGAGAACTCCAGTCTGCTATGCATAGTCCTGTTAGAAATGTACTGGCTTGCAGTTTCTCCAGGTGCCATCCCGGAACACTCCTTGGTCCTCCCATGTTCGTCATCCAGGCTTTTGTGGAAACCGAAGATGCTGGCTGTGTCAAGTTCTCTGCTGGCTATTGTGAACACAGGATCTCATTTGTCACTTCCCAGTCACATTGTTACCGTCCTGTTTCACAGACTAGAAAGCCATGATGTTGGCTTATGAGACTGAAAGCAGTAGAACCTCTAGTCAAATGCTGTTGGCTTCTGAGGTCAACACACAGGGCCATGGATTTGGAAACAAACAAAGGATTAAGAGGGTTAAGCAACTGAAGCTAGTTGAGCTCCTAGACAAACCATGGTGAGTTCTCCTGGTGGTCACTCAGGGCCAGGGGCTAGGAAATGAGCAGTTTCTCAGTAAAAAATGATATGCCTGGTTTCAATAAATCCAGCAGGGATATCATGTTGAGCACAGGACTGATGAAGAGCAATCTTCTTAAGCATTCAATGTGTGTTGGAGGTGGGCATTCTGGGCACTCTCCCTCTCTAACACATGGGGTGGTTTCAGAAAGGGCTTCATAAATTCAGACTCCATCATCAGTCTTTCACTCTGTTATTAGATTCAACAGAAGATGGGTAACGTGGATACAACCCCAAACTTTGGCGGTTTCTGACTTACATCACAGAGGGTTTTGCAGGATCCGCCCCATTGCAGTGAATGGCCCTTACCTCTGGAGAACCTGCTGACTTGATTGCACGGGACACCATTCCTAGCAGGATTTGTTGATACACACTCTACTCAGTTGTGGGTCTGCAAGAAACCCTGAGTAAGAAAGGACTGCAAGGTCACCTCGGACCACGTGTGGGGAGAAAACTGGCTCACTTCATTGCTTAGTTTTCCAGTCAGGAGGGTGTTAGCTAATTCTGTTCAGATATCTGTGATGTCAGCTATTGTGTTTGCTCTTCTCCACTGATCCTTTTCAGTTAGGACCAGAACAAGTTTCATTTTCCTCTCACTCATTGATGTCGATGATCCACTGCTTCAGTTTCATCTTCATAATGGTCTGGTCCCTTCTTAGAATAAATTATGCATGTGTAAGCTGCTGGGTATTGTTTTGGACTTTGTCTCTATAAACTTTTTATAAAAGTGTCAGTGATTACATCATTCTATCTGCTCCTCTCAAACTTCACCATAATTTTGGTCTTTGTCTTTGCTTCAATTGTAGCCAAATTCATATGACTCCAGTATAGGCTTTGGTTATTGTATTTTGTTTTGTTTTAAGAAATCTTACTCTAAGTGCTCATTAGGTCCTGTTCGGACAAGTCCTAACAGGTTAATGCGAGTCTATTTTGGTGAAAAAATAATTGAAGTCTATGTATGCTTTTTCAGTAAATATGCATGTTTCTTGACTTTCTTGAAGAACCCTCATATTACAAGTAGCGATCTTTATAAACATATCATTGATAGTATCTCACAAGAAAGAGTTCGAGCAATACCACAGCAGGAATCCATACAGAGCTTTTCGTGGTGGAAAACTCCCAGCTGCAGGAATGCCAGACGACTGAGGGAAGGAGAAAGGAGTCGGCTCGCTTTATCCATCTGACATGGTGGCTGCTTGGAATACTGGGAGAAGCAGCAGAGACGGTTAGATTCTGAATGTAATCATAGCATTCAAGTCTTGTGGTCATGACATATTGTTCTTATTTGGCTCATGTTTGTGTATCATGTATACACAAGGTGTCAATTCCCCCAGTCACCTAGACTTTCTGAACAGGGGTGACTTGCTAAAATTTGTCTTTTTACAGAAATAGTGGAAAATAAACCTAGGTTGACCATTGATTTGTATGTCACCTTCACCAATTCCATTAAAGTAGTAGGTCCGAGCCGACTGTATTCTGTTTTAAAATGGTGTTTCTGTTCATCCCACGAGCGAGTTTCTCTTTAAGAGTCTATGGAATGCTCACAGATCTGAAGAAAAAGCAGTTGTCATGGGGAAAACTAAGAGGTCCTTCCTTGATGAAATAAAAGTCAACTCATTAATGATTTCCATAAAAATATCACCAAAATAATCCTACATTTTAATTCAATTTTCTACACATCTTTTGAAATACTTTTGTCTTATTGTAAGTGCAAGTCCAGTGAACAGCACTATAAGCCTCAATGACAAATAGATCTGCCCACTCTGGTTTGTGTTATTTGTTCTTACTCTTTCCAGATTTGTCCTCAGAACACTTCAGCTCTGCACAGCACATTCAGGTGTTCTCCAAGGTATATTGCATTTAAACATTTTCCTCTTACAGTCAGAGGAATGGAAATAATGCGTGGTAGTCTTGGCTGAAGGTCACTCAGTTCAGTTATACTGAGAAATAGCCTTCCCCCAACACACACACACACACACACACACACACACACACACACACACAGAGCCAGTACATATCCCCGTTTAACTCGAAGCAATTTCTCTTCTCCTTGCACCATATTTGTCAGAAAAATAAAATGTGTGAATTCTTGACTTTCACTCTAAGAATTTAGGGGCATTAGTGTGAGAAAATAAAATAAATAGGTGAATCTTCTCATTTGAGCCGTAAGTTTATGGAGGCACAAGTGCCCACAAATCACAGCTTCTGTAATAAAGAAGGCTCGCAGCAATAGCGCTGGTTGTTCTAGCCTCGTGAGCTTATCTCAGTGTTGGGAAGAAAAGGCTGGAAGTAATGTGTGAGGGGAAAAGCCAACTACAATTCTCTCTCTCTCTCTCTCTCTCTCTCTCTCTCTCTCTCTCTCTCTCACACACACACACACACACACACACACACAGACACAGACACAGACACACACAGTTTTTAGCAAGAAAGCAGGGGAGTACTCATTTGCTTTTCTGCAATAAAAAAAAAAAAAAAGGCTAGGCTGTTGGCTGATTGAAAGGAACACACCCAGAAGAGCTGGTCAGACTCGGCAGCGTTCCCTTTGGAGCAGCCATGGTGCCCAATCCAGGCTGGGATAAGAAATGCAAGCACCCTCGGGTCTTTCCCCAGGGAAACTCCGAGACACAGGGACCTCCATGCAAGCAGGAGACATAGTAAATGTTTATGACTGGGGTATGAACAAGAGTACTGTAGGTACTCGGGGGAAATTGTTGGTATGGAAGTAGTTGTTATATAGCTTAATGAGATTGTCGATTTTTCTACTGAGAAATGTTTACTTTTTAGGTAAAACATCATAGCCACATTTTTTTCCAAAACTTTTTTTATATTCCTTTGAGCTTTTATGACAAGTAATGGGAATGGGAAGAAGGCAGGGAAATCTTCACACATCTCCCAGTCCTCGGGTTCTGTGCAGAATGATGTAATGATGTGTGGACGGAGCCTGTCGTGCGGTGTTCTTGGTGTCTTTTCAACTTCTCTGACAGGATATAAACTCACACACTGGCTAGTCACTTCAACAGTTGACCTAATCTAAACCAAGATGTGGATTGCATTATTGATACAGATCATTTGCTTGGCACCTGTTGGGATATGTCCCAAGCATTTGAAGGTGGCTTGCAGAGGGTTAGACAGGGAATGGGAACTGGCTTGAGGGCTGAGTACTCCTTTCATAAGCCACCTAGTCACTGGCAAATTCTCTACCTCCCGTGGGAGGTAACTGCAACTCCACCTGTTCAATGGCCTGTACTGGCAAGAAAGAGGCACTCAGCCAAGGGAAATAGGAAAGAAGTGATCATAAAAGAGGTCTCCCTCCCTCCCTCCCTCCCTCCCTCTTCCTCTCCCTCTCTCTCTCACCCATGCTACATGGTTTTGATATCAGGTTAATGTTGACCTTGTAGAATAACTTCAGTTGCATTCACTTGTGCACTGTACAGTTGGTGTGTTACTTAGAGCTTTCAAGTCTCTATTTCATAGTCTCAGTCTTCCTCCTAGTTCCTTGAATATATGTATCAAAGTTGGATTGGCTGTCTTAATTTTCTGCCACAAAATCTATCAGCTGCTATTCATGGCTAAGTGGTAATTGATTGATCTTTCCCTCTCATACTAGGTGTGGGTTTTGTTCTTTGCCTATCTGGTAATTTGCAGTTTGGTGTGTGACCCTATGCATATTACTGCTGTGGCCGGACACTCTTCCGTGCTTGTGTAGCTTCACACACATTTGCTGACATTTTCTCAACCTGAGAGGGGATGTCTACATATCTTAGGAGTTTTGTTTTCCTTGGGCAGTCCTCTCCTGGGTGAGAACTGCATTCGGGTTGGTATCCACAGCCCTCTGCTCTCTCTCTTCTGCTTCTGGGTCCCCATTTCCTGTGCCACAGCCCTGGAACCTTCTCCATACTGTGCGCGCCAACACCCACATGGCCACCCATGTTTCCCTGCACTCTCTGCTGGTGGATTTGGTTGCCTCAAATCCAATGTCTTAAGAACTGTGGTTTCACACATTGCTGGTTATTCTGGTGTTTCTGTGACTTCTGGTGGGAAGCAGAGTTGCTGTGCGACTATGCGTCTGAGTCCAGTAAGTCTTTTCTGGTAGCTTTCTTGCTGGCTCCCACTGCCGGGAGTTCCGGAGTTTCCTGTCTCTGCTCTGCTGGCCACAGGCTCCTGGGGTCCTGAGCTGATGGTCCTGCATGCAGTTGTGTGTCTGGGCCTTTGCAAGCAGATTAGCATTGCTTTCCTCTTTCTTCTATGCAGAGCAACTTTCTTCTATCTCAGCATGCCAAGATTAGTTACTGGAAGAGATCCTGAGCACACAGGGGGAAACCACAAGTATTCCCGTATGTGAACACGTTTTGTTTATATATTCAGCTGCTGATGAGATTACTTTAAAGCTAATTTGTATTTCGTACTGAGCATATGGTATCGAAATTCCACCTTCCCGTCTCTCTGCTTCACTTTGGATCTATGGAATATGAGTCATTTTAGATTTTTCAAAGAAAAATAGAGAAGACATGAGGCCTCACATAACCACCTGAATTTGTTCCTAAATGTATACAGATTTTGCTTGAATCGGCTTATCTGTGGCTTTATCAATATGATTTCCCTGTTAGAAGGAGTGCTGCTGTGCTCGTGTTGGTAATGTGATTAGGCTGAAATTCTTGCTTTTGACAAGCTTGTAGTGTGTCAGTGGAAGTGAATTACAAACAGATGATTAAACTCCACTGAAATGCATGCTCGGATCCTCCAAACAGATGCGTGGGGTGTGGTGTGGGGTGAGATAATAAGACGGGAGGAGACGGGGAGCAAGGAGCTGGGCATAAAGACCGACCTGGCTGAGAGGAAACAGGGCCTGCGGAGCCTCCTGTTCTGATTGAACATTGAAGTGGATGGTTTTCTCACTGCTGCCAAAGACAGGGAACGCTTGAGAGACTTATTTGTAGTTGTTTAACATTGCTTAAGGAATTGTTCTTACTAATATTTTCCACCAGAATTTTAGGAAATGTATCTGGAAAAATAATAGCAATTAACTAATTCTTTAACATCCCTTCTAAAAGAAGTAGTTTATTTGTTACAAACTACAGTGTTCAAGTTCCATTCAAAGCTAGATCATGAAGGGCACAGTTAGCCAGGAAATTCTAGCATCCAGCTTCAGTTAAGCCACGTTAGCGACCTCGGTTGAAATGAATTCCTGCATAAATTTGGTTATTAATATAAAACAGATTGGCCACAGCACTTCTCAGGTTTTGTGTCTTGAAATTCTAGACCAGGACATCACAATGCAAGCTCACACAGCAGCTGATAGGAGCCATCCTGCAGCTCGTGTGAAGGAAGAGTAAGGAGACGGACATCTAAGGAGCCTCATTGAGCCTCTCACCGTGAGCTGTGCCCCGCTCTGGGACAGGTGATACCCTGGCCTCTGGGGCCAACACATGGGGGCAAGCAGACAGCTTTCCAACCATGTCAGCCATTCACAGATTCCAAAGAAACTTCTCCATAAAGAAGGTGCCTTTTCTGGCCTGAGGAAGCTAAGAACTGTGCAGAGTAACTGCTAGCTGTGTTCAGTAGGATTCCAGATCCTCATGTTTTATAGGTAATGTTGCCCGTTAGTGCTAAGACACCTCCCCTTGACAGCCTAGATTCCCCACCTAAGTGTGTTCTAGTCCATTGCAGCCAGCTCCTAGACACTTGGCCAGTCGTGCTGGGTACCAGGAAGAGGAGAGTGGGGCATGGCATCTCCGAAGTTCCTCCCACAGACAGAGGTCAACATCATTTTCTGCATCCCTACCTCCTGATCTCCATGCCAAATGAAAAAGAGCATACACGTGTTGTATGCACCTCCCAACAGGTAGATTTAGGGCAGTTATTGGGGCTATTCTTTCCCTTTCAGAAGGCATCCAATAGATGTTCTAATAGAAGACACTATAAACAAAGGAAAATGAAGACATTCATCTTCTTAGTGTTTGTTGGCATGGAGAGCATTTAATCACACAGGCAGTGATGATTCCTCCATATATTTGTTGTTAAAACTATGAAGTCACAATCATAAAGAACTCCTGAGTATTGACCATTGTAAAGAAGAAATTGAAAATGGATTTTGAATCAGGAAACCTGATTTGAATACTTTGGAGCAGTAATGAAATCGAAGTTGCTGTGGCATTCTGAGATACCGATGGCTTGGACACATTGTACTTTATTTTCTGCTGGAAAGTTGCTACCATGATTTTTCAGGGGTTGAGTTCTTAAGGCATAAACCCACAGATACAGGCAGAAACAAGAACTGTGTATGATTTAGAGCAGAATCTAGAAACATGTCTCAGAAAAGGGAGTTCAAATGCAGTAGAGAGGAACATTCAGCATATGTTGTCTAAGGCGTGAACTCAGTGGGAGCTGAGGTTGGGGGATTTAAGTTGCAGGTATGTTTCCACCATTCCCAAGCTGATAAGTGTGCATTCCCTGTGCCCTAAATGTGCAAGTGCTGTGGTGTGTATCACAGCTGCCTGCCTTCGTGGAGTCTGCATTCAGAGCATGCCCCGCACAGGTGCTCATAAGTGACTCCAGAACCCTAGGTACCTCTTCTCCCCTGGGCTTGGCTCCTTGACATCACTGCACTCACACTGGCACAACCAGTTGCTGGAACAATGGACGTATTCCACGTGTCTCTGGACATCATCGTGTGCCTTTTCCCAATACTCATTTTGCTTTGTCTTCTTTCCCAGATACATAAATTCTGTCTGGGAGTATTGCCACACATGTAATCCTAATGAATGCTACCATCTACTCTCAGACCCCCAAAATGGTTTTGGGGAACCCCCAGTACATGCACGGTTTGCATCATTTCATTCACACTCCAGATCCCAGAGACCCCAGCAATGAGCAGTCCTCGTTCTGCTGCTCACGACATCGTCAGACCCCCTGACCCCTCAGCCTGCCTCCGGGGCACCCGAATCTGCTCTGCTCAGGGAAGCCAGGGAGTTTATTGTGTGGGAAGGGAAGCAGAGTGCTCAGGCTCCGAGTACTGGGCTTGTGGAAAGGGCCATAAGAAATGGACGAGGCAAAGTGAGAGTGACTGCGGATTGGCTTCCCAGAGCCCAGCTCTCCTCCTTGTGTGGCTCCGGATCCCTGCTGGCCCAGCCCTGGGGGAGTCCCTGGAGGGTCCTGAAGAGCCTCGGTGTGTCGTGGGTGGTGGCTTTCCCTTGCACCAAGAACAGCCACGTTGCCAAGTGGTAGACCCACATACCTTTGCCTCACCTCTGTTTAGTTGTCTCTGGAACTATAATTCTTGTCAAATCAGGACTGCTCCAGGCAGATTTCTATCTCCCTACTCCTAAATGCCACCTCTGTGGCCACACATAACATGCCTACTCAGGACCCTCCTGGCTGTGGTTACAAGGGAATGGGGGGTGGGGGTAGGTACGGGGAGGGGAAAGTGAAAGTGACTAGGGAACTGTTGGGAGAGCATTTGTAGACTGAACAACTCCACACTTTGTGTCCTCGTGAGGTTACTCAGCCACTTGAGGGTTTGAGTCTGACGCTAAGGCTTATGATAAGGCTTGCGTCTTAGAGTATTACGCAGTCCACAAGCAACTTTAGTTTCATCCATTGAATCTTTTAAAGACAGTAGTTGATATGAACATCAAAATAAACCAATGTTGTTGGTACCATATTAAGTGAGAGGAAGACAATTTTCTTGGAATCACCTTTGTTTTTACTTAGATTTGGCGTGTATTGTCCTCATTGCTTACGTACAGGAAGTCATGCCAATTCCCCTTAGCCACTGCACAGTGAGCCCCGGCTCTGGTGCCTCACTGAATATGAACACGTGTTTCATTTGTAGGGCAACTGCTGGTGTCTTGCGTGTGAATCTAGGGATGCCTCTTGAAATTGCCCAGTGCATGCCTCTTAGTGAGACATGCTGTGCGCTTCCTCTTCCAGGAGTACCAGTCTTGTAACACCAATGCCTGCCCCGAGCTGAAAAAGACCACACCCTGGACGCCCTGGACGCCTGTCAACATCTCTGACAATGGTGGCCACTATGAGCAGCGTTTCCGGTACACGTGCAAAGCCCGCCTGCCTGACCCTAATTTGCTGGAAGTGGGAAGGCAGAGAATTGAGATGCGGTACTGCTCGAGCGACGGGACCAGCGGCTGCTCCACGGACGGTGAGTGGTGACTCCGTGGAGACTGAGCCATGTCTCAGGGAGGTACTTTCTGAAAACCTCAACAGACACCTAGAACTCAGTCCTGGATACACCGTGTTCTTTAGCTGTACAGATATTACTATGGTGGCATTAATTTATATGTTAGGTACGGTAAGAGACTGCACCTAACATAAACGTTTTTTAATATTTAAAAGTACAACTTTTTTTTTAAATGTAGTATGTGGAAGACAGAGAGAGAGAGATATCTTCCATCTGCTGGTTAACTCTGATCATGGCAACAACAGGGGCTGAGCCAGGTCAAAGCCAACCCTCCGGATCGCCCATGTGGTGGCAGGTGCCAACTTAGTGACCATCTTCATTGCTGTTCCACGCACATTAGCTCTGCCTGTCCCAGAAGGGGAGCAGCCAGGGTGCACACCAGTATAGCTCGGGACTCTGCCATCTCAGGTGGTAATTTAACCCACTGCACTGCAGCACCAGCCCCGGCAACTGAAAGTTTCAAAACAGGCCGTCTTATTTCTCATGACATCAAAGTGTGAAAGAGAAAATACATGATGTTGTTTCTCCATCACTAACTGCACTCCCCTTTGAGTTTATCTTATATTCCTTCTACTCTCAGATATGTGTAGAATGCTTTAGAAGTTAATCACATAAACTAGGGAAACTTGAATACCCATGTTTAGAAGAGATTTTATGTTTTCTCCAAAATCATGACATCCTCTATCTTGATGACTTTACGGCCTAATGCCCAACTCACATTTGGGCCTTGATGCCAAGAATACAAACTTGGACTTTTATGCCTGTGACCACACTGCATTGACCATTCTGCATTGATACCACAAAGTGCAAGTGGATCACAGAAAAGCACATTTATTAAGAGGCTGTGGCGGAGAATGTCCCAGTGCATGGGCCAGTTGTCCTAAGGATACGCAGAGCTGGGGACGCCCCTCGTCCCTGGCTGCCTGTCTGCAGGCCCTGGGAGGCAGCTGAAGGTGGCTCGGGGGTTAGATCCCTGCTGCCTGTGTGGGACACCTGGATTGTATTCTCTGAGAATGGTTTCCTCCTTGGCCCATCCCCAGTCCAGCCCCAGCCACTTCAAGCACTGGGAGTGTGCACAGCGGATGGGAACTAGCTGTAAACCTAAGATGTACTCAGTGGGTAAGGACTTTAACCACATTCGCAAATCAAATGTTATTTACATTCTTATTGTGTGGTCATTCCAGCAAAAGAGGCTGTGGTTATAAGAGCAACTGTCACTCAGCAGCAGGTTTTTGGCTTCTGGGCTGTGGAAAGGAATCAAATCAGTGGAAGAGATGAGGGCATGGGGCTGCTGATGCCCTGAGCAGAGCATGGCTGGCAGTCGCACTGGCAGCTCCTAACACAAGCCCCCTCTGGCTGCTTCCCCCGCAGGGCTCTCGGGCGATTTCCTGCGAGCTGGGCGGTACTCTGCCCACACGGTCAACGGGGCGTGGTCAGCCTGGACGTCCTGGTCCCAGTGCAGCCGCGACTGCAGCAGGGGCATCCGGAACCGGAAGCGCGTCTGCAACAACCCTGAGCCCAAGTACGGGGGGCTGCCTTGCCTCGGCCCCGCCCTGGAGTACCAGGAGTGCAACATCTTGCCCTGTCCAGGTGAGACGTTTGTGCCATCTGGAGCAGACCTGGGCCATCAGGGACTGCCCAGGGCCTCCTGCTTCACCGAGGGTCCCTCAGCTCGCTGTGCCCGTGGGGCCTGTGTCCCTCAGAAATGCCCCAGGTGATGTCTTCATCCCTCAGGTTAACCCAATGTGCTCACGGAGCTCGCGCTCCCTATCCAGCTGGCCAGATGCCTTCTCCGAATCTCCCGAACCAGCACTGCGACTCCGGTTGGGACAGGCGGGCAGGTGTTCGTCTGTGTGCGGAGACCCGAGAGGCCAGGCCTCCCCTGGCACCGGGAGTTCCTTATGCTGTGATGCCCAAGTGCAGAGACAGACAGAATGGAGCCTGCAGTCTAGTCATTTCCTCTTTTATAAACAGAGGAAGTTACTCCCGGCGAGGAGCATGGGCTGAGGCAGCCTCCAGGAGGCGCCAGCACACATGCGCTTGTTTGGAGCCCAGTGTGACATCCCTGAATTAGGCAGCCCCTTCCAGGAAGCCCAGTGGACCAGCCCTCCCTCCCTGAGTCGCCTGTACAGCGAGGCTCTCCCTGGAGCCCACCGAGCCAGTTCCCTAGTTGCCCTGCACCTTCTGTGAAGAGGGTCTAGCTGGCAGGTGAGTCTCTTCCCACGGAGCCTGCCCAAGTGCTCCCTGTCCAGCTCTGCCTCCTGCGTCTACCTGGTGGGTCTGCCTCCCAGCACTTTGCTTTCCCTCTCCCCAAGTTCCCAGTCAAGCAGAGAGTACCTCACATGAGCCCAGGGACTCATGGGGTGACCTCACTCGCGGCAGGGTGCCACGTGGGCCTGGCACTCACCGGGAAGCCCTACTTGAATGGTGTGGCAGAGCACTGGTCTGTTACTCCACCTTCCTTTCATTGTTTCTCTGCCAGCATTTCTTGCTGCCTCACTGTGCACGGTTCACAGGGGTTAGGCCTCCTGCGTGACTACTGAGTGATGCACGCTACAGCACAGTGTCACACCAGCCACACCAAGCAGCCTGTCGCCAGGCTGTGCTTTAAGTGACAGACAAGAGTTGGTTAAGCAGACAGAACACGGCAGGAAATAAGATACATTCCACACATCAGGCACAGCATTTGAAAGCGCGGGATCTTAGGCATCTTTTCCAGCAGGTACGAATGCCTTTCTAATTTCCCTGGGCAAGATGGTTGCAGGAGGTGCTCACCAAGCATTTGTTGGGTGGTGCTAGAGTGATGAGTGGGTGGATAAGCATGTATGTAAGACTAAACCACGCCATTTTCTGCTCCACGACCGGGACTCCTGACAGTGCCCCGTTCTTACAGTTGCCCTCCTCCTGCACTTGGGGTCTGTCTGCCTAAATTCCTCCACCCTCGGGAGACGACTCCTGATCGCCCAGCTTTCCCAGTCACGCTGAGGCTGTGGCTGGGAAAGGTCACAGAACTGTTCTTTCCCACAGCCCGAGGAAGGATTCCTTCCCTGGGGGCTGAGGGGTGGGCTGAGGGGTGGGCTGAGGGGCGGGCTGAGGGGCGGGCTGAGGGGCGGGCGGGGGCCCGTGGGCGACATCAGTGGCTTCTGACCTTGCCCTAAGCTGCAGCAAGGGCCGGTGCTGGGAACTCTGGATGCCTTGCCTCTCATCCCCCTGGCTCCACTCCATCCCTGGTGGCTTCTGCAAGGAAGTGCAGATTCCTCCCAGATGCTTGGATGCTGCCTTGGTTGGTGAGTGTGCAGGTCCCACACACATCCCTCTCAAGAGTGAGACTGTTGGTTGTTTTGATTTGGGCAGATTGGTATTCTGTGTGCATAACCTTAATGTCTGGAAATAGCATGTCCTCATTTTCTTGATAAAAGCCAGGATTCCTTAGAGTGTTGGGGAGTTATTCAGAGTGGGCACACCCAGGGTGCAGTGGTGCAAGCGCTGGGCCTCTCTCCAACTCCCGGGAAGGTCCCCGATGGATGACAGAGTGCAGCTTGGCGGCGGGGGGCGGGCAGGACACAGGACACAGAAGGGCATCAGGAGCTGGCCGGCCCAGGGCTGCTGCTCCCACATGGAGGACTGCCCAGTGCTTGTGGAGTTACACTTCTTCAACCATGTCGTGCTGGTAGGTAGATGATTACAAATGGGCATTATGGGTTTTTCCCAGGTTTCACTATGATTACTTAAATCTGACAATAAGTCTAAACAGCACAGATGTAAAAACAAAGGTGAATTGCATGGTTGGCTGCAGTGAGGCTCCAGTGTCAGGGCCAGGCTGAAATCATCACCTTGGTCCCTGATTCTCACTGGGGGCAGCACCTACTTTTCCTATGACCTTGTGGGTTGGACCCCAAGGTGAGAACCCTTCTGCAAGGGGGTTCTCTCACACATGGCCCTTTATTCAGACAAGAGCTGTCTGTCCTTGCTATCACAAGACACGTGATTCTGCATCGGGGAAGCTTGGTAAGATAGGAATTGGTGTGCCGGTTGGAACATGGATAGGCATGTGTACTCTGCGGTGTCGGGCACTGGGCTGTGCACGTCAGCCTGTGGCGGTGAGAACCCCAGAGGTTGCAGAATGAGTGTGCACCAGCACCTGCAGTCATCTGGGTGGCTTGTTGTTCTGGTTGTTGCTATGGAAAGAACACTTCATGTGAGTTAGCCCCCTTTACAAGTGTTCCAGTGCTTGGCACTGTGGGTAGTGTTGCTAGTACATACTTCTCCTCTCAACCAGGTTAATGGGAATGTGACACCAGTAGAACAGCCTGTGCCAGTTCTACCCACACTCCTGGCGACCACCATGTTTCTCTGTGAATTTGATGACTTTAGATAGATAGCTCAGGCAAGTAGAAGTATGTGGATATTTGTCTGTGACTAGCTGGTTTCTTGTAGAGCTCTTTTCTGGGTTTATCTGTGGTGTTCCATAAGTTAATCTCCTCCTATAAGGTTGAATAATGTTCTGTTCCATGTACCTGCTAGATTTTTTAAATCCATTCACTTGTTGATGAACACAGGCATTTCCCTATGTTGGCTGTGTTCAGCAGCATAGTATGCAGTAATCCGGAGCATGCTGAGGCCGGTTCTTCTAGATACAGACCCAGTTGTGAGATCACAGGATAGCATAATAATTCTATTTTTGAATTTTATTTTTGAGGAACGTCCCTAGCTGCTATTCTTTCATCCCTCCTCCACCCTTCTCTCTCTGGAAGCTGCACTGCTTTCGCATCCTCACCAGGTGTGCACACGGGGTCCAGTTTCCCGTACCCTTGCCAGCTCTCGCCCTTTGATGACAGCCGTGCCGTGGAGAGAGGGGACACTGTTTTGATTTGTCTTTCCCTGGGGACTGCTGATACTGAGCATCTTTGTTTTTAATTTGTTTATTTTTTACTGGAAAGTCAGGTAGGCAGAGAGAAGAGACAGAGGAAGATCTGTTACTGATTCACTCCCCAAGTGGCCACAATGGCTGGAGCTAAGCCAATCCGAAGCCAGCACCCAGGAACCTCCTCCAGGTCTCCCACGTGGGTGCAGGATCCCAAGGCTTTGGGCTGTCCCAGCAGGGAGCTGGATGGGAAGCAGTGCTGACGGAATTAGAACCAGCACCCATATGGGATCCCGGCGCATGCAAGGCAAGGACTCTAGCCACTAGGCTACCGTACTGGGCCCAGATACTGAGCATCTTTTCACATGCCTTCTTTGCACTCTCCTGTTGACTATCCATCTGAAAGTTCATTATGCCACTCACACAGGAGCCAGGGATGTGCAAAGCCTGGCGCTGATCCTGAGTGAGGCTCCAGCACCGTCCACAGGCCATGCTGGATGCCCTGAGTCCCAGACTGCCTACTTTACATGTGACACCTGCTATTCTAGGACACTGGAAGTTAGCTTTGACCCAGTGCATGTACAAGGACACCCCACCACCACCAAATACCAAGTTTCCACTCAGATTACAACCAAAAGCAAACATTCCACTCACCTAGTGTAGCTATGAGAGAATTTTTGAGAATTTTACCATTCCAGGCAAACACAGGCCAGTTGTTTTTAATTGCTGTTACTACAGCCATTTTCGGATATTTGATTGATCCCTGATACTTTCTGCTGTAGCTTAGTAACTATTAGGGAAAATGTTGTTGATTTCTTTAAGTTTATATAAAATTGCAAAGTATAAGTCACAACATTTCTATTTAGGGTATAAGCTCCATTTTTAAACTGGATTAAAATACTATTATTTGCTTTTACTATTTGCAAAGTCAAATATTATCATAAAGATAATGATTTTGCTTCTAAAAATATTTTTTTATCTGTGCCTATGTCTTTAAAAAAAATAGTCCATAAAGATGTATCCTCATGGGTGTTTCCAGTACCATTTAACTTACTCCAACCAAAGCAACTTTGTGTCCTGAATGATCTGGGCATTCCCTATGATACTTGCCTTTGTTTCTTTGAGGCAAAGAAAAAAATAAAATCTGCATATAAGGTGAGTTGCTCATCAGCTTCCTTTAGTTGGCCATGGTTGTGGTTGCATTTGTCCCCTGATTAGGACTGAGTGCCTTCCTTCATGATGGCCTCTAGTTTTGCTCTTGAACTCAAAAGACAGTGGGGCTGGCCAGCCAGAAGAGGACCCTGGCTGGCATTAGGAAAATGTTGTAAACTCCTGCCAACATGAGGCTCTGTCTGGGCAGTGTCAGTGAGCGCAGTCCAAAGCTTTGTAGTGCCCAGCTCCCAAGGAGCCAGCTGCCTCCACCAGCTGGGAGCCTGGGCTGTCGATGCCAGGAGCCCAGCCTGGAGGAGAAAGCAGGAGAATGTGAGCAAATGCAGTGGGTGCTGGGTCAGGAGCAGTCACGGAAACACAGTGGTCCAGGAAACTGCCCAGTGTCCACGGCGCAAAGCTGCAGCCTTAATCTCAGCCCAAGCCTGACTGACGTCATCAGAGTCCTCATGTTAGTGGCTTGAGCACTGGGTGGCCTTTGTGTGTGCTTTGTCAGTGCCTCAGTTTACCGAGCACTCTTCTCAGAGTTACCTTCTGTTTCTGGGGTGTCCGAGTTTCCCTGAGTCCCAGGGAGGAGACCGTAATCCAGTGGGTGACTGCTGCTTGGCTTTGCACCTGCGTGGCTAACTAGACTGTGCAGGAGCACAGGTGAGGTCTTCACTCCGATACCTACACAGTAGGTCTCACAGTTCTCCTCTCGGACTGGGATTTTGTGCCATCCATGGACCTTGCACTCCGGAGAATTTTTTTTATCTGAAAGAATAGAAGCAGATTTCTGAAAGTGCAGTGAAGCAGCTGCAAAATTGGATCCCTCACCAACGGGGAAACCTCAGTGTCATCCCCATGGCCAGTGGCCCTGCGGAGATGGCACCTATGTGTCCATGGTGCGGACTCCACCTGCAGCCGCATCAGAGTGGTTATGTATGGCTCTCAGGAGTGCTGTCACTTTGTGTCTCTCCCCAGTGGATGGCATGTGGTCTTGCTGGTCTTCCTGGTCGAAGTGCTCAGCCACGTGTGGCGGTGGCCACTACATGAGGACCAGATCGTGCACAAACCCAGCCCCTGCCTACGGAGGGGACATCTGCCTGGGGCTGCACACAGAAGAGGCTCTCTGCAACACACAGCCCTGCCCAGGTGAGCTGCACCTTGCTGATGCTTGGCTTTGCAACAGAATTGCACCAGATTTGATCATGGGAAACTGCTGACGTCATCTCACAGCAAGTACTCAAGGTGGGGAAGGAGTCAGCCCACAGTTCCACAGCAGGCTAGTTTTCATTGTGTCTAGAATGCAAGGCCTTTATCACATCACCACATTGCATTGGAATAGCCTATCTAATTAGGAAATATCCTAATTTGGCCTTGACTTTGCCAATTATCACTGATGACTCATAGGCAGCCCCACTTGCTGTGTTGAGGGGGCAGAGAAGTAACAAGGATTTGGAGCCTCCTGCCTGAGTCTGGGGAGCTATGTAAGGGCAAGCACCCACAGCTCTCCCAGAGTCAACCAAATGTCCTCTGCCACTCCCCAGGCTGTGTTCCAAGAATGGTGTCTAAATGATGAAAATGGAAAGCCAGGCACACTTTTAGGATTCCTCCTTCAAATTCAGTGAGCTATGATCCCAAGAGAGTGCAAATTAAAAAAAGAAACAAACAAAAACCCAGGGTTATAGCAGGGGAGCGTAAAATCCCACCAGCAAGCAAAGAGGCATGGCAAAGCACACAGTGGATGATTATTAGCCAAACATCTTTAAAACATACAAACCCATGGCTTATGAACATGAGCCCAGGTTTCATTGAAAGTCAGGGGAGCATGGAACATTTTTGCAGAGTACATGTCACTTCCTGGGAGCCAGCTGGGGTGTAGACATGAAGCTCCGAGCTCTAGACTCAGGCCGTGGAAGCACGGCAGGAGACATCCCATCCCAGAAGCAGGCAGATTTCATGCATGGAGGGACCTGGAATGAAAACAAACTTGCCTTTGCTACTAAACCCACACATACTTGTTTGTTTAAAGTTTCTTCTGCTGATCCTTCTAGAAGGTTCTGTGTATATTGAAAAGGACCTTGAATCCAGTTTCTCAGAATAATTCCCCAAACTGGTACTTTAGATATTCCTATGGAAAAAGTACTCCCTTTACCCAGATGGAGGCAAAAGTTTAATATCCAGATTTCACCTGTCCCTACACAAGAGATGCTTCCTTTTAAAAGAGGGCAAAAAAGCAAACTGCATAGCAACTTAGCTTTGCTCTGCTGGTTAATACTTCATGAACATAACTGAGTCTTATTCCCCTCATTTTACACCTGTGTGTCTGGGTTAATTTCATGAAACCCCAGTAACCATGCATCTGAGGGTGAGGAGTCTGCGTCGTGTGCCCAACGATGCCTGCCTTGGCCTTCTCCTCAGGAGCAGCACACCTAGGGTAGCTGTGCCTCCAGAGTCTGTAGAATTGTGACAATGGAATGTAGCTGTCAGCTCTCTGTGAGCAATGGGGCTTTCACATGAACACGCACTTGGTACGAGCTGTGGGACACTGTCAGGCGAGTGTCTGAGGACCACTCTGCCCCAGGACGCATTGCTCTGCAGGAACTGTGGTCTGCATGGATACCTGTCCTCCTTGACTGTTGGTATAGACACAGCTGCTCCACCACTCTGGAGAAGCACACTGGGGGTCTACATACACTTACAGCATTGAAATAACGTGGTTGTTAGAAAACGCACATTATATTGACCAAAGACATGCCAATGCTTTTATTACTCCAGTGTGTGCGGTTCACTGGGCTGATTGGGTCATGCAACCACATCTATGTATGTACAGAACCACTAATCACGTACCATGAGGTGTCAAGCAGTGTCTGTAACTTGGCAGTGTGTCCAGATGGACTGGGCTCCTTGGTGATCCTGCCCCATCTCCCCCATCTGATCACTGCAGAGAGCTGGTCCGAGTGGTCAGACTGGACTGTGTGTGATCCATCCGGCATCCAGATCCGTGCCCGCCAGTGCATCCTCCTCTTCCCCGTGGGCAGCCAGTGTTCCGGAAATGCTACTGAGAGCCGGCCATGCGTGTTCGACTCGAATTTCATCCCAGGTAAGGCAGAGATGGGAAGCAGTGTGAACACATCCCCTCCAGCCTTCAGAGGGCACGCTGTGCAGAGGTCTGAGTTTTCCTCCTTTGAGGCTTCTTAGGTGGAGCAGAGATGGGTTTGTCAGCTCATCCGGGTTCATGGTGATGAGGGTGCAGATGTGTAGTTTCACGAGCTGCAACATTGTTAAGCACACTTTCTTCAGTCACTGGTTGATTCAAATATGGTGAGAAGAGTTAGCTTAGCAACGGCAATATGTTATTTGGCTGTTTTAATATTAGGTTACATGCTTTGGCAATGCTATTTGTGTGCTGTGTGTGCAAGGTCATGCATGTACATGCAATGACAAAAGCTCATTCTGTGTAGGCAGTTTTGATAGACTTCATATATGAAAAGCAAGTGTTCCTCTCACCCAGGAAGAGGTCAGTTGGCCCTTTGGCCTCAGGCTTTCCCGTGTGATGAGGGACAGCTGGGTCCTTGTGTGCAGTGCCCTGCAGAACAGCACTGTGCAAGTGGACAGCCCGCGTGGCCTGTGACCTGTGTGCCTTAAGACTACCATGTGGGGAGCTAAGACCAAGTGAGCTTGAAGAAATAATTGTGTTCAGTACTGTGAGCTATGTTTTCTTTTTCTCTGTTAATATTTTAGAGATTAACACCAAAACATTGGTGTTAGCCTAAAAGGGCCTTGTGGTCATGCGGGGTATAAAGCAGTAAGCAGTATTTGTAGCTGTTTATTGAATGAGCGCTCAAAGCAGGACAGAATCCTGACTCCAGACTCCTTGGATGACATTCCAAACTCGGGGGGCAAACCGCTTAGATACAGGCTGTCACTGGCTTCTCCCATGGGGCTGCAGGTGCACGTGGTGAGCGGAGGGCTCCTGTACAGAGTCTTTATTTGGTGATTCCCTTTGAGGTGCAGTAAGCTGCAACCCCCCCTCCACAGCTACCCTAGGCAATGCCATGACACTGCCTTCGATGAAAATGTATCTGACACAGAAAGGCTACAGGCAAACACTGGAAGCCCCAGACAGGCAACTTTGTAACAGGAAGTTATCACCTGATCCCACTGCAGCCCCAGGGACCAAAGTGTTTGTTTTTCCTGTGATAACAAATTCCACTTGTTCCCAGGCAAGGTGGCTGGACTGAATACATGGCACATGAATGTTCAAAACACAATCAGGATTTTGAAATGTTTACTCACAGAAAACCCAAAATCAGATGTTTTGTAAATGGAACATGAACTTCCTCCCATCAACTTTTACATGTTAATATTGGGTTTTTGTGTTTCCAGAAGTGTCCGTGGCGAGATCCAGCAGTGTAGAAGAAAAGAGATGTGGAGGTAAGTTCTTCCTTTTACATTATTTCTGGTGGAGATTCTGATATATTCCCGTCACTTCACGTTCCTGCGTGTTTCTGCTGTTGTGTGGGGGAAACTCCTGGGCGTGATATCTGAACCTGGTTCACCTAGGTTTTTGTTATGGGGATCAGGAATTCTAGCGGTGTCTGGAAACTAACATTGCTTCCTTGGGAACTGGACAGAAATGCGGATTTCAGGGTTCTATCTCCATCTGTTAAATTTGAACCTTCTTGAGTCAGACCCAGCAGTCTATGGCTTAATAAGCTCTCTGTGTGGCCTTAACGGGTTCTAAGATTTTGGAAGTGGCTGTAAGTAGATTCTGCCCTGAGCGATAGACACCACATCAACTTGGGTGTACTTACAATGCAAATATGTGGTAGCAAGGCTCCAATTTCCAGGGTGATTACATTTTACTAGAGCCAGTGATTACATTTGTACCAATCAAGGGATTTTTCAAACTTTAGGCAGTCTTGGATATCAGAAACCTTTGGTTCAAGTCCATGATAAATGTGAGCATGCCCAAAGGGAGAGGCACACTGTGCAGTGACCACACCGTGGGTCTGTCCAACTTTCATGGGTGAGCCAGGTTTCTGAGGCCATCATCATCCCATGTGACTGATGATGGGAGGAGAGGACATCTGAACATCTATCCAACCAACCTCAGCCCAACAGTCCTTGGTGTGTACTTATGTCCATGTGGAATCTGGAGCGTCAGGTGTGTGTTTTAGGAATCACTAACCAGATAGCTTCATTGAGCCCTGTCTGATCCATTCTGTCTGGTGAGCTGTGTGTCCGTCTGTTCACAATCTATGTCAGTTTGTTTGAAAGGCAGAGAGTGAAGGAGTTCCATCCTCGGGTTCACACTCCCCAGAAATCTGCACTGACCAGGATGGAATTCCACCCAGGTCTCTTATGTGGGTGCAGAGACTTGGGCACATGAGTAGGAAGCTGGATGGGAAGCAGAGGCAGGCCTCAGTATCCCAGACACTGCTATAGGGGATGCAAGCATGCCGAGCAGTGTGTCAAAGCTGCCATCCCAACACCTGCTAGCTGTGTAAGAGCATTAAATTACACAAGGCCCCAGCCCCCCGTGTGGTTAGAGAAGCAGTGTGTGGGGTTTGATGGAGTTGAGTGACTGACAGTTGCTCTGTGGGCTTTTACAGCAAGATCAACAGGCACTCGTTCATATCCAAGCAATCACAGCAATAATCACTCAATGCTTCTCAGTCACTGTAAAATGCTTTGGGTGAGAGCCGTCCTATTTGGGCCTTACCTACAAAGCTGCCGAGGTGCAAGGCTTTTATGTGAAATCCTTGAGACAGAGAAGGGAGTTGCAGTTCAGTGTTTCTCAGATCACAGAGGGGTGCCAGGGCGCCTCCGCTGTGTATCGTGGAACACCCCTGCAGGTGCTGAGGCCGTTCTGCCAAGCTAATCTTAGTGAGCAAAGTAGAGATGTGGTTATGCTTTGCAGCTGCGTGTATCAGTGCGGGTCACATTTTGCTACCTGATAATGTGAAGTGACTACTCAGATTCTGCACTGGGGACAAGGAGACTCAGATGTGGTCACAGGTCACAGGGAATGGAATTCCAGAAGTAGAATCCCATTTCCCATAGTAAGGGTCCTGGAAGTCCAAGTTGCCAGCAGTCTGGACCAGGAATCACTGCTGAATGCTCTCACGGTGTCCAAGGCTTGATAACCCTGGGAGCAGTCAGTCGGAAATGGAGCAGTGTTTAATATGATTGACCCATCCAGCGGGAGGCCAGGAGAGAGCTGACTGCCCACTCCTGCCTGCTGGCAGAGGCTGGCAGTGCACCCTCTCCTCAGGCCCTCCCTGGGTTACGCTGGGACAGCTCTTGCAAGGGCATGGAACACCCAGGAGACGAGGCACTCTGGGTGTCTGAAGCCAGCTGTGCCCAACTCTGCAAAGGCAGAGGCAAATCAAACTCTCATTGCTCTGTAATGCACAGAACTCACCTGTGGGAATAATTAGGCAGTTGATACTGACACGCCAGCATCAGCAGGTAAGACAGCATACAGATCTGTGTTCAGAACCAAGAGGTGAGGACAGTTACCTAGCCGGGTGGGAGTGAGGAAGACAACGTACAGGCATGTTTTTCATTTTATTGAGAAATCAGACTTTGTACAATTGCCATCAGTTATAACTTATTGACCAAAATGACAGTAGAAGAAAGCAATACTCGAAGAGCCACACTAAGCAGATTCTAACAAGAATTAACAGGCAGCGCTTTTCCCTATGGAGAAAAATGTGCTCCTGTTAAAATCTTTCGACTTAGCTATTTTTAGTTGCAGGAGACACAGAGACTATATAACCGCCGTAAAAGTGTCAGCTGCCCAGCCTCCCTTAGGGTCCTGCAGGTGTAATTCATGTGACTCGTGACACAGCATCTGCATATGGAAGCCATCATCCACCTTGCGTGTGTGATGACAAAATACGAACGACCGGCGCAGCTGGAAGCATTCATCCGCGCTCGGCGCTGACCCTGGGGAGGCCTCAGAGCCACGCTGCAGGGTGAGAGCTGGTGTGAGGGCGGCGCTGGCTCGTCCCAGCCCTGCTCCAGCGTTAGGCAGATGGATCCCGGCGGCTGCTGGATGCTTTGTCCAAACGCCACAGGCTGGAGTGGCCTCATGACAAAATCAGGAAAGGGCAAATATTTGTGAAGCATTTTCGTATTTTATAAAATATTTGAGGAGCCTGCATTATCCCATCTGGGTGCTGGGTTTTGTCCTGCTTGCTCTACTCTGCCTCCAGCTCTCTGCTTAGGGCCTGGGAAAGCAGCAGAGCATGGTGGAAGTCCTTGGCTGCCGGCACACAGGGGAGGATCCAAAAGATGCTCCTATTCCTAGAGAATAGGAGATCTCCCTCTAACTCTGCCTTTCAAGTATTCAATATGTGCACACACATCCTCACACTGGGCACTTGAAGGGTCATCACAGAGTTCATGGGCAACGTGGGGAAAAAACCTGCAGCAAAATCAGCTCACCTTTTAACTATCAGGACAAGTCATCAGAAAGTAAGGGCTGTTCCTTGGAAAGGCACAGTAGTAACTGGTGGGGCCAGTCAAGTCTGCGAAAGAAGACAGGCTCCTTTGTCCCTCTGCACTTTGTCATATTTTAAAATGTGAGTATGAAAAATGCATGCACCATAAGAGAACAGCAGGGCCGTGACGGGCAGTGAGCTCGTAGTACCCTTATGGACAGAATGCACCTGTGCTGCATATCCATCCTCGGGGGCAGGAATCCATCATTCCAGAGAGGCAGCTCGGGATGCAGAGCAACAATGCTGTACAGACCTGTGAGGCAGGCAGACGCGCTGCTAGGGCAGGCAGGTTCCTCTGCCGACAGACGCCCTACAGGAACTGTCCTGTGCGCACGCAGATGGTGCTCCTGACTGCAGGAAAGAACCGCCATGAGGAGCTTCGTTCTGCAACGGGAAGGAGCGTGATGTGCACATTTTGAATGTTTATTTGAAAGGCAGAGTTGGAGATCTCCATGCTCTTGTTCACCCCCAACAGGAAGAGCTTTTCATGCTGTCCTTCCCATGTCCCTGAGTGCTTTTACTGTGGGTGGGAGCAGGCTCCGTGCAAGTGCGGCATCACTGTGATCCTGTCCCCCAGAGTTCAACATGTTCCACATGATTGCCGTGGGCCTCAGCAGCTCCATCCTCGGCTGCCTCCTCACCCTGCTCGTCTACACCTACTGCCAGCGGTACCAGCAGCAATCCCACGATGCTACCGTCATCCACCCTGTCTCAGCTGCCCCACTCAACACCAGCATCACCAACCACATCAACAAACTGGACAAGTATGACTCGGTGGAGGCCATCAAGGTAAGGCTGACGGGGACAGCTGCAGCCAAGTGTGCACACCAGGCAGGTGACCCTGAGCTGTGAGCCAAGCATGGCGGTGCTCACCCCAGGGCAGAACTGGGACAGTGAGAGGACACTGTTGGCCTAATTGCCTTTGCAGCTTAGCTTTGCCTGTCAGAGTATCTCCTACTGGGTAGGTGAGTTTAAGAATGGACCCCAAAACAGCAAGAAAGAAGATGCGGGGATATACTGGGTCATTGGTCACTGGCCAGCTTTGCATCCTCTGTCCCCAGCTCATTTGAAAGGGGGTATAGGAGGTGTCCAAAGCTGTCCTTGATTGGGACCAGGGAGTAGCAAGTTCACTGTCCAAGTCACTGCCAGGATAGCATCCTGAGAAGTCTGGCATTATGCTAACATTGTCCTCAGTTTTCGTGCAAAGTTGAGGGGCCTTCATTATGCAGGATATGAAGGTGCTCTAACAGGCATAGTGATCTGCTTTGTGTATTCCCCCAATAGGTGAGTACTCAGGGCTTCCTCCTGATGTGCTTAATCAGTAGCCATTTCTTTTTGCATTTTAAGGAATCAAGGGTATTAGGTTGTTACAGACCTGCTTCCTGAGTCAGCCCCACTCTTCCAGCTCGGGAAGCTGCCAGATCTCCACACCTGCTACGCCTTTGTGTTCCTCTGTAAATGGAGACAATGAGCATCAAAGAAGGGAACTTTTATACAATGTTCTGAACACTGACTGGGAAAATGCAAATTTATATTTGGCATTGTTATATACTTCATTGACGCGCAGTGTCTTAAAGATGGGTCCCTCATCTACTCACAGGCTGTCAGCAGGCGTCTAGATCTGCTCCATGTACAGCCTCACTTTCAGCCAACAGCAGTCGTCATAATGTGCCTTCACAGGAGGCCAGGCTGTTGGTAGCTGCAAATACCCGACGCACTCTTGGCTGTTGCGCCTAGCCTCAGCCCCAGATGTATGAAGGGAATTTTCCTGAGCTGAGTTGTGCTAGTTCTGATGTTTTACTTTAAAAGAATGCACAGAAACTAATCTAACAAAATGCTAAACATTCAATGTCCTTCCCAGGTATACGGAACATCCTCAGCCCTTCTAACTTCAGGGTGTCTGGAGGTCTGTGGCCTCTGCTCCCTGGCCCCCCAAACTCTTACCCAAAGAATGTCAACACCTCCCCCAGGCAGAGTAGGGGTATGAGGCCCCTGCAGAAGACCCTCCTGAATCCAGAATGGGCTCCACTCGTTCCTCATGCAGTGGCCAGTGGGGGGACCCCCACCCAGCTGGTTCCCACCCAGCGGCCAGCCTGTGGCCTAAGCAGCAGGGCATTTTGCAAGTCTTGCCTTTCTACTGATGCGGTGGTTGCTTTTTCACCCTCCACATGGTTTAGCTCAGGTAAGGAAAGGCGTGTGGTTCGGATGAGACTGATTTCTAAGCAATGCAGAAAGCCAGACACTGGAATCCGACGCACTGACTTCTGCCAGTGTTCCTGCTCAAGTAGAGAGGAATGGCCATCTGAGCATATGATGGAAACCAAAGTGCCTATTAGAGCTTGAGATGGCTTTTCAGAATTTAGGTTTTCATTTGCACTTACTTGAAAGGCCGAGGAGTGAGGCAGCGTAGGAAGGAAGGAAGAGAGCAAGCTGCTATCTGCTGCTCCACGCTGCGGCCACCTGCTGTAATTGTGATGGCTGAAGCCAGGAACCAGGAACCGCCTGCCACCAGAGAGACAGGCATTCTAGGCCTGAGCCATTACCTGCCACTTCCCAGGGTGCACACCAGCAGGACACTGAGCTCAGGAGTGGAGCCAGGTAAATCCAAGCACTCAGATATACCCGCACCCCAAGCAGCTTTTTAAGCCCTGTGCCAAACACCTACACAAAGTTAAGGTTTCTAACCACCTGCTTTTCTCAAACTCCAGAACATTTAACAGACTGAAACATGTCCAAAGTGCCTGCCTCGCTCCAGCATTAGGCAACTCCTCTGTGAACCAATCAACCGGGGGAAGCAAGAAAATACAGTGAAATTATGGAGACTTAGAAAAAGTGCTTAAATAGAGCTCAGAGTGTTGTCATACTCTTGTTGAAATACTGAGTATTCTCAACTTTTTAACTTTGTACAGGCATTCAACAAGAACAACTTGATCCTAGAGGAAAGGAACAAGTACTTCAATCCACACCTCACCGGGAAGACCTACTCCAATGCCTACTTCACAGATCTCAATAATTATGATGAATACTAATAGCACCTCAATTTTCGGCTTCTTGTAAACCCCCAGTTCCTTAAGGCCGGTGCTCCATGACTGCCCAAATTGCTGAGGATTCAAGATCAAGTTTGAATACATTTCAAGTACGTTTCCTGCCACGAGTGCCCCGTTATCAAAAATACACATCCTTACCAGCAATGCAGTGCTCCACAGGACATCATCCAAGTCGGGGCTGCAACCCTGACCACATGGAGGAGCCATGGTATGAGGCATTCTGCTGTGTTTAGCCCATTTCTCGGAAAAGTCCATGGTTTTCTTGAGTTTTGTTTTTGGGAAATAGTTTTAAGAAATACAGATGTCCTATTAACCTTCATAATATTGTTATCTGAGAGCCTTTCTCTCCCTGAGGGCTCAGGGAGTGTGAGAGTGGCCCAGCAGTTTTCCACCATGGGTTGCCCACCTCCCCAGAGGGCCAGGATGTAGAAGAATCCCCATTTGGACTTGGAATGATTCGGACTGGGAAATCCAGGGTTCCCTCCTGCACCTGTGTAAAGGGACTTGTGCTGAGCAGAGGGGTGGACGCTCTTCAGGGAGTCACAAAACTCGCCTCACTTCACCTGTGGAAGCTGTGGCATTCCAGAAAGCTCCTCGCCTTGCTGTGGTCCATGGTGGCATCCTGAAGAGCCAGTCTGCCACATAACCACTTGTGTGGACTCTGCAGTGTCCCATTCCCTGCGGAGAAAAACCTTGGACATTTACAACACCAGCCAGGGAAAGTGGGAAAAGGACTGAGCCAGGACTGAAAATGACTTCAATTTTCTGAGCTAAAGAATTAAAGAACTGACATTTCATGAAAAGCAGCATTTTTGTTTATCTTCTGGATGTAATTAACATGCGGCGCTCAGCCCCTGCCAGGAGCACTAAGCGGACCCCAGGCTGGTTCTCCCACACTGAAGCCGCCCCCGTGCCAGCTCCCACTCACTGCCACCAGGCCCCTGAAACAGCTGGCCCAGCTCCGGTGCCTTGTCCTCTATTGCAGCGCTGCCTTCCTGCCCACCTGTCTCTCCCAAGCCCACTTCTTCCTGCAAGGAGACCACACAAGTCCACGATTGACCTGGGGCGTCAGGAACACTGAAGCAGGCTTCTCAGATTCCTCATCAGCGTTTCTGGGTGTCACAAGGCCATCCCCAGAGGATCATCAGAAAAAAAGGACAGACAACTAGCACAACACTTGTGGCATTTGGTCGAATGAATATTGAGGTTGCAACTGTTTCCATGATGCTTTCGGGCCTGGTCACAGAGGCCTGGGCAAACACTGAAACTTTACTTCCTGACAACACACCTACCAACAAGTGCAGTGGGCACCCGGGAGCACAGAATTCTGTCAGGACGTTTTACCCTATCCAATTTCATCAAACAGTTTGAAGAAGTGCTGGAAAAATCCTGTCCTAATGATTATAGTTTATCCAGATTTGTGGAAAGGACTGTTTTAACATTCAACATGTAGTGGCAGGTGGGCTCTGGGAGACCTGAATGCCACCTGGGGTCTGCACCTCCTGGAGTTCTTACTCACAGTGGAAGCCCTCCTCCCGGTCCACGGACTCCCGGGCCACACGGGCTGGTGCACCAGAAGCGGTCCTCCTCATTCCTAGGATGGACTTGCTTTGCATGCTTCAACCCACTGCTTTCCTAAAAAAAAAAAAATCCTCTGTGTAGCACATCTGAGATGTTTTTAAGTTCCTTTCCTCCAAGGGTAAGGTCATTTTATTTCTTCTGGGAAAGGAGACTGATGGGTAAAGAATGGGTCACTGACTTGGTGGACAGCTCTGCCAAAGGACATCCAAGCCAGTGTGTCATCAACCGTAATGCCACTCGTGGGGACAGTCCCCGGCCCCAGCACAGAATGTTCTCTTAGTGATAATGGAAACCTTTGAGCTCGTCTTCAAAACCTTCCCTCCTGTCTGTACCTTCAAAGGAAAATTGTTTTACTTAACAGAACAGCAATTTGTTTAGAGTCATGTCCGTTATGCTCTGCATGTTTTACTTAGCTGTGGGAATAAGTTCTGCTCTCCGCCGTGAAGCTGTCACCCTGAGCATGTACTTCCGACTCTCCCTGGCACATGAACCCGCATGTGGTGGGACTACCTGGTCATGTGGCGTCCTGGGGTGAGCGCCAGTGCAGCCCTCGCCCCCTGATGCAGTAAGGCAGGGTTCCTGCTGTAACCCTGTGGGTCCCTTCACCATCTCTGAATTTCCTCCTCTTGTATTTCTTGCCTCCTTTCCTTTCTGCACAAGCAATGCGAGTAAACACCAGATTTCTAAGCCACACATTTCTGCACTGGAGACAACACAGCCTCACTTACAAGTCACCTGCTAGAATTCTCTCTTCCTCTTTCTCTTAGGAAGCCTTCTTCCTTTAAAGTTAAATTATTTGGGAATGGCTCCCAGTGTTTCAGTGTGTGTTCTTTCTCTCGTACAGGAAGGAGAGCAGAATTCCTGTGCGTGGACACTGTGTGACCTTGCCAAATAGCTCTAGGGAGTTAATGATACGGGGGGAGGGGAGGACAGGCAGCCTCACCGGCCAGACCCAAGGGAGAAGAAAAGGTGGGGACGGGTTGGTGGCTTGGAAAGGGAGGGGGGTCGTGCCCCTCGTGCCCCTCCACGAGCCTAAGCCTTGAGCCCAGCAGCCCAGGGTGCAGGTGTTAAGCTAACAGCGTTCCTGTTTCCTTAGTTGTTTGCATCCGCCCCCACCCCCCATCCTCCCCCCCCAAAAAAGCATTCCTGGGAATCCAAACCTACTGAAGTATTTATACCAGAGTTTTTGATAGAATTAACGATCATAAACTCAATTGTTTACAGTTTTCAGTAATGTGAACTGTGTGACCAAGATACCTCCCGAGGGGGGCACGTTAAAGTGTAATTGAAGATCAAAGTCCAGTTTATACGCTACACTGGGCTAATCATTTCACCTAGACACAGTTTGGATTTACAGGAATCTGCATGCTTCCTCCCTTGGCCTTCACTTTCCCAGCACTGCCAGGCTGCTTTCCCATCACCTCTGCTCCAGGGACAACAGCCTGCAACTATCAGTAGGGTTAAAGGCTGGTTTCTTGGGGGAAAGGGGCGTCAATTTGAAGTAGCTCTATTCAGTCGTTTCAAAAGGGGGCCCAAGGGCTTCTCTCCAGAGCCACAGGTTCACATGTTTGATGCCACAAAGGCATCTCAGAGAAGCCATCTTCTAAATCCAAGCACCAGGCCTGAGTCTCACCGCCTCAACCCTGGGTTACCGCAGCACACCAAAGTTCAACCATCATCTGAAACCTACTCACTGTTAATCGCCCCCTTTCTTTCTTGCTCACATAGTGTGTTAGATACACCCATCCTAACTTCTCTCATCCACTCATCTAACTTCTCCAGTGCTGTATTACGCACCAGGCAATGCATGCTGGCAGGACGTGTTCATTATTCAGTCACCTGTGACTGTAATCGAGTAGCACAGGCCATTCTGAGCCACCCTGCTTTTGGGGGGCACTGGTGTCAAATGTGACCCTCACTTGGACCTAAGGAAGGCACACAGGAGTGGCTGGCACCACTGAGAACTTCACGTCTGCTTTCCCCCTCGATTCCCTGGTTTAATGACACATACACTCCACACATGCGGAGCCAAGGAATTCGGGTGATCTCTTTTGATAACCTAATAGAACCAAGGAAAGCAGTTTAATTTGTTAATTTTCTCTTTTGGAAGTTGAAAAGGAACAGGAATATGTTGGACTGATAATTTTTAAAAAATTCTTTATGGACTTAGATGAAAGATGTATCATATTTAAGCAGATGAATTAAAATTCTAGTTAGTCATAATCTTGCATTTGGAGAATTCTGGTCGATTTCACAAAGGCCGCAGAAGGGGAACCTGTTTTATGTGAAAATATGGTTCATACCACGCATGACTTAGGCCATGTTCAAGACCAGATGAAGAGCCTGGCAACAAATAGCCCTCGCAGAAGCTGCCTCATTCACTTAGGTTTCCACGGCAGAATCTGACCCTTTGAAAAAGACTGACTGCTGTGCTCAGAACCAACCCAATTTCTGCTCAAGCAAACCTATTTTCCTGTGTTGGCACCAAGGACATCTTGAGACCTGGAAGGAGAAAAACAGTAGAAAATCACCCCATGGTGATTTTCTGAGACACAGGTCAGGAAAGAAAATGTATTCAACCTTTTCATATTTAATCAGAAGTCTGAGGCTGGAAGATCAGGCATTATCCGTTCATTTCTCAGCCTTTTGACAATGCCAGATGGTCCAAATGTTAGATGAATTATAGGAGTAAAACAGTTCATTTGTCAGAGAAGCCTTCGGAAACTTCAAAAATTTCATGGAAAAACAGGATGGAAAGAGAATGCACATTTTCTATGAGCTTTTAGAAACACTTCTAATGAGTGGTGAATAAAGTCTGTCTGGATTTTGGAGAAAGAAAACTAGCTTTTTGTCTTGTTGCTAAAAAGAACATTTCTTAACTTCTGCATCTGAATACAGATGGTTTCGTTTCTTATCGAAGTCACGAGTGCCTTGTTTAAGATGATGCGTCATCATTTCGCCCAGGTAGTATTGGTTCCAATTAAAGATGTTAGAAACACTTTAAAGAAAATCATCCTTTTCTTGCCTGTTGAAGCTCAGCAATCACCCAGCAGCACATCACTTTGACACATGACATTTGCTCTCCCTGGGGAAGTGGCTACAGAGGAGTCGCACGGATGTGTTCAGAGCTGAAGTTAGCTCAGCCCCAGCCTTCCACAACCAACCAGCCAACCAACTGCACAGTCCTGTCATGAGAACTGGTGTGTGCAGAGGTTAGAGAACTCTGCTTCTCTTAAGTCCATTGGCCGAAAAACAGAACCCAGGCTGGTGGTGGGGATGGTGAGTGTGGAAGGAGAACCACCCGGAGCACCACCTTATTTCTATTGTATTTAATTTGGGGAAGTCCGTATCAAACACCAAATAGTTCCACAAGATCACCAAAGCTGTTACTCTTAATTTGGGCTAAAAAGTTAGCAGCATGTTCTCTGGTAAAGCTACCCACCTTTCCCTGAGAACACGACCCCCCACTGCAATCAAGCTTGGACAGCACAGTGCGAACCCTCCGCTCATGCACCCAGCATCCCATGAAATGACACCATCTGCCAAGAACGTGCACAAACTCGGTCCAGGGTAGGACAAAATTCATGTTGTGCCACTTGATACCATTTTTTAAAGATATGAAATGTTAAATGCCTCATTCTGTGTTAATTTGCTTTTGCCTGTTTTGTGATACAAAATAAACTTATTTGGGATTATTCTTTTTTTAACTTACTGAACTATCTCCAATGCCAATTGGCAATCCTAGTTTAAGTTAAAATTACCGAATGTCAAAATAGCTTTTAAAACATACCATGAGGAAATGGTTTTAGGAGAAATTTCCTTTCCCTTTCATTTGAATGAGGAAGTGGGATGCTAACTGCTCTTTGGGATCCTCATATTTTGCTGATATTCCCCCAAGGGGCCATGACTTTTTTCTCGACTGTCAGGATTTCCTTTTAAATCATCTGCGTGGACATTTGCTCCACAAACTTGCCATGATTATTTCAAATGCTAAGATCTGTCCAAGTCTATCTCAGGTTGCTGCTCATGGACACTGAACAGATGCCGTGCTGTCAGACCAGTTCAAGACACTAATGGTGGCAACAAGGGCAGGAAGTTGGGGTTTTTTGCTGTGTTGGATTAATTATGCAAGTTCAGAGAAGCCATGGGCAGGAGAGTTACCAACTCATTGGTAGAAACCAATTTGCACCTGCTTCTCTACTCTGGGGAAAAGAAATTTGTAAGATAAATTAGGCATTCCTATTACAGAGGTGAAAAACGCCACATTCAGTCACTGCTCTTGATGCACTGCTAATCTCTTCTCTCTTTATCTTTTTGAAACAATTCATGAAGAATGAACCTGTTTACTGCTGAGCGTCCCACAGTCTTCCTTTCATAGCAACCCCTTCCCAGCATCTCTTATCTTCCAACATTCTTTGGGGACAAAAGAGAATTTTGCTTATGTACAGTATAAATTGTATTATATTTTTTGTACTTATGTTTTCTGTAAATAGTTTGCCTCCTTCAGCTGTATGTGAGCATTGAAATAAATCCTACCATTTAGGAAACATGTTACTGGCCTTTTCCTTTGCATGGTATAGTCTCCCAAGTCCGGCCTGGGGTAAATTACTTAGAGTGAGTTCCAGCTGACTGAGACAGTGGACAGCTTTCTAGCAATGCACAGAAGACTCCTGTGTGCTTTTTAGCTCCTCAGGCCACTTGACGGGTGGCCAACACAAGATCAGTGTGCTCCAAGATACTGTGGAAAAGAATGTCTAGGAATCTACAGGCAATCAGAGTGTGGCAAGGCAAGCCAGTCCAACTCTCCATATTCAAAGAGCTGGCATCAGGCCCTGTTAATGAATGACATTCTGAATTTCTTGGCTGTACTACACTCTCTTCAGCACTGATAAGAGATGGGCTGTGATGCTGGAGGGCATCATGGCCTGTGATTGGCTGTTCCCTCAGCATCTACAGCTTCTAAGGAGATGCGGCTTTTTAAGGAAAAGATATATGATATTGCAGAGGACATAATACCTAGTCCCCAAAGTAACTTAACCGGACTGAAGATCAACTAATGGCCCCAATTTGTGTCAGTTAAAGAACTGGGTCCAAGGAAATGTTCTGCTCTGCCTTCAGCCTCGTTTCTCCACATTGAGTTTCTTGTACCTCGTTTTCCGTCCATTCCCAATTATGCTGCTTCCTGAGACCCCGTCTTGGTGAGACCTTCGCAGAATAAAACTATCCCTGTTAGATGGTGTCCTTTCTTGGCAGTTATGATTTAATAACACAAACATTGCCACACGTCCTATCTATTCTAAGCTGGGATAATTGAAATTGAGACCTGCTATGTTAAGTCAGTTAATCTCCAAAACAGGGAAAACGTTCATCTTGCTTGATGAAAAGACAGTTTCCAACAGCAGTTATTATGCAAGCAGAGTAAGCCCATCACAGTTAAGCATTGCCAGTCACCAACAAAACTTTTATAATAGCACATGAATTTGGGGCTGTCATTCTCTGCCTTCCAGAAGCTGTATTGTCAGTTGCACATAAAACCATAACTCTCTGGAAGAGTTCATTAAATCAGGCATTTCACAAAGATGGAAGAATTCTATGTGCATCAAGACGAGTGCTGTGCTTGAATATCTGATATACTCAGGAACAAGGAAGCTGCTTTTGAACATAGAATGACCTGACTGTGCCTACAGATGCAGAAAACTCAACTACAGAGCTTCAAGATGACTGTGTAGAGAAGTCCAGTGTCAACCTCCTTCCCCACCAAGGTACTTCAAAGCAACTATGAATGCAGGCAGGTGCTGCAGTAGTTAGAAGGAAGTAGGACTCCAAGGGGCCTTGGACAGCAGGCACAGAAGCCTACAGCAAGAACATGCCAGGCCTGGCAGCACCTGAGGCCTGTGTCAGGGGAATGGGTGGGCAGGAACGCATAGGCAGAGCCCACAGACGTCTTCCCTAAGCAATCCTCCCTCGAGAGCTACCCAGCCACCCCAGGCCAGCAGCTCAGTGAGGAGCCTCCCCTGGAATAGCAGAGACTTCTGGATTCCAGAGAGGGAGACACAGTTCTTAACCCACTCCTTAGAGCAGTGTGGTGAGAAGACCCCATCTTGGCATACAAGAACCACGCAAGAACTCTGTGTTGCCTTTTCAGGACCCCAGAGACACTCCTGCATTCTGGCAGGGCAAATGAACTCTATCCATCCTCTGGGCAGAGCAGTGTGGGCAGTGTTAGATTAGGCAGGCAGGACAGCTGGAATAGCCACCAAGGCCTTCCCATGGCCACCTGAAAAAAAAAATCACAGGTTACAGGTGGCCTCCCATACACTTCCCAGTCTGACTGGAGGCTACCAGCTCCCTGCACACTGTGGTTGGCCCCAACAGGATGGTTGGAGAGCACTTTCAGAAGTGCTGTTCTGGCCTGTGCACTCATCTAGACTGGTGAAGTGTGTTGGGACCATGAGCTCACTCTCACTCATGAGACAGTTCTTTTCCCAGGGAAAAGTCAGGCCTGCAATATCACCTTCCCTACCTGGCGGCAGCCAGACACCCCAACAGGCCCATCACTGGGGTCACTGCAGACACCCCAACAGGCCCATCACTGGGGTCACTGCAGACACCCCAACAGGCCCATCACTGGGGTCACTGCAGACTGCTGTGGGAATCACAGCTGTCAATCTCCCTGGCTCTGTGCACACTCCTGGGAACCTGGGCACTCTTTAGGGTGCTCAGTTTACAACTTCCTGCCTGCAACTACCCACATGGTGCTTTGTGCTGAGCCTCTGAGCTCCAGGAGTCACTCCACACTGGCCCTGGCCAGCACATGGCTCTGTCCCCACCCATGAGAGTTACTAGAGTCTGAAAACTGTCATTCACCAGATGCTCAGAGGTAGCTGCACTCAACTCAGACAAGTAGCACCCAGGAAGTTTCTCCAGCTTGTCTCCTTGGAAACAGAGCCAAAGTCAAGCTCACACATGCATACATACTCTTGGGCCACATCTGAGGGACCTGTGCAACTCTAAATCCTTGCAGCTTCTGCAACTTGCACAGATTCAGATCCCCCGTGCCTGACTGCACAAGATTAGCAAGGCTGGCTCCCGATCCTAAGCACCTGGTCCTGCCAGGCCATCACTCAACAGCTGCCTAACAAGAGTGACGGTGATCGCATGGAGCCTCAGGAGCAACCCTGATCCCCAGCACAGGTACCATCAGCGCATCAGCGCAGGAAGACTGGGCAACATCTATAGGGAGTATGGATAAAGCACTGCACTAAGCCAACACCTAGGGACACATCTAAAGTAATAAAGCCTACAATCAACAAAACAATCTTCCAGAAATGAGAGAAATAAAACATTCCCCAGTTGTGCAAAAATCACTGTAGGAACACAAGGAATATGAACAAGGCAAGCAATATGACTCCCCAAAAAGGAACATAATAGTATATTAACATTGGACTTTGAAGAAGGAAATACTGATGAGATGCCTCAAAAAGATTTCAAAAGAATGACTATAAAGCTGCTTAAAAATACAGAGAGGCAGTATGCATGAAGCTTGAAATCAGAAAATGACATGGATGAGCAATTCAGCAAAGAGGCTGTGGTATCGAAAAAGAACCACACAGAAATATAAGCACTAAAGTATCCAATAAATGAAATGAACATCCACTGGCGGGTCTCTGTAACAGACACAGAGGGGGCAGAACAAAGAATTTCAGTCCAGAACTCGGGTATTTCCAAATATCTCAAGTAAGGAGGAAGAGAAAGAAAGGGAGGAGAAATAGAGCACAGCGTTTAGGCTCCATGGAAAACCATCAGTGACCAAACCTATGCATCTTAGGAATTCCTGAAGCAATGGAAAACAGCAGGCCTTGGAAAACCTATTCAGTGAAGCAATACCAGAACATATTCCCTGATTTTGCGAAATATGTGGATGTCCAAATGTAAGAAGCACGTGAAACCCAAATGAGGTGTGATAAGAAAAGACTCTCACCATGAAATATTATAGTCAGACTCTCAAAAGAAAAACATGAAGAGAACATTCTGAACTTAGCAGAAGGGAAGTGCCAAGTCATTTTAAAAGACTGACATGAGGGACCAATGCCATGACACAGTGAACTCAGCTTCCACCTACAGTACCAGTACCCCATGTTGGCACTGGTTCACGTCCTCTGCCTCACTGCCATTTCGGCTGCCTACTTACAGCCTGGAAAAGCAGCCTGGATGGCCCAAGTTCTCAGGCCCTGGCACCCACGTGGGAGACCTGTCTGAAGCTCCTGGTCGCTGGCTTTGGTTCAGCTCATCTCCAGTTGGTGCAGCCAACTGGCGATAGCTCTCTCTCACCCCCTCTCTCCCCACTTCTCTCTGTAACAACCTTACAAATAAAAATTTAATTTTTAAAAAAAAAAGATACAAAATTAACCACAGATTTCTCAATAGAAACAATAGGCCAAGAAAGATTCGGAAGATCTAATACAGGTTCTAAAAGAAAAAAAAAAAACCTGCAACCCAGAAAATTCCTCATTCATAAATGAAGGTGAAAGACACTCCAACAAAACAAAATGAAAAATGTTGTCAGACTTAGGAATCCCCTAGCAAATAATGAATTTTAAAACAAGCAATAGGAATATTTATGGGAAAATGGGGGGACTGAGTCATTACTTACCAACCATAATCTTGTGCATAAGTGAACTAAATTTTCCATTCAAATACACAGGCTGACTGAGTGGGTAAAAAAATCAGACCCAACTGTATGCATCCTTCAAGCGACGCGCTGCACTAGTAGAAGTACACACAGCTAAAAATGCTCTAATGGAAAAATATTCCTTGGAAATCAAGCCAGCAGAGCAAAATGAAAGGCTATGTAAGTGAGAGAAATGAACAATTTGAGCTTTGATTACTGTTTATAAGTCTCGTTATTTTTTTTTAATTGGAAAGGCAGATATACAGAGTGAAGGGGAGACAGGCAGATACTGGTTCATTCCCCAAGGAGCAGCAATGACCGGAACTGAGCAGATCTGAAGCCAGGAGCCAGGAGTCTCTTCCAGAGCTCCCACATGGGTGCAGGGTCCCAAAGCTTTGAGCCAGTGCTTTCCCAGGCCACAAGCAGAGATCCCATATTGGATCGCAGTACATGCAAGGCAAGGAGCTTAGGCTATTGCACCAGGCCCTATTGCTCATAACTCTTTCATATTTTTGAGGTACAATGGTTTTCTACTTACTACTTGTTAAATTCTTTATTTAGTGGAGGGATAAGCTTGTGACTATAAAGTAAGTTGAAAATATATCATTGTGAAAGTGAAAGGAAAAATAAAAAAGGAAGGAGGGTAGGAATGAGAGAGGAAGAGGGAAGAGATGAAGGGTGAGAAATATCACTCACTCAAAACTATTTAGGAAACACATGAAATCAGTTCCCTTCATGTAAAATTTCTTTAAAAATTTAAAAATGAAACAGATTAAATAGCAACTGATTAAACATATTTTAGCCTGAAGAATAATATTGATAGGTTTCTCCATTCCTATTACTAAAAATTTATTATTATTATTATTATTGGAAAGCCAGAGTCAGAGATAGAAAAGGAGACAGAGTACTCCCACCTGTGGGGTCACTCCCCAAATGGCTGCAATGGCCAGAGCTGAGCTGATTCAAAGCCAGTAGCTTCTTCCAGTTCTCCCAAGTGGGGGAATGGACCAATCTTTGGGCCATCCTCTGCTGCTTTTCCAGGCCACAAGCAGGGAGCTGGATCAGAAGTGGAGAGGCTGGGACTAGACCCGGCAGCTATATGGACTGCCTGGAACTGGATCAGAAGTGGAGAGGCTGGGACTAGAACCGGCAGCTATATGGACTGCATGGAACTGGATCAGAAGTGGAGAGGCTGAGACTAGACCCGGCAGCTATATGGACTGCATGGAACTGGATCAGAAGTGGAGAGGCTGAGACTAGAGCCGGCACTTTATGGAGTGCCAATACCTCAGGGGTAGGATCAGTCCGCTGTGGCATCACATTGGCTCCTGGGTGCTGCTTTTAAAATTAATTCTATAGTTTTCATTTCATCTACTGTCCTCTGTCATGCAGTTTGAATAAACTCCACCTCCCCCTCAAAAGAAAGTGTAAAAAAAAAAAAAAAAAGACAAAGGCATTCTGTACTGAGTAAGCAATGAGTTCAACAAGAAGACATGAGTGTTGGACATATACGTGCACCAAATGCTAGGGTGCCTAATTTTATAAAACACTTATCCATTTACAGACATAAACTCCAGTAGAATAATATTGTGGGGCTTTAATACACCTCTTTCATCAAGAGAAAAAACGAAAAAAAAAAAAAGAAAAAAGAAAAAATGAACCAAACCAAAACTCAGCAAAGAAACAAGAAAGCTGATCTATCCTGTAGACCAACAGACATGATGGACATCTACAGAACATCCCATCCCAGTCACACATGGTACTCTAATATATGATGTTCTAATCAGTGCATGGAAAATTCTCTGGGATATACTTTATACTGGGCCACAGAACAAGATGTAACAAATTCAAAAAATTAAAAATCAGATCATTACTTCTCTTTTCTGACCAAATGGAATGAAAAGAATTATCTAGAACACAGAAAACTGCATGGAGGCTGAGCATCATACTCCTGAATGAAGAGTGAGTCACAGAAGAAATCAAAAGGAAAATCCAAACATTCCTTAAAACAATTACAATAAAAACAGCAAAATAGATTTAAAAGATAAGTTCATAGCAGTGAGCACCTACGTAAGGAGTTTGAGTGGCATCAAATGACCTAACAATGCATTTAAGGAACTGGAGGAAAAAAGGGGGGAAAAAGCCCAAATAAGTAGAAGAAATAAAAATAGAGAATAAGCAAAACTGAAAAAATTTTAAACTATAAAAAATCAATGAAATGAAGGTTTTTTGAAAAAGTGAAATTTATAAACTGTTAAGATGAAAAGGAAAACTCAAATTAACAAAATCAGATGTGGGAAAAATCTTCATTACAACTGATACCACATATATATCAAGCCTCATTAGGTATAATTACTGATATTCCATCACAAATGGAAAATCTAGAAGAAGTGAAAAGATTTCTGGAAACATTTAACTTGCCAAAAGTGAGGCATAAACACACAGAAGACCTGGCTAGGCCAAGAACCACGGCTGAGATTCAATCAGGAAAGAGCAGCTCAGGACCACATGGCTTAATGCTGAATACTAACAAACGTTTAACGAGGGGCTGATGTCAAGTCTTAACTAAGAGTGAAGGATCCCTCCCAACATTATTAAATGATGCAAACCTTGTCTTAGTTACATGATCAGACAAAAATAAAACCAAAAGACAACTATGCAATATCCCTGATGAAGTAGCTACAAAAACCTCAAGAAATTACACGCTAGATGAATGGAATAAGACATCAAAATATTATCCAAATCGGGATTTAACCCAGAGATGCAAGGATAATTTAACAGATGCAAATCAATAAATGTGACACAACATGTCAACAAAATGAAGGATAAAAACCATACGGTTATCAATAGATGTGGAGAATGCATTTGGTTAACTACAACATTCTTTCATGATAAAAACAGTACAAATTTGAATATAAAAGAATGTACCTCAATACAACATTACAAGTTCACAACCAGCATCATACTGCATGGGGAAAGGCTGGAAGCATGTCCATTAACATCTGGAATCATGAGTTGATGCCTAGATTCACAGTTATTGTTTGATAAAGTCCTGGAGATTTTGGACAGAGACATTTGGCAAGAAAAATAAACCGGCAAGACAGAGATGACATGAACCTCTAAACAGGGTAACAAAAAACCAAAAAACTTCTTCATTGAAAATCTACACAGTGTCAACTATGAAATATTCATGTAAGAAATAGAAGGTGGCATAAAAACTAGAGACATCTTCCATGTTCATGGGTTCAAAGAATTAATATCATCAAAATGCCCATCCTACACAAAGCAATTTACACCTCCAATGAAGTCTCAATCAAAATTCTGAAGACATTCTTCACAAGAGTATACAATCCCAAAATTCCTAAAGAAATTCTAGAGATTCAAAATAGCTTATGCAAATTTAAATAAGATGCATAAAGTCCGAGACAGCACAATTCCAGATTCTACAACATTCTACAGGGTTGTTATAATCAAACAACTGAAGACTATGGAACAGAATAGAAACCACGGAAATCAATTCACACATCTGCAACCACCTAATCTTTAACAAATGAATTAAAATGCATCTCTGGGAAAAGGAAAGTCTTCATGAAATGGTTGAAGAAATGGATTTCCATTTTCAGAAGTTTGATACAGAAGTATCCAAATGAATATGAAGATGCACTTACATTAGCCACAGAAAGACATCAGAAACAAACAAAAGAGGTAGAACCATGTGCCCGTTGGACTGAGTGTAAGAAATCTGCGGAATGGACAGGACAGAATGCAGGGTCTACAGCAGCCAGCTGGACACTGTCAGTCCCTGCTGTGATTGGTGGCCAGTGGAGACATGCCATCTTCCCAGGATAAGGGGAGCAAATGTTATGGTGGGCTGCCCTTCTAGTGGTTTTGAATGAAGTAGAATTCCACAATAACCCATGACTTTGAGTCTGGCTGGCAGAGCACAGGGCATCCATCTACTTAGCTCTGTGAAAGGAGCTTTCCTCTACTCCACCAGGAGCCAGAATCAGCTTACTGAGGTGGAGCTCTGGCTGACCGCTGAGGAATCAGAGTGGTGGTGGCTCATTCCAGGAACAGGCTGAGTTACAGGCCAGGAATTAGAAGTCCTGAGCCTGTGGCTGGGGTGGGGGTGGGGGTGTAAGTCATGGCACTGAGGATGGCACGGCATGTAGCTGGGTTTCAGGTCATCAGTCCTGATACAACTGACAGCACAGAAACTAAAACCTCATCAAGAATGATTACAAACAGCTACAGGACATCAAAATAGGCTATCTAGAAGACATGGATAGATTTTTGGATACACTTAGTCAAAACTGAAGCACAGATACTTGGAAAACCTGAACAGACCAACCACAAAGCCTTAGATTTAATTAGTAGTGAAGCGCCTCACAACAAAAAAAGCCAGATGGGTTTACTGCTGAATTCTACAAAAGGTTTAAAGATTAATTAGTTCCAATACTTCTTAAATTAAATTATTCACAACCATTTAAGGGAAGAGAATTCTCCCAAACACATTCCATGAAGCCAGCATTACCTTAAGTCTAAAACCAAAGATTGAAAAAGGAGAGAGAGACAGAGAGAGATAAAATAGTAGACCAATATCCCTGATTAAGATAGTTGTAAAAATTCCCAATGAAATTCTAGAAAATCAAAACCAACAGCACTTCAAAAAGATAATTTACTTAGACCAACTGGGATTTATCCCCGTGAAACATGGATGGCACAGAATATACAAATAACTGTGCCCATCACATCAACAAGATGAAGGCTAGCAGCCAGTGCTGTGGCATAGCAAGTTAGGCCACCATCTAACACTACCATCCCATCTGAGCCCTGGTCAGAGTGCCACTGCTCCACCTCCAAGCCAACTCCCCGCTAATGGCCCAGTAGTGGAAGATGGCCCAAAGGTTTGCACTCCTGCCAAGCCTCTGGCCACAGCCAGGACCAGCAGTGACTGTCGCAGCCATTTGGGAGTGAAGCAACTGAGGAGGAATGTTCTTTATCTTTTCTTCTCTCCATTTAATTCTTTTAAAAAATCTTTAAATAAAGGATAAAAACAAGATGATTATCTTGAAAGATACAAAGAAAGCATTTGATAAAATGTAGCATCCTTTCATGATAAAAACTTGAGAACTGATTATAGGAATGTATTGCGACGAATCAAGGTAATATACGGACAACCACAGCCAGCATCACATTGGATGGGGGAAACTGGAAGCATTTCTACCTAGATCCAAAATCAGACTCTCAGCACTGCTATTCATACAGTCCTGGGCATTTTACCAAGAGCCACTGTACAAGAAGAAATCAAAGGAATCCAGATTGGAAAGGAAGAAGCTGAATTTCCCTGTTTGAAGAGGATCAGGTCCTTTATATGGGAAACCATGATTCTGCTAAGAGATTATTGGAACATGGGAGAATTCACAAAGTTTTGGTTAATAAAATCTACACAACCAAAATCCAATAGCGTTCATGTACACCAATAATGCTAGGCTGAGAAAAAACTTGTAAGATCAGCAACACCCACAACAGCTACCAAAAATGTAAATGCCATGGGACAAACGCAAAAATGTGCAAGTCTCTACAACGAAAACTGCCAAACATTAATCAAAGAAATAGAGGAAGACCAAAAAAGGGAACTCATCCATGTTTTTGGATTGGAAGAATAAATTTCTTCAAAATGATGACATTACCTAAAGGAGATTATAGATACAATGCAATCCTAATAAAAAATATCAGTGACAGCCTTCTCACCTCTAGAAACATGATCTTAAAATAGGTAAACACAAGAGACTGTAGGAGGCCAAGCATTCATAAAAAGCAGCAGGTGGCCAAATATCATATTTCAAGATACATCACAGAGCTATTATAATCAAAACAGCCTGGTGAGAACATGGAATAGACCTATGGACCAAGGGAACAGAATAGAGACCCCAGAAAAAATAAACCCATGCATTGACAATCAACTAATCTTTAGAATGAACAGCATCACTCTCTGGAGAATGGACAGTCTTCAAAAACAGTGTTGGGAAAATTGGATTTTTATTTTTAGGAGTATGGAACAAGACTTCTGTCCTACACAAAAACAAAACAAGAATAAAAACTGGAGACCTGGAACCACCAGATTACTAGAGGAAACCATTGAGGAAACCCTGCCAGACACTGGCAAAGGATACGGCTTCTCCCGATTGGACCCCACATGTGCAGGCAATAAAAGGAAAAAAATAGACAAGTGGGATTATATCAAGCTCAGAAACTCCTGCATAGAGAACGAAATACTCAACAAATCCAAGAGGTAACTGACAGAACAAGAGAAAATATTTACAAACTCAACAATGAAGCAATCCAGTTAAGAAATGGACACCGGACATGAACCAGCATTTTTCAAAGGATAAAATACAAATGTCAATGGACACATGAAAAATGCTCAGTATCACAGGTCATCAGAGAGATGCAAATAAAAGCCGCAGTGAGGCAATCAGCTCATTCCAGATAGAACAGCTATTATCTGAAAATCAAAATATAACAAATGCAGAGGTTGTAGAAAAGAAGGTACCCAATACACTGTTGGTGGGAATGCCAATTGGTACAACCAATTGGTACAATGGTGGGAAAATCGTATGGAGATGCCTCAGAAAACTAAAGATAGGCCTACCAACTATCCTACTCCTGGGAAAACACCCAAAGGAAATGCATTCAGCACATGGTCGTTATCTGCACTTCAATGTTACAACAGCTCAGTTCACAATAGCACAGGCATGGGATCAACCAGCTACCCACCCCCTAATGGGCAGATAGAGAAAATGGTGGACTGCAACTGAGCCACAAAAAAAAAAAAGAAAAGCAATGAAATTCTGACATCTCCAATAAAATGAAAAAAAAGCAATGAAATTCTGACATCTCCAATAATGGATGCTAGTAGTGAGCATTTTGCTAAGTGAAATAAACCAGTCTCAAGAAGACAAATCACAAGTTTTCTATGATTTGCAAAAGTTAGCAGATGATACAAAAATCATTAGGGGTTATATAATTTTGTATATATTTAATATATTATTGTTTCATTGAATCATAGCAAATAAAAGGCAGTACACGCTTCTTTTCCCTTGTGACATTAGTATCTTTAAGGAATAAAATTAAAACAAAAAGATTCCACTACAGCGCTTCCTCGCTTCCTTCCCTGAGCCTCAATCGCACCCCAGTCAACAGCAACATCAGGATGTACACTTTCATGATGGGTAAACAGCAGGTTCCTAATAAATGGTGGTGGTGATTGTCATCCTTACCACTCAGGGTGTCAGTCCATTTACATCCATCTTCTATTCACAAGAACGGTGTGGGCAAATTTTCTCTCTGAAAAGATACTCCGAAGTTGTAGGGGAGCCAATTTTGCAAAATAAAGCAGACTGCCTTGAATGGAGTCTGTGCTCCCTACAAATGATACTACATCGGTAGGAGGTCCAGGATTGAATCCATGACCGCAGCCACCAGCCGGGGAGGCAGTGATGTGCAGCTGTCAGCACCCAAGGTCGAAACTTCCTATCACCGAAATGTGTCACACATCCATGACTAAGAAGATGAAGACAAACATGGCCAATGAACAATGCTTCTCTCAAGACGGAAGAGAAAATCCCTTCCAGAACAGTGGATGTATTCCCTGCTTAATTCAGTCTTCCAAGGTCTGGGTTTTGCTTTATTTCAACAGCAACCTGCTGAGGTCAGGGATCTAGCAGCATCTTTGTGGAATAATTATTTTCTATGACCTCTGGGGAAATGCAGGTCTAAGAATGGAAATCATTTCTTCATGGACCATTTCAGAATCTTGTACTCATTCTCTGTCACGTATTCCTGAGAGGAATCAGGAATTCTATCATGTAAACATTGACCATGGATAAGAAACAACGAAATCAAATATCAGAGGGACCAACATTGTGGTGCAGAGGGTTAAGCCTCACCTGCAATGCTGGCACACTTTGTGAGCGCTGGTTCATGCTCTGGCTGCTCCACTTTTGAACCAACACCATGCTGACAGAATTGGGAAAGCAACAGAAGATGGCTGAAGTACTGGGACTTCTGCCACCCCTGTCAGGGATCTGGAAGAAGCTCCTGGCTCTAGAATTCTGTCCAGCCCAGCCCTGGCTGTTACAGCCATCTGGAGAGTGAGCCAGCACATGCAAGACTCATCTCTCCATCCCTCTCCTTCTCTCTTCTCTCTGTAACTCTGCCTTTCAAACAAACACTTTTCTAAAAGGATTTGTTTATTTTTATTGGAAAGGCGGATATACAGAGAGGAGGAGAGAGAGAGGGGAAGATCTTCCATCTGATGGTTTATTCCCAAAGTGGCCACAATGGCTGGAGCTGAGCCAATCCGAAGCCAGGAGCCTCTTCCAGGTCTCCCATGCGGGTGCAGGGTCCCAAAGCCTCGGGCTGTCCTCGACTGCTTTCTCAGGCCACAGGAAGGGAGCTGGACGGAAGAAGGGCCACAGGGATTAGAACCGGTGCCCGTATGAGATCATGGCACATTCAAGACAAGGACTTTAACCACTATGCTATCGCACCAGGCCCTAAACACTCTTAAAAAGCACTTTTTCTGGTAACTGGCAAATATGTCTCATTAAGTACAACCTAAACACTAATAACTGATGTGTACACTAAATATTTTATAAGCATGTTTATGCTTAAAGAGCGACTGATGATAAAAGAAAGGTCAGCTTTCAATTTTCTAAAAAAAAAAAAAATCGAACAGCAAATTTTAATGAGCGGATGAGCAATAATGCTAAACCTAAAGCCAGATGAGGCATGATGCTTTGTATAGAATGTGTAGATGAGTTGGCTTTGTATAGAATGTTGAAGATCTTCAGGAAGAAACAGAAGATGCAGAGGCTGGTTTTATGTGCCTGATGATGGTGGTCGTCCCCGTGTGGGACATCCTGAGCCAGGCGTAAAGAATATACATGCCAGAAAACTAAGCATTTAGTGAAATAAATGATTATTTCATAGCATTCTCTGTGGGCAGACCTGAGCTTTTTCTGACTAGTGGAACTCAGGCACTAATTTAGGTAAGTTCAGGAGAAACAGGCCTGGGTGGCTACACAAGGAGAGGTGGAAATGTCACCAAAGGGACACTGGAGAAAGTTGGTGACAGACAAAGCAGGTGGAACACAAATTATCACATCTAATTGGAACTATGTGATTATCTTAACTAGCAGTTGATATTGCTCAGCAGCGAGAGTCACTGTTGCACTCTCGGGAGGAGGTTTGTTTTTCCTTTGTGTTTGTTGCTATAAATGCAATGGAAAACTATCCTCTACAATCTTATGTGTCATTCATTTTTCTTTTTTAATATACTAATAAAGGGAAAGATTTCATGTATTTCTTAGATAAAATTATAAGAAATAGCCATCCTTCTTTCCATTCTTACCTCAATTCATTTCATTTTTCTTTAATTTTGCAATGACACTTCAATTTACTTTATAACTACAGACTTAATAAACCACTAGCCTGAATGCTTACAATGTAAATAATTTAAAGACCACTCTTCCACATGGGTATGGACAAGGGCTACAAATACTAATCAAATCTTAAGATGTCAGTTTCATTCTTACAGATATTTTGTATGCTGTATTAACTACTTTGTATCAGAGAAAACTCAGTCCTTTGCACCCAGCCATTTACAACAAATGTTAATGTGTCTCAAGGGAAGCCTATGTTCAAATAGAATCATAACGACTTGAACACCACACTTCCATCAATGGACAGATCAACCAGTCAGCAGATCTGTCGACAGACAGGGTTAATAGTTACACTTCAAACACATCTGACGTCTACAGAACATTTCAACCTGCAGATGCACAACAGACATTTTCATCAGTGTGTGGAGCATTCTCTAGGACAGACCAAACGCTATGCCACAAGACATATCTCAGTAAATTTAAAAAAATGAAATCATCCCATGTATCTTTCCTGTTTACAACAGGATTTACCTCCCGCATCTGCTCTTGGCTGCTGGACACAGCTCAGACTCCATCTTTTCACCACATGGACCCTTTGTACTTGAGCTACTAATACTACAATGACAATACTTCAGATTCCTAAAGTCCTCTTCCATGACCAACCACAGAAGGTGGCTTTTGTGGTTATATCAGGTCCAGGAGCATAATCTCCCAACCTTAACCAACTCAGCTATTTTAACTCACTGAACCATGGGACTAAAGCAATCTAATCAGAGTTAGCCCCATTTCATTGGAGTTGGAGCCCAGGAGATCTTTCAAGCCACTTTGGAATTTTGCCCAGCATATGCCTTGTTGAACTTTGTATCAATTTGGAGATTACTTCCTTTGATTTCTGGCCAATCAAGACTCTTGATTATTAAGTAGCAGTCTTTACATGTACCCCCCAACTCCCTTGCTTGGAGGAAGTCTGTCTCTGTGTAAAATAGATTAAATAGCACCAGTTCAGGGACTAAAATGATATTCAATAAATATCTCCTATTTTAAAAAACCAACAGCTGTGTATGATTATTATATATTATACAGATGCTTAATTTCAATGGTTCAAAATTCAAGGGATAAAATAAAACTACTTTTAAAAAATGCATGATTGGTTGTTTGAAAATAAGATTCATTAGCCTTTGGCCCATCCAACAACAAATAAGAACAACCAAACTAATGAAAACAGATGAAAAAGGAGGTGGTACAATTGGTACTACCGAAAAAGTCATGAGGAATTTTGACAGACACCTTTGTGTTAACAAATTGGCAAACCTAGAAGGAAAAAATGTCTACATACAATCTACCAACACTGAATCATGAAGCCATCAAAAACCCCAAATCAATAATCAAGATGCAAACTGAATCAGGAATAAAGATCCTCTCACTAAAGAAAAGTCCAGGAATGTAGATCTTCACTGCTGAATTCTATCAAACATTTAAAGAAGAATTAGCCCAATTCTTCAACTATTCGAAACAACTGAAAGAGAGAATCCTCCAAATTTATTCCATGAAGCACCACCTTAATGTCAAAACCAGAAAAATAAAAAGAGGATGACGGACTAACATCCCTGGTGAACATTGATGCAAAGAGATTTCAAAAGAAACTACCCAAATCCAACAACACATCAAAAAGATCATCCACCCAGACCAAGTGGGACTTTCTTCAGGGATGGATCAACATAGGCAAATCAATAAACACGATGTATTATGTTAACAAATTGACAAAGACTATGTGAGTATCTCAATAAATGCAGAGAAAGCATTTGATAAAGCACTGTATCCTTTCATGATAAAAAAAAATTTAAGGAAACATGTACAGAGAGAATATATGTCTTTCTTTCTCTATCCTTTCTGTAAATCTGATCTGCCTTTCCCAAAAAATAAAATTTTAAAACCCATGTTAACCAGGGTTAATGTATCTTGTTAGTAACACTACATCATGTGTGGATTTTTAGCATGCTGGTGAGATTTAGGACACTATTCATTGCCATTCCCCTGTGAGCTGAGAGGTGAGGAAGATCAGCAGGAAGACGATCATTCACCCTCACCTCCTGTTTTGGGCCCAGCCTCGTAGAACATCCTCGGACCCTTGTGCTTCCTGGGAACACATGGATAATTTGCCTCAGGGGAACATACAAACTCCCACATCCTGAGAGAGAGCAGGCGAAGCTGGCCGTGCATGGAGGAGACCGCAAACTATAGAGGTGACTACTTGCAAAAGCTCATAGAAAATAAAAGCTATTCATATTTGCTGCAAAAAGGAATTTGGTGCAAAAATAAAATTCAGTGCATAGAAAGACTCGTCAAGAAGTCCATGAGGAGTGCATTCACTACATAAGTATTTGCATAGATTCTAAACTGTTGCACCAAAGTGAGTTTTTTCTCTTTAAAGATTTATTTATTTTATTACAAAGTCAGATATACAGAGAGGAGGAGAGACAGAGAGGAAGATCCTCCATCCGATGACCCACTCCCCAAGTGAGCCACAACGGGCCAGTGCTGTGTCAATCCGAAGCCAGGAACCTGGAACCTCCCCCAGGTCTCCCATGCGGGTGCAGTGTCCCAAGGCATTGGGCCGTCCTCGACTGCCTTCCCAGGCCACAAGCAGGGAGCTGGATGGGAAGTGGAGCCACCGGGACCAGAACCGGTGCCCACATGGGACCCCAGGGCGTTCAAGGCGAGGACTCTAGCCGCTAGGCCACGCCGCCAGGCCCCCAAAGTGAGTTTATAATTCCTTCCCATGAACATATTCAAGTTGCTTAATCATTTTCCTAAATCCAAACTAAATGTATCCCTCCTTCATGTTCTTCCAACTCCTGCCAGAAATGATCACAGTTGTTCCAAAATCATCCACCTTCAAGCCTTGATTGCTTTTTACAGTCTGTCTCTAATCTTGAGAAATAGTTTTTTTTTATTCCCAACTTGCCATGTGTTGAAATCTTTAGCTAGTGAAGTGGTAAGCCTGGAATTTTGCCATTGCAAAATTAAAAACAACAACAACAACAACAAAACGGAAGGAGGAAGGTGGGAGGGGAGTAGCACTATGTTCCTGTGAACTACATGAAATGCATTCACTTTCTATTAAAACATCACAACAAAGCCACCTGGCAGTGAGCAGGTGAGGACCCTGCCCCTCAGGGTCAGCCTTTACTTGGCTGGACAGTGGGACGGCGAAGTTACCTAACACAAGTGTGCATGCTTCCTCTTGAGAAGCCTGGCAGTCTGAATGGAGCCTTGGAGCTGTTCAATCTTGAACAAGTGGTGTTGAGCAAGGAATGTCTTTCCACTTTTTAGGAAACTGATAAAGAAATCATTTCTTGGATAAATCATAATTTCACTACACAGATCTTTTATTCCTTTGGTTAATTCCGTTCATAACTATTTTCCTTTTTTCTTTTTGGTGGCTACCTGAATAAGATTTTTTAAAAATTTCTCCATCATAATCATACAAAAAAGGTACTGATTTTTATGTTTATTTTGTAACCTAAAAGTTTGTTGAATTGGTTTATCCACTCTAATACGTTTTTAGATCGCACTCTCAAAAGAACAGGCAACAAGAACAAAACTAAACAGGTGGTATTATACCCAAGCCTGAGCTTTTGCACACAGGAAGCAATTGAGTGTGGGAGGCACGGAAGTGGAATAAGGGGCAAGGGGGAACTCTGGTACACCGTGTCAGGGATGTAAATCCATTCAACCACTACAAAACCCGTGTCAAGATTTCTTTTAAAAATATAGGTTTATCGTATGATCAAGAAACCACACTACAATATCAAAAGACATGACCATGCTGTATCAACGAGATATCTGCTGTATTCACAGCGGCACTGTTCACAATAGCCAAACCATGGAATTAACCAAGATGTCTGCCGGGACAAGAAGGGCTAAAGAGTCTCTCACACACAAACAAATATTATTCAACTGTAAAAAGGGAGTTCTATCATTTGCATCAAAATGGTTACAACTTTAAGAAACCATGTCAACTAAAATAAACCAGACACAGGAAGACAAATACCATATGTTCTCCTTTATATGTAGGAGCTAACATTTTATACATATAAAAACATTATACATATAAAAATAAAATAAAATGTAACTATTTCTGTAGATACTTTTCTTAAATTTTACATTTTTGTCAAATGGATAAAATGACATATTACTATAGTTTCAATGATCTGTGAGGACTTTAAAAAATACTGTATGTGTGTGAAATTACAACTCTTGCCTCCCTTAACTATTTAGTCCTACCTACTTCCCTGCTGATCTAACATCTTTTTCTGTTTTGAACTCTTATGAAGCATGTAGTCTTAGACTATACTGTAAATTAAAAATGTAACCTCAAAAATAAAAATTATTTTTTCAAAAAAGTATACCATGAGAAAAAAACCCTCAAAAATAAAAACTCTAAAAAAAGAGAAGGGTTTTATTAAAGGTTTCTTGAGGTGACTATGAAGTTGTCATTGTAACCGCCCTGTGTTTTTCGAAGTGAGATGTGCTTCCCAGTGCAGCGACTATTGAGCAGACACATCTCTGTAACGGGAACACAGCGGGTCAGGTCAGAACATCCTGAGGACTGCTGAAGAGCTCAGGAAGGCATCAACAGCCGCACTGATTCCCAACAAAGGCACCACTGTATAAAAGGAAATGTTTGATAACTCATTAACAGAGCCAAGTTTCCTAGCCTCACCTGAACTTGGAAACACTCCCTCAAACACAGGATGATTTTAGATCTCCAGGGGAGAGACCGCTTGGTTATCCAGATAATATTCCACTACTGGCATGTATTATTCAGAGTAGACTACTAGGTGATTTGTTCAAGAATAAGGAGAGGCCAGTGTTATGCTGCAGCATGTTAAGTTCCCTCTGTGATGCTGGCATCCCACAGCAGCACTGGCTGCTCCACTTCTAATCCAGCACCCTGCTAATGTGCCTTGGAAAGCACAGGATAAGGGCCCATATACTTGAGTCCCTGACATCAAAATGGGAGACCAGGATGGAATTTTGGGCTCCTAAAATGGGCATGGTGCAGCCCAGGCTGCTTTGGTCATTTGAGGGAGTAAACCACTGGATGCAGTTGGCCAAGTTTCCCAAGACAACTCTGGGGACCAGCAAGGAAGAAAAACCTCCAGAACATCCTATGTGGCTGAGTGGGAGTGATAGGGGCACCTGTGAAGTGGGAACAATTGGTCACTTGCCATCCCAAAAGGACAGCGCTAGAGCAAGTCCAAAAAGACAGATACAGACAGCCAGCCAGCAGCCACACATCACAGGCACAGGGAAAGCGTGGGCACTGGCAGGAACTGGGGCTGCTTCTGAGCACAAGCCAGATGGGAAAGGGCATTTCTGTTATGAGGGATCCACCTCGGGAGGTCTGCATGCCTTCCTCTAAAAACAGATGAATTTCGCTCCTGAATGGTATCACTTTATTTTGGTGTTAAGTGCTTTTGAAAACTCTGAAGAAAAGCCCCTGTGAAGAGCCCACAGGAGGTAGAGTTGAAGGCAGAGCTAGCACTGCATGATGTGAGTGATACCCCCGCCTGCACCTGCTTCAGGAGATAGCTGTGAGACCTGGAGGCAGGAAGCACAGCCCAGCCAGAAGCACACCACTTTGTAAGGACAGAGTGAGAGCAGAGCTGATGGCATGTGGGTTGAGAGAATGGAAGACCCTCGCTGCAGGCAGGCAGGAGGTTTGGTTGGAACGGGTCCTCTGTCATCAGCCCCCTCGCTCTGCCTGGACACAGGAGAGTGTGCTAAGTGCTTAGAGGGGAGCCAGGTGCTTTATTTATCTGAACATCCAGCACCCCTAACTTCCCAATTTAGTCAGGTTTGTCTTCTGGAAACTGTTCAGAAAACAAGTTCAAAGAGTATAATAAAAACTAAAATTGAGCCCAGGTAACAATAAACCTATTGTTGAACTCAGGAGCTTGTGCAGGTTGTCCTTTGTGAGACGTGAGATTTTACCAAGTGTCCATATGGGATGTTGCCACTTGCAGGCAGAGGATTAACTAATTAAACCATTGTGTTGGCCCCAAAGCTAAAATAATTAAAACCACATGGCACTTGCATAAAAACTAACACATACATCACTATAACTGAAAGACAGTCCAGGCCCGGCACTGGGATCCAAAATGGGCTCTGGTTCATGTCCCAGCTGCTCCACTTCCCATCAAGCTCCCTGCTTGTGGCCTGGGAAAGCAGTAGAGGATGGCCTAAGTCCTTGGGACCCCGCACCTGCATGGAAGACCTGGAGGAGGTTCCTGGCTCCTGCCTTCGGATCTACTCATCACAGGTACATCATTAGTAAGGTACGTTGGTGTCCAAGTGATAAATTTTGTATTACTGATGGAGTGATCACAGGACAGACTATAAAAACAAGCCAAAGCACCAGCACAAATGCATCTAAAGAAGAGACATGACAAAGGGAATTGGAGAATCTAATACCCAGTTAAGGCTGAAAATAAGAAGAAATGTACTAAGCATTACTCAAAAACAATGCTGCACACCAGCTTACATTTTCTTCCTACACTTATTGCTATTAACAGAAATAAACAGATATGATAATTGGTTTAAAATAAGGAACAAATGAAGCATATGTCTCATCAAATATGGCTGTTTCCCATTCACAGAGGCTAAATTTTCTTATCTGAGTAGCTTAAAGTAGGGAAAGAACGCAGATTGTGGCCAACAGGAAATGAGCAATGCGAAACAACACATCTCCTCTGGTGTGAGCAGTTCCCAGCCTCTGCTCATGGCTAGCCGGAGGTGCCCAATCACTAGATCAGTGTTGACCTCATCTTCAGCATTGCCAATCGCAGACCACAGGAGACTCAACACTGATGTTCATTTCTGTTGTTCTGCCAATAATTCCTTCCCTCTCATTGACTTGGAAGGATAAATGAAAAATAAGAATATTTTTATGGTGTTTGAGCTACTATGCAACAGTGAGTCTATGTGTTAAATGTGTTAGCCTATCCTATTTCAAAAGCATCAGTTGAAATGTTTTTGTCTAGCTCTGGAGGCACGGTTCCAATATTAGGAGCACAGCAGGTTTAATTTTGTAAAAAGATCACTGCTGTGTCTTTCAAGTTGATTTCTTGCTCAGTAAGTTCTTTCCACTTTGTCATCAGAAATATATGGTGTTTAAAATAGCTCCATTTCATAAGAATACCTTGACTTTGCACAATGTATGTTTTACCAGATACGCAAAGGACTTTATTACGAGATTGAAGTTATTCTCTTGAGCACACAGCTTATATGTTATGGTTTTGAATTCCTGAAGGTTACAGTCTATAAAGAATTTCAGTACCTTTTCTGTGGATCCTTCATTGGAAATCACTGCTGGATTCATGCAAGTTACTCATTGATAAGAAAATAAAAATAAGTTTCTAGCATTAATATTTTAATCCTCTTCAGGGCTGAAAACTTTTAATGATTGAAGTCATGATTTATGCTTGTAGAAACTTTAATTACCAATCTTATGGAGGTCAACAAATTGCAACAAAGATATAGAAGATCAGTAAATTGAAGAGCTTTTTGTAAAAAAAGAAAACAAATTATGTGCAGCATTGACCCAACTAACCAAAAAAAGGGGAAAAGGGGGGTGGGTTGGGTGAAAGTCCCAAACCAATAAACTAAAGGGGAAGTATAGTAATGGATATCATAGATATACAAAGAATTTTATTAGAAATTACTACCAACAGCTATATGCCCACAAGTTCAGAAATCTGGAAGAAATGGATAGATTCCCAGACACAAATTGAGTCATTATGACATATAACACATAAGTAGACTGATAACTAGAATAGATTGTATCAGTGATACACACCCTGCTGAGCAACAAGGAAAAGCCCAGGATTAGATGGCTTCACTTCTGAGTTCCACTAAAAGGGAGAGAATCCTCTCAAACTCCTCCTAAGGGGTCAGTTATTATGTTAATTCTAAAGCCAGACTAGGGTACAACAAAGAGAATTATAGACAAATATCCATGATGAATAGATGCAAAACCTTCCAAATAGTAACTAATTGACTCCAACAAATTAGAAAGATTATTCACCAAGTGGGATTTGCTCCTGATATGCATACACAAATGTGTTATACTACATTAACAAGTTGAATAAAAACCATATGATTATCTCAATAAACACACAGAATGCATATGATAAAAGATAACATCCATTCATGATAAAAAAAAAAAACCTTAAGCATGTTGGGTATACAAGGCACATCCTCAACATGAAGTAACTATGGAAAAATCATGACCAGCATACTGAATGGGGAAAAGATGGAAACATTTCCACTAACGCACAGAACTAGATAAGGAGGCTCACTCTCACCACTGCTATTCCATAAAGCCCTGGAAGTTTTAGCAGACCATTAGGCAAGAAAAATAAATCAAAGGATACACATTGGAAAGGAGGAGGTCAAGCTACCCATGTTTGCAGATGACATGATTATGTCCGGAACCAAAAGACTTCACTAAAACTTTGGGAACTCATGAGTTTATTAAGGTTGCAGAATATAAAGGCAACACATAAAAATCAATAGCCTGTGAACACACAAACAAATCCATGGCTGAGAAAGAACCTATAAGATCAGTGCTATTTTGAATAGCTATAGGAAAAATTAAGTACTTTGGAATAAACTGAACAAAGCAGATAAGGGATCTCTACAATATAAATGTACAAAACATGAAAGAAATAACACCAAAACAAGGAAAAATCCACCATCTTCATGGTTTGATAGAATATTATCAAAATACCCCCATTACCAAAAGCAATTTACAGATTCTATGCAAAATTCAATTCAAAATACTTACAACATTTTCTTAGATCTATAAAAAAGGTGATGCTGAAATCCACATGTAAACCTGAGGGTTTGAATTGATAAGACAATCTTAAAGCTGGAGGTATCACAATAGCAAACTTCAAGACGTAGTACAGGGCAGTTGTGATCAAAACAGCTTGGTACTGACACTGAGACATCGAGTTCAACACAGAATAGGAATCACAGAATGAACTTGCACTTGTGCAGCAACTAATTTTTGACAAGTGAACTAAAATTAATTGGGAGAAAGAAAGGGTCTTCAAGTAATGCTGGGAAAATAGATCTATGTGCACAGAAGTACAGAACAAGACCACTTCCTTAAACCTTACATAAAAACCAATTAAATACCACCAAATTAGCAGAGGAAAACATTGGGGACACTGCAAGACATAGATATAGGCAAAGATTTCTTAGGAAAGACCCCAGAATCACAGTCAATTAAAGCAAAAATAAACAAATGGAATTACATCAAGCTAAGACACTTTTGCACTGCAAATGAAGCCGTCAAAGTTAAAGGTCCACCAATGGGATGAGAATAACGCAACACCAAACATGGGCGGCACGACTGATGTAACATTACTATTCAGGATCTATAAAATGGTTAATAAACATATGAAAATATGCTCGGGTTCACTAGCCATCAGTCAAATGCAGACGAAAACCACAATGAGGTTCCACCTCACCTAATAAGAATCACCATCATATAGAAATGAGAAAATAGAATCCTGTGAGGATGTGGAGCAAAAGTAGTTTAATCAACTGTTAGTGGGAATGCAAGCTACTGTAACTATTACGGAAGATACCATGGAGATTACTCAGGGACCTAAAAATAGACTCAGTCATCCAAAGAGAAATCAGAATGCGAGAGCTTTGCCTACCCCCAGGTCCAATAGTTAGGATCCTGAATCAACCCAAACACCACCAACTGACACCTGGAGAAAGAAAATATGCAACGTACACACTACGAATATTACTCGGCCATCTAAAAGAAATCTTGTCTTTTGCAACTAAATGGGTGTGATTGCAAACCATTATTGTTAACGAATTAAGCCAGTCACAGAAGACAAATGTGTTTTACCTGATCTGCAGCAGCTAATACACAGAGTTTAAAAATGTAATATTTATGAGTGAGATTAACATCCTGGGACTTGATTAACGTTTGCAGCCTTTGTTTATGCTCCCAAGGACCAAACAGGTCCTACTCTCAATGTGTTGATGCATCACCTATTGAAGTGTTAAGCTTGTGATTACAAAGTGAAATGAACACACACCATTGTAAAAGTTGGGTGGGGTGAAGGAGAGGGAGATAAGGAAGGAATGGGGTACTGGGTGTAGGCAGGATGGAGGGTAAGGGAAGGTTGCCACTCTGCTTCTAAATCTAAGTCTGTATCATTAAATACATGACATTTGTCCGCTTATGGAAATTAAAAAGACTCTTGGACTAGAAGTCAACAGGTCCAGCTCTATTCTTGATCAACTAATGTGATACCAGAGTACAAGAAGGCAAAATACTTCAGAAGAACAATTTAGCTTTTTCTTAAGAATTGGATATGCACTTATATTATGACTTGGTGATTTGAACTAGCCCAGGGCTAGCTGCTACATCTATTTGGAGAGTAAACCAACAGATGGAAGCACTCTCTCTCACTTCCCCTCCCTCCCTGTCACTCTACAAATCAATCTTGACAAAATGTTTTGCATAATCTATTCCTTCAGAATCTTGGGGAAATGGGGGGGGGAGCATCTCACTGCCTTTCTCACCCTTTGTTATCACCAGGGAACTGCATCTTAAGGATTCTTGAGTCAAATCTCTTCCTAGTGACAATGCCTGGAACACTTGGGAGTGGGCACAGTTTCCTTGCGTTTGGGTCTCTGATTTTAGAAAAGTTGAAGCCCCAGTTGGTCCAATCATTCTGTCAGAGACATCATGTCAGAGCATGGCACCAACCCTGACCAGTGTAGACGGCTCCCTTGCTCATCCACATTGACAGCACTGGCTACTGCCTGGGATGGATCAGCCCTACAGGTAGAATACAGCTGGGGCAGGTCCCTGAAGGATGAGCCATGAAGAATGGGGACATGAAAAAGAAACGCACCGGCTTATGTCTAAAGGCAGGCCAACTTGATACAGAGAAGAGAGTCCAAAGAGCCCCAGACTGAGAAACGTGTGCAGGATAGACAGCACGGGGCAGAGTGGCTTCAGCCAGAAAACTGTCTGCTAGGTCACTTTCAAGGGCAATAGTGCAGCACTTCATACAATTGTTTTGCTTTCCCAGTTGCAAGAGGTGACAGCACTGCTTCCCACGCCTTTGGCAGCCCCCACATCTGCAAAGAACATGCATGGTTATCAAGGAGTACAAATGCACATTTTTAGTCCCAAACCAGCATAGTGGCTGCCAGGAAGGAAAAACATCATGTGCTTAAAAGCTGGAATGAACTTAACCAAAATGATTTTGGTTTAAAAACACCATATGCAAAGTGCTTCCAAAGATTACTTGTCTAAAGAGGACATTTCTATTTGGACACTATTTTTGCTAAACACCTTAGAAATGAAGCTATGACAATATAGAAGACAGAAAGTGTTTGACTAGGAATGGTGTGTTTATGATTCAGGCAGTGGCGGGGGAAAGTTCTGAACCCCAAAGTGTGGCACAGCCTCTACATGTGATGGAGCCAGAAGGATGATGGAAATGTGAGAATAAAAATAATCCAAATACAGGCAGGTTGAAGGGAGGAGGCTTAAGTCCAGTAAGACAGGGCTGAAGAGGAAAGAACCAGCGGCGCTTCAGGTGCTTTGTGAGGACCATGGCTTGTGTCCTAGTTTTCTCTTCTGGAAAGGAGGACATCAAGCTATCCCTGTGTGCACATGACATGAGCCTTCACACAGGGGATCCAAAAGACTCCACAGAAAGGCTCTTGTAACTTCAGAGAACTTGGCAAAGTTGAATTCTCAAAAATCAACACATTAAATTGGAGTTTTTATACACAAAAGGGTTATGTTTTGATGAATAAACTGGATTCAAGAAGAATACAGACAAGCGAAGAAAGCTAAGAATTCGAAGTAAAGCAGGGTTAACAGGTGGGAGTATTTAATCCCGCACTGTATTCAAGAGTTAAGAGGCAAGAATCTCCCAGGGGCATGTCCAAGGCCACAAATCAGACGGGGTGTCAGGCCCTTCCTGAACCTCCTTGGGGCATCCAGGTACATCCTCACTGCTGAAGTGATTTAAGATACACTTTGCCTAAATAAATCTAATTTTTTTCAAATTGATTATCTTGTGTGCATTTACAAATTGGCAGAAATGTCTCATCAGGCACAAATAGATCACCCCAGACACCCAAAGGGGTCACAGGATGCAGGTCGAAGGCTGGCATTTGGGACTGGTAAGGTAGATCATTAAAGGCTCAACTATACTCTTCCTAGCCCCTGCTTTTTCCCTTCTGCATTTCAGATGAGAGAGGGAGAATTTAGGGTGGCAGGCAACGAGGAAGAAAGGTGGGTCCTATTGTAGGGCAGTGTTTCTTCCCTCCACTCCATGGCTGTGGTCACCCCAAAAGCTGCAGCAGGGGAGTTTCAAGCTGACTAGGATCCCCAAAAGCATGCATTAAATGCCAGGGTGAGTAGTCCCAAGCATCTTGTTATTGGACTTCAGTTCCAAGAGCTGCGCCTGCCGTTGCAATGCCAGGCAGAGAGAGAAGGGAGGGTTCAGCGAGGAATGTCCACAGCCATGACCAACGTTAGGAACACAGACAAGAGCTCAGGCATCTTGGCTCAGGGCAGTTTCTTCCAGGGTCTGGGACAACAACCTAAACATTTGCATCAGCACTTGGTATGTGCAAGGTTCCAGCATAGGTTCCGGCCTGCTGGGAGGAGCTTTAGACAGCCAGGTCACAGCCAGGGCACAGCCAGGGCACAGCCAGGGCACAGTCAGGGCACTGTGAGGTTTTTCAGTTGGGACAAAGACAGCTAAGGCAGCTGGGCAGACAAGGGGAACTGAGCCCCACCAAGCAGATGTGGAGGCTGGAGGAATTCAGCACCTCTCATTCAGCTGGCTCCTGTGGGTTCAGATGGCCTTCACCTGGGCATAAGGCAGTTACAGGCAATACTCCCATAGGAAGATGGGCAGAGGCGGCTCCCTCGTGAGCCAGCTGAGTCCCTGCTACTCTGTGGCCAGACCAGGTCATGGTGGTGGTTCGCAAGTAAACCCTGCACAGAAAGTCTCTCCTTCCTCTGGTCCTCCCTTCATCCCTCCTTCCATCTGTCTTCCCTCAACTCCTGTCACACTGTCTTTCAAACAAAAATCAATCAATAAATCTTACAAAGAAGCATGCAATCCCTGTTGGAGAATTGAGGAAGATTCTAAGGTCATTGCAACAAAGGGGTTATAATGAATAAATCTGCAGGTATATCTTGGAACATTTCCTACAAATGAAGCTATTATATCAAAATTATGAACACACTTGAAGCTTTCGATTTGACTGCTGAAGTGCTTTTTGAGAAGTGGATCCCCCCATGTTACTTCCACCATGTTTCTGTGATCCTCAGTCGTACTAGGGGAATTGGCTTTTTTTATTTTTGACTCTGATAAAATTATTCAGGGATTGTCAGGGACATGGACAAGGTCACAGACACTGACTGAGGAGCTGATGGCCAGCTCTGGGGGCCAGCACGCCCCAGCTGTGAGAGCATCTGACCTGCTCACGGGGCTTACCGGGCGTGCTAAGCTTACTAAGTTTGCATGAAACCAAAATCTAGGACAGGTAAACTCCACTAAGAGCAGACCAAAAATATTTGCAAAAAAAATTTTTTTGTCTGTAGGGAACAAGTACAGATTTCTTTTTCTTGTCATTATTCCCTAAAAAGTGCAAGTCAGCAATGCTTTGACATGGTTTGAGCACTGTAGCAGGTGTTTTTAGTCAGTAAGGATGATTTAAGGCATACACAAGGACCATGCAGAACATGCCTGCCCTGTGTCCTGTTGTAGACCCTGGAATTGTGAATCCGAGTCAGGGGTTCCCCAAACCCCCACCACCAGCCATAAATCTGGAAGCCCTCAGGGGGTGCCCCGTGTGTCCCCTAAACAAGCCAGGTCCCAAACACCGTTGAGCCCCGAACTCGGCTCCACAGAAGGGGCAACAGGCCACCCCGGTTTTCTCAGGGCACACCGTCACAACCACTGGAGCGCCACAGGCCACACACGCCCTCAGTCGTAGACAAAGAGCATTTCTAGGGAGGAACGCCACACATTAGACCTTGGCTAATTAACAATCTGGCTCTAACAGTAGCAAACGCAGGTGAAACGTAACGACCACTTAAACCATGTTTGCAATTTTGTGTTTTTCTTAACAAAGGAAATTCAAAAATTCAAAAATGTCTTCACAGTGTGTCTGATTTGGCAAAAGTTTGTATCAGAGGCCAGGTGGGGTAGGCAGGGTGACCCCAAAGCCTGCAAAGATGTCCACAAGTAATCCCCCTCGAACCTGCAGTAGCGGGAAATGAAGAAACCACCACAAAATCCAAGAAACAAAGGAAGCGGCTGCTTACCTGCAGACCCAGAACAGAGGACCCCGCCAAGCCGCCAGAGGAGAGGCTTCCTGCAGGGAGTTCCGAGCTGCACCGACCCGCTATGGCTAAGCAGCTCCTCTGTGGGGGAGTCTGCAGGGTCCGGCGTGCAGCCCGTGGGGTCAGCGGGGCGGGCCGGCAGGAAGTGCCGGGCTCCCGGGAGTGGTTGGATGAGGCCGCCCTCCGGACCTGCTTCAGCTGGGTGGAGGCAGAGTCGACTCGGCCAATGGGGCCCAGGGGCCGGCTTCTGGTGCTCTGGAGTTAAAACCAGGTTCACAGGCAACACCGCATTGCTACTCCTTAAAATGGGACTGACTCCCCTTTGCTCACCTGCAAGAGCGTGCCATGAGATCCCATGTTAAGGCGCAAAGTCGCTGAGGGGCCCAGGCGCCACTGGCCTCCCTCTTGCTAGGCTGCCAGACCTTCCTGTTCGGTTTTCTCCTCTCCGCAAGGAGAATTACAGACCCCTTGAGGTGAAGGTAGGGGAGTCTTGCTTCCTGGCCTGGGGCTGTGTCTACACTCAGCACTGGGTGTGCTGAGACGGGAAGCTTTGTGCAAGTGTTTGGTAAACTAAACACAGCTGGGGCTCGGCGTGCTCTCAGGATGAACCCACCCTGGCTAATTGACTCTGCCTCACTGCCAGCTGCACCCACCCTGGCTAATTGACTCCGCGTCCCTGCCAGCTGCGGCACATCTCGTTCCTGTTCCAGCTCAAAGGTGAGGAAGTGTCCAGGAACATTCCAGAAGCAGTGTGGCCAGTGAGCAGGGGTGGGCAGGCCAGCCAGGGAGGAGGTCGGAACCCCAGCCGCTCAGGCTCAGGTCTCCTCCAGGGCGGTGAGCCGGGGCTTGGGCTGCACCGGGGCTTTGAATGAGGCCTAGCTTACTCCACATTCAATGGCTCCTGCGGTTTCTGTTGCAGATCAGCGTGTGGATGATGGTAGCCATGGGATTTGTTACGCTGCGCCTGTCAGAAAGAAACATGTTGATTTTAAAAATTACTAAATAAATCAGTACAAGGCCCCAACTGAGCTCCTCTCTCCCAGCCTCAGCTGGAGCCCACCTCAGCTGTGGCAGTATGGAATGAACCTGCAGGTAGGGGCCCTGCCTATCCTACCGTCTTACCGAATCAATCCATCTCACTCCCTTCCCCCTCAAATAGAATGGCCTGTAATTAATTCGACATTCTGACTTGACCGATAGAGTATATACTACTTTAACCAGCAAAGACTTTTCTGTGTGTCCAGCAACTAGCCAGATGCTGGGGAGACAGGGGCCAGGCAGGTAACTTCCTGATGCCATCACACTGAGCAGGCAGCCCAGAAAGCAGCAGTGCATTGTGGCTTTGCGTACGGGGCAGGCAGAGCAGCTGCCCTCTAAAGACAGTGTACCCGTTGAGGCTGGTGCCATGGCGTGTCCACCTGTAGTACCCACATCACCTATAGGTGCTGGTTCGAGTACCAGCAGCTCCCTGCTTACAGCCTGGAAGGGCAATGGGGGATGATTCAAGTGCCTCAGCCCCTTCACCCTAGACTGGCTCAGCTCTGGCCATTGCAGCCATTTGGGGGGAGTTCACCAGCATATGGAAGATCTCTACCTACTTGTCTCTCTTTGTTTCTCTGCAACTCTGCCTTTCAAATACGTAAGCTTTCTTTTCTTTTCTTTTTTTTAAGACATTCAGGGAACTGCTGACCTTGCCACTTCTCCAAGATGCATGTCCCAGAGAGCAGAGCAGCAGGGCAGGTGCTGGACGCTTCTCCCTTGGCTCCTCCAGCCCTGTCCTCAGTCCCTCGTCCCTGCGCTGTGTCTTCTCGGCTGGCTTTGGTGCTCTTTTCATAAAGCTACCAGCCTTTCTCGGGTTGCTGGTGGCCTACCAAGTGCTCTTAGCTCACCTTCCCGTTCTGAGACTCGGCGGGCTGAATCCTTGCACACGCCATGCTAAAGGCCCCATTTAAGGGTACTATCTAATTCCGCCAGGGCACGTCTGGTCTCTAAAAACACACAGCTTACCTTTCACGGTACATTGCTGACTTTTCCATTGAGGTGTCTGCTCTGATTACATCAATTCTAAAGGTTAGAAGAACATGCTCCATTCTTCACTCAGTGTCAGTCACGATCTAGGGCTCCAAGAAGGCCAACCTGAAATTAACAGGTATATGGGCATCTCTTACAAATTCAAATTCTGTGGTCCTTACTCTTCCCTTAGCTTCAGGAATGACTAATCTTCAATTTGTGGCTAAGCAAGCAGTTACAATACCCATTTGAAGCAAAGACTATATGTAAGTACATCCTCTCAGGAGGAACGGAAATTAAAAACAGCTCATTAACAGGGACAATGTTCACTACCATATTAAAGAAACATTTTTCATTATTAAGTGTAATTACTTCCTCTTAAATTCTGCCAATACGAAACAACCAACTCAACAGTTCTTATACCACGTGCTCAGTTATTATAAATCTTTTAAACATCAGGGAAAGTGGCCATTATTAAAGCTGAAGCTAAATTTGAGTAACATTTAAAGAAATGCATTTATTACTTTTACGTATGAGAGCGTATGACTGTATTTCCACATGTACTCACATTCTTCCACAACTACGGGAAAAACTACACACACTTTCTAGTGTGACATCATACCATTTGATTCTTTCACATGTGATATAAGAATGTGTGAATTTGCAAGCAAGTAGGTTAAGGTCAAAGAATATTTAAACCAAATTACTAGAAGCTGATCCCTTGACCCCGTCCTCCTTTTCCTTTAACAGAAGGTTAAGTAGCATGGTGGTTTTCCTTGTTTATTTTCATCAATTAATTAATGTTTTAAAGCAAAGACATACACACATTGAAAAGTTTTAAAGCAAACACACATACACACACACAGAAATAAAAATAGATATCCCGATTGCTGGTTTACTCCTCCAATGACCACAGAGCCAGGAGCTGTGAACTTGAGCCAAGTCTCCAACATTGAGTGGCAGGGACTAAGCTCCTTGAGTCAACAGCTGTTGCCTTCCAGAACACACACTAGCAGGAAGCTGGCATTGGGAATGAGCTGGGATGACAATGTACTCGCTCAAATATGGGACTCAGTCATCCCAAGCAGCGTCCTAACCGCTATGTGCAATGCCTGCCCCATTCTCTTCTAGCAGAATGTTAATGAGCGTTCCTTTCATAATTTGGGGAAGTGGAAGAGGCGGTGGAGAACCACACATTGTAAAACACAAGCAATCAGGTTAGTCACCGGCATCCTCTTCTCTGTTTGCTATGTGCTCTTCTCTAAAATATACTCAAAGTTACAACATTCACGTAAGTTCTGAGTCCATCAACATTACCTGGGTGCAGAAAGCAGAACAAACCAAGTTTATCAAAATGGAAAGTTTGGCTGACAGTACTGGAACCTAAATATTCTCTGAAGGCACCACTGTTCAGAAACATCTGCTCTTTGTTTTGCTGACAAGAAACCCAACCAAGTGTTTCTAAACCTTCTGTAACAAAATTGTTATCTTCAATTAATTTTTAAAAAAATAACCAAAAGTTTTCCCTTGGTAGAATTCAAACAATGTGATGGTTCTTTACACTGGTAGACAGACATATTTTCTACCCCTTCCTACATTTATTTTCTTAATTTACAAGAAAAAAAAATCCAAAAGTTCACTGGAAAACACTAGATATTGGGATATTTTTGTAAAGTTGTCCTAGAAGAAGGCCCTTACTAAATAGAGTTGAACTTTATGCCAAGATCAAAGAGAGCTAGGTGTGTAGGATTTGAGAAATGTGAGATGAAAGCTGTTAGTGGGCACTGACAGGTGGCAGTGGGAGGGTATTTGTAATCGTTATCTTGGTTTTTTGTACTACTGGTGTGTGTGTGTGTGTGTGTGTGTGTGTGTGTGTGGTTGGCTTCAGGAGGTTCCTAACTAGTTCTCCTGCCAATCAGTGGACGTTCTGAGGCTTCATGGTGACTTGCTTTTACACATAGTATCATTGAGGGGAACTGTCATAGATCCATTTAATAGCTGTGACTTAAGAGTGTTTCTACCAAGTTTCACTGTGATCACAGGAAAATCTCAAAAGTAAGGACAGTCTCACCGAGAACCTCTCCTTTTACTCATTTCATCCAGAATTGCAACCAAAACTACGAGTTGCCTTCAAATGTTAAGACTTCACTGCACAAATTATTCGTTTACAGAATGCTTGATATATAAATTGAATGTCAATATTTTGTCTTTGTTTGCACTGAATCATTACTTAGCAATTTGGTATAAAAAAATGTCTTTACTTTATTCTTCATTTTTTATAGGCCTCAACCTTTTGAGCTTTCTACCCCTCTATGATGATGGATGTGGCTTCAAATGCTTTGAGTATCTCTGTAGATTTGATTTGTTTCATTACAAAAGAAACACCTGAATAACCATCACAGAGAAAACACAGTGAGAAACACAGCAAGCTTCGTGACAAGGGTGAGTTACGATGTTTATGCAAAATCATGGCCACCCTGCCCTGAATGCTTATTATCCCACCATTCTAAAAACCAATTTGAATACCAATTATTAGAACATCCTTAACAAAGTTTATGAGGAGACTTTTACAAGTTCACATCAAAGCAGAATTGAAGATGTTTGGCACAAGGTGAGTTTTGAAATACTGAAAGCGCATCATAATTTGGACGAATTAATTGCTGTGATGGCCATTGTTTATGAGCTCTGAAGACTTGGTGAGTGTTAGTACAGTTGACAGTTGTTAACCTGGTTAGTTTTAGCAATGCCATTGAAGGTCTGTATCATCAAAGTGAAGCTATGATCACAGAAAACAACATGGACACCATGTTTGTACTTCGCTGCTTCAGGAAGTTGCCTTCTTGTTCTGATGAATTTGTATCATCATTCAACCTCCAAGAAACATCTGCTTCCAGGATTCCTTAGAGAATTTCAGGTTAGCATCGCTAATTACAGTAACATTCCCATTCTTGTCATTTGGAAATTATCACTGGTGTTTTTAATTGGGATATCTGCATAGAAAGGTCAATTCCTTCTATTTAAGGCCATTAAGTTAGTTATGAGTACCAGATGAATCGGTCCCAGGGAGAGTGAAGATGGTCTTTTGTGTCTTTTTCAGAACTTCAGCTCTTTTTGTTTTAGGCTGGTTAGGGGTGGAGGAGAAGTTCCTGCACATGTTCATGATATTAAGTCAGTGTGCTGGATTAACACTTTGGGGTATTCAGCCAGATCAGCAATTCACAGAACTTGAGCTCTTGAGGGAGGAAACAGGCATGATCATGAAAAATAGGGGTAGTGATTTAATTTACATATTCTACTCTTGCAAAGGAGAAGCACATTTCTGATGAATTCACCAGTAATTCACTCCAGAAGTTGGAATGTCTTCATTAGAAAACACAAAATGTGATCTTGTTAAAGTTGTTTTCAGTGGTAACACCTTATTTGTAAGATTCATTTTATTTAATTGAAAGGCAAACCTGGAGGGAAGAAGATGAGAGAGAGAGAGAGAGACAGAGAGAGAGAGAGAGAGAGAGAGAGAGAGAGAGAGAGAGAGAGAGAGAGAGAGTTAGTTGTTTTTCCGTTTTTCCATCTGCTAGTTTACTCCCCAGTGGGTGCAATGGCTGGCAGGGCCAGGCTGAAGCCAGGAGCCAGAAGCCAGGAATTTCCTCCGGGTCTCCCTGTGCATGCAGGACCGTAAGCACCTGGGCTGGCCTCTGCTGTGTTAGCAAGGAACCGAACCAGAAGTGGACCATCCAGGGCTCACACTGCTGTCCATATGGGATGCTAGAATTGCAGGTAGCAGGTTTACCTGCTATACAGCGCTGCCTCCCCCATTCCACCCACCCCCCTTCTAAAAAAGGACTGCTACAAACAATGTAGAAAAATAAATGCACTACAAATACTTTATATTTCCAGGCCATGGAAGCAGCCATTGTACGTAATCCTTTTGGAAACACTGAAGGTGATCCTTCAGCTGAGATTCTGGCCAATTTTCTAAAGACTTTTTCATGAAATTATCTATTTTATAAAAAAAAAATCTTTTGGTGAGAACAGGTGTTTTGTGTGAAAGTCTGCTAAATTATTTTCTTTGTCTTTTCCTTTTGTCTTTTTCCACAGGGAAGAAGTGAAGCAGTCTGATGTCAGGCAGCACTGTGAAAGCGCATGGTGCTTGTCCACACGACGGGGACATACTTCCCGGAACATGCCTCCACTAGTCTGTAAGTTCAGCCCTCTGAAGAAATCTCCCATTTACCAAGAGATTGATTCCATAAGACAGAGTGAAATATTGCTATGAAACAAGCCTGATTTTGTCATTTTCATTTTTTTAAGTTTTCAGATGAAACTCATAGACCAAAAAATGCTAGATTTGAGTTTTGCATGGAAATGCCTAATACTTACATTTTACCTAACATAATGAGGATGGGTGCATGTCATATTTCAAAAACAACAGCAAGCACGAGTTGACCTGTTGTCTAGCTGAGATGACCCAAGCCTGTGCGGTGCTTCCTGTGCCGGATAAGGACAGCTGTCAGATATGTTGATGTTTTTTCAGTCACTGCCTAGGTCTGAGCCGTTGTTTGCTTTCAGGTTTCTTGGATAGAAATTGTCAGTTGTTCACATTTTAAATCCTGTATAATTCCGTCTTATTCATGTGTAGGTCGGCCATGATTTGAGCAACTATGGGAGTCCCGGTCTCTCCTGAAGCCAGTCACTCTGCAGCACGTCTGGCTCGTGGCTCTTTGGCAGGGCAGATCGTTGCCTGTTATACTCGGCAGAGTTTGTGCATCAGAAGCTGCTGTTTTCATACTAAGCCCTATCACAGTTGGGATATTACTTTGAATGTTCAGTGTTGTCGTCCAAAGTGTTTGCTCTCCAGTCCTATGTGAAAGGCACTACCCAACAAACTGGAGGAGAAGCCTTAGGGAAGTGTCTGGGTTGTGCTGTTAGGTGAAGCCCCCATGGGTAAATCCTGGTGTCTTCATCAGCAGAGCAGACATACACACAGACACGCGCGTGCCTCTCCCTGTTGGTGCTCCACGCTGCCTCAGGGCTCGGCCAACAAGGATGGCAGCAATGAGAGCTCAACCGACGGCCTCCTCGGAGCCACAAGCTGAACAAACATATCTACAAACACATGTTATCTCATGGCAGTTCCTCATCCCTGGCTACTGGGATGTGGGGAAGGCATGAGAGGTTTCCCCCTTCGTTCCTCCCCTTCCCCCTGAGACAACAAGAAGAAATAGCACATTTGAAAGCAATGAATTCACCCAATTTCCCCTGAACCTCGACCCTTCCCACCCTGAACAACCATGTAATCATTATTAACAAAATAAAATTTATTTAAAAAAACATGTTATAGTGGCAAAAGGCTGGCTAATCTAATCCACAAATAACAATGCTACGAAGGAAGGCTTATTAGGAATTTCTGATCTTTTGGTGATCTCAGACTTACTGAGTTCTAACCCTCATAATCAATGTTTTACATTGCATATGTTCTTCATGTTATGTCATCTGTCATGAGCCCTGCTGTCCAGAGAGAAGCTTCACTTTCCTGTAGACTAGATAACTCCGGAAACATCAAATGTTACATACAAATCAATCCCAGCTCATACCCCCAGCTGCACCCTTTAGGATACTCTCAGACACCACACCCGGATTGCTCTTGTCCTAGGTCAACCCACGGTTAGGCAAAAGTGAGCCACAGAGAGCCCCTTGGCCTAAGGTCCACTGCAGCCCATCTCGAGCTGTCTTCTTTTCATGCCTGAAGGAAATGCTTTCTCTGTGGAAGAGCTAATAAGGCGTGTAATCTTTGCCTTCCCATCTCTCCTTTGTGCCTTATCACCGACACTAGCATTCTGTATGTGCCCAGGATTCTTCGAAAAAGTCTACTTTAAAAGATCTTGCAAAGGTGTCTGTTTCTTAGGCAGTTTGGAGGAACTGACACTTCTAGTAGACAGCTGTGTGTGCGTCGGGAGACCATCCAAGTGTCCTGATGCAGCGTCCTGATGCTTACAGAGTAGAGCTCCTTCTGGGCTTGTTTCTGTTTCAGCATCCAGCCTTGGTTTCTTAGTCTATGAGACACATATTTGTGGTGTCTATAACTTGTTTCTAGAGCTTTCTAGAGCTATTTTTGTTGTGGTGAAATGAACGTGACACACAGTTTACCATTTTAACTATTTTTGAATGCTAAGTTCAATGGCATTACATGAATTCATGTTGCTATGCAATGGTCACTGCTACCTGTCTCTTCCGAGCTGAAATTCTGTGCCCTTTAAATATCAACATTTCATTCCTTCCTGGTTCCCTGGAAACCATTATTCTGTCTTCCTGCTCCATGAACTGGAGTGTTGTGCATACCCCATCTGTTTCATAAATAATTTATGGAAGTAAAATTGTATAATATTAACCTCTTTATATCTGGTTCATTTCAAATGACAGGATGTATCGTTCATCCGTTTGGTTCCAAGCATTCTACAGGTTGTTCCTCTGTTGTTAGTGGATATTTGAGTTATTTCTACCTTTTGGCTATTGTGTGAATAGTCCTGTAATGATGTGAGCTATCTGCTTGCTTTCAGTACCTCTGGGTGGACATAATCAGAAGGAAAATTGCTAGATCATACAGTGATTATTTGTGCAATGTTTTGATACCTGTCTTTCTCAGAAATTGCACATTTGCATTCCCCTCAGACCTTCACAAACACCTGCTAGTTCCTGTTTAGAGGGACAGGGCTATTCTCATGAGTGTGGCATGTGTCTCATTAGTCTGGGTTGGCATCTCCCTGAAGATGAGTGACACTGCCTGTGCTTTGCATGCTCACGGGCCATGGCCCGCCTGGGGAAGTGTCTGCTTGAGCCCTTTGCTCACTTTTTCATTGGGCTGTTTATCACTGCATAGTTGGGTTTTAGAGATTTTTATGTGTGTTAAAAATAATCCCTCACCAGATAAATGGTTTACAAGTACCTGATAAGGAGAGTTGAAAATATTCTCCCACAGTCTTAAAATCTAAATTGGCATTGTGTGGTTCCACTTTTTACAATACAGTTGTGTACATGAACCTATTTGAGAGAGGAACATGGTTATCTTTATTTCAGTTCTTCATGTACCTCAGAATACTGAAATATTTCTGTCTTATTCATTGTAATTTTTAATTTTGTCTACTTGCCCAACATTAAATTAAGGCTTTATATTATGCATTTCTCTTAAAAATGGCTCCTTACAGCCAGTTCTGATTGCTGAGAGAACAAATCAGCTCTAGTGTTTCTCACTGTGCTGCTTCAACAGTTTTCATCCCGAGAGCCTACACTCAGAAGGAGCTGGTGGTGCGGAAAAGGGAATCTGCCACAGTCATGATCTAACAAAGTACTTAATTTTTCATTGACTTCTTTCTGTTTTCTTTGTTATTAAATATGCAGAAATATTTTTGAAAGTTAGGATAAAGCCCACAAGTTATCTCAAGACCAAAGTATGTCTTTGAATATTCAGGTTTCATTATCTATAGAGCTAGACAATAGATGAGGAGACTGATCACTGTGATACTATTCCAGTTTAAAAGTAAAACCACAGCAGAGCCCCATGCAAAATGCAGCATCTTAGGAGTGTCAGGTGGATAAGCAGAAGGCATGGAAGGGACGTGAGGGCCGGGGGTGCGGAAGACACAGGCCAACACACAGAGACCTGCAGAGGGTGAGGCTCAGAGAACCTGAGAGGTGGTGGGCATTTTTCTGGGCTTCCCACATGTAGTCTTTGAACAAGGCTACCCTGGAATCATTATTTTTGTTGAGGTTTGAGAATGTATTCAAAGAAAGCATATCATACATTTGTTACTTCATTTTTCTTCTGAAGTTTCTTTTAAATTTATATTTCACATATTAAATTGTGCTCCTAATGGCTGTTTATAACTCTGTGCATAGGTTGGATGTGGACAGCCCAATGGCAAACAGAGAGATGTTATGCTTAATAAAAAATCTAACCTAACATATGCTGCCCTGGGTTGTTGAAAAATATACAAGGAACGAGTCACGTGACATACAACCTGGACATACAAACCTAGAATGCATCGTTATCAAAATGACCCCATTTCATAACTTAGCAATAAAAATGGCCTCACATAGATTTTATTAGAGCTGTTGAGGCAGTGGAGACCTAAACATTATTGTGAAGTCACCTGTGCAAAGGGCTGCCACTCCACCAGACTCTCAAACATTCCAAACATGGATGGCATTTGTTTGTCCCATACTTCCATGTCCTATCTGTGCACTCAATAGACATAAAATAGAAAATAAATAAGAGCTCATGAGACAAAACTTTGTACACACACAATAAAAAGTGAAACAGTAGTAAAAGAATAGTTATCAAATGATACATCCCTCCAAAAAAGATTAAATTCCTTTATAAAAACACTTTCTAAAAAACTCAAATCATAAGATAAAGGTATAAATTCATCCGTGCACCAACAGAGCTGATAGAACAGTAGAGAGATTCCTGGGCAGCAGCTCAAAAGGCCTGTCAGAGGGAGAGACTCAAAGGGGTCTCTGAGCTTTCAATTGTTTGAAGAACTTCTTAGAAAACAGCAAAGGAGGGTCTTCAAAGAAACCTGTGGACCATCCCTTGTCAAGAGCAGGGGATACTGGGCAAATCCTAATACAAACAGCAAAGTTTCTTACTTGCTTAAGTAAGGAAGAGAAATACTTTTAAGCAGTTTCACTTCCTGAGGTTGGTGAGCTTTAATTCTGGGAGCATCCATGGGTTTGTGTACCTGCAACTGCGACAGTGGGTTACTGTTGAGTTGCTACCAACAGGTCCAGCAGCATTAGCACTGGTTCTTGGGGTTCTTTGTTCTCCCTGGCATTCACTGCAAGTTGTAGTGATGACGATGGACCAGGGCAGAGCCCAAGCTGGTTCTCCGTGCACATAGAGTGAGCAGTACCCAAGACTGGTGGGTTAAACTTTTAGTGTTTAGATTGTTTCTGACATATCTGTATTATACAACCTGATCATAGGGTGGGAAGCCTACCTGAGTATCTGCTCCTTTCCAAATGGATTTATTGAGTCGAGCGCAGGAGATGCTAGAAGAAGCCAATCTGTCTCCATTCTCAGTATTAGAAAGTGAGTTGGGCTGAGCTCTAGCTTGCTTTTAGAACGCCAGGCTGTAGACACTGTATGCTTCTTGCAAGCACTGTTAGTGTTTTCCTGTACACAGCCTTGGGGAGCTGACACAAAGCTAAAATAAAAGATAGAGAGAAAAGGGCAGTTATGTGATGACAAATTCCAGTATCTCACACTTCATTTCCACTTCCCTCTAGTAGCCACTTCCCAGCTAGGCTACTTCAAGGTCAGCATGCAGGGGTCTTCCTCTCCCTTTATCTAGATAAACTTTGACTGTTTTGGTGAAATGTTACAAGTGATCCGTATTTGCAATTAGGTAATATTTCATTTTTTATATATGGAGAGAGAAAAAGAGAGAGAATGAAAATGAATAAGAGGTGTTGAAGTAAAGAGAGCATCAATAAAAGCTGGTAGCAGAGGTCAGTGTATTTTATAAACTCTGCAGAGAGCATGTCTTCAGCGTGTGACTGTGTTAGGGCAAGTGAACATTAAAGTGTATTTGTCAGATGCTCGAAGAATTCTAATTTTTAAACTCACTGAGACATCAGCACGATCCCCCCCAGGGCCAGCTGGACTATGCCAGCTTCCTCTGGTCAGCGCACTATGGTGTAACAGTGGGTTTGCCTGTGTGGGTGAGCCTGTGGCTGGGTTCCTGGATGCAGCTCCTTCCCCTACGCTCAGACTCAAGGACCTTCCACACACCGGAGGCCTGTCTGGTCTTGGGGACAAGTGGCTCATATCCCTGCTACAGAGGTTGATGTAAACATTTCTCCAGTGGGTCACTCTCAGAGGGAGGACCTTCTGTAACTACATGGGCCATGTGTCTAGTGGAGGTGGAGTTGGAGATGCTGCTGATAGAAATGTGTCAGTGTTTAAGTCCCAGGTGAGAAGCCATGGGCTGTGAGCAGGTTTGGAAGGTGTGTAAGCTGCCTCTGATCACCAACCCCACAGCTCTCCATGTGTTGAGTGGACACTGGCTCCTAGCTCTTCCTCTGGAAAGTCAGAAATGGTGTTGGTAGGACTAACCGAGTAGACACATGTGGAATGGCAGATAACAATATTGTACTCAGCAATAACATGACTCTTGAGTGAATGATACAAGAAATGAGTATGTGTACGTAACTAAGGGCCCAGAACCCCAAGCTTTGTTAGAGTAATACTGCACAATGCCTATTTTGTTGGATCCCATTAAAAATCTTTGTTGATAGTTGCTTCTTCAATGCATTTTTAGTTTTCCCAGTATGGTTTTCTTAGTAGATATTTGATGAATTTACTTTAGGAGTTGATTGTTCTGAGATGCTGGCTAGTCTTAAGTGAATTTACACATCTTCCCCTCAGATCCTAGGACCATGCTCTCTAACCAGGCACCTGAGGGAGCTGTAGCCAGGGCCCCTGTCTCAGGGGGGATCCCGTCCCCTTGAGTGTCTCCCCTGATCCTTCAGGCTTCCCCTGATGCTAGGTGACAGAGTCTTCTGAGCTTTTTGAATGTGTTACTTGAAAAGCTCCATGGACTTCCTCATAGATTCCCTGTGACTGTGGAAGTCCCCCAAAGTGGGTTGAATTAGACTCAGATTTTTGAAGTAATTTTTCTTTAAGCATTTTATTTCTATTAATCTCACTGTTACACAGTTTTCAAGAGATAATGACCAGGGCTCGGCGGTGTGGCCTAGTGGCTAAGGTCCTCGCCTTGATCCCATATGGCCGCTGGTTCTAATCCTGGTGGCTCCACTTCCTCTCTGTCTCTCCTCCTCTTGGTGTATCTGACTTTGTAATAAAAATAAAAAAATAAATGTTTGAAAAAAAGAGAGATAATGACCAGTGGAGCTGATCTTGTGGCACAGTGTTAAATCGCGCCCTGCAACACTACCATCCCACGTGGGCACTTATGTGTCCTGGCTGCTGCACTGCTGCTCTTGCTAACGTACCCGGAAAGCAAGGGAGCATGGCACAGTGCTCAGGCTCCCACCTTCCTGGTGAGGGAGCCTACCTTCCTGGTGCTGGCCTGCTTCCGCCTTAACCCTGCCTGTTGCAGCCATTTTGGGATAAACCAGCAGATGGAAGATTTCTTTCTGTCTCTCAGTAACTCTGACATTCCAAAAAATAAATAAATTTCTAAAAAAAAAAAAAAAGATAATGACTGAAGTCTCCAGAATTATCTTTGTGGACACAGTACTTGGTAGAGCTCAGTGAGGATACGGTCTTGTGCAGGTGTAATCCCAACAGACATGGTACAGACAGTGCCCTAGGAGTGTGCTCCTGTCTCCAAACACGACACGTTCCACCTGTGTCAAAGTGACCTCCCAGTGCCAACGTGATTTGTGGCCAGGCCTCTGACCCTTGCCTCACCACGTGAGCATCTCCTCATAGCTTCCACCCTGGGGAGAGCAGATCAAAAATAATTTGGTCACAATTTAATCTAGTAATTACTTACATACCCCAGAGACACAGCAAAATCCAGAGGGAAAAATAACCCCTTAATCACTGGTTCTGGTAATGTCAACATTGATCATTGATGTATCAATGTAGTCACATGGTTCTTTTTATATATATTTATATATTTATTTGTTGGAAAGGAAAAAGAATCTCCCATCTGTTGGTTCATACCCCCGATGCCTGCAACCATCAGAAGCTTGGAGACAGGAACTCTAGCCAGACAGGAACTCACGCAGGTGGCAGAGGCCCAATTACTTTAGCTAGCACCTGTTGCTGCCCAGGTGCATCGGTCGAGCTGGATAAAAGCACAGAGCATCATGGGCCATAGCGCCTGCTCCAGTTAACAGTCTGGCACAGAGCTAGTTAGAGAAGCATTCCTGGGTGGCGCCTCTGGACTTAGAGGTGCTGCATGCTGCGGTGGGCATCTGTTGGGGTGGAGGTCTCGCTGGAAGGAGCTGCTGGCAGCAGTGATGATGACACTCGGAGAAGTCCGAGGGGATTCCACCTTTATGCCTGTGTCTGGTAAATGCGAGCGATGAAAAGGAAGAGAGTGTCGAGAACTCATTTCATCAAATTTAAAGTTACGGACATGAGGCAACTAATTTTTGTAAATTAGTCAAGGAATAAAAGACCTCACCATCTACTCCTAGATGTGTAAATTCAGTTGCTCCAATTTATGCCACTAAATTACCTTCTGGAGAATAAGGCTGGCTCTTAAGTACGGGATATAGATGATGCATATAAACAGGTGATTTTCTTGTCAACTTGAAACATGGCCTGAGAGCCCCAGGAGTTATCAGGTTTTCTAAATGGGTATATTAAAGAGAGAATAAATTGGTTATATTTTAAAAAGACTGTATGAAAAGACATGCCGAGAAAGCTGAGCTCCTCCAGCCCAGTACAAACACACATACTCCCACATATGCTGTGGGCCTTTGTGGGTTTGGCTTTTTTCTCTTTGGATAATGATCCCCAGTTACCTCTATTTTGCTGTAATGCCAAAAATGCCAAGACTTTTATGATTTTTAAGGGTTTTTTTTAAAGTTGAGTAATAATTCCATCATGCATGCCTAACATACCTTTTTTAAATTTTGTTTTTCATGATACAGATACTTAGGCTCAGAGATCCACTGTTTTCCGCTGTCTTGTTCCAAGCGTCTAGCCCTTCAGCAACAGTCACATCTTCCTCATCCAGGCACCAGCTGCTGGACAGCTCAGCACTGGGGACCACAGGAAGCAGGCCTGCTCGACCTCCTGCATGCTTCCCTCCCCACCTTCCCCTCCCTCCCCTGGCTCCCCACCCTCCCCTCCCTCCCCACGCTCCCCTTCCTCCCCTCCCTCCCCACGCTCCCCTCCCCTCCCTCCCCTCCCTCCCCACATTCCCCTCCCTCCCCAGGCTCCCCTCCCTCCCCACGCTCCCTTCCCTCCCCACGCTCCCTTCCCTCCCCACGCTCCCTTCCCTCCCCTCCCTCCCCTGGCTCCCCACCCTCCCCTCCCTCCCCACGCTCCCCTTCCTCCCCTCCCTCCCCACGCTCCCCTCCCCTCCCTCCCCTCCCTCCCCACGTTCCCCTCCCTCCCCAGGCTCCCCTCCCTCCCCACGCTCCCTTCCCTCCCCACGCTCCCTTCCCTCCCCACGCTCCCTTCCCTCCCCTCCCTCCCCTCCCTCCCCTCCCTCCCTCCCTCCTCTTCCCTTCTCTTTCCTTTCTTTATCTCCCTCTTTCTAGTTTTGGCTTGGAGGGAACGTTTTTTAGTCATTTTAACTTCATATCATTCCATATTGTTTTTTAAAAGGACAGAATAATATTTTAGAGAATAAGTAACTAGGGAGGTTGGCTTTATGTGTAGTCATGGAAACTGCACTTGGGCTATCCACACCCTGTGTTAGAACGCCTGGTCTGAGTCCGGTCTCTTCTGTTTCCTGTCAGGCTTGCATCTGCTGTAGTCCCCCGTGGAGCCCCTTGCTGCAGCAGGACACTGCCGGTTTCAGGCATCTGGGGAATGAAACAACGTTGGAATATCTGCTTCTCTACCTATCTGCATTTCAAATAAGATGAAACTGAATGAACGAATGAATGAATGAACATTACCTGTAAAGAAATATCCAACTTTATAGAGGTGCTACTATTAGTCTAATTAAGTATTTACTATTTTATGTTTTACTGGAAATAATGCCAATAACTATGAGCATTAAATTCATTTCAACCAAGTCTTGCACCATGTGAATATTGTTTCAGGGGAAAATTTTTTTAAAGATTTATGTATTTTCATTACAAAGTCAGATATACAGAGAGGAGGAGAGATAGAGAGGAAGATCTTCCATCCGATGATTCACTCCCTAAGTGAGCACAATGGCCGGTGCGCACCGATCCCAAGCCGAGAGCCAGGAACCTCTTCCAGGTCTCCCACATGGGTGCAGGGTCCCAAGGCATTGGGCTGTCCTTGACTGCTTTCCCAGGCCACAAGCAGGGAGCTGGATGGGAGGTGGAGCTGCCAGGATTAGAACTGGCTCCCATATGGGATCCCAGGGCGTTTAAGGTGAGGACTTTAGCTGCTAGGCCATGCCATCGGGCCCAGGGGAAATTTTTTTGAAATGAGTAACACTGATATTGTTATAAGTGGTAATGATACTATACTCATTTCTAAATTTAATTTTATGGAAGATATACACAATGTATTATAACGTAACTGCTCCGCCAGCATAGCTGTATGTCAGTTGGGAGGGAGATCATCCTGTCCAACCTCTCATTTGTGCATCTGCAGAATCACACTATACAGGCCACACTCCGCACACACTCACACTCTTGTATCCTACACCCTACGTGAGCCCACCCTCATGCATCCCCCACAGTCACACTCACGGATCCCATACACTGTGCAAGTTTATTCTCATGCATCACACACAGTCACACTCACGGATCCCATACACTGTGCAAGTTTATTCTCACACATCACACACAGTCACACTCATGGATCCCATACACTGTGCAAGTTTATTCTCACGCATCACACACAGTCGCACTCACGGATCCCATATACTGTGCAAGTTTATTCTCACGCATCACACACAGTCGCACTCATGGATCCCATACACTGTGCAAGTTTATTCTCACGCATCACACACAGGAAGCTGCTGCTCCTCTTTCACCTTCTGCTTTCTCCTCTCCAGATTCCCAGAGAAACCTAAAAGTTCTACCTAGTAGAAAACTAGGAAAACTTCCAACATGTGTTTTGCAAAAGCCAGGAATTTGATCCTGCAGAACTACCAGCCTGGTAAAAATCCAAGCACTTTCTAGAAGAGGCCATCAGGTTTTACTTTAGATATCAGAAACCAGGGATTCCATTGGTGGATAGTTTATGGGGGGCATTTCCTTCCTTCCTTCCTTCCTTCCTTCCTTCCTTCCTTCCTTCCTCCCTCCCTCCCTCCCTCCCTCCCTCCCTCCCTCCCTTCCTTCTTTCTTTCCTTTCTTCCTTTTTCTTTCTTTTTTAAATGGTGATACATCATATACAAACAAAAGTGTAGAAATCATAGGCATTGAACTTGATGACTTGTTACAGAGTGAATACCCCAATTTAAATATCGCCTGTATCCAGAAATTTATGGGGTCGGCACTGTGGTGTGCCAGGTAAAGCTGCACCTGCTGCTTCAGCATGCCATGTAGGCTCTTGGAGTCCTAGCTGCTCCACTTCCAATCCAGCTCCTTGCTAATGTGCTTCCAGAAGCAGTGGAAGATGGTCTGAGCCCTTGGGCCCTTGTCCCCATGTGGGAGACTTGGACGAAGCTCCTGGCTTAGGATCAGCTCAGCTCTGGCTGTTGCAGCCATTTGGTGAGTGAATCAGCAGGTGGATTATCTATCTTTTTCTCTCCCTCTGTCTTTTAGATAAGTAAATAAATCTTTTAACAGAAAAAAGAAATAGTGTATTCCTAGCCCGAGGAGACTGTCTTCCCCTCCCTATCACCATTTTCTCTTTCTTGGAAGGTAAAGCACCTTCCTCACTTCAAAAATCATATATGCGTCTGACCACTTGTGAAACTGTGTTCTGTTAAGTGTCATCCATGCTGGCTGTGGCCAGTCTTACTATTTCAAAGGGAGGACAGACAGGCCTCCTATCTGCTTTGTCTGTAACAGCAGGGCACAGCAGTAAGCACTGAAACTCAATCCAGGTGTCCCAGTGGGAGGTAGGAACCCGGGGACATACAGCGTCACTGCCTCCCTTGCTGGGGAGTCGGAGTCAGGAACCAAGGCACTGGGACACGGGAGGAAGGCGTCTCAACCTCTTGACTAAACTCCTGTGTCCTACAAGTCCATTCTTGGCATTGTATATTGCCCCACCATATGAACAACAAACCTTAACTGATTCAGTGTGTCCACTGACAGTGATCATTCGGATTGCTTCCAGCTGATTTTTTTCAATGACAAATAATGGTGTCAAGAATCCTTGCCAGTGCCTTCTAAAGCACATATGTACATATTTCTCTTGGATGTAGATCTGGGTGTAAACTCGCCAGGTGACCCTACACGCACATGCTCGGGCTTTTGCTCTAACCTCAGATACCAGGAAGCAGCTATCCATGTAAGCCCCGGTGATGACAAACGGGAACACCACTTGTTGGAGGTTGTTGCCCCGTGCACTGTGGAATGTCAGCAGGATCCTCGCCTCTGCTCAGGTGTCAGGAGCAAAGCTATGCCCCAGCCACAGATATCTACACACATTCACACCTTCTGGGAAGGCATGCAAAACCATCCCTGGTTGAAAACCAGTGCTCTGCTTGGTGAGTCTTGAATGGATGCTCCCTGATTCTTAATTATTCACTGCTTTGGCCAATCCTTCACAATGCTCATCTACGACATGCATTTTACGAGTGTTCTTCCCATCGAAGCATCTCACAGGAATTTGCTGACAGGCAGCATCTTCACACCCAGCTCTACTATTGATGCTGCCGGCCAAGTAAATTGTAATTTATTTTTATATGTGCCTGGGCGAATGAAAGATGCATTACGGAAAGAATCAATCACTAGATAAGGGGGAAAGAAAGGAGTATAGGAAAACATTTACTGTGAAGAAATCGCTGAGAGGATGAGAATAATGGACAGTTGAAATACTTCATGGGACAGAATGGGCAACCTCCCTGGCTGCTCAAATCCCTGAGAAGAGCTGTGCTGGGCCAGAGATACTTCTGTGCCTGAACAGAATGCAGGGAGCTGTACAGCTTACGCACACTGGGGTTGGAATCCAGGAAATGTTCCTTTAAGATGCTGGCCTGTAAAACTCCCTATGACTTTATGTACATAAATATAGTGGGAACATCTCCTTCATTCCTTTTTTTGTGAAGCCAGTCACAATGCTGTTTCATTCCCATGTCAAATATGTCTAGAAATACCATCCAGCATATTTTGAAATGGTTGTAAAACAACATGCCATATCTTATCCTCTCCATAAAAGCAAATAAAAGAAAATTGGATGAAAATGTAAGTAGAGGTGTTGGTAATATAATTATGGAATACATATACAATGATGATATTAACATATAAATACCTCTATAAAAAGCATATGTAAGGAAGCTTTAGAAAAATTGAGATGTCAAATAAAAATGTATGATACTGCTGTACGTATGCTCATGAAGCTTTATCATGATAGTAGTCGTTATGATGGAAATTCAGGTTTGGATAAATGAAATGATAATACTAAGCAGAACAATATTGATGATTTCTCTTAGCAAAGTCTAACACCTTGCTTTCATTTATTTTTGAGGAATTGCTCGATTTTTTTTCCTGAGGAAAAGAGAGCAATTCAAATATTGCAATTTATATGTGCAAATAATTTCCAAAGTAATTTGGTAGAAGTATTTTCTTTAAGATTCACGTTATTTTGTACTCTTTACCATCTTCTGCTGCACAGGGTACAGCTTCCACCTGACCCTTCTCACTGAGCACCCACCTGGCTCTTCTACTTGTAAGATACATCCTGTCTTGACAACCTCCCACCTTCCCACAAGGTCCTATCTCCCATCCCAATATCCACCTGCTGCTGCTTCTCCGCTCTATGTACTCTGTGCACAACACTCACATTCCCTCCTCACGCCACAGCCACAGCCTACCTCCTCAATGGCTCACAGATTCTGTTGCCTGTGAATGCCTATAATGGCCGTTAGAGCCCTTCCATGACTCAGGTCTAGCCCTTTCCAACTCCTGACTCTCTCTATTTTCCCATCTCCATGGTCCCATGTCCAGATTCTAGGGTGCTGGCCCATACTGAGATGCCACTGCACCTGCCTTGCTGCTAACCCTCCTGCCACTCCCAGCTGACACATCACCTTGCAGGTGTCTATCCCTGCTCCACTCAGAGTGGCTCCTCCACCCTAGCTGTTCTTTGTATTTTTTTTTTACAAAAAAAGATTTTTTTTATTTTATTTGAAAGGCAGATTTTACAGAGAGAGAAGAAGAGCTAGAAAAACTTTCCATCTACTGGCTCACTCCCCAAAGAGCCACAGTGGCCAGAGCTGAGCTGAGCTGACACGGGAGGCAGGGGCTGCTTCCAGATCTTCCATGTGGGTGCAGGAGCCCAAGGACTTGGGCCATCCTCTGCTTCTTTCCCAGGTTGTAAACAGAAAGCTGGATCAGAAGTGGAGCAGCTGGGACACAAACTGGTGATTGTTTGGGCGCCAGTGCCACAAGCTGGTGATTGGGCGCCAGTGCCACAAGCTGGTGATTGGGCGCCAGTGCCACAAACTGGTGATTGGGCGCCAGTGCCACAAAGAGCAGGATTAGCTTGCTGCACCGTCTCGTGGGGCCACCTTAGTGTTCTTTGTAAACTACATTTAGAGATTTCATTTACAGGACTTTAAACAACCTGAAATAGACTTTTTTTCAGATTGTTTGATTAATTCCTGTTTATCTTTTTAGCGGACAAACATCGTTATTTTTATTTATAAAAGCGGATCCCTGCCTCTCACAGAGACCAGAGTAGAGTTTGCTGCAGAACTGCTGGAAAGGATACATGACATGGGATCTTTAGTAAATACTTTTTGACGTTCACAGGAGAATATAGTGAAAACAGAGAATTATTTGTATACCCTGTTCTCATATCTCATATTTTCCCATGTCATAGTGGTAATCTGCATATTAATACAAGTGTCTCTCCAAATGCCTGTGCATAGGAATTTTATCCCCAGAGTCTTATGCTTCTTGTAAATGGATTAAGGTTACTTGCAATTGGATAATCAGTGGAAAATTACTCCAACTGTAGTGTCTGAAGGTGAGTCTATTAGTAAGTGATTGTATCAGAGTTTTTAAAATCTTTATTGGAAAGCCGGATTTACAGGAAGAAGGAGACAGACAGATCTCCCACTGGCTGGTTCACTTCCCAAGTGGCCACAATGGCCAGAATTGAGCCAATCTGAAGTCAGGAGCCAAGAGCTTCCTCTAGGTCTCTCATGTGGGTACAGGGTCCCAAAGCTTTGGGCCGTCCTTGACTGCTTTCTCAGACCACAAACAGGGAGCTGGATGGGAAGTGGCGCATCTGGGACATGGAGTGGTAACGATATGGGATCCTGGCACATGCAAGGTGAGGACTTTAGCCACTAGGCTACCACGCCAGGCCCAAGTGATTACATCAGATTAAATAGCTGGGATGGAGCCATCCATGGCCAAGGCATGGCAGTTTGAAAAAGGAAGATCTTGCTTTGTAAATTAAGAAAGACTAATGTTCCCCTTTCTGCTTCCTGGCCAGTCATGTGATTCCTCGTCTGAATTTGTCCTGCCCATCACTGCTCTAACCAGAAACCTAATCAATGGATTTCCTCATTGTAGAGTGTGAGTCACAAACCCTGAGCCAAATTAACCCCCCTCGCTTCAGAGATGGCTTCTCCCAGGTGTCTGCTGCAGTGATCAGAGCTGAATCCATCAGCGTTACAAGCCCATTTCCTCTTCAGTTTGCAACAAAGCCGGCCCTTTGTGATTCTGTCTACTTTACCTGACTTTCATCCATTACATTTGAATTTTACAAGCATCTATCTGACAAGAAAGAGATAATTAAGCCTATTTTGCAGATGCCTAAAATCCAGTCCTTTACGTCTAGTCATTTGCATTACAGCAATGACCTTTTGAAATTAAACAGTGTCATTGTTTATGTCATCCTCCGGTCCCAACACTAGCACAACATGCCAAGTACCCATTAAATAAGGAAGTGGGATTTCCCACGTAGTCCCAGTAATGTCTGGAAGTCTTGAGTCCAAAGACCAAATGATAACATAGGGATTTCTCTGATAAGCTACTGAGTTCATTCTTTTCAACAATGCAGGAGGAGAGAAACATGCTTCTCCCTATAGAGGGGAGAAAACTGGAGGCTCCAAGAAACGACAGCAACTTCTTAGAACCATACAAGCAACATACGCAAGCTTAGACTGCGAAGCCAAGCGCGTGTGGCTTGGTCCCAAGCCCATACAGGACCTAATAATGTGAGGCTGGGATGGAAATCTTTCATGACTCCAAACACTCGGTGGGGATGAAAGCATTTGCAGTGAATCAAAAAATGGAATTCCAAACCCTCTATTTCCGTGCGTATTGTACCACCGCATGTTCCGGCAGTGCTTACGAGGTTTTTCCTACTCAATATCTATGATAATATTTTACTAAAACGAGAATGACCAATTCTGTTTTGATATAAAATGGAGCCTAAAAAAAAAAAAAAAAAAAAACAAAGGAAATCAGGCAGCACCTTCAGTGGGTTTGTGGGTACCTTCCTAGGAACTGAACTTGGTCGAACTGTCTCAGCGACCAGGCCCCAGACATGACCTGCTTATGGAGACAGCGCTACCAAAGTCACTCTACTGTTACACACTCAACAGCTTTTTCATGCTGAATTCAGAATTCAGGTTAATATTTTTCTGTCTGAACATTATGTATAGACTAGGTAGTGTAATGAACATTAAAATTAGGTAGTTTTTACTGTTCAATTAGTGCCAAGTTTCTTAGTTTACTTAAAGAATCAAGTCACTAATTAAAATATAAATCAGAAGAAAACTGTTACATCACATGTAATATAAAAAATATGATGCCCTGTTGTTGCATGCGTGTTGTTTTCTTTGCTGTCAGCGGTGGACACCTGTGGGATTTTGGCCACCTCAGCAGGTGCCCACTTTAAGATCTTCCTGTTTTGTTTCACTGATTGAGGCATTGAGTTCAGTCATCCGTGTGCAACCCGGAAGTGGACAATCCCTGTCACTGCACTGAGTTAGTGACTGATCCATCAGATGATTTAATTTCATAGTTCATAAAATATTCATAAATATAATATGCAAATTAAGAAAGGTATAGTCTTCAGTTCTGTCATAAACAAAGTTAATTGATTCATTCAATTATCAAAGACAAGAAGAAAATGAGCCAGTGCAGACAGGGAGCAAAGGTTTCCCAAGCTTCAGGCCACACGGGGGAGCTGTTAGGCCCAGAGCCTCGCCCTGGAGCAGCCCAGTGTCCAGCTGCGGAGTCGTTTGCCCACGGCTGAGTAAGCCCTGGATGGCAGGTGTGGCTGAGGCAGTCTCTTAGGAGGAGGGCAGGGACAGACAGAGCTCCTGGCGCTCCAGCAGAAGGCGTGTGTGACGGGCCGAGACAAGGGGCGCTGGCTGGGAACGGAGGGATGGAATGCAAGGCCCGATGCAGGAGTGACTACTGTGACAGGACAACTGTGCAGGAAAGACTGCAGAAAGAGAGGAGGGCCCATTCAGAGAAAAGCTGAAGGTTAAAGGATAAACTGGAGCCAAGCTGATGACGTTGGGAACCTACCCAAGTAGGAGTTCAGAACAAACAACAGTGCACGCACCTGCTCCGAGATCCTCGTATCAAGGATCTCCTCCAAGGACTCTGCATTCTGAAACACACCAGCTTCTTTCTGTCCTAGGCTGTGGTGATTAACTCGGCGCTGGGACTTGGCAGTGTATGGGAGCCGTGCCTTGAACTCCACTGCCGCTTGGCTGCTTCCAGTGCTGGAAGTTTCCTGTACAATCTAGGAAGCAACGTGTGAGTTTACCAACTTCCCTGGTTAAGATGACCCAACAGTCAACAGATCTGGAAGCGGAATCTCAAGCACATGTTCAAGGAATGTTTTTGATACACAATTTGAAGGAGGCCTAGGCAAATGGCAAGCTGTTTCATCCCCTTGTACATCTGAAGGGGAGTTCCTTGGGCAATGTACTTTGAATCACAGCCACTGGCTGATTGCTAAGGGCTTTGAGGGAAAAAACTGGAAGACAGAATTCTATTCTACAATTAATTCGAAGTTGTCTGAAAAAAAATCCCCTTCCTGTAATGAGTCAGACCAAGCTAGAAGCATGATCAATTTAATTGTAACTGACTTTGTGTGGATATGAACTCATGTCGTTCATTTGCATATTCGCCAAGTCCCATGGAATAATTTTTCTTACTTACTTGAGTGGTAAGATTGAGGAAAGCCTAAAGCAAGAAAAGGGGAAAAACTTGACCATAATTAAAATGAAAACTGCTCCTGGCGACTTGGTTTCCTATTTAGAGCAAAATCCCAAGTCCTCATCCACTGGGCACGTCTCTTTATCCTTGTACACTGGACATACGATTAGAGAGCCTGATTCCTACAGGCCAGAGGGCTTTGGAAGCAGGCACTTCCAGAGGCTGGAGGAAAAATCCTCCACTCTCGGGTGTTCCCTGCCAGCAGGCGTCTGTAACCACCGAGGGGGTGAAGTGGCAGTGTTCTTCAGCAGCAAGAACCACGGGAGACAGGCTGATGCAGCTTGTCCGTTTATTGTAATGCAAGCACCATCTTTCAGAGCCTAAGAAAGGGGAAGGCAGGGGGCATCTCCTGACAGTCCTCCCACCCAAAAACAGCACTGTGATTGGCTAAAAAGCAGGTCTATCTCTCTAGGCCCTCCAATCATGTCACAGATCATGTACAAAACGCACAGCTGGCAGGTACACTGTGAGTCAGGCATACCAGGTAGCAGCCGAAATCCAGGGATGATCTCCCACACCCCACACCTAAGTACTTAGGAAGCAAAGAAGTCCCTGGAGTGCAGGCTGACTGGCCCCAGAGGCAGCTGGCCAGAGGGCTGACGGTCCTGGTCACTTAGCTAAGCGCTGGGCATGCAGGTTTACTGTCCATTCAGTTCCTCCCAGGAGTGTCTTCATGGAGGGAGACTTACCAGGACCAGGAGCTCATGGCTCCCTCATTCACCTCCAACAATGGTAACAGCATCCCACGGGCATTGCCCCGAAGGGTCCCAAAGACCTCCTCTGAGGGCCATGCAGACGTCTGCTTTTCACTCTAAGTCTGAACACTGGCAGTGAAGACGGACTGATGCTTAAGAACTTAAGTTGTTTGACAGGCATTCCTGGAGGCTGAGTAAGACTGATGTCTCTGGGTCAAAGGCTGCTTGGCAGAATGCCGTTTTTCTGTGTGCAGTACAATAACAACCGATCGTTTCCAAACAAGCGAGTGCACCTCTCTCCTGGGACCCTTTCCAAAGATTAGGTTTCATGATTCATTCAGGTTTGTATTTGATACAGAAACTGCAACTGAATCTCAAGCTGAGTTTCTGGGACATGGGCTGCATTCAACTATTTATTTCGTAAATTTGTGACATTACCCCCACATTTTCTTGGAAGAATACATAGCTGGCTTCCTGATGACTAGAATTAATTGGTTACAAGTACTTTTCATTTTACTGCTCTGTCATTTTCGCAGCTACTGTATCTGTCGTGTGCTTCCTTCCTCCTGTTTAGGCATGACATTATCTGACTGCTATTACCAATATTGTTGCTTTTCCATAGGTTAAGTTACCACAGTTCTTTAAGCTATTAACCTGACTCAAATGTTTAACTTCAAATGTTGCACATTAATATGTCAATCATCTTGTTCCAGGAAAGAAAACGATTTATGAACTAATGCTTCATTCAGGGCTTATTAACACAAGAATTGTGAGTAGTCAGGGAGTTGTGCTGTATGCTATCTTGAAAATCTAAGAAAAGGAGGACTTGATGTGATGTCCAGGATAGAAGTTAATGCCCATATCCCTCACCGCAGTAGCTAACTCTGATTCCCGATTCAGACTCCAGACTTTAATTTCCTGCTGTCCAACACTGTACCTGGGGTCTTGTTTTCCCTTTAAGGAAGAGATAGCCTGAGTGGTTCTTGGCAGAATCTCTAGAAGTCCACAGAACACGCGTATAGGCACAGAACCCAGAGCCAGAACCCCCATCACAGCACAGGGGACCTCCTCAGAAATCCAGAATAACTCGCCATGCCCAGGGACACTCAGTGTCTGATCTGGGCACTGTCAGATGAGGCTGGATGACTGTTCCACGTCCTGCACAACTATAAATGTCTGAGCATTTTGTAGGATTTAGGACCAGTGATGAGATTTAGGTAGAAGGATATTTTATAAATGATTTCTATTATAGAAACAGAATCCCTGGAAGCACAAAATGTGCAAGTTATGTATGAACTCAAAATTGTGGCAGCATGTGGAGGAAGGACCATGTAGATGGTGGGATGGGGCCCTCTGGGATGCAGTGGTTCTGATGTACAAGTGCCCAGGGAGCACAGAATCAGGGAAGGGTAACAGATTTGGGAAGAGCAAGAGAAACAAACTTGGCTCTTGACCTGCAAAGCTTTAGAGTTCTGTGAAGCATGCAAAGAGAATGTTGTGGACTGCAGCTCTGTGTGTGCACCTGCAGTGGGTACACTTGGTAAGGTGACTCCAGCTGCTATACAGAAAGACCAAGCCTGCTTGTTTATCTCAAACAACAAAATCTGTGTGCTATCTCAAACACAAGTAAACCTAAGAATAGCATGGAACACCTGTTCGGAGTTTATGGCTCCAGGCTTTAGTCCAGGCCCAGCAGAAATCAGTGTGGGTATGTAGGGCGTGAACTTGAGGACAGAACACGCATCCTCTCCCCCCGCAATCAAAGAGGGGTAAAGATAAGGTTATTTGAGGTCAAAACTTTTGAAATCTTCACAACATTTTCAAAAATGATTTTGTGAAGATTCTTCACATGTTCATGTCCTATTAAACTTTGCTTATCGCTGTTTCAATAAAGCGAAAATTATTGAACCCAAAGGCAAATCTCTCTAGCAGATTACTTTGACATAATCAAATCTAATTACTAAGGCCAGCATGTTCTAGTTTTCACCCATAAACGGAGCTTGTTGCAGTAATGGTCCTGAACATCATTTTACAAAGAATAATTCTAATGTCTGCAATGAAGACAGTTCTAAGGCCATCAAAGATTTGTGCGCCTCTCCCAAAATGCAGCTGTTTTTACTGTACACTAATCTTGATGCGGACAGGTGACTGACTTCTTGCCAGGTAGCTGTGGGCAGCCATTATCTACGCTGCTTCCTAATGTGACCCTTACAAGCCACCAGCCAGACCCTTGCAGCAGCTGAGAGGTCTTGGGGATGTGTGTGATCTAGCCTGCTGGTTGCTACATATGGTTGAGTTTCCACTGGCAGGGGCTCCAGAACAACCACAGAAACCATAACCTGGAGCAAGAAATATTTTCTAGTGTGCTGAGTCACTGGGATTCTAGGTTCAACTGTTTTGCTTCTAAACATCAACCTTAAAAGAGTTGTAAATTATTCTCTCACAATATATCATCCCGTCTCCTTGCAGAAAATCTACAGTGCATACTATCCTGGATTCTAGCACTCTCCAGTGCACAGGCTAAGCAGCTCAACCTCAAGTCAGGCATTGCAATCTGCAGTGTCATTAGAGCCTTCCCACAAGGTAATAAGGCCATCATTATCTTGTGATGTGGAGAGAATGAAATGCCCACAATAATGGAGAGAGCCTGGCATCGGTCCAGTCTGAGTTTTCCATAATTTGCCATTGCTTCACTTTTTTTTTTTTGGTGGGGGGAGAATGCAGCATCAAAGTAAAGATTGATGGGTGACAATTCTCATGAAAAGAATCTGCCTCCAAGTGGTTTCATGATTCACAGTGGTCCCAGTAATTAAAGCCCAGCCAGCAGCTGCAACCTCCACGCAGAATGCCAGTGTGAAGTGTTGTCTTTTGCCATGACATCATGTGTAGCTGTCATAAATATGTATGGACACAGCAGGATTTCCAGCAAGCTGCTGAAGGCTTTGGCAGGAGGTTTCCATGCCTTACAGCAGATCTCCAAGCCCTAAGTGGTGGAACTTCTATTTGGTGTGAAATGACTATATTCTCTTCTCATTAACTTGGATCCCCTGTCTACTGAATTCTACGACTAAATAAAATTGGCTTGCTCCTTACCATAACTTATTTTAGATCTATTTTAAAGAGGAGATATTATTAAGGGACACTGCAGTTTTTAAAATTCCATTTAGCATTCTCTCTTAGCATATCTAACTCAATACATCCTCTCAAATTTTGTCTAACACATATTTCATTGAAGGAAACAAATTGCATTATACTCATTTTAAAAATTATTTTTAAATTGTCTTAAATTGTTTTATTATGAGTAGCTTTAATTGTTTCATTATGTCCACTTTTAATAGGGAGAGTTGAGATTTTTTTTCCCAGCACAGTGTTATTTGTGGTAATTGCTTGACAATTTATAGGATGCCCAGCAGTTGTGTGAAACACAGTTGGAAGTGGTCAATAAAACCATCAGAGCATGAACAAGCTCCAGGGTGGAACACGAAATGTGACTGCCTGCTCCCTGATGATTGCTTCACCAGGAAAACCAGGTCTGGTCTTGTGCTACTGAGATGAACAGCAGAACAACTGCTTCTGGAAAGTTTCCAACCCAAGTCTATTGATTTCATGTAAATGACATATGGAAAGTAAGCGATGCGATGCTTTGGTTGCTCAATTAAAGTACAGGGAACACCTATCTGGAACCTCTCGACTTGTGTCTGATCTCATTGTGGTCAGCTGTTGCTAGGAGAATATTCATGAAGTCTACAAAAGCTTCAACAATTGCACAGCAAGATGAGGCAGAAGAGTGGGTTCATGGTCCATATAAACCAGGATTTGGGCTCAACTAGGACCTCAGGGGCTTCACCTATGCAAGATCAGTCTGTTTAAAGAAAATTCAATGCTTCTTTTTCTTCTGAAATCACAGATTCTTTAAAAGAGAAAAGGCAGGGAAACCTGTGAAAAGCAGATGCTACCCTTGCACAAAGTGGCCCCATATGAATGAAAGGCAAGATAAAACCTACTGAAAAACAATAATACAACAATATGTGTCTTGATGAGAATGTGGAAAGTCAGGATGGAGAGAAACAATATTCCAATGGATCTCAGAAGAACCAATTCGGCTCCATGTTCTAGGCTCTCCTGTTGGTAACTGTTATGTCGGTGTGCTTATTCCTAGGATGCCCGTGGTGTAAGTAATGTAGGCTGAGCCCATGTGCCTATCTGCCCATACATGCACAAACTGTGAAGAGCCTCGCTCAATCCAAGCACAGCTCACCAGTGGATCCCTAATATCCTTTCTATGCCATTTCCCTCTTTCTCAATTATGCTCAGTCTTTAGGGCCAAATCTAAAAACCAGAGTCTTCAAAAAGCTGTCCAGTAGACTCCACATGGAAATTTATGCAAGTCACTGTGCAATGCAAAAGAATTTCCAACACCAACTTGAATATTTGCCTGTCTGAGTTCCTCCTGAGCTGTGCAAAGTAGTCAGACACCAAGGCATGTGGTACAAACAGAACATAGGGTTTCCTGGGAAGAATCTTGTGAGTCAAGAAGGAGGACAGCACACTGCTATGCTCTCCGTATTAATGCTGCAGTGTTCATTGACAGAGTCAGACTGCCACCAGCAGGTGCTTCTTGGTTGGAGAAGTGGCCTTGGTGGCAAGGATGAACAGTGTCTGGGATGAGCCTGTCAGAAAGATGATCCGCTTGGCTGCTAAGTTGCTAAATGAAAAGAGAACCTAATTCTTCAGGGCCAACCACATTTTTCCTCTTTAAAAAAATTAGGCCTCAGTCATGCTCATTTTCATGTCCTCAGTTCTTGCACACTGAACAGAATGCACTCTACTGCTGTGCACATGAGCACTTCTGTCTGTGCTAATGTTTGAGCTGTATTAAAAAGGCTGTTTGGCATAAACTTTCATCTAAATTTTTTGACAGATTCCCTTTTGGGTTTCCCAAGACACCCTTGAACAACACCAAAACAGGTAGAAGATCCCAAGCCACCTATCATGGGTGAGCCTTCACACACTCACGCCCAGGCAGTGGGCTCTGTCTGGTCTTTTGGGCCTCCCTCTCCTGCAGCACCACATGCTGAACTCAGCCAGCCTCACTGTATCTCATGCTGCTGGCTGCAGCCTGACAGCCTCAGTGGTTGTGATTTCCTTGCTGATCCCCAAAGCATGCTTACAAGAATCCAGATGACATCACTGTGTCCTTCTGTCTTACCATGTACTTTACAAATTGAGTACACACTAGGCGGAGTGTTGAAGAGATGCTGTTCTCAGACAGGCTTTGACTCTGGTAGAACATTCTAGCACCCTCATTAGAAGAATGAAAACAAAGGAAGGATGTACTGTTGCTGTCAGAGATTTTCATTAAAACTTTCGAGTTCCATCTGATTTTCCTTTGCTCTATTTTGGACTGCAAGGCAAGGGCAGAAACAAGGAATTGTCTTCTAAATGACAGAAACATGGGACAACGCACACTGATGTTTCAAATTGAAATTAGTTTAATGTTGCATCATCCAGAAGAGGAAACCGGTTTCCTTTGCTTCACAGTCAGTTTCACTGCAGTGCTTGAAGTGCAACAAATCCCAGATTAATGTTGAGTCCACAGCATTCGTTAGGGCGTGGTCTCAGCAGAGTTGGTAGCCCTGTGTGGTCATTCCTGTCACTGGATAAACCTTCTCATTACCAATGCCACTTCATTAGCAAGCAGCTGTGGCAAATGAACCTTGCTAGTTTGATTTGCCGTATAATTTTGTGCTTCTGGTCTCTGCTGAATACCATCTACCCAGTTCACTGCCACACGTATAAACTAATAACATATCTCAAGTATGCAATGTTAACTCCAATCAAACAAAATCTCAGAGGAGGGAAATGGGCTACTAACGCCACTTCTCTTGCGAGTTCCGTGGCTTTTCATGTCCAAATCATTGACAGTTCAATTACACAAGCAGCTCTCTTAGATGAATGACATTTGGAAAATATAATTATTGATTTTGGGATGGCCTTACAATCAGAAAATTCTGAAACAAACTCAAGGCTAGAAATCACATTTGCCTAATAACAGAAGTTGCCAAATCAAGTCATAAGCGTGTTTTATGGCAGTCAACATGAACCTTGATTTTTTTTCTGGTATAAAAAAATGCACACAGTCTATCAGAATGGTCATCAGCATCTTACTCATCCACCTAAGTTAGTGTCTGCAGGGCACAAGCATTTTTAACATAATAAACTCAGAAGGGAAAGCCAGCAATGTCGCTGGTTGTACAGTCAAGAAATATAGGTTCCTTTTCTGGATGATGGGATCCTAATCTGAGTTTGAAATACATAATACTGTAGTAGCCAAAAAAATAAATAAAAAATTTCCCTGGCTTCCACCAGCTAAGGTTTGATTCTATGCTATCAAATGTTGGCGAAGATGCTCTGGCACCAATGATCCATATGCAGACTAACTCTTCAGCCAGTACCCTCATCACCATGGCAACAGCAGGTGAGTGGGGACATAGCAGATTGTGAACTGAGTCTTGAAGCTTTGACCCTGTGTTTACACACGGCCTTTTGATTCTGTTCACATCTCCAGTGCCAAAGCTAAGTCATGTGGCAGCCCACTTTATTATTATTATTATTGTTATTATTATTGGAAAGTCAGTTCACAGAAAGGAGAGACAGAGAGAAAGATCTTCCATCTGCTGGTTCACCCCCACCTCCCGACAAGTGGCTGCACTGGCAGCTGCAATGGCTGAAGCTGAGCTGAGCTGAAGCCAGGAGCCAAAAGCCTCTTCCGGGTCTCCCACTCTGGTGCAGGGTCCCAAGGCTTTGAGTCATCCTTTACTAATTTCCCAGGCCACAAACAGGGAGCTGGAAGGGAAGTAGAGCTGCCGGGATACAAACCATCACCCACACAGGATCCTGGTGGTTGCAAAGCGAGGGTTTAGCCATTAGGCCATCACATCAGGCCTGTCTTTCACGTAGAGGGAAGGAGCAGGACGCATCCCTCTTAGGAGTATTCTCTACCTCGAGTATAGGATGCAGGTTCACATGCTAACCAGTTTAGTCCCTGAGGTCGGCAAGTCAGAAACCCGTGGGTGATAGAGGGGTCTTGACCTTGTGCGCCAGCCCTCAGAATTACACCTTTTAGCTAAAGACTCTGTTGGAACTCAGCAGAAATCTCACTGGGACCAGAAACCTTATTTACTGAAAGCAATTTGGAAATTGGAAGAGTGTGTGCAAATAGAATTGCTTCACAAAATTTAATTTTAAATCAACTTTCAAGGTACTGGTATACAAAATAACATTGAGATCTACACATGGATGTTATACTCTGAACATTTCTAAGCTCTTTTATTAGTTTAAGGCTATGTACATGTGTAACATTTGAAATTCTCTTCATACTGAGTGTTATCTGCAAATACAGATTTAGTTTTTCTTTCCCAAAACACACTAAATGTTGAAAGAGAAAAAGAACCTTTGGAACACACTGTCTGACACTCAGTAACAACCTGGCTTGGAATTAGGGATTCATGATCCTAGCAGATTATTTTCAACATTGGGCTGTCCAAGGGGATCACAGAACAAGTATACTGAAATAATCTCCTGGGCCACAAGAACGCCTTGATTCAATAAGGATCTTCGGAACACGGATTCTCTAGTGTCAATCCAGAGAATAAAAGGACAGTGGCACCAGTTGAAGTCAACTGTCACAAATGGCTAATCCCCCTGGTGAGCCGAGCCCCAGGATCTGACTTAAAAGGCAGACTCACAGTATTCCTGCCTCAAAAGCTCTCCCGCCCACAGCAAAATGCCAGTTACCTTCCTCAGTTGGCAAACTCGTAGCAAAGCACTGCTTCTCTCTCTCTGTCTCTCTCTCTCTGTCTCTCTCTCTCTCTCTCTCTCTCTCTCTCTCTCTCTCACACACACACATCCATTTTCCCTGTTACCTCATTTAGTCCTCAGCAAACAAAGGGCTTAAACGTCAGTAGACAGGCTTCTCACAATAGGTCCTCAAATCTACTGCGAATTCCCAGTGCCCTTACTCAAAGAGTGCAAATGCAAAAACAGAGCACAGCTCAGCCTGGGGGATTTAACACCCCGTCAGCCACTGCTATGACTCCAGTGGACCACAGAGTCTACACAAACAAAACAGCAACAACAAAAAACCCTGAAACGACAGAGTTGCTGGCCAGGCATGGTGGGAAGTGAGAAGGGTTGCTCTCCATTGTCATTATTGGTGATAAACAAGTAGGGCGCCCAGGATGAAACAAACCAGGAACAGGTAAGCTGGCAACTGTTATCATACCGATTGGAAAGATTTACAAGCCCATGAAATAGCTTCTTTTAGTAGTGTTAGGAAGGGAAGACTGCCTGAAATCCATCTGTCCCTGGGATGAGGAACCTGTAGCCAGTAGAGGCAGGTAGAAATGGGGTCCAGGCCCTCAGGGAGCAGGCGTGGTTTCAGACCAGCTACAAGTCAGTAGCCAAAGCTCACAGGATGCATTTTACCAGAGGAGGATGTTGCCCGTGACATACACTAAGCTGGGGGGTGACACATCACTCACCATCAACACTGCAGCTACAGAGCCTTCCTGACTTCAGATGGGCCCATTGGTCCTGCCCCTTATCTCTGGCCACACCAATGAGCATAATGTACAGCATAGGAGGAATAAGCCACACTTCTCATTTATTCAATAATTAAAAATAAAGTAGTGTCAGAGACACTTCCATGGAGAAGAGTTAAGAAGTTAACAAACAATCCCCATTACCTTTCCTGACTGTGTGTGTAACTCATCAACACAATGACAGCAGCTGTGCTCAACCTCACACGTGCTGGCAGACAGAAGTCAGGTGTGAAGATCCCTAATGGGACTTCATCCAGATTTCCATCTGAAACCTCTGCCTGGGCTCTGCAGTTGGACCTGCAGCATCAAAGCTCTTCATGGAACATCCTGGCAAAGTGCTCTGTTGATTGGTACGGGCACACGCACTCCAGGGGCTGGGGCAACACTCTGGAGCAACCGCCACATCCCCAACTTCTTGGCTTGCCTTGGAGAGATCCAAAGATCCAGATGTTTCACCCACATTTCTGCAGCTGCTTTTGCAATGTTCCCTGTCTTCCTTCCTTCCTTCCTTCCTTCCTTCCTTCCTTCCTTCCTTCCTTCCTTCCTTCCTTCCTTCCTCCCTCCCTCCCTCCCTCCTTCCCTCCCTTTTTCCCTCCCTCCCTTGTACCTGCTGCCAAGCTTGCTGTGTTGCCACAGCAGCTGGAAAAAGAGCACCCCTTTACCCAGAGAGCTGGAGCAATGAAGTCCTTGAAGGTGAACAGCTGCCTTCTCAAATTCAAATTGGCTTTAACTTCTGGACTTGGGGTTTTAATAAACAGATAATACAAAGAGCAGCCTGAGTCCCTAGGAAGTAAACGTCATGGGAACACTGTTGTCCAATGAGGAAGAAGCATGAAAGTCTCCTTGCTCGGGCTCCATGGCACCTGCACCTTTCTCAACTCTTGCCAGGGTGAGTTGAGACCTGATGTTAAACACAGCACTTTGCTACACAAGTGGCATAGGTCTCTAAGGCAACGTCTGCTGTAGGTACAGAGCTGAGGGAACACATCCCACCAGCGGGCAGCAGTTTGGCATGTGCAAAAGGGTTTTTATCTATCTGCCTGGATGGTAAAAAACATGAGAATGTGGAGAAGACCCAAAGATGCAGAGCTGTCAGCTTTCCCGCTCATTGGCAGCTCTGCAGTGCTGCCACGTGATGGGCAAGCAGGATAACATGGGGCCCCCAAGCCAGAGGGAACTGGGGATTGGTTAGCCTGCAAGGGGACAGCTATGCTTAGCTAGGAGTTGGCAGATAGACTCTGCTCCCCAAAAGGATGGCATTTCTGGGTCTCCTAACAAGATGAAAATGTCAGACAGGAAGCAAGCCAGTCCCAGAACTCTAAATGTCTGGGAAGATGTGATACAAAGTTCTTTCCCCTGGTGATCCTGACAGAGCTGACTTGTCACTGAGTTTGAACTGATGAGGCATCTGACTCTTCCCAGAGAGCTGCTGCTTACGGGCCACAAAGGCAGTGATGTCAGGGTGCAGGGCATTAGGGAGGGATGTTACATGGATTATTAGGTTCAGCAGAGCATGCAGAACTCCATTTTCCAAGGCCTACAGTATGAAAAGAAATCCATCAACTTTAAAATTTTTATTACAAGAAAACTACACTATCTAAAATTTTTATAGAATTTTATAGTTCAAATAATTTAGTTTGGCTGAATGAAAACAGAAAACTGCTGTTTAGATGAGGGAAATAAAAGGACTCAGAGACGTAGGAGCAGAAAGCGTAACGAGGAGGTGAGCTTCCGGTGAGTATCTGGTGAGTACTGGGCCTGGGGCCCTGGGGGTGGTGCAGTGAGTAGGGTGGGGGCGTCATCTCCAGGCCACACAGGGCAAGGGGAAGTGATGAAAAAATAGCCACAATTAGATTGTAGTTTAAAAACAAAACAGAACCAAACAGCGAGCTCAGCTGCCACCAGCAAGCCTGCTTCCCATGGTAACTTCGATTGAAACCCTGGCTGCCCGCCTTCCCATCCAGCTCCCTACTGAAGCACCTGGGAAAACAGGTTCCTGCCAAGCGCGTGAGAGACCTGGATGGAACTCCTGGTTCCCACAGCATGACCCATAAAGACAAAGAAAAAGTTGGGGTTCAGTGCAATGTAAGAGTTCTATATGAGACCAAAACTTTGGTAATGTCTAACCACAAAGTACAGGAAAAGGTTTTCAGCTGTGAGTAGACATTCCTATTCACCACAGGTGCTCTGGAGAGCTTCCTCTGTGACTTGCACACATCAGCAAGAAGCTGGAGTGCAGTAAAGCACACCCCACTGCCTGCCGGACACACGTTTTACACCCACTGCATGTGTGGGGTATCTTTGCCAACGCACATCTAATTGCACATGGAGTCTCTCTTTAATTCTCCATCAAAAACTTTAATAAAAAGAAGATAAAAGTAAGATCGTGCTAAAATACTAAGAGAGATAAGGCAGCTAGTGGGAGTTTAAATTTATGCAGTCTAGAAAGATATCATTTGAGAATAATACAAGTTCATGATCATTATTATCTTTCATTTAGTTGTCCTGCTCTGTGCATTTATGAGGAATTAATTAGAAGTCAAGTCAAATATTTATATAGAATGTTTTCATTATGCTACTATTATTACACTGAAGATAAAAATAATTACATGCTACTCATTAGGAGAAGGTCGAAATAAATTATGCTGTAATCGACACTAAAATGCCCCTCCTGGCATAAGAGAAGATTTATGCAAATGAAAAGCACATTATGCTCTTGAGGCGAAAGATTTAGTAATCTAAATAATCTAGTCTTGAATTATTCTGTGTGATTAATAAACTCCTCTCCCCAAATTAATGTGATGCAATATGCTTAAACCTGAAATGATTTTCTAAAATATTTTTTAGTCAATGAATACGACATCAGCCAGGATATGCCCCAGTGGTAAGTGCCGCTCACATCCGGGTAGGACACACTGTAATTCCTACTCAGCTGGTGACTCATCCTTCCTTGGCATGACTGCCATTGTCATGACGATCTCAGTATGAGGAGACGCTGACTGGCTGGAACACTGATGGGCTCCAAGGCAGGGGCAGTGAGGACGCGAGCCTCGTGAAGGGTCAGGGGTTCTGCCAACACTGCCCGAGAGCACCCTGCGCTGCCTCCACTCCCACTCCACTGGCCAAGGCACACTGCAGTCAGCGCACACGCCCAGGAAGTCGAGAACAACCGCACCTACATAAACCTGCATTGCAGTGACGCAGAATTTTAGTCTTTAAAAACAGAGGAGAGGATGGGGGAGAGAGGAGGAGAGGGGATGAAAAAAGGAGGAACTAAGCATTCTGGATAAAATATATATGAATTTTTTGCTATTAGAAGTAAAAATAGTATCTCCAAAATATGTACATGCATATCATTCTTTAGTAAGACTTACATAAATGATAATTAAGCCATTCAGGTTAGTGATAAAAACACATACTTTGAAGCTAATATTAACGATGAACATAGCCAGGCATTTAGAAAAAAATGCAATTTGATACATATCTTAAATACACTGAAAGCTTAACATGAAAACATAATAAATTACTGGAAGAAAATGAACATAAACTTTTGCATATTATAAACTGTAAGTTTTTATGAGGCGGGAATAAACATGGACGCCATGGACATATATAATAAATGTCCCCTGTAGTCACACTGCTCTCCAGTAGCTCTCCACCACTTGATATATCTTGTATAACTGAAACTTTGTAGCCTTTTCCTAACATCTCCCCACTGTCCACCTACCAACACCTGGAAACCATCATCCTACTTTCTGCTTTTCTGGGATAACTTTTAGAGTGTGCCTACAAGTTAGATCTTACAGGATTTTTCTTTCTGTGCTTGACTTACAGGTGTCAAAAGGCTGAATTAAACACTGACTTTTTTTTTTTTTTTTTGCTTCTATATTCTGGTGATCACGGACTATGCTCAATGAACACAAAAGTGCAGATGACTCTGTAAAATATTATTTCCTTAATATTTTATTTCTTTTGAATTTTATTTCCTTTGAATGTTTACATGGAAGCAGGATTGCTGGATCACAATGCCTATTGTTCATCATTTAAGCAACCTCCATCTTTTCCACAATGTCTACATCATTCTCCATCACTACTTGCAATCTACAAGTGATCATCTTATTTTATGTGCTCGTGAGCCCTTTATTATTTTTATTTTCTCACACGTATGAGGTGACACCTCTTCGCAGTTTGATTAGCATCCAACTAATGAATGGTTATACTGAGCACCGTTTCATTCCGCAGTTGTACATCTGTATGCCTCCGTTTACAAAAACACCAGGTCATTTTGTCTCACATTGAAGCCATATCATTCATTTCTTTCTTTTGTTATTGGATTATCAGGCCTTTAGTTTCCTACCTTTTAAATATTACCCAGGCATCAGATTCTAGTTTCAGGGCTTTTCCTCCCAGTTCGTAGACTTTCTCTTCAAACTGCTAATCACAATTTGTTTGTTTGGTGTTCAGAACTTTTAAGCATGATAATCTCATTTGTCTATTTTTTTTATTTAGTTATCTGTATTTGGGTATTATATCTCACCATATTTCCTTTGGGCAGTTTCGTGGTTTTCTGGATTTGTAACTAACCCTTTAACTCATTTTCTCTTGACTGTGCATACTGTATGAGATAAGGGTTCAATTTTATGTTTCCACATGTGGATATCACAACATCATTTACTAAATATGCTATCTTCTCTGTGAATGTGTGGGCTTATTTCTGGGGCTCTTTATTCCATTTCATTGGTCTACATGTCTGGTTTTATTTTTATTTTTAGAAAGAATTTACTTATTTGAAGAGCAGAGTTACGGAAAGAAAGGGAAAGACAGAGAGACAGAGAAAGCTTGCATCTGCTGGTTCACTCCCCAAATTGTCAGTGTCAGGGCTCTGCTGGGCAGAAGCCAGAAAGCTCATCCAACTTTCCTGTATGACTGTGGGAACCCAAGCACAGGGTTATCTTCCACTGCTCTCCTGGTGGAGAACTAAAACGGCTAGGACTTGAACCCGATGCAATATCAGATATTGTGGTAGGCTTAACCCACTGAGCCACAATGTGCACCCTACATGTCTATTTTTATGTCACTATTATGTAACGTTTTGATTTTTGCACCTGGAGTTTCAGAAACCATTGTATGACTAGGAAATGTGATGTGTCATGCTTTGTTCTTGCTTGTGGTCTTAGTGGCAGATCAGTCAAAGAGCTCACAAAATATGAAAATTATTTTAAAAACAGAAATTCTGCAAATAAAAATTAAAATACCATTATTTAAAAACACATTAACAGTATACTGAATTTAAAATGCCAGTACACTTGAAGACAGCACAAAATATGCAACATTAGATAATAGAGAGCCATTTTCTTTCAGCGAATGTTTAAAAGCAACAAAAATGTAACCCATTTACACACACACACACACACACACATTTTATGCACACTCAGACAAAAAGAAAACAACCCAGAATGATCCTTAAGCATGAAATTTAAAACTCATGTTTTGATTGAGAAATGATTCTAAGACTTTCCTCGCTCTCCGGAAATGCTGTTCTCTCAAACAGCAGATGTTCTTTTCTGATCAAAGCAGCAACTACTGAAAGCTTTCATCTGTTAGAAGTAACCAGCGCTATCGGTGCAAAAGAAATTTTAAAAATCCACAATTCCCCTGACAGTGCTTTCAAAACCAATGTAGCAAACCTGATTTCATTAGAACGTAGTTATTTCTTCACAACAGTAAATCAAAAGCCAAGGCTCGGATTTTAAGTAGAAAACAATGCCTGAGCTGTCTTGCAGACAGGCAGTCATGCTCTGAGCACATCTCGCGCTGACTCTTCCCAGCACCAGGTGGGCTTCCCTGGGGTCCGCTCTTCGTGAGGAACACCAATGCCCCCAGCTCGGCGGCACCAACTGCTCACTCAGGAACGTGACCTCTGCAAAGTCTCTCGGTTCATCAGCCACATAGCTTTGTTATCATCAGGGTGTAACAGAAAAAGGTTCATTTTGGAACCATATTTTTTGCTTTGCCAGATTTTTGAGAATTAAGAAATGTTTGGATTAACTCTGGGCAATTACCTTTTTATTCAGGTTCTGCTCTGGGAATTATAATTATTCCACCACCTCAGTCATTACATGATGATCCAACATTTCCTCTACCACAAGTTCTTCAGGCTCCTGCCTCTTCCTCGATCTCATACCTTCCATTCTGTGGTTTTTACTTTTTTTTTTTGGCAACATAGATCTATTGGAGGGTTTTTTTTTTTTTTTAAGACTTCAGAACTATTATTCAGCACTCCAAGCTGAGCTGGATAGTGAGTATGTCACTTTGTACCTCTGAAAGAGAGGACTTCTGGTTCATGGAAGATGCTAGAAGATGCTTACAAACTGGGCAGACTGAGCAATGAGCAGGTGAATGAGTGAATGAGTTCATTGCCTTTCTCCCATTCACTCAAATAATTAAACATTTACATTAACTATCTATTTTATCTTTGACATGTTGAGCATAAATTTCACACTTCTTTAGAAGTCTTTTTAATATTAACTGCAAGGATATTTGTTGAGATACAACATCTAAAATGCAACACCAGTATGCATTTCTCACTTGGGCTTGCTGGGCACCAGTGGCTGAAAGTGGCTTTTCATTGCGGGTCTAAATAAGACAAAGGAGACTGCTCTGTGGGTGTTGAAGGAGAAAAGTGAACAGTGCAGATGAACACATCAACAAAGCTTTGACTCTACAAGGGACGTGATGAGGTGACCTGAAGATGCAACTTAGCAGGCAGTGCTACCTCCTGGGAAGCGGGGTCGGCTCAACAAAGTCACCAGAGCCCAGTGCAGGGGTCACCTGGTGCTGAGGGCACGCATGGAATCCTGCCACAAAACAGAGCGGGACTCCAAAGACAGGAGTGGCAGAGAAACATGAGCCTGCTCCCTTCCCTTCCCACTCCAATTTCCTCCAAACTGTCCTGGTGGAGGGAGCAGGAGGAGGGTGGGAGACGCAGCACGGTGATCAGTTCTGTGAAGGAGACGCAGGCAGAGAAGGGAGGAGGGGCAAACCAGCGGCAACCCAGGCTGGGGGAGAGGGTCACAGTGAGCTCTCCTGAGACGGTAGAATCCCATATGAGAATCACTTTCTTCCTGAAGTCCCCTGTGACTGAGCCTTGACTTCTTTCCTCACTTTCTTCATATTTCTTCTGAAGTTCTACTTGCTGATTTTCTGCAGAGGCAAATAGACTTTGCTCAAAAGTGATGATGGGGGCCCAGTGGCGTGGCCTAGCGGCTTAAGTCCTCGCCTTGAACGTCCCGGGATCCCATATGAGCACCGGTTCTAATCCCGGTAGCTCCACTTCCCATCCAGCTCCCTGCTTGTGGCCTGGGAAAGCAGTCGAGGACAGCCCAAAAGCTTTGAGACCCTGCACCCACGTGGGAGACCCGGAAGAGGTTCCAGGCTCTCCTGGTTTCGGATCGGCGCAGCACCGGCGTTACGGCTCACTTGGGGAGTGAATCATTGGATGGAAGATCTTCCTCTCTGTCTCTACTCCTCTCTGTATATCCGGCTTTCCAATAATAATAAATATGTTTTTTTTAAAAAAGAAAAGTGATGATCGGAAAACCAAAATACCAGCCAAAGGGGACCAGGCAAAGCAGAGACAGGCAAAAGAAGAAAGTGAAAATGTGGAGTCTGAAAGGAGAAACATCAAAGAGGAAGAAATACTCAAAAACAAAGTTTAAGAAGGCAACTCACCAGGAAGAGTCTATAAGTTCTTACAATAATTGTACTCATTAAACTTTGGTGTTCTAATGGTGACTTTGATCTTGATTTTAATCCTAGTCAATCCAGGAAAAATAATTGGGAGAAATGCCCAAGTTAAATTAGGGGCAGTGTGGACTGGGACGGACAGTCATGGGGACAGCAGGAATGTTGGCTAGAAGAAAAAAGGATCCCTGGAGTCAAGTCACATCCATACACCCATTCACTCACTGCTGAGTGAATCGGGAGAGTCTTCTGTAGTCTCCCTGTGTTGAGAAGATTCATGAAATGGCACGTGTGGTGTTCTCAAGGGACATCTGGTGGTGGCAGTATAGCAAATTCTGGACAGGGTAGCAGGTGAGGTTCTGCCATGGATACCAGTGCTTTATGTAGCCTGGGAGGTCAAGGAATGCTTTCCTGAGGTTAGACAAAAACAACACAAAAACCTGGTAGAAATGATCCTAGATTGCAGAATGATAAGTAAATGAGAATGCCAAGGCCCAAGAGGGCCCAGCGGATGGCTGGGGGTGGAGACTGGGAGAGATCAGAAGCAAGGACTGTTTGGGGGGACAGGCAATTGGTGTGTGCTCCAGGGTGGCATCTGTGGAGGTGGTGAAAGACAAGCTCATGCGGACATACTGGGCAGGTAGAACTGGCAGCAAGAGTCTTTCTGGAAGACCTGGCTACTACCTGCTTTCGTCTGCATGCATTTGGCTGAAAACGTTGTTGTCCAGGGCCAGGATGCTTAGATTTCTATTGGAGTAAGCGCTGACAGATGGCCTGTGTGGCAGTGTGCTGGTGACTGTGGCCAGCCCAATGGTGACGAAATACGTGATTGGCTCACAGTGGCAATTTCTACATTAGTTTCCATTCATTAAGCACTTGCTGGATATTTCACATTTTCACCTCCTATGTTTTCATTTACATAATTCCACCATGTTCTCTATGCATATGAGAGAGTGGATGTGCATGGGAGTGACAGGTTAGGCAGCTGTCAGCCCTGGCTCTGGAATCCAGCCCCTTGACGTGAGAGGAAAAGCCTTGTATCCCTTTGAGTCCACCATGAGAGGGAGGATCCTGGGAGCTTCTACTAGCTTTTCTCTGCAGATAGGATGGGTTTGGGAAAGGCCCTGTCGCTGGCCCCACGTGGGTGCCTGACTGCCTGCACATGGCTGTTGTGCCGGTCCTGTCCTTGGCCAGAGTGGGAGGAGGGAGATCTGCAGGTCTCCCTTTTCTTCTCATGGGCTGGGGTCCTCCCAGAAGCCTGTGTCAGGAACAGAGGGGTGACTGTTAGGGGGCATCTCCTAAGTCCAGACCCCGTGTGGATTGCATGAGGGGCCCCTGAGACACAATGCCTTGGTCTCTCTGGCACCACCTTGTGTGCATGTCAGGCGGAATATTCTGTGCCATGGCCAGATTGGAAGCTCACATTCCGTCATTCCGGTAAGAGAGCCTGGCACTTGAGTTGCACTTCACCCTGCTCTTGGTGACCTCACGCCTCTGCCACAGCCTGCTCTTGTCATCCACTCAGGTGGCTTAGGAGATGCATCCACGCGGAGCTCCTCAAGCCAGATCCCCAAGTCCCTGGGGTTATTTTGGCTATTTTGTCACTAAAGCCAAGAGCAGTCACCTCCAGGGATGGACTTTTTTTCTCCACATTGCCTAAACCCTTCAATTTCCTTTCAAAATGTTAAATGCAATTTGCAGAACAACTTTACAATCGATATTGGAAAGACTATGAAATCAGGCATCAATGTACTAGGTTTGCTCAGGGCCGGTTTCTTGTGTTTAATATTTCCTCTGTCACTTTCTTTTCATCATTTCTTTTCATGTGTCTTTATCACTGTAATTTTCTGCTTGCAAAATCTTCACCTTCCTGAAGCAGTACAGAAGAAACTGAATCCAATTTATTTCACTCTGAATTTACCTTTCACTAGAAACTTTCTGTAGTAAATAACTTAAAATACGTGTTTTATTCTGATCCAAACTCGCAAGCTGTTGTGAGCAAAAGAATTTGCTTTTCTAAAAAGGAAAAACATGTTGTCAGCATTGATAATATTGTGACTGCTCCTTGGAGCTTTATTTCAGAAACTACGACTGACAGGTGACTGTGACAAATTCCACGGTCAATGAAAGGAATCCCTCGGTCTCCCCTGGGTACTTGTGTATTTCCAGAGTGTCCTGTGAAGTGCAGGTGTGGGACTCTTCAGCCTCTCTGGCCACTGAGATGGAATCAAGATGTCGAAGCATCACAGATTAGCACCCAGCCCAAAATCTGTAACTATTATAGGCTTTGAAAATGTTTCTAAGAAGGTGACCTGCAGATAGGCAGGTCGAACTGTGGAAAAAGAACCAGAATAAGTAAAGAAGGCAGGAAGTGATGGTGTCTTGTATGAGGGTTTCACCAGGGAACACCTTAGACTAAACTTACCAATTACTTACATTTACTTTGTACAGCTATTTGTCAACTATACAAACAATGAAGAAATCACCCTGGCTTGCAGTCTGAAAACTAGAGACAATTCTAGTAATATGAATAAAAAGAATCTTTTTGAGCTTAAAGAAGATCATAAATAGGTGCAAACCATTTTGGTTTTAGCTTCTCATTTTACTTTAAAGTATATAAAGGAACAATTTGCATGGAGGTATAAGCATTGCACATCCTCAAATAATCTCTTGTATTCTAGAAGGACGTTTGTGGGAGAAGATAGGCATATCTGCCTCATTTTTCTCAAGCAGTCACCTGTCTCTCCAGTGAAGCTACGTGGAATAGTTTTTCTAATAATTTAGAAGATAAATGCCAATCATAAGAGTGAATGGCAACAAGAATTAACACGTGGCAAGCAAAAAATCAAAGAGCAGGAAAAATAAGAAGGCAATGAGTCATCAGCTGTTGATTCAGTGTAAACAATTCAGTGGCCATTATGTTGTATCTTCAGCATACACAACATTATATATCCATAAATGCAATTTATCAACATATAATTTTCATATATAGTACAAATATATAAAACATACATATATGGGGAGTATGGGATTTAATTCAATAGAACCAACCTATTAACTATTTGTCTACCAATGTAGTTAAACAATAAAACTTGATATGAACTAACCCCAAATAACTTAACTCTCACACTTCCAGTCTTCATGGCCACATTGCAGAAGCCTATACTGGGGCAGCTGGTAACCCTTCTAGATCACAGAGTGCAGAGTTCTTACACACAGCAACAGAGTGACGACACCAATGCCTGAGTCCCCGGGACCTGGGCATTGCTTCCACTGCACAGCAAGACATTCACCAGATGGCAACAAAGATGGGGACCTTGAGGAGTGATTTTTTTCCCTGGGTCATCCAGGTGATCATGCCAATCAGATCTCAGCAGCTTTCCCAAGCAGAGATGTGTCACTAAGGAACACCTGAGACCTTCCAGATGCGAGAGGCTAGACTGTGCTTTGAAGATGAAAAACATGAGCCAGGGAGTTCAGGTGTGCCTTTGAGCCTGACAGTGACTCGCTCCCACAAGCTAAAAGAGAGCAGGGCCTCATTGCTACATCACCTAGAAATGCTTCTGCCAGCAGCCAGACTGGAGGACTGCCTGCACAGGGCAAAACTGCCCTGCTGAGGACTTGCAGACTAACACAGACGCCGAACAAGCCACCTGACTCCTGTCCTCTAGAAAGACAGGAGGCCTGAGGTTCCCCTACAAACCAGTGAACAGGACCACTCGTTACCCTGAAGTATTGATTACACATTGATGCATACATTAAATCATAGCATCCCACTCTATACATATATATAGTTACATGTCAACGGAATGTGAAAAACAGATGAATCATGCCAGAACATAGTTTTGTTTTAAGCCTCTACATTTGTGGTAAATTATTATGGCAGCAAAAGTAAAGTGAATACAGTATCTACATGTGCTTTATTCTCTATTTACCACAAAGTGCTGGAACAAGCACCATGGTTCAGCATGCACTGAGCAGCTTTTCATTGCTGGCTAACCAGGCAGCACCAAGTGGGTGGGCCGGAGAGTAGCACATTCGATTTTTCTAAGTTGCATTATTCTCCCTTTATTCTCCCATAAGCTTCAGAGTCAACTTCCTGTTTTAGAACATAAACAACCAGTAACATGCTATCCCAAGCAACATGTCCATTTAAACTTAAAATTGATGTGGTAGTACAGCATAATAAACATTCATTTTTAGTTGTGTGTAAAAACATCTTTCTTTAGATGGGGATTTAACTTAAAATCCAGATTGGCAATTGGATTTCTTTGCAGCCTGCAATGTATCTTCTCTTAGGCTCTACATTGATCTGAATTTAATTCTTCCCTTTTTCTCATGTTCCTCATCCTGACTTGGTAGGGCAGCACAGTGTTATAATTGTGTTTTTCTTTTTTTTTTTTTTAAAGATTTATTTTATTTTCATTACAAAGTCAGATATACTGAGAGGAGGAGAGATAGAGAGGAAGTGGAGCTGCCGGGATTAGAACCAGCGGCCATATGGGATCAAGGCGAGGACCTTAGCCACTAGGCCACGCTGCCGAGCCCGTAATTGTGTTTTTCATACATTCTCAAAAGAGAATCCTTTCAACCAAGTCAGGCTGCACATGTTAAAATTTGGCTTCGGATCTCCGTAAAAGCAGTTCACTTCCTCTAAACACCGTGAGTCCTGAGCATCCCTCCTGGAAGGCTGACCTCAGCACACCACTTATTGATTACTTTCAGGATTAGCTCAGAGCCTGCAACCTCATTTCTCATTCATGAGTAAAAAGATCAAAGCTGCCTACACTAAAACACTTGTCCTCAGCTTCGTTGACTCAGTTGCACCTGTCCCTGGATATAAAGTGTTGTTTTCACACAGCAAAACAGGCACTGTCATTATCTCAATATACTTGATCTCCTCATAAAAATGACTGTGCTGTCCCTTAAGTAGAATTTTGGCTTCATATCTTCTTTTCTTCCCCTCCTCATCATTTTGATTAGCACCACACTGAGTGTTGTTACTCCACCTTTCTGCAGCTGGGCAAACCCTAGTGCATGCTCACGGGTGCTGCTGACACGTGGGCCAGAGAACATTCAGAGCCATCAGCAGTTGGTGGGCTCAGCCTCTTCCCCACACCCTTCAATCACGAGTTTTGACAACCGTTTCACAGACTCTAAGTTAATATGAAAAGTTGAATGTCCTTTTTCCTAAGTGGCTCCCTCTTCTTGGAGCGACTCTTCAAATGCCCCCCCACACTAACGTAAACATTAACCAACACTCCACCCACTCTCACAGAACACAGTCACAAGCCACACTGACAGTGTCATACACACACACATGCTGACAACATGATCTGCGAATACACACAATCTTTCTCTCTGCTTCTGTGCCTCATCACCCCCAAGTCTCTGCACTTCCTGGTACGGGACCTGTCCAGCCAGAAACTGAGATTCCTTTTCTTAGTTTCTCAACAGAATAATTATGTGTGTGTGTGGTGTTTCTGAAATCCTGTAATTTGCTGGCTTCAGGTCTTAGGTTTAGATGTGTTATCCACTTCACATTGGCTTTTGCATAATGTGTATGGGAGAGACCTTCTTTCACACTTCTGCATTTTAAGATTCAATTTTCTCAACAGCCTATCTTAAAAACATTATCTTTTCTTTCAGGAATAAGTTTTAGTTCCTTTGCCAACGATCAGTTCTAAATGTATGGTTTAATTTCTAGGGTTATAATCTGTTTTATTGGTCCACATGTCTATAGAGCAAAATTGCTGAGGAACATGATGCAAAAATCATCAGCAAAATACCAATCAGGTGATGACAACAACACATGAGAAAGATCATTCAGTTGGACCAAGTGGTATTTCTTCCAGGGATTCAGAGATAGCTCAACTCTATGTAAATCAGTAAGTGTAATATGTCACATTAGAAACTGAGGAACATCTACATGGATATCTTCATAGATGAAGATAACAATTGATTAAATACAACATCATTTCATGACAAAAACCTTAAGTAAAGTTAATAGAGAAGAAACACACTTCAAAACCATCCAGGCAATATTTTGCCAACCCATGGGAAGCACAGCATTGAGTGGGGAGAAGCTGCAAGAATTTCCTCTAAGATCTGGAACCAGACAAGGAAGCCCACCCTCAAAATCACTCTTCACTATAGTCCTGGAAGCCATTAGGCCAAAGGAAACACCAAAGTGATGTTAAAGGGAAATGAGGAAATCAAAATACCCCTGTTTGCAGAAGACATGGTTCTACACAGAGGGGGACCAAAAAGACCTCTCTGAGACTTCTGGAACTCATAAGAGAGTTTGGCAGTTGCAGGACATAAAACCAAAACATAAAACACTCAACTGCCTTTATACACACAAAGTCATGGCTGAGGGAAAAAAAACTCGCATGGTAAGTCCTGCTCACAACTGCCACAGATTAACATAAAAACATTGGAATCAATTTAACCAAGAATATGAAAGATGTATAAAACAAAAAATACAAAATATTAAGGAAAAAGCAGAAGCTATAAAATGGGAAAATCTTCAATGTTCGTGGATTTTTAAGAATCAGTGTCATCAAAACCCCAAGTAACCTGCGGATTCAACGCAACCTCCACTAAAATACCGAAGAGATTCTTTTCAGGTATAACAAAAGAAAAAAACCTAAAATTCCTGTGTAAACACCAGAGACCCAGAGCAGCTAAAACAATATTAACCAAAATAGCAAAACTGAAGGTATGACAACATTAGATTCCAATAATATTACAGTGTCCCCCATGCCTGTGGCAGTGACTGAAGTGCCAGAGACATCTTTCCCAAAGGATGCATTCGCAGCCTGGGCCACAATCACAGCAGCCAGGACTCACAAGAGCCAGCTGGATATTTTATGCAGACATTTCAATAGGTGACTTAATCCACTGTGCCACAGCTCTGACCATTCCTATAGTATTACCTGCAAATTCCCCAAACTTTCAGCTATTTAATTCTTCACTGGGAGCCATATGAGAGTGTATACTTCTCAGAGGAGCAGCGTGTACACCTCCTAACAGATGGCCGAAAGGTGTGAGGTTTATGTATTTAGAGACACCTCCAGGTGCCCATTGAGAACCTGCTATTCCCAAGGTGTCATGTTCAGTGCCAAGAAGATGGAAGTTGAAGTCCAGATCCTGTGTACCAAGAGTTTAACAGCTCAGAAGTGAGCAGGGTTTCACACTGGAGCACCTCCAACTTTCTCTAGTGAAGGTCAACTAAGGTGGTTCAGAAGAAAAACGTGAATTTAAGAGAAAACAGGAATGATCCAGTCTAAACTGAGGGGAAAACAGAAACAGAGCCTTGGGGGCAATGAACACATGGGCACCAAGCCATGGCTGGCAGCGGCCTGGCCAGTCAATGATTACTAGGCTTTGGGAGTAGGGAAGGAGAACACGCGGGTTATGTTTATATTGGGTAAGAGCTCAAGTTTATTTTGGTGTTTTTCACTCAGGAAAACCAGCCATACACATACTCACTCATTCCCTTTAGTCTTCTGCCTCTAGGCACACATAAAATAACATTTCATTTGTTGAAGACCAAAAGAATTCTTTTAAAGGGCATAGCTTTCTGGGACCTGGAGAGAATTTTGAGTCACCTGTCAGCACTCATTGTGTAAACACTTGCCAGTTTTATGTAGAACTCTCTTGATAAGTGACCAGAACATGGATTATGGCTTCCAAATCTACCTATTTTCCTGGAGTAATTGTTTTTGTGTGTGTTCTGGTGTTCAAGATTTTTAAAAGTCCTTTCTTATCTAAAGAGTTCAAGGACTTGCTGAACCCAGTGGGCAAAACTAAAACTTTATGTCTGTGACATTTATAGACTTGTCACATTGAGTGAGCTGTGAAGAGTGACACCTTTGATGATTAATAACATAGATGGCCTTTCTTTCCTGGGCTGAGATTAGGAGCTGGGTACAGGTAATTTTGTGTCTCTTCACAGGGATGAATGGCTGATAATGAGTAATTCTCCCTGCTTCCTTTTGCAAGTAGAAAAATTGGGGAAAGAGTTACAGGAGAGAAGAGCCAGACAATCCCTTGAAAACATGCAGACTGCAAACCTGCTCAGTCAACTTGATTTTTCTTGGTGGTTTTCAAATAAGTTCTCAGCTTGTACTCTGGGAGGCAGTTCTGGGCAGTGAGGTCACAGTGTAGGAGGCGCACTGAAGGAGTACACAGACATTTCAGATTCCTGCCTGGCCCTGCTGCTACCTCGCTGAGTGCGTTCAACACAATACACCTCATTTTCTCTGTCGACTATAGAGACACAGGGATCTCCAACAGAGGAAATGTGTCATGCTGAGTCATCCCCTTTTGTCTACAAACTTTCCTGTTTAAAGAAAGTGTCAGAAAAAATAATAGTAGCAGTTGTTGACTGGTTCTTATCCTACGCTCACCACCGTTCTAATCAGTTAATACATTATCTCATGTCGTCCTCACGGTGACACCAGAAGGTGGGTGATGTTTTCTGTGCCCACCTTAGAGAAGTCAAGCTGAGGCACAGGGAAGGGTCATGGACAGAGGTGGTTAGCTGAGATTTCCCTGGGCACATCTGCAGAGCCTGTGTGGAGGCTCTGAGGTTCCAGCTTCTGTAGCACGAAGACTGTGAAGAAGAGACTGCCTCAGCTAATCCACCAGCGTAGCATGGCCATGATCCTCACGACAGCTCTGAACTTGACATTAGTCCCACAAGTACCAGGGTCCAAGTGGGAGACGCAGAGAGTGCAGCCTGTGAACTCACTCTTTCCTCTCTGACACACACAAATCTCAGAGAAGACAGAGAGGTTTTTTGTACGTACTTCAAAAGGCTCAAGAAAAAATAAAATTAAAGCTTATTTTTGGTGTAAAAACTTTAAATCTGTGCATATTTCATAACATGTATTTCCATAAACCTCCTGAAGATCCCTTCCGCGATTTCAAAACCTTTCACACCTAAGTAAGCTAGTCTTTAAAACCAATTTTCCTTTCTCAGTACTCTCACGTGCATGACCACAAAGTCTTATAGATCATTCTTTGTTTCTCTACTACTCACTGCCCTCTCCTTTGAAACTAAAGATATAGTTTTGTATTCCCCACTCATCACAGACTGTAGGAGTTTCCGGCTGCTGCTATAATAAGGGATCTCAGTGCCTTTAAAAACTCATCAAATTCTATCATGGATCTGTAAGCAAAGTCTAAAATAGACCACACTGGACTAAATTCAGGGTCTAATTAGGACTGGCTCCTTGTGGAGGCTGCTGGAGAGAAGCCCTTTCCATTCCTTTTCCACCTTCTAAGGGTCACCAGCATTCCCTGTCTCATGGTTTCTGCTTCCGTCTTCAAAGTCAGCAACACTGGGTCTCTCTGACCCTATCCCTATGGTAACTGATTTCTCTGAGCAAGCCAGAAAATACACCTGCTTTCAAGGACTTGGTGGGTGAGATTGGGTTCATCCAGAAAACTGGGATGAGACCTTCCTTCCAAATTCCTTGGCTAACCACTGCTACCAAATTCCTGGCTTGCTTGGCCATATAGCATTTCTAGGGTCCAGGGATTGGTGTACATACATTTTTGTGAGCTGTTATTCTATTTATAACACAGACTCATAGTAAAACTGGAACAATTCTTACCCATGGTGAAAGTTAGCGTTTTTAACCTGTTTAAGACCTATTCATTTACTTGGGAGTTGGGAGGAGTGGGGAAGGGAGGAAGAGAAAAGGAGCGAGGGGAGACAGGAAGGCAGAGAAGGAAAGAGAGAGGGGAGTGGAAAAAAGCAAAGGAGATGGAGGGAGGGAGGGAGGCAGGGAAGGAGGGAGGGAGGGAAGGAGGGAAGGAGGGAGGGAGGGAAAGACATTGGGAGACCAGGAGCCCATCTCACTGATTGTTTGCGACAGCTGAGACCGGGCTAGGCAAAGCAAGGAGCTAAGCACTCACCTGGATCTCTCCCATGGATGATTGCAACTCAGCTACTTGAATGAGATTGTTGTTAATAGCTCCTGTATGCGGTAAATGAGCTTACGTACATGGTTCCCTGGGTAATTCAATCTGAAAGGACTTAGAAAGTAGAATGTTGTGCAATGAATATGAATTTGCAATTATGTAAGGTGAGTAAGTTTTGGAGATCTAGTGTACAACTGCAAGTACTCTACTTGGTTCTTTAACTTTGTGAATAAGATAGATCTCAATTTTCTTCACACAATTTTCTAAAATTGTGGAAAACCTCCTGGGAGACCCAACAAATTCTTTCAGAATCAACAGAAGTCACAGGAGTAGATATGGGAATGAGAACAGGTGCATTTGAAAAGAAACGAGAGTGTAACTGATGGAATATTAACACATCCCGCTAGGCCTTGGTGCAGACTACGTGTCCACAGTGCAACAGCTCAGACGACAGACGATGGACCCAGGGCCCAGGAGTCAAAGTTCACAGTTAGTTCCTAAATCTTGGATCTCTTACCTCTTCTCCATTTGTTTTGGGAGTCCACTCCAACCCATCTTTTTAGGGCTCCCTCCAACACAACGATAAGGCCTATCTTGGCATCCTTTATTAGAACAGATACCATGGTTTATAATACTCTCCTTATTTCCTTATTTACACAATGTCCATATCTGCACCTAGTTCTGCAAATCTGTCAGTTCCACAGTATGAGGGTCTCTGGGATGCAGGACGCTTAGCATATTTTTAGCATGAGGGGGGTATAATCAGTCAATGAGGAGACCAAGTGAGCAAAGTGCAGAACAGAACACACAGAGAGGAGAGCTTTAGAAGAATGTTCTAGCCTCCATCCATCCTATCAATTTTGAGAAAGATGAAGCACATATTTGTCAGAGAAAGAACAATTTTATCCCTTTCAAATTTTTGTTTTGCTTTTGTTTATAGAGCCGGCATAAAATTTCTCATTTATAAAATCAAGAGAATTTGCAAAGTAATGGGAGATTGTATAAAATATGCTTGAGCCATAATGCCATTGATTATAACCTGAAATGCTACCAATAGTGCAAATGAAGTGGTTATATGTAGCCCTGACTCTGCCCTGCCTGGGCTGCAGCTGCACCAGTTTCATTTGGATGTATGTAGCAGTGGCCTGGCCCAGATGGGGAGGCTGTCACCCTCACTGTGTTTGACACTTTGGGCCATCTATCTTGTGTGACAGGTACAAGCTGCTTCCACACCAGGCAGTGTTTTAGTATTTCTGTCAGGATTTCCCCAGATTCCGCAACAGTAGTTTCATAAATTTCATTTCTGCATTCCGTGAGGGTTTGGGATTAGGAAGACAATATCTTTGCCTTGAAAAGCAAAGAGAATGCAGAGAGGAATCATACAAGAATGACCACATTAAAAAAAGAATAAAGGATGACCACACAGTCTCACAAAAACAATGCACCTGCTAGATGTGAAAATGCCCAGATTACAAACCTAGGTGGCTGGGAACGCTCATAGGAAAACATGTGAATTTCTAAGACTTTCCTTACATAGATGGGACTTCCCTTGAATTCAGTTCTTTTTCTTTTCTTAAAGAACCAAGTTCTTTGATATTGTGCAAACAAATGCAGGAATAGGGGCATGTGTTCAAGCAAAAGAATAGTTCACCCTTCAGATAATCTGAGTTTCAGTCAATCAGTTGGTCAATAAATAATTATAAACAGTGAGCAGGTCAGCATATCCTGTCTTAATCTGAAGTTGTGGTGCTACAAGGCTGTTTAATGTGTCTGTGTTATCAAATTACCCTCACAGAAAGACTCAAAGCAAGTAACATTCAAATTGCATTAATGTCTGAATTCTGTTCTATAATTAGTCTGTCAGAGAAAACCATATAGGTAGACTTTGCTGCAATTTTACTTGTATTATAGATTATAACTGATGAGGAAAGCTATATTGTAAGACTTCCAGATAACATAATTTTCTACAAAACTTTTTACTAATGGGAAAATATTTCTATCATAACAAATGCTATTTTATAACATTTTAAATTGGCATCATTACTAAGACTTCATAGCACAAAACAAAACAGAAATATAATTAAGTATAGAAGATTTTCTTAGAATTAAATATTTATCAATTTGAGTGCATTAATTTTTTGGTTAAGCATTCTATATGAAATAGCATTAACTTTTAGTCTATTCATCAAAGCACAGTGTAAGCAGAGTAATGATTTTATCATACTTTTACTATAAAATTATGCTATGTTAATGAAAACAGGAAATTTACCTCAGTTTTCCTTTGTCCATATAAGAGGCACTTTTACTCTGAGTCCTAATTCTACACTAGATTTCAGCCCAGTTTATTTACGTGCTTCTCAGTGTTTTCACATTTTGAAAAAGTCATTAACTGCTTTGGATAATGCAAACATAAACAACTTAAAGGTCACATTTCATACTTATTCACTATTACAAAGGACAAATTGAAGGATTCAAGCAGAAATCGATATGCTACAATTATCTTATATATCTATCCAGTGGTGGGGAAATTTTTTTATGACAAGGTTCATTTGGATGCTTATAAAATCATTCATGGGCCATATAAAATTTCCAACCTACAAATTAGACTGCTATAGAGTTATTAAGTTTCAAGTCCCAGTTGCTATTGCCTTCACAGGATCACATGAAATGATTTTGGGGCTCTTATAGGCCAATAACCAGAAGATCCCTTCTAGAACACAATCTAAAATATAAAACAGAGTTCATGATCGTATGGACTAATATGAAGTATTAAATTATTTTAGACATACTATAAAATTAGCATTTATGAATAGTTAACATGCAGCTTTCTTGATTTGTATATGTAAGCATGGGCATTTGCATATGTGCGTGAGAGAGAGAATCCCAAGGTAAGATGACAACGGGTGGTAGGTGCAGACATCTTGTGTCTTAAATATGAGCATGTTTTGACATAAGACAGAAAACCACCACTGTAAATATAACCCAGCTAAAACTTTAGCCTAATTTCTGTTTAATTCTGTTCCATTTTCCTTTTAATTACAACACTTGAAATACCTTTTAAAGTCAATGCCTTCCTCCAAAACAGGCTATGGCTAAATGTGATGGTATGACTGAGCAGTCGTTTCAGAGAGGTTGCTCCTAGTTCTCAAATCCAAAGCTGAAAGGGATTTGGTGTGAGAACTCCACAGTTCCTCCTGGGCAGTAGGCTTCACAAAAGCCCTCCCCACAAACACGTTACAGTTGTCTAATGGGGGGAAGATCTTCCCTTCTGAAGCCCCTTCTTAAAAGTTATATTATTCATTAACATTTCCAAGTATGGACATGGTACCTAAATTGAAGAAAAACTGTCCATTAAACTGTCCATATAAAATTTCATAGAGATTTTATAGCACGATGGTAGGTAAGTACTACATGTTTATCTTCAACGCTTGCTCCAAGTACAGTGTCCATGAGAAATCTATTCAGCACTAGGATTGCTAGATATTAAACTGTGCAATTTTCATTGCTATGCTTTTTCTTTCAAACCATACACATGACAACAGAAGAGTAAAATACATAAAATAAGACAAATTAAAACAAAATTCCCATTGAACACCTTGGTACGTAAGGACTTGAGAAGCTGTTACTCCCATCAGATCACCTTGGAAGGGTCTGCAACTCTTCAGAGATGTGAGTCACACTGCAAGTGCTTCCCCAGGATGGGTAAGACAGACACAGATGCAAGCGTCACAGTCTAACAGAGCTGAGCCTTCTGTAGGAACTAGTGCTAGAGTGGGGAAAGCTTACCTACAAAGGACAAATTCCTGGAGGCTCCTCACAGACCAATGGCAGTGGTGTTTGGGGGGCGGTGCTGTGGGGGGGCAGCACTTTGAGACATAATGGGATAAACCATTGGCTCCAGTGCAGAAATCCTATAGGTACTCTGGTTCAGGCCCTGGCTGCTCAACTCTTACCAAGCTCCCTGTGCAAACAACAAGACGGCCCAGTCCTTGCACACCTATTCCAGTGTGGGAGACTGGGAAGAAGCTGCTGGATCCTGGCTTCAGCCTGGCCCAGCCCTGGCCACTGAAGATGCCTGGGGAATGACTAAGCAAATGGAATATATCTGTTCTTCTCTCTCTTCCCTTCTCTTCTCTCTGTTTCTCTCCCAACTCTGCCTTTCAAATAAGTATGTTTTTTTTAAATGCCAAGAAGACACAGTTTCAGGGAGACCTCATGATTTTGAGTTTTATTTCCTGTATCTTTATCCTGTTTCATATTAAAAATTCTAGAAAAGTCCTGTTGGTCTGCTTCTGGTGGCTTTGTCGAAATAGGACAAATGACAGAAGTGCTAGGGCACACAGAAGGGAGGAATTGGGAATATTCTGTCATCAAAAAATACTGCAACTAAGCATAAATATTTGAAACCAGGTTTGGATTAGTTGTAAATGTATTCTCTATGCTCTAGAACATTCACTCAAAGAAAGCAAAGAAAATAAATAAATTAGGTTGGCTGATACGTCAAGGGAAGAAAACTGTCCGGTAAAGTGCTCAACTAAAAACATTCAGGTAGCAAAAGCATAAAAGACAAAAACAGATGAAGAAACCGGACTAAACCAAGAAAGGTAACAAATGGAATGGCTGGTATTATTCTAAATAAATCAATAATCAGTTTAAATAGCAATGATCTAAATATACCAGGGAAATTCAGTATATCCCAGGAAGTAGTCTAATGACGAGGAGAAGAGAACCAGGAGATGGTCAGAGTGCACAAAGCAATACCCAGTTAGAGGCTAACGATGATAAATGTACTTCAGAAGTGAGGACACTTACTGCGTCCCAACTGTCACACCTCTGACCCAGCTCTTTCTCATGGCCTTGGAAGCAGCAGAGGATGGCCTGAGGCCTTGGGCCCCTCACCCACGTGGGAGGATGGCAAGAAACTTTTGGCTCCCTGGTTTGGATCAACTCAGCTTTGGCAATTTTGGCTATCTGGGTAGCGAACCAGCATATGAAAGACTTCTCTCTTTGTCTTCGTAAAAAGCTGCCTGTTTTTAAACAAGTGGGGGATGATTCAGTAAAGGGATCAATTTTCAAAGACAGAATGGTCCATTTAGTCTGTGCTTAACAACAGAAAGTCAAAATAGAAAAAGTAAAAACTGATGGAATTGCAAGTAAAGAGATGTATCCACTTTACCATCGGTGGCTTAAATACCAGTCTGTGAAAAATGGAAAGATCTGGCAGGCAGAAAATTAACAAGGGCATGGCTAAACTCAATGGTAGCTCCAATCAACAGGACATAATTGACTTGTTGTGTTTAACTACTTCATCCAGCTATTCTCAAGCTCATTTGAAACAGTCATCAGAATACATTGTATGCTTGTACATAAAATATCTTCATACATTTAAGAAAATAAAAATAATGCCATGTCTGCCTGCAGAATACAAAACATTTTACCTAGACATAAAGTTATAAACGATAACTGGAAAACCCCAAACACTTGGAGATTAAATGAGACACCTCATAGTAGCACATACATCAAAGAGGAAATTTCAAGAGCAATTTTAAATGGAACTAATATAAAAACACAACCTATCAAAACCTACCATGAAAACAGTGCTTGGAAGAAAATTTGCAGTATTAAATGAATATACAAACAAATAAGAAACATCATAAAGCCATAATCTAAGCTTCCCCTTCAGGAAATTAGTGGGGGAAAAACAAATTACAGGCCAAATAAACATCAGAAATCAAATAAATTGTTTACCTGAAATTCTGCCTATAAATAGAATTAGAAGGAATGCTTCAGGACTCATTTTGCGACGCCACCATTGCTCTAATATCAAACATAAACCAAAACACTGCAATCAAAGAAAACTGCATACTGATAATGTTCATGTGCCTAGACAACATATTAGTGGATTGAGTCCAATAATATATACAGAGACTTATAAATCATGATTGAATGGGATTTGTCCTAAGCATGCAAAGGTTGGTCAAAATTTGAAAATCATTCATTTAATACATCATACCAACAAGCAGAAGAAAAAAAATCATCATATCAATAGATGTAGAAGAAACACTTGAAAAACACCCAACACTCATTTGTGATCTTAAAAAATATTAGCAAATTAGGAAGAAAATATTCTTTTTTTTTTTCGGAAGAGAACATTCTTCATAGGCTAGAGGTTATGCACAATTTTCCTACAGCTAACATAAAATCTAATGGTGAAAAACAAACTAATTCTTCCCACAATTATCAGGATAAAACAAGGACGATCTTTTCACTACTACTTTCAACATGAAATTTAGAGTTCCAGCTAATGCTAGAAGATAACGCCAGGAAATCAGGGGCATATTTATTAGAAATGAAGAAATAAAATTGTCTTTGCATGTAGGTAATGAAAATAATCTCATATTCATTCTCTCTCTCTCTCTCTCTTTAAAAACAGTTACTGGAAATGGAACTAAAAATGCTGCCTTGGTGCAGAATTCTGTGGAATCCATGAATTATATTTTCATAATATCCATTTGGAATACCTTTCTTGTCAATTCTGTTGTCCTAGAGCCCACACGCATCCAATACTGTCGGGCCTTTTAGCAGCATCTCAAGGGTTCATGCTGTGACTGACAGGCTTTTATTACTGCAGCATTGATGATGAACTCACACACACCCTGCTGCAATAAGCTGCCCATGGTGCTTTGTGTCCTAGCGGGCTGGGTCTGTGTTTACCTTTCTGGTCTTTGTCCTTGGGAGACTTTATTTTCCATTTCAGCTAGCTAAGACTGTTTTTCTCTTTGGTTTCTAATTATTATTAAATTTGTGGGCCAAGTTACCATGGTAACAGCATAAAGCCTCCACCAGAGGAAGAGGGAAGAGATTTGATTTTGCTTTGTTATGATATACTGAGTGCAGATTTAATCTCAGTGGCCCCTCAACAGGTGAGTTACCCAAGTCTATTTTATCCAGTGCACATTCACCCAAGCAGGAGGCAGGCAGGCAGGAAAGCAGCCTCCGCTGTGCGATAGGGCACCCCCAGAGTGGCACTAACCAGAACTCATAATCCCTTCTCCAGACCCAGGCCCCTGCCACAGGAACCACCCCATCCTCCCTTTTTCTCACTTGATCTTTTTGCCCTGCACCTCCAGTTGACCCCATTATGTCCCAGAGATGGGGCCAGGTCAGGGCACAGAGATACCATCCTAGCCTTAAGCCAGAGCTCCTGTGTAGGTTAGCATCTCTGAGTCATGAGGTCACAGCACCAGGGGCTTTCCCAGTTCACCAAAGCTCTGTAAACCATGCAGGATTCACCTGTGTTGTCCCCATGGGTACTGACCCTAACACAGCTTCCTCCCTTTTCATTGTCCCCAAGCTGGGGCTGGACAGGACAGGCGCACCTAGGGATGGGCTTCCAGGCCCCGGGGCTCTGCCCTAGTTGAGCTCCGTGCATGGCTTTCCCTTGGATTCCACAGGACCTGGTCAGCGTGTGACGTGGCTCCCTGGCAGGGCTGACTTTTCTTGTTTCCAGTACTGATGAAGTGCTCTTGCTTCTTTCCTCTATTTCTTTCTCCTGTGGCTCATTCCTATCCAACCGCAAAGGAATGGAAGAAAGCCATGGGAGCTAGGGAGTAGGCACCCCTGGCATCACCATGGCTGGGATCCACCAGGAAGGCTGCAGATGCGAGGAAGGGCCTGGAGCTACTGACAGAGGCACTTTTTGGGAGTCAGGAGGGGAGCCCACAGGAAACACGACCTGAGGTCCCTGGGGCAGGTGTGTGGGGCCTGAGGAGGGAGCTGGGACCAGATCGAGCATGGCCCATGCATCCCTGTGAGAATGGTCATTCTGCAGATCTGTGCCAAGTTATTCTCTGACTTCCAAACATAAACAAGACACGTGTTTTCTGTAGAGGGACACTGGGTGCACACAGGGCAAAATCCATGGGAAAATGCCCACATAGACTCTCCTGGCAGTAAATAGTCTTGGATGTTCTAATCAGCTGATCTGTCTTAGGCTGTGTTTCAAGGTAAGCAGTGTTAGCGCAGACAAGGCCCCACATCCCAGTCATTCAGCAGCATGCTCTGCCCACATCATGGTTCACCATGGGACAGGAACTCTGGCATCTGGAACTTACAACTAAATCAGGATGATGGCCACCACCTGTTGTTTCCTGGACACAACTGTATGGCTGGGAATTCAGGAAGTGTGGGTGAGATGCTAGGTATAAGCCGCCAGTCCCAGGTCACCATTTCTTCACTCACTTTCTGCTTAGTTCAGAGCTGCCATGTTTCTAATTGTAGTCCAAATAATAGTCTAATTATTATTTAATGATATACTAAAACAAAAGTACCATAACTTTACCATAACTTTGTCAGGACTTAGTAATTAAATCTTTGGTTACAGATCACTTTCCCCCAAATTTCTGTGGGCCACAGATGTGCTTTTAGCTTGCTCACCATCACTAGACCCATGATAGTCTTCTTATCTATGTATCTATACTCATCTTTACTTATTCAGAAGACAGACAAATAGGTAGAGACAGACACATGCCAAGAGTTAGAGATGCAGATGGAGATAGAGGTATTTATGATCTCTGATCCACTGGTTCACTCCTCAAACGCCCGTTGACAGCAGGGGATGGGTCAAGCCAAAGCCAGTTCCATGTTTCTGATGTGAGTGGCAAGGAGTCAACCGTCTGAGCTTCACCTGCTGCTTCCCAGGGCATCAGCAAGAAGCTGGGATTGGGAACAGAGCTAGGACTCAAACCAGGTGCTCATTTATGGAAAGCTAGTGTCCCAAACCAGCGTCTCAACTGGTACATCAAGTGCCCATCTCCAGCGCATCCTGCCTTTCAAGAATGCTCCATAGTGGTTAAAGTCTGTCTAGGAAACTCACACTCCACCTAGGAGGGTCTGTTGTTAACTCCCAGCTCTTACTGCAGCTTCCTGCTAGTGAAAATCCTGGGAGACAACTGAGGATGGGCAAAGGAGTTGGGCTTCTATCACTCACAGGGGACACTTGGACTGAGTTCTTGGTTTCTGACTTTTTGATTGCCTGTGACTGTCTTGATTGATGCGGTATAAATGATGTGAATCTGCCTTCCGAGACTAAGTACCCATCACCATCTTTTTGGGACAGGTGCTCTGGGTGGTCAGTCCCACCCAATGAGGCACCCCAAGAGAGACCATCCCATGAGGCGCACAGGAAAGGTGCCACCTGTGCAGTCCACATGTTGTTCTGGTTGACAACCTAAGCAAAGTGTCAGCTGACCAGCAGCATCAATCATGGCACGCACGGGTGCAGATGCCACTCAGGTGAACTGTACTTCTGCTCCGGGCCAGGAGGCTCCGACACTGACCACGGATGCATCCTCTTTGTGTACAGCTGTGCCCTGGAGGTGCTGCTCACCTTCAGACCCTGGAAACACCTGTGGAAAGGTGCTGGTTTGTGTGGGATGCCAGTGCTGACACTGACTCCAGCGTGAGTCTGCTCACCTGCTGCGATGATTTGCCTTGTTCTATTCCTTTTATCAGCCACCTCAGCATTCCACACCTGGCTGACATTACACTTACCAAGCGAGGCTTTATCAGATAAACGGGCTGGAACTCTACAGAGCTGTATGTAGTTGGCAAAATAGCATTTTATGAAACAACAAAACTAACTGCATCCTAAAACAGCGGTGCAAACGCATTGAATTTCCTGTGCTGCTGAATTTAATTTCTCACATGTTCAAATATGTGTTTATATATTCAAAAATCACTTGCATTTTCAAAACTGACTCAAGTGATTACATTTTTATCTTTATGTGTTTTATTTAGTTATTTTCAAATCTTTCCTGACCACTTGAGAAGATATTTCAATGCCTAACATTTGATTTTATTTTTAAAGATATTTTATATGTAGCATTCTCTACTTCATTTATAATTTTAGTATCTGACAGCTTTGAAAGATTTTTATTTACTTTGGATTGTTTTCAATCAACCCAATTCTCATTCATTGCCGAATATTTTCCTTTCTTCAATGGTTTATAAAGCTTCCAGACATTGATTAAACTTAATCATTGACATAATGAGGTTCTACAAACTCAAAGCTTAAAGAAAGTGTTGTATCATTAGGTCTCCAGTATTCAGTGACATTAGGTTCAACTCCTAATACCACCCTCAAGGTTGGTATTTTCTCAGGACAACTCTAGATTTTGTAAGAGTACTTTCAAAATTCATGGAAAATTGAATTAAATGAGAGTTTATTTTATGCTGTTTAAAAATTCGTATTTTTCATAATAGGCATTTCTATAATTTTTCTGAACTATAGCTGATCTGAACACCCCTCATCTATTTTTCCTGGAATTACTTTATTTTCCTTTTTTCTTTAGATAATTGCCCTACATCTGGTAGTAGATGCGCTTCGATTCATAGAGTAGACAATTGCGTTGTGCTCAGTCTGTCATTAACTACAAATGTAGGTGTACATGTACATATGAGCATAGTTATATGCTTATCTTCCTACACAGAGAGCTATATTTAACACACAGTCTTTTTCAAGTGAGTGTTGCTTGGCTTGTCTTGCATTGTGATGTTGACAAAGAAGACGCGGGATTTTGAATGCATTCGGCAGTGACAAATTGGAGTTCAATTGTTTGTTCAAGTGGATTAGTCAAGATGAGTTGTAATCAATATAAGGGCCCAAGGCTAAAAGTTTTAAAGTCCATAAATTAGAAATTTGATATCAGCTTTATTCTTTAATGACTTCTGATTCCTTCTTCATAAATTTCTAACTACACTTTTAAGAGAAGTTAAATTGGATAATAAAAAAGGGATTACAAAATTCACTTCAAATGTTGCTCTAGCTCTTGATTTAAAACATAAATACCTTGGAACTGTGAAGCTCCCAATAATCACCCTCTTCAAACATTGCCATTAGATAATTCTCTTTTAACTTGACTGGTATGTTTTATAGGCTAGCTTTTAACTCTGTATTTGAACATGTAACAAATTAAGTTCAGTAACAGGAACTTAAATGCATTTGCACTGCTGTTTTGGGATACAGTTAGTTTGCCTTTACATAAAATACTATTCTGTCAACTACACACATGTCTCTGCAGAGTTCAGGCCTTTTATTCTGCCTAAAATAACAAGAATAAAGGCAGCTATCATGGCTAGATTTTCTTTGCTTTTTCAGCCTTCACAGTCACTTCACAGAGCAAAACTATTTTGTGTTTGCATTAAAAATTACGTAGCATCTAGAAAAGTCAGCATGTAGTTTTCAAACTCTAAGACCTAAATATATGTTTCTCCAGAAGCCACTTCTCAGACCAGGCTTAAAAGATCCACAACTCAAACACATGAGAACAAGAGAGCTGACAGCAGCCGTAGAGTTGTGGATGCTGAAAAAAGATGTTCATGATGGAGATGTGACACCCTAGCATTTCCAGGGTTTGGGAGTAGATGTTACACATCCTAGGAATACAGTGAGACAAGCGAGGAATTCCATACATCTACACTTTGGATTGCTAAACGACCCAACACTGCCACAACCAGGTATTTTGCCATACAGGATGAACAGAGACAAAGTAGGAAAAGAGATGCAGAAGTCTTGATGAATAATACTTTATAAAAAACAATCCCATGCCCAAAATCATCGTTTGCAGCTCAATAATGAATACTCCTGGGATAAAGGGCAGATAGCCTAAACTGAGTCAGACACACAGAGCTGGGGGAGAGACGACAGGTAAACCTTACAGAGACACCATAATGCTTTGCTGTCCTAATCAAAAACACACAGACACAAAAAGCAATGTGCATAAACAAAGACACATGCTAGTCTCCTTCTGGGAGGGGCCACGTGGAAACGGATGTTCCCAGGGGAGTCACAAAGGCGGCAGTGCCTTGGTTACTCACCTGCATGCAGGCATGGAGTTTGGTTTTTTTTTTTTCTTGTTTAAACACAATCTTAAGTTAGGTCAACTTGAGGGCAGTTAGATAGAAGCCTTTTCAGGTTACTCATAAACAAAAGAAAATGCTTAACTACTACTTTGCTTTTCCCTTAGTGTATCAAGGACAACAATGGAGTAACCATCAATTATTGAAGGACCCAAGTTTTCCCCCACCTTTCAGCTTTCCAAATGAAATTTACTGTTGGCCTCAAAACAGCTAGAGACATTTTACTTCGAGGGCTACTTTTTAAATAAGTTATAAGTGGCAAAGAACAAGGGTTGAGCATGGAAACAAGCCTTCTAGCACAGTTAACTATAGTCCATAGATCTGTCATGCATTTTGAACAGCATAAAGCAAAGAGAAAATTAGAACACAGCCAAAGAGAAAAAAATCAGCTGCTTTTACTATTAGATGAAAGATTCTGAACTCTAATCTAGAATTTGAGATTTTTTAACTGATACATCTATACTCATATTTGCTCTATATTCCAGAAGTGAAAGTTAAGTCTTTCTGATAATGAGTAACAAAACTACAATCAATATGTAAGACTTTCTAGGATGCACTGTCCCCAGCTGTCCCTGCCCTTCCTATAAAATGACATATTTAAATTTAAAATAATGATTTTGTGCATTAGGCCTACGTAAATGGCACCACATTGTTTCAATCCGTTTACGGTACTGCAGTGAAACCACCAAGAGGCATCTCTGAACATTTTCCTGTGATGTAACTACAAGTGTAATTCTTGAATTAACAGGTATGTACACATTTACACTGAATTGATATTTACCCTACAGCTTCCTTCCTACCAGCTGTCCCTCAGACAGAAGTCACTCTCCCGTAGGTCTCAATGGAGATCAGATGAGAGAATGGAGTCCCTGTGCCGCCCAGGACAGCCATTTGACTGCTCTGCCATGTTCTTCACTGGCAGCAGTCATGTGCATGCCATGGGGGCTCAGCCAACATCTGGCAAGGATGGCAAACTTCGGTTTGTTTCTATCCCACAGGACTGTGGGTCTGGGTGTGCATTATTCACATAAAAAAGGAATCCCAGCCCAAGGCAATTCTGGTTGAAACCCAGTAAACCCTTCTTCCTGATTTGCTTCTGGGGGAGACATCTTAGTAAAAATCTTAGTAAAAATGGAAATCACAAGAAGACATCAGGATAGAGAAGTGATACAGTTCAGAACAGAAAAGCTAACAGAGGCTTGCTCCTGGTGAATGTGCAGGATTACATCTGATTTAAATTGCTTTAAGAGTTGATACGTAGAGCCAGGCCACCAAACAAGGTAAGACACAGCAGATTTGTGGTTTGACCAGGAAGCAGGGTCAGGCGAAGTGAGATGGACAGGGTCTTTGCAGGTATAGGGGCAGGAATGACATGAGAGGTCCCAGTGCACATGATGTGGACGAGTGACCAGAGAGAGCTGGCTCTCATCCCCACCTGGTGCAGACACGGTGACAAGACTCATCTAGGAGGCAGGAAGTGCTCCCTTAGCCAGCAGCGGATCTTCCGGGTCTCAGCCATGGACTCGGAGCAGCAATAAGTATGACATTGTTGCTTACAGGGCACCTGGTTTGGGGGCTTGGTTATAGCAGCCTGAGCAGACCAAGACACTATGTCCTAGCAAAACACAATATATTACAAGTAGAGTATTGTTTCCTAGGTCTGGGCAGTCAATTAGTATGGATAGCCAATTGACAGTCTGGCATTATTTTCAGGGAACTGACAATAAGAGAAACTCATTAGTTGTGCTTTTATTGCCAAGATCACCTCCCTAGGAGTGATTAAGAGGCTAGCCTCCCACATCACAGTCAGCCCCACTTCACCACTCCAGCTCAATAATGCAGATTTTGGAATACAGTGGGGACGACTTGAGTGTTTCTGCCTCTGTGTGGGAGACCTGGATTGAGTTCCCACGTTCCAGCTTTGGCCCAGCCCAGACCATCCCTTGGGAATTGAACGTGTGAGTGGAACTGCTCTCATGCTCTCAACCCATGTCTATCCAAAAAATAGATAAAAACTCACAAATATTTTCCTGTCAATGTGTGAAAATCATGCCAGTGTGACACAACTTTGTCTTTATTCTATCAATATAAGAACAATCCAGAAAACACTGCTTATATAACCTAGGCAGCCCTTCTACCCGTGAGGAAAAAAAATTTTAAAGACAGAGTTACAGAGAGAAGGGGACACACACACACAGGTTCATTCCCCAATAGTTCGCAGCAGCTGAGAGCGAGCAGATTGAAGCCAGGAGCCAGGAGCTTCTGCCAGGTCTCCCATGTGGGTGCAGGGGCCTAAGGGCTTGGGCCATCCTCCACTGCTTTTCCAGATCACAGGCAGGGAGCTGGATCAGAAGTGGAGCATTTGGAATTTGGACTGGCACCTGTATGGGATGCAGGTGCCAGAAGCAGAGGCATTAGCTGACATGTCCCAATCCCAACCTGAGATCTAGCTCCATTTACTGCTACACCTGTCTCCACATTCACTCATGTGAAGCCTCCTTATGCTTCATACATTTCCTAACATCGTGTTAATGACAGAGAGAGAGAGAGATGCTCATTCTTAATACTTTTAAATTTAAATCCCAGCCCTGTGAGATAGACTGAAGCTACAGTATGATAAGGCAGGTTATCTAGACACTGCCACCTCATTACACTCTGGGGCTCACAACCCAGGCAGGTGATGGTTTTCTGTACCGTTTCTCCAATTCATCATCCCCCAAATGGTAGCAACGTGTTTAAGTCAGGATAATTGTATGTGGATCAATCGGGGCACGAGTGCAACAACGCCAAATTGATAATTGGCTGCTCTAGCAAGACCTGATTCTGTTTATCACTCAGATTGAATTTACCTTTTTCTTCTTTTACTGGTGAAGTAAAACGATGTTAGCTACTTGATTTCTGAAATGAATTAGTATTGCAGCCTATATACACACATATTTGTCCTTCTGATTAGTCCTTGCCTTGAAGAGATGATGTCCCTAACGGAGGAGGCAAGGGCTCCTGTTTGGCACTGGCAGGTGCGCCAGCCTACACCTAAAGCAAACGGGACAAGAGCCCAATCCAAGAGGGACGGTGTGCTCAACGACTGTTCTTAACAGTGCAAGAGAAGATGGGTTTGGAAATTCTGAAATAATACTTTTCATGTGATGAGATAAAATGGGAATAAAATGTTAGGTCTATCAAATTACTGAACATAAAGATGGCACAGCAGTATTTTGATTCAAAGATTAGGAAAATTATTTGTTAGTGCAAACGGGAAGACAAATGAGACATACGCATAATTCTCAAGTGTTCTTCAGGCTACCTCTTCTTGCATTCATTTATTACAATAACAACATCGCAAAGCCTTCGCTGAGCTTCGGCTTTTTCCCAAGAGCAGGCAGGTGTGAGGGCTGCAGAAATAACTACTTTATTCAGTTAACCATTTGTTGTTCTAGGCGTCAGGCATGGTTCAACTTGGACCATGAGAGTTGGTTCCCCATTTCATGGAACCTCACTTTACTTGCCTGAGACAGCCTGCAAATCACAACCCAATTAGCAATCCCAGCCACAGTTGCAACAGTAAGGATAGCTGTGGAATTTTCAGATGGAGAGTAGCTATAAGCAATGGAAATTTTCCTGAGGAGGAGATTCAGATCTGAGAATTAAAAAGAATCCAGCTGGTGGAGAGCAAGCCAGGGTGTCAGCTTTTCCTACTTTCTGAGAAAGGCGGGAGTCAGCGGAGAGCCCTACTACCTTCTGCTCAGAGAGTGGCAGCAGAGGGAGGCAGGTGTGGTTGGACCTAGCACAGACAGTCTGAAGGAGCCAGGTTTGGAGTTTTACCCTCTGATAGGCAGACCCTCAACAGATTTTAACCAACAAGGAGCTAGGGTCACGTCTGCATTTGGGAAGATCACCACTATCATGGAACATGGGAGGTGGGGAGGCAGAAGGCAGACACCAGACAAGGGTGCTTGTGTGGGAAAACTGCAGGAAAGCGGGCATAGGGAAACCTAGGGTACCCATTGAAAATGGTTCATCTAGGGCCCAGTGCAATAGCTTAATGGCTGAGGTCCTCGCCTTGCACATGTGCCGGGATTCCATATGAGCTCCAGGTCATGTCCCGACGGTCCCACTTCCCATCTAGCTCCCTACTTATGGCCTAGGAAAGCAATAGAGAATGGTCCAAAGCCTTGGGACCCTGCACCTGCATGGGACACCCAGAAGAAACTCCTGGCTCCTGCCTTCGGATTGGATCAGCCCTGGCTGTTGCAGCCATTTGGGAGGATGAATCAACAGACATAAGATCTTCCTCTCTGATTCTCCTTCTCTCGGTATATCTGACTTTCCAATAAATATAAATAAATCTTAAAGAAAAAAGAAAGGAAATGGTTCATCTAGGCCTCACTGGGGATGAACTAGGGCGAGGAGGAGACAGGAAGGGAAAGGGCGTGAAGTCAGGCAAACTGCTTAACCCTTGTTTAACTGAAAGCATCTTTTCCCATCCCACACCAAACCTACAGACACAACTGTCCAACAAAGCCTCTTCCATCTCCGTCACTGCTGTAAGCAGCGCCCAGCTACTCTACCCTGACACCTTCGTGGTCTAGACTCGCCGCTCTACTGCACCACTGCTGTCAGCCTCAGGGGGCCATCTACATGGTCTTCCTCGGTGCGCGGCCGCTGTCCATCCACTGCTCGTGTTCTGAGCACTAACGAAACAGACCAGGCCAGGAGGATGTGGTTTCTGGATCTCACTACAGCTTCCCAGAATCTCTCCTTTGTTGTCTCCCTTCAACTGTTGCTTATTTAAGAAGCATTTGCCTAAACTGTAAATCAAAATCATCATGCCACTGCAATTTCACATTTCAGGCTGTTTGTAAAGTACAAAGGAGACCAAGTGGGATTCTGTCTGTCTCCTCCGAATGTCTGACACCATCCTCCTCCCGGACAGCAACTGCCAGCCCTGCCAGTTTCCTTTCAGTGATTATGTTTTGCCAGTGGGCTGAGCATTTGGTGGCTGGGTGAGACACCCACATCAGAGTGTGTCTGGGCGAGTCCCTCTCACGGGAAGACAACAGACAACATGGCACAGTGAGCTCTCAACATGCATCCCGGTCTCTGTCATCTGGGGCAGCCTGGGGTGCTGGCCCGTCTGATGTCATGTAAGCTCATTGCCACCTGCTTTGAAGCATCTGACTAGGCTTTTGCTGCACGAATCAGCTGCAATCACTGCCCCTTCAGAGTGCAGATCAAATGAAACCTTTTTAATTTTTATTATTATTTTTTAAATTTTATGGTACAATTGCATAGGGTCTAGGATTTCCCTACTCCTTCCTCGAATTCCTGTCCCCAACCGATTTTCCCCACATTGTTACAATAGTATTGTCCTTCATAAGCAGTCATGTGCCCACCAGCCTGCTATTTAAGTGAGTTCTGACATTGCTGGTACAGACAATGCCAGATAGTCCAGCAGCCTATTGTCAAGATACATCCAAGAATTTCATCCGGAGTCCATCTTTGATTTGGAAGTTGAGATTCATATTGCATTGTATCATCTCATCTGGATATGACAGTCTCCACTACACCATCACAATACTTCCCCTCAAACGAGAAGCCATGAAACAAATTTAACAACAGGAATGGAGTTAAGTGATCAAATGAAACTTTAATGAAGCTCCGGGGAACTCTTCTGATCTCTGCCTTCCCTCCTTCCTTTCTTTTCCCGACCTGACTTCAAATCTCAGTCCTCCCCATCCACAAGTGAAGTGGCTATGCACAGAATATGTTAACTTCATTCTTTGCTTTTAAAAAATTAAAAACCATGAAGGCAATATACAGTTGTGTTTCTGAGCTCCATGGAAAGTCTAATTATTGCAATAAACATGAGGCATATTGCACAGTGCTTGGTATACAACAAGGCTTGTTAATGCCAGCACCTCTAGAATCCATCTTACGGTGATTCTTGGATGTGTACACAAGTGTGATTCTAGGCTCGGATAAATGCACTGCTGGATTCGAGCTTCCACAGTGGATATTCGTACTCCATAAGGGACCCCCATTCCTTGAAAATCCAATTTCATGCCTACTTGAAAATTAGAATTCTTTTCAGGGCAACATGAATTTGGTGAATAGGAACAGGATCTCTTGTGTAAGTCAGAAGCCTGCCAGGAGAAGCTCTCAAAGCACACTTTGTTAAAACGTTTGAAAGAATTTCTGGGAGGTAAATTATCTCCCTCTTACAAGCACTGTTAGAATCAGAAGCAATTCTAAAGTCACCTTTTAAAATACTTGTTTTAATGAGCAGATCCTTAAAATTCACCTCTTGGGGAGGTATATTCTAAGTTTTGACAGCTGTAAGGAGATGTGTCACCACCACCATTTCTACTGGTCTCAACTCTAAGGCAGATCGTGGACAAGTAGGATGAGACCCATTTCACTGACAAAGTGTGTTTTTCTCACCATGAATGTTTTCTGTCTTTTCTCCAGCAGAATGTGAAGCAAAGGAGGGTAGGGACGGTTTCATGAGTGGGGAAATGCCAGGAGAACAGACATATCAGCCACATCCTTACAGTTTCACATTTGTGGGTGGGAAGTTTGCAGAGCGAACTGGTCCGACTGGAGAACCCTTGGCCCTATAGCCACTGATTGAACGAGTGCATGGAGGCCACGTGGAGATCGTCCTGCCCCTGGAATTCTTTATGCCACCATCATTTCTGGTTGAGGAACTGTGTACATGATTCTCAGTTCAAAACACCCCAACCTGTGACCTGAGTTCCGCCCTTCTGCAGCTTCTCGCAGCTGCCTCCAGGCCTGTCGTCAGAATCACAGTGTCTGCACTAATCCTCCACACCTGTATTTCTCATCTGTGATTCCTGCACCATTCTCTAAGTCTTCACAAGTGTGTATTTTCCACTTGCCACAGGGAAATATGAGGAATGCTAGATAAGATGATACCTGCAACAATAGGTTGTGATAGAGAAAAGGAATTTTGGGCATAAGAATCTGAATGCTTTTTGACAGCATGAAATGTGCTCACTCCGGGGTTGGAGGGAAGGGCTATCGGGGCAGAGAACAAGCAGATGGGCACTCTGTTTTCTCTCAAAATAATTTAAATTACAAAATGCTTATTCCTTTTCATTTGAGAGAGAGAGAGAATATATCTTTCACCTACTTGTTCATTCCCCGAATACTGACAACAGCTAGTCCTGGGCCAGGCCAGGCCAGGATCCTGAACGTCCGTCTGGGTGTCACATGCAGATGGCAGGGGCGGCAGCACTGAGCCGTCATCTGCTGTCCCTGGGTGCTTCTGCAGGAAGCTGGACAGGAAGCTCGGTGTGCCCACCCCAGTTACTGCAACATGGCATGTGGCATTGGAAGCTCGGTGTGCCCACCCCAGTTACTGCAACATGGCATGTGGCATTGGAAGCTCGGTGTGCCCAGGACTCACCCCAGTTCCTGCAATGTGGCATGTGGCATCCCAAGCAGCACTTTAATCCATAGCTATGCCAGGATGCCTGAACCACATAAAATAGTATTTAGAGAAGAAAGGTTTTATAGAACTTTTGAATTTGGGTAGATGCTTTGTGAATACAGAATCCTATTAACCACAGCTTGAGAAGTGTACAATAAAACTCAAACATGGCCTTTTTAAATATATATATGTAAAGTACAAAGTAACCCAACCACATCTAAAACCTACAAATTGCTGGGTATGTGACACCTGTGATAGGGTAATGGGTGCCAATAACCCTGTAAACGCTGTTTCTTTTTTATTTTTATTAATATGTATAGATTTCGGAGGTGCTTTTTCCTGCATTCCTTATCCCCCTTTTGTTTCTTTTTTTAACCTTTAATTTTTGAGAAAAAAAAGACATGATTTCAATCCACTCTATAATCACAGGCTTAGAGTACCACTAACCAGGCCTGGTGCTATAGCCAAGTGGCTAAAGTCCTCAACTCGCATATACTAGGATCCCATGTGGGCGTTGATTCTTGTTCTGGCTGCCCCACTTCCCATCCAGCTCCCTGCTTGTGGTCTGGGAGAGCAGTGGAGGATGAATGTCCCAAGGCCTTGGAACCCTGCACCCACATGGGAGACCTGGAAAAAGCTCCAGGTTTCAGATCATCTCAGCTCCAGCCATTGCAGCCACTTTGGGAGTGAAGCAACAGATGGAAGATCTTTTTCTCTGTCTCTTTTTCCCTCTCTAAATCTGACTTTCCAATAAAAAAACAAGTCTTAAAAAAATACCACAAACCATAATTTCAAATCACTGTGCAGCTGCATTCTGTGGTACACTCCATTTTGGTCTACTTGCTTTTGTGCAAGTCCAAATGTGAGATTCTGTGTGTTTTTGTTAAAGAGATGCCCTTCGGAGGGAAGAACCAAAGACCTAATGGAAAGGACAACCCTTTGTCTCTTGCGTTCCAGGTTCTTCACAAAGACCACAGAGCTCACAGAGGAAGAAGGCTTTTCAAATTTCCAAAGTGTCATTTCTGGACGACGATAGCATCTGAAGGATGGAAAGTAGGAGTTTGCTGACATTGTGTTGTGTGCAAGCATCTTTATTCCCTTTAGCTTTGTTTCCTACTGGCATTCAGCAAAGCCTGTGAGCAGCACCGCTCCACCTGGAGTGAAGAGGATTCTGTCGGGTTTTACACAGCAAGCACAGTGACAGACGCTGCTTGTCAAGGGACCCATTCAGGACGCTGCAGCTGCTCAGCCATCGCCAAGGGTCTGGATGTTCTCAGGACTGTCAGGAATGGAGCTAATGAGAGGACTCTTCCATTTACACTTCTTAGCCTTCGTAGTTTTGTGCAGAAGGAGGGAGACCTGCTGCGATGTGTTTGTCCTTGGGATGATGGTCACTTCCATGCCTGGCCTGGTTGCCATGGTAGCCGGAGCTCACAGAGGCATCCAGACATGCAGTATTGGGCTCTGCTGTCCATGGCTGCTTCACTTTGAACAAAGTAATAGCTTATTTCCTGACTGACACCTGCAAAGCTATTCACGACCTTTCCTCCCATAGCTCATCTTCTAAACGCACTTGTCAGTAACAGCAGGGTGGCGTTTGCCTCGCAGCCTTCCACCATATCACTAAGCTCCCCGTGCTGCCCAGGGCTCAGGTTTTATTGGCCACTTTTCTTAAAGGGCATTTTATTCTGTACTCTATGGAATTATAAATAATCACCTCTAAGACATGGACATCTCCCTCAGGAGTTTCCTCACCATTCAGGAATTGGAGTGTGGACGAGTTCTCCAGCCAAGAGCAACGTCACCCCTGGAATTTGATTTCCAGTCCAGAGTCTCGGGCCACAGATTTGGCCAATTCCTCTGCAGTTACTGAGCCTTGACCATGAGGAGAAAAGTAACAAAGAGGTCAGCAATCACTCTGAGTACTCCAGACATCGTGGCGTGCCGGACAGCCTCATCCACGAGGCCTCGGCCATTGCATCAAGCTAAGGTAGCAGTGCATTGCTCTTTTGGAGCACTTTTAGAAAGACATTGAAACAATTCACCTAAAAATGATTTAACCTGCTTGATTTATATTTATCACAGAGTTAATAACATTGAAAAAAGGACATTAGCTGATTAAATATTTATCATGTCTCCCAACTGCAAATACCAGTGAAACTAGCTAAGTGAGTCAATGCGTTGGCCCCAAGATGCATGAGGCCAACACGCTCCCCTGAACAACCCCAACCATCACAGTCTGGCCACTCATTGATTCTAAAATACAGAATCAGAAACAATTCACTGATGCCAACGAGGAGGCAACATTGTTGCCAGGTGTAAGACTGTGGCTCATGACATTCAGTACTTCAACTCAAACTACCCCTGGACACTTTCAGAGGACTGCAACCCAGGCTGCTCTTTGGATAACTAATTGCTGGCTTGTGTGGTGAGCTTATCTCAACAACGTGGCACTGGTCTTGCCTGCCTCACTTCAAGTAATTTCTTCCCCTGCCCTTCCTAAGTGGGATTGATAATGGTCTGGCATTATCACAGAAGAATGAGCTGAGATCACTGCAAATCACAAAAGGACAGAATGTGATCATAAAAATATCTGGCACAATCAATTTCACTATCATCTGATGTTATGAAAGTCAAGTGATATAATTTGAAATTTACAAAACTAATTTTAAGACAATAGGTATATTTTGACAAATTTTTTGACAAAGTGGAAGACAGAGAAATTTGCCTGCAATGATGAGCTCCCAGTGCAATTCTAACCTATTCATAATGGTTATACTCCAATGCTGAGTTGGTTCTATGCATTATTCTTGGAAAGCCTGTTTTTAAATATGTGATTCCTTTAACAAAAAATAACATGCCACTAATTTGCACAGTCCATTATCAACATGTAAGCATTGTTACACAAGTTAATGGCCCAGATCCCATTAGCAGGTACATGCTTCAATCTGCTTTCCTGACTGTGACATCAGCACATTTGTATGATATTGCAAGTCACATTTTCAGTCAACAAAGTCTTGATGTTTCAGTACCAAGGTGTGCCATCCTTTGAGGATAGGTTTTGGTATCCTGGAAGACAAAAACTACCAACTGGAAATGTCTAAGTCAGCAAGGCATCCATGCGGATAGGTGATGCCTGGCCATCGGCTCTGTTACTTGTAAATGCTTTGTCTCTCCTCTCCAATGTGACCTTGTCTTACTCGGTAGAGTTGGACTTGTTCCTGCGTCCCAGCTGCAGAATGTTGGACAGGCCAGGAGGGGAGCCACAGGAACAAGGCATGAAGATAACAGCCACCTTTCAATGGCTTTATGGCTGCCAAACACAGACTGCAGGGACACTATCCAATGTTGGCCACTAAGAAATCCTAACAGCCAGGCTCAGCCACTTGATAGTGGGCTGGCCATGAGCAGGTGCTACCAAATCACTTTCCTGGCATCCAATGGGCTGAAAGCACAGCCTTTCCAACAGGAACCCAACACACGGGGCTTGGGGGAGTACGGCCTTCAGAACAGACTTGTTCGCTAGTAGGGTTAGGGTACTTACTTTCACCTTCTCTTAATACCACATATCTCTCTATATTTATCACTCATCAATCTCACAGCTGGCTTTACTGAGTGATTTCTGTTCGTTAGGTCCTAATTGGCCCAAAATATTTAGCTCCTCATTTCTGATTCTCTTTCAGATCCATCGTGCAAAGTTGTTAATTCACATTGACCCGAGGAAGTATAATTTTAGCCTTTGGACACATTCTTCTGCTTATGTTGTAGAGACAGCATTGAGGGTTGATTAACCAACCTTACTTCAAACATCATAGCTGTTGGTCAAGTCTCTAGGCCTTGTAGTTACACAAAACTATTAATTTGTAATAAACAAATACAAGTTTTCAATAAGAGCAAGAAAAAAACTTGTTGTCACAGAATTTTCCCTTGAAAAAACTGTCTTCTTCATTGAAGTTCATTAGAACAAAGAATATACTTTTGCTAACTTAAATGATAAAGTGAACAGCAGGCATTTCTTGTAGTTTTTATTCTTCTAACACATTGGTAATGATAGTATCTTGCAATTACTTCCTCAGTCGTCTCAGCTGAGCTATAGAAGATAAACCGTTTTGTCCTATAAATAGATGCTGACATTGGAACTCTAGGGGTTAAGGACCTTGTCTAGCTGAGGTTGGAACTACAGATGTTAAGAACCTTTTCTTAGGGTGTATACCCAGAGAGTGGTGAAGGAACTTTGAATCAAGATCTGTGAACCCCAGCCAGGGACAAAGTTCCCTAAGGTCTCATCCTGATATGGACAACAAAGACAAACTGTGTCCTGGCTGCATGGCAGGTATGTTTTGGGAACCTCAAACCCAACAACAGTACAATTCTTCCTTCATTTTGCACAAGAAAACAAAGGGCAAAGGGTGTGATGTTACCACAGACTGATTGCCCAAAGCAAAAGACTGGCTTTGCCTGGTCCTGGATGCTGGGAAGTCCAGGATGAAGGTATCAGCAGTTTTGGTGTCTCGGAAGGACCAGCTCCCGCCTCTCGGGCAGCCCAGTTCTCTACATGGCCTCACACAGCAGAGGAAGCTCCGGCATCTTCCTCTTCTTCGAAGGCAGTGAGTCTACCAGAAGGATCTCATCCCAATGGCCTCATCTAAACTTCGCGCTTTAAGGTTCCCACTGCAAAGATCATTGTTTTAAGGTGTAGGACTTGCATGAATTATGGGAGGACATAAATCTTTCATTAAAAACAGACAACAAGGGGCCCGACGGCATGGCCTAGCAGCTAAAGTCCTTGCCTTGAACGCCCCAGGATCCCATATGGGCGCTGGTTCTAATCCCAGAAGCTCCACTTCCCATCCAGCTCCCTGCCTGTGGCCTGGGAAAGCAGTCGAGGATGGCCCAAAGCTTTGGGTCCCTGCACCCATGTGGGAGACCTGGAGGAGGTTCCTGGTTCCTGGCTTCGGATCGGCGCAGCACCGGCCGTTGCGGCTCACTTGGGAAGTGAATCATCGGACGGAAGATCTTCCTCTCTGTCTCTCCTCTCTATTTATCTGACTTTGTAATAAAAATAAACAAATATTTTTTTTAAAAAAACCAGACAACAAAACATCCTATAGTCATTCATCTGTTACAGTTTGAAAGACAAAATCCAGTCAGTTTTTAACCTGATTTGAGTCACATGTAGGGAAAATATGATTCAGTGCCTGCTTCTCATGCAATGCACAGAACTTCCACTCCAAGCAACTGAGAAGTGGAGCTCTCTGTCATGAACCCCCCTCTTTAAGTATCCTAGAGTCTCAAGTCTTTGCTCCTGCAAAAGAAAACGTAATTGTACAGTTTCCTAAAAATCTGTGATAGGAAAAAGGTAAAGCATGAACCAGCAAGTGCACAGTGGACCTGGGAAGCTCTCCACAAGCTCTGAGGACTTAAAGCATCACCACCTTCTTCTGCAGAGTTGGGAATTTCCTCCAAGCTATGATGTCACCTCTGAGGGTCATCTCCAACCATGGAATAAGGAGTCCAACTGGTGCACACTTCTTTCTGAAAAGTTTGATTTCAAAGGATTTGTAATATACTATCACCAAACTTAGTTTCACCGCATCTTGCCTACGAATAGTCACAGTGAAGAATCCTACAGGTAACAATTACATCAAATTCTATTGACCTGGAGGCCCTTTGTCCAAATCAGCATTTTGAATCATCCAACAGGCTTTTTCAAAGTGTCTGCAGAATATGCACCTTACAATTTTATATGGATTTCAATTTTTCCACCAAACTCCAACTAATTTGTTATACCATATTGGAACAAGATCTAAATTGGGTTACTAAGAATAAGATCATCCATTTGAAAAGAGGTCCTATCAGAGTAACATGAACAAGGAAAACTGTCAATTTTATGATGACACTCAGTAGGATAATGGTAAAATTATCCATGCTTTATGGAAAGTTCAAGGAAAGTGCCCCAGAGAAACCTTTAGAGTACAAATGAATAACTCATTTTAAGAGAGATGAGACAAAGTTGAAGATGCAGACAGTCTCATCAGACCATCCATATCAATTTGAGAAAAGACAAATCTTACTCATGCATCCACTGAAAAGCACTGACATTTAACAGCAGAGACAACAGCCAACACTGGGATACCTCAACTGGTTCATTCAGCAATTTTGATTGAGGTAGAGCTACTTTCTGCAAAATGGGTATAAAAACTGTAGTGTCTGAAAAGCTGCAGGTAAAAGTTGAGATGGAAATCTTAAATGAGCAGAAACAAGTTCTTGAAACACTTCTCTACGGAATTGTAACATATGGAACATGGTTTCATCCACGTAATTTTGAAGATGAAGAACAAGCAAAGCAATGACTATCAGTAGGTGGAAGTGGTCCAGTTAACGGCCAGAGAGTAAACACCATGGCAACAGTTTCTCTGGGGGATGCTCTGGGCATTTGCTTGTTGAATTTCTAAAGGACCAATGGAACAATAATATCTGCCTCCTAGGAGAGCATTTGCAGAATCTCAGCCAATGCTGTAGCAGAAAAACACCCTTAAAAGCTTCCCCAGGGAGTCCTCCCCACCAAGCAATTTTACCACTGTGTCTCTCTTCAATTGAGGTATTTGATGCAAGAATTTTGGTGGGGAAAATCTATCCATCCACCTTAAGTCAATATTTGGTTATCTGACTTCTTGAAAATTTGCAGTTGGCTGCTATTTCTGATAAAACTGAAATTTCTTGACCCCAATCTTCAAGATGATGATTTTGACTTCTGGAAACTACATATTTAATGTGCGGAGATTGACACAATTGCTCAGTTCCTCTCATTTTGAGTGTGGCAGGAAAACTCTGCCAACCCTTCCCAACCTGAGGAGCCTTTAAGAGCCTTGTTGCCCAGGCCCACACACAGCAACCTGCTTGGAGTCTCTGCATGGGTTCCGGCTATCAAAGGCTTTTTTTCAGAAAATTCAATATGCAGCAAAGTTTTCAATTTTCTCTAAGATTTTCAAAGGACTTCACTGATTCTCAAGCAAACTGAAGATGAAATCAGAACCACTGATTCCAACCACAGACTATACAATACCCCCATTAAATGTTGCTGGAGTCTTATACACTCAAATAGTATGAAGATGTACTTAGTTCTTCGTGATCAAATTCTTGCTTCAGGCAGCTTTATAGCTGAACAAAAAGTATGAAGATACTACAGAGTTCCATATTCCCCCACTTAGATCTTTTAAACCTTTATTTAAAAGGCTGAGTTTTAGAGAGAGTGAGAGAGCAAGTGAAGAGAAAGAGAAAAAGAGAGAGAGATCCTCAATTGTTTGGTTCACTCCCCCAAAGGTTGCAAGGGCTGCGGTGAAGCCAGGAGCCTGCAGCTCCATCAGGGCTTCTCATATGGGTGCGGGGCACAGACACTGGCCTCCTCTGCTGTTTTCCTAGTCTGGTTAGCAGGGAGCTGGGCTGAAAGTGGAAGGGTTGGAACTTGAACCAGGACAAAGCCATCATGAGCACCATCGCATCAAACCTTCTGGTCTAACATTTTTACTTTTGACATCTCCTACTATCCTGAAATGCTTAATTTCTGGACTAACCTGAGTTCTGTTCTGATTTTCATTTGTCACCACTGACCCAAGGGAGTCCTTTGTCTGCAGGGAGCTCTCAGTAAAACTCCAATATAGTCAAGTCCTCCAGGGTTCCCACCTGGATCTATGTCTTCTCAGGATCACACGTTAAATCTGTACAGGCAGTAAATGCTGTCTACATGTTAGTGACTTCTAAATGTGAATTCTCCATCTGGACCTGTCTGTGGAATCTCAGACTAGAACACCCAGCTCTCTCCAGGCTCCTATACTGTAATGCCTTGCAAACCACTCAGAGTTCTGAAGGTTATGGTCAACAGTCACAAGAGATTACAGTGCAACAAACACAGATAAACGCCCATTGTATGCACTTGAGCTTAACATAAATATGTCCAATGGGATCGGCTGAGAAGCAAGTCATGACTAGAAAACTTAATGCAGCAAGGGGTTCAGAACCCGGGCTGTGGGAGTCATGAAAGAATTGCATTAAATCCCAGGATATGGGAATGGAACCATGATTTCAAGCTGTAATAGCTTTCCTTACACTACAGAACTGAAATAGTGATAATACCAAGCTATAGAAAAAAGAATAAATTTGTTGTATACTTCATTAAATTAGCCTTGTAATGCTTCCAGTATTTTAGTTTTAATAGTGAAAACTGTGCAAATTTTGCTATACTTAAAATCATTTAGAATGCCTTTTTATATAAAAAGTAAGTATTTTGAGGGGGGCTAACTTTAGCAACAATTAACAAGGATATTGGCAGTTAGAAGTTACCACAGCATTTTCGCCACTGGCTGGAACAGATGCAGGTATTGTCTAAGAGCTTACTCAATACCCCACTGGGATCTGGGACTGGTTGGTACTGCCTCTCCTTTCCATGTCTTTATTTCTTTTCCAGTTTATATATAGTGACATAAAATTACAGAAGGTTGTTGCAATTTTTCTTAACCCAAATAAACCAAAGCAAAGTATTTAAGTAATGAAAGCAGGAATATTAATAGTAAAATACTGGAGCCTAAGGTTTGCTATGATAATTTTAATCTTTGGGTACAATTTTATGCACTAGGGCCATCGACCTGAGCCCTAGAATTTTCTTCCATCATTCTGATGGAGCACTGGCCTGGAAGAACATGAAACACCACCAGGCCATTCCTGAAGACTTTTGCCCCAGCGTGAAATCTATTTAAAAATCACATGACATGTACATGCATAAACACCCACCACTCATTCCACATTCATCAGAAACACAACAGGTGACTTGAGATATTGGAAGCCTCAGAACAGCAGGCACCAGCTGGGTCACACAAGAGAGCTGAACCTGCTTAGTGGGATATGGACCGCAGGGATTAAAATCAATGACATTACGCAAAGGAACATGCTGGGAAATGACCACTTGGCTATAAATGTCCTGGCAGTCTAGTTCACACACTACTGTGCCCAATCCAGACAGGTGGGCTTTACGGATGGCGTAAGGGTGGCAGCCGAAATGAGAAAAGCACCTGGCATCATCCCAGTTACTGTCAGGGAGAGACAGGCCCGCTGTTTCTATTTGCCCTCAGGAGTCTGCCGCACTGCCACATCCTACATGGTGTGTGTTAGCAGAGCAGGCAGCACGGCCCTTCACAAAAGAAGCCTCGGCACTTCACATCAGGAGCGAGCTGGGGCTGCTCATCGACCCGAGGAGCCAACAAGAACACGATGTCAGATTGTGAAGTGCTAATTACACGTACACACTTGCTTACTGGGTTTAGCTTAAAAAGTTGCAAACATCTGGGCAAATATAAGTGCAGGTTAACAGGACTGATACATACAGCAGCATTTTAATATCTTATTTTATGCTATGGACATAAACGTGGCTGTTTTTCAGATATGAATAGATAATCATATTATTAGTATTTGACTTAAAAACAAATAACATTGTTTCAGTGTCTTAAATATTCTGGACAATTTTATGGAATATAAAGGAACCGTGTTTCTCCGGAGAATTGGCGAGTCGCTACAGGACAGAAGGGGTGTTTGAACACAGGCTCCACAAACACAGGCTCCCGCAGCAGCAATTCCACACCCACAGAGCTAAATATCTGAAGCTGCATTTTTAAAGTCAAATCTACCCTCAATTTTTGGTATTAATCATCTTACAAATGGACAGCCTTAAAAGAGAGAAACCAAGAGTGAGAAAGACTACCATAGAGGATAAACCAAAACAAACACGGACTGGGCAGAAAGAGCAAGGCCCTGTTCTTCCACTTTTAACTCCAGCTCTTGCCTCGAATGGCCTCTGCCCTGGCTACATCTCTTTTGGCTTCTAGTGGCCTTAACTCTGCCTTCTCCCTCCAAGCATAAAAACGCTCAAGTCTTCCCTCAGTTCTGATTTCTTTCCCTATTCTCTGAGTATTTCAGAACTTCCACTGTCAGAGTCTGTTCATAAACACTTCTTGAGGAAGTCCTCAGAAGGTCCTCTCCTCATTTAGCAGCAAAAATCAACAGCAGGAAATACTGTGAGCTATGAAAGGGTTCGGTCGTACGGATGGACCATAAAGATATCTGCTAAGAGCACACTGGTGGTGGGGTATGGACGGAGAGAAGGTCCTGGGGAGAAGGAGCAGTGGCCCCCAGAGCAGGTGCAGGGAGGAGGCTGTGTCCCGGAGGGAGGCTGGGTTAGCTCCAGCGGATGCTCTGCCTCCAGTCAGTGACCAGAAGCCCTGGAGGGTGACCTATGTCTGTAGGCTATTGTTTTCTAACCTTCCTTTAGTGACTTTGGATTTGAAATATTTCAGAAAGAAGTTAATTTATTAAAAGCAAATAACTCTTACAAGGGCACTTTAATTTGGATTTGAACCAGGGATATCCTAATTGCTTTTAGCACTAAAAGTCTAGCACAAATGATAAATATCACTGACAAATTATAAGCTAGTTAAAATAGAGTTGCCTCAAATATCAGACATTTCTTTATTTTAACTGTTTTGAAATGTGCTGGTGATATGAAAATAATCCCATAAAGTAAAGGTTAAAGCTCTATTACTAAAAGAAACCTATGTCAATGTCAAACACTGAGGAGGAATTAATGAGGCTAACATTTGTTTTTGAATACTGGAGATTTTCCCTGTCTTCCAAGATCTCACGTAGCCATCACTGAAAGGGCATTCCAGGGCAGCGTTCACACTGGTAAAATCATGACAAATCCCTGTGATCAATTACACGTGGAGCATATCACAGGGAAACTTCATCTTTTCCTAGGACTTTCCTCCCTCGGCTGTGCCCTCCGAGGGGCTGAAGACCACCCTCAGTGTCTGTGTTACACGCCGGGGACATAAAACAATGACCACAAGGGTATCACAAAGTGAAGTAACCCATGATTCGCATGTGAATTTCATAAACATTCAGGAATTTATGTTAACATTAAAAAAAAACCCTTTCTGTCTGGTTTTCAACCACATTCTTTAAAAAATAACACACAAAACTTAACAGAGCCAAAGTAGATTGCAAAATCAGACACATTTCTGTATTTCTTTACCATACTCACGCACCAGGCACTACACTGCCACTTCACACAGCCTTCTCCGGAGTGTACAGTTCGCTGCCCCACTCTGTCAGTTCCGCCTCGTCTAATGCCTTGATTTGGCTAAAAGAACGCCAAAGGAAGGTGAGCCAACTGCAAAGACTTTAAGAGTTGTCCATTTTACCCAGTCTTTGGGAAGCTCCTACACTCATGCAAATAACTATTGCTGGCACAATTGGCTGTTGCAGATATGTAACCCAGTCATCTCTTGGTGCCCCTGCCAACAGCCGGAAAACTGCCCAGCATATGAATGTAAGCATCCGGACCAGTGATTGCCACGGCCATCTGCCTTGTTCACACAAAGACGTGAGACGGTCTAGGTGAGCGGAGCCACCAGACATACCCAGCATTCCCATCGTGAGAATCAGAAGTTAAATTTAAGTGACGTGTTACACAGAGAGAGCTAGTTGACTGATTTACAGAGATGCATAAAGTACAAAGAGATGAATGCTCTGAAAATAAGCAGTAAAATAAGCTGTAAAGAAAATGGTACAGAGAATCTCTAGCACAAAACCTGTGTCAACAGTTTTTAACCAACGAAGATGATCAGAATTGCTTAAAAAATGTGAATCATGATTTTTCACTATCTGAATTGTGTATACCAATCCTGTTCTTAGATTTCCTTTTACAGAGATACAAGTACAGTGATTCTGGGATTATTTTGCACATAAAATATAATTAAACAAATATTTAACTATGATGACATTAAAGTCAGAGTGATCACTGTGGATGTTTTAGGGGACAAGGGAAATAACAGGCTAGAGTAGAACAAGGCTAAAACTTCAAGCCGATGGTCGAGGTCTGGATCACCAGCAAGAGTGATGGAGACCATTTTGCAGCCATATCACATCTAATCCATCTGGGAAGAAGCAAATGAAGTGGCTCATGAGGACATGTTCACTTCAAATTAATATCAATTTTATAAACTACTTACCTATGTCGAAAATGTTAGTTCAGAGACAATAGTCAGGCAGACTAAAGGAGACTAAACAGAAATGACAAAAGCAGTGCACAATCCTAGACTAGGTCTCTACCAGGGAAAAGTAAACACCGCAGATGGTCCCATTAAAGAAAACGAATGAATGAAAACATGGAGATTAGATAAAAGCATCGTACCACTAGTGCATGTTTTGGAGTTTAAAACCATACTATAGTTATGTTTGAGAATGTTTTCTTAGAGGATTCATGCTGAGGCAGAAACGAAGAAAATACTCAAAATTCTCAAATAATGCAGAAAAGAAATACATTCTACATGAGGGATAGCTGCTGATAAGGGATGAATGAGTGATAGACAACGATGAGAACACGTTTGGGATGATCCTTACAGATCTACTCCAGTTATCCTGTCCTACTGATGCTCCAGAGCTTCTCACGTGATCAAGACATTCTGTATTTTAATTGTATTCATTTCAAGGCCCAGCGAGAGACAGAAGGAGGGAAGTGTCTTCACCCACTGATCTTATACAGCAACGGGCTGAGTCTGGTCATAGCCAGGGTCCAGGAACTTCATCTTGCTGTCCCTCTTGGGTGACAGGACCAAAGCACCTGAGCCCTCCCAGTGCCCATCACTAGAAGGCTGTGTGAAAAAACAGTGGTGGGATATGGGATGCAAGTGTCCCACAGTGCCCCACACTGCAGTGCTGATATTATTCATATATACATACACATGCCCATTTTACTTTTTTCTATCACATGTATCTCCTACAGCCCCTAACGTTGCATTGAGTAGGTCCAAATAAAGTTTGCCCTTGATGTGCCCTGTGTTGATTCTAAACCTGTTGCTGAAGCATCCTTTTTTTTTTTTTTCATGATCTTACCTAGTTTATTAGGGAACAAAGTGTCAAGGGCTACAGGGTGAAAGTGGGTAATGCCATTGTTTCCACATCAATATCATTTTACCCTGTATCTGGGGTCAGGGAAAAAAACAAAGGGAAAAGCCCCACCCAACCTCCCACCCATCCCAGATCCCCAACGGAGGCGCGCTCTGAGGGTCCTGTTCATACAGTTTTGATAGTTCATCAGTTCTGGATTGCTGCCAATCTCTCAGTTCCAATCACAATGAATCCTATTCAGAAACCACTGGCTAACAGTATCTTCATGGTTGGGGTTCTAAGATCAGCAGTTCAGTTGGAGGGATCTCCAAAGAAACTTCATCTGAGATGATCCCAGGCCTGATTCTTGCGCGAGTTTGCTAGTACAGACTCCAACACCGTCCGTCACACCAATCAGCTTACGCTCATGCTGGTCGTTGGGATTACTGGGTTCGTTCTGTTTCCAGCCCTGTCTTCCTCGTGAACCAACAGGTGTTGTAGTCCAGTTCGATCCTGCCCACTTCATACTTGGTCCTCATGCAAACCGGTTGGAGCTGCAGCCTAGTTGGGGAGACTCTCCATAACCCCCACCAGTTCTGCCCCCTACCTTGGTTCCCATGGTTGCCAGTACACACCGCAGGCTTTTCAAGTCTGTCCCACATCCTGTTTAGCTCTCGCACGTGTCGATGGGCATTGAAGCCCAGCTCAACCCAACCAACCTACTATCCAGCCCACACACCTACTGGCAGGGGCCCTTCTGTCCAGCCACCCCTGCCCCTTTCCTGGTGTTCGTGCTGTCCAATGAGAGTGGTAGCCCCGAAGGAGGTGCCCACTATTTCCCTTCTAGGCCACACTCACTCCCAGATTATCCACTCTCCAGGTAGTTCTGGCATTTGACTTGACAGAATTAGCTCCAAGTGCCAGTCTCTGCCAGCTAGTACTGCGGCTAGCCCAACCAACCCTCACCCACTCTAGTTTTTGCTTGCACCAGTCGGAACAATCAGCCCACCGTGGCCCTTCCCTTATCTAGCCCACATGAGGCCCACAGGTGTAACAGCCCTGCCTATTCTGATCTGCCCCCATCCCGACCCACGCTTTCCAATGGAAGCAGTTGTCCAGAAGGGGAGCCCACATTCCCCTGTCATGAAGCATCCTTTCTTACGTCACTATACTTCAATCTGGGCCAGCAAACGAGTGAACGATCACCTCCCAGGGCTACTGAGACAGTTGTTTGTCCTTGCATTTTTTCCTGACAGTTTGTCATTGTTTAATTGTAGCTATGAGAATATTTTGCTTAGGCATTAATATGATAACTAGCTAAGATACCCACATTAGGGTACCCGGGTTTGATATCAGCTGTGATTCTTGACTTCAGCTTCCCATCAATGCAGACCTGAGGGGAAAAGGATTGTGACTCAAGGGATTGGTTTCCCACTTCCCACACAGGAAACTAGGGTTGGGGTTCCCAGCTGCCAGCTCCGGGATGGCACAGTACCAGTCACTGCACACATTGGAGGCTCTCTGTGTGTCTCTAAAGTACTCCGCGAATGAATTATCTACAAAATAAATTCTTGAATTTTCCAGAATGCTCGTATTTTCAAAGAATTTTCAACTCTTGGGACATTAAGTCATTAAGAATTGGGGGAATCAAAAGGTTAAATACCACATGTTTGCCTTAATTTGAGATGAAAAGATGACAACTTGGAAGATAGTACCTATATATTGTAGTATTAGTGCAATCTCTAACAACCTGTATCCAATGCAATAAGATAATGCGATATAATCTATAAACCAACAATTAATGTCAGAATACTTAAGACCTACATTGAAAAACTGTAAAACCTACCATACCCTCAATACGCTATGTTAACCTGTAATGGGGAGGGAGTACAGGGAAATCTTTCAGGACCATAAAAAGAGTGAGAAAAAAGTACAATATAGCCTATCAAGATCAAATCTGGTAATTCATAGACAACAGACTCAAAGCGGCACTAAACAACAATAAAACTACTATACCAATGCCTGAGGGGGGAATCGGGTGCGATCCTGACAACCTCTTAACAGGAGGTCATGTGCGTGGAGCAGGGGGGCACTCCAGAGTGGAGCAGGTGGTAAGGAGGAACCATGAAGACTCCCAGACCTTCACCGCAAACTATTAATATGAGCAACAAGGACTATATCCCAACTGCTAAGGAGGCCACAGGGAATTGGATGCCCTCGGAGGCCGAGTACTCTGAGGTCACCCACCCCCAAACGGAGCTCCCGCAGGGGATGGAAGAAGTCCAAACACTACCGTGCAGAAACCAACGTCATCGGAAAGACAACCAGAAGCCCTGAGCGGTCCGCAGAAACAGAAGAACAATAAATGTCCTTCGGGACCAGGGAGGAGAGCTTTCTCTGGTCCGAGCCTGGCTCCAACTCTGGACCCCCACCCTCCCTTGCAATGACCATCGGGATCGCTTCGAAAACCCCTCACAGCAAACAAACAATCATACAAACTAAAAAAACCTAAAATAAATAGGCAAACAACAGAAAGTAGAGCTTGAAATTTGACAGGAAAGAGCTGGCGTGGATTGGCTCATGCCTCGCTGGGTAGGACACAAAGATTAGTTACTCCTCACCATGGTGTTGAGGATTTTCCTGCACCCTCCCCCCCAAAAAAATGTTCTGCACCTTAAATGTCGACAAATATCTTGTTAGAGTTACAAACCAGTCTAGATTATCCTAAAATCTGCCAAGATCAGCAAAATTATACTTCAACACAACAAATGGCTAAATACTAAAATGAAATAGACACGAGACAGCTGAATGGTACCTTATAGCCATTTCAAGGTATATAGCAGCCGGTGCTGTATATAAACAAAAATTGAAATGTCAATGAGCTAATCATAGGTTGTGGTTAGGACTTGCTTTTTTTTTTTTTTTTTAACATACTGGTTACTCAAAACCATGTCAATTCCATAATATTGCAAACTGCAGTTGATGTTATATTGGGACTCTTAATTGGCTGGGATGATATTCTACCAGCTCTAACTTCGGACCAGAAATGGTCTCCGCAAGAAACTGTTCAACCCATCTGGACAATAAGTAGCTGGACTCTATGCTTGGTATATGTTTGCAAGGAAAGAATCTTGATTGAATTTGAATTGTAATACTGCATCAAGGTGGAGGAATCCACCAGGGGGGAGGGGCATGGGGAGGGGTGGGGGGATTCCCAGAGCCTATGAAACTGTCACATAATGCAAAATAATTAATAATAAAAAAAAGAATTGGGGGAATCTTTTAATGTAATGAGAGTAGCACAGTCACGGTTCTTTAAAATCACGACTGTCACAAGAATATTAAATGCAGTAATTCAGAAGCTTGAAGGGATTACATTTTGATTAATAGTTTCATCAAAATGTTGAGCTCCAATATCTGCAGACTGTGTGTTCAATGAGAACAGCCAGAAGCGTGTCTGGAAGCTAGGCTGACTTATTGGAAAGCCAAGGGCCAGCCTCACCAGGAAGCTTTCACTCTGAGTCAAGGAAAGCCGTCACTATGAGACCCTTCTCCAGGCTGCAGACTGAATGGCACCTGAGCCTTCTCCTGCAGTGTGCCGAAACACAGTGAGCTCCCAGCTCATCTGCCTCTGTCCTGCTCAGAGCCTGGGAGCCCCAGGGCAGGACCACGGCAATAGCCAGAACCTGCAATCATGTGAAACATTAGTGATTTCTCACTTGAAGAGCAGCTGGAATAGGAAGAAATCACTCAACATTAAGAAGCATACTCAAGTGTGTTTAAAAGAAAAATGAAGCAATGAATTACATGAGTCTCTTTAAGAAGTATTGAGCTGTAGTGAAGGCTTACAATCTCCAATCAAAATTTCCGGCCACAAAGGAAGAACGTGTGTGCCATGCATCACAGCATTCTTACGAAAAATCCATCCTAGGGTTGGCGCTGTGGCCCAGCGCCTTAAGGACCTATCTGTGATAGCAACATCCCATATGCAAATCAGCCTGAGCCCTGACCATGCCACCCCTAGTCCAGCTCCCTCCTAAAGCTCCTGGAAAGGCAGAAGAAGATGGCCAAAATCCAGGGCCCCTGCATTCTTGCAGGAGACTGGATGCAATCCTGAGCTCCTGGCCTCAGCCTCCCTCAGCCGTGGCCTTTGCAGTACTTTGAGGAGTGAACCAGTGGATGGAACATTCTTCACTCTTTGTCTCACCCCCTTTCTAACCCTACCTTTCAAATAATAATAATAATAATAATAATAATAATAGTTTTCTAAATTCCACCTGAATGGCATATTTTAGATCAAAGCTTTTATTTAAGTTACAGTGCACATGTTTCCAGAAACTTCTTGTAACACCATTTATTCAGTCATCACAGTACCTGAAGCTATGCTGTGCAAACAGGAATACATGGAATCTAACCCTCCAATTCCTTGGATTCTGCTGAAACCTCTGCGCTATTGTTTATGTCTCCCAGAAACAGGGCAGTAAGAGACAGAGTACAGCTCTATGTCATAGCCCAGGGAGAGGAGTAAGATCAGAAATCTCCTTTTTTCAGATTTATTTATTTTGATTGCAAAGTCAGATATACAAAGAAGAGGAGAGACAGAGAAGAAGATCTTCTGTCTGTTGATTCACTCCCCAAAAGACCGCAACAGCCGGAGTTGTGCTGATCTGAAGCCAGGAGACAGGAGCTTCATCCAGTTCTCCCAAGGATTTGGGCCATCTTTGACTGTTTTTTCAGGCAACAAGCAGGGAACTGGATGGGAAGCAGGGCTGGTGGGATTAGAAACAGGGTCCCTATGGGATCCCTGCAACTTCAAGGCAAGGACTTTAGCCACTAGGCCACCACAGCAGGTGTCAATTTCCTTATTTTTAAAAAAGATTTATTTATTTTTATTGGAAAGACAGATTTGCAGAGAGAAGGAGAGACAAAGAAAAAGATTTCTGTCTGTTGATTCACTCCCAAAGAGGCTGTAATGGCCAGAGCTGAAGCAATCTGAAGCCAGGAGCCAGGAGCTTCCTCCGGGTGTCCCACGCAGGTGCAGGGTCCCAAGGCCTCGGGCCATCCTCCACTGCTTTCCCAGGCCACAAGCAGGGAGCTGGATGGGAAGTGGTGCAGCTGGGATACAAAGCAGTGCCCATATGGGATCCTGGCGCATTCAAGGCAAGGACTTTAGCCACTAGGCCACGGTGCCGGGCCCACCAGGAAGACTTTTAACCAAAGATTGATCTTCTAGGATTTACATGAGCAAGGGAGATGACAGGTCATTCATGCTTAAGAGGAAACAGATCCTAGACCAAAGAAAAACGCTCAGCGGAGAGCATATACTTCATTGAACATCCCTACAAGTACCTACAACCTCCAGAACTGTGCAGGTCAAGTGCATTAGCAGCCAAGCAGACAGAGGTCAACAAAAGGCTGTGGGCTCCACAGGCATGGAGGGAGATCACCGAGCAGCTCACACCAGGATCCTATGGGCTCCACGAGCATGGAGGGAGATCACAGAGCAGCTCACACCAGGATCCTGTGGGCTCCACGAGCATGGAGGGAGATCACAGAGCAGCTCACACCGGGATCCTGTGGGCTCCACAGGAATGGAGGGAGATCACAGAGCAGCTCACACCGGGATCCTATGGGCTCCACGAGCATGGAGGGAGATCACAGAGCAGCTCACACCGGGATCCTGTGGGCTCCACAGGAATGGAGGGAGATCACCGAGCAGCTCACACCGGGATCCTATGGGCTCCACGAGCATGGAGGGAGATCACAGAGCAGCTCACACCAGGATCCTATGGGCTCCACGAGCATGGAGGGAGATCACAGAGCAGCTCACACCGGGATCCTGTGGGCTCCACGAGCATGGAGGGAGATCACAGAGCAGCTCACACCGGGATCCTATGGGCTCCACGAGCATGGAGGGAGATCACAGAGCAGCTCACACCAGGATCCTATGGGCTCCACGAGCATGGAGGGAGATCACAGAGCAGCTCACACCGGGATCCTGTGGGCTCCACGAGCATGGAGGGAGATCACAGAGCAGCTCACACCGGGATCCTATGGGCTCCACGAGCATGGAGGGAGATCACAGAGCAGCTCACACCGGGATCCTGTGGGCTCCACGAGCATGGAGGGAGATCACAGAGCAGCTCACACCGGGATCCTATGGGCTCCACGGGCGTGGAGGGAGATCACCGAGCAGCTTACACCGGGATCCTGTGGGCTCCACGGGCGTGGAGGGAGATCACCGAGCAGCTTACACCGGGATCCTGTGGGCTCCACGGGCGTGGAGGGAGATCACCGAGCAGCTCCTGTTGGGATCCTGTGGGTTCCACGGGCATGGAGGGAGATCACACAGCAGCTCACGCCGGGATCCTGGCAGAACCACAGGTCTAAGTTTGACACTTTGGGAGATATGCAAAGACTTTTGGGTAGAAGCAGAAGCAGACCAAGGTCTCAGAATTTCAGCCCACATTTAATCAACTCAGAACCCAAGTGCAGTGTAGTACTGAGCTGCACAACAGCTGCTGGCTCTGAAATGGGAGGCGGAGTCCAGATGTCAGAATTACATATGCTCATAATTCCAGAAAAGAAGAGAAACACTGAGAGTAACATCCACCATTTTTCCAAAACAGATAAGGAATCAACCTACAAATTCAAGATTACCAAATACAATTTTACATACCAAGTGATGGTAACTATGCAAATCACGGTAAACATGCTGAAAATAAAATATAAACAGATATTCTCCAAGGTGGCTAGAAATGAAAGTACAAAATTGGCAGAAATTCACCAGATATAACAAAAGATGACAAGAAAATAATACCTTTAAGAAGCTGAGAGAAAATAATTTCCAATTTATAATTATATACCAAGTAAAGAGCCCCTGCAAATATGTATATTAAAGAACACGAACAAAAACACAAAATTGAGACACATTAAAAGAATGATAGAATCAAGAATACAAGAAAAAGCAGCTGCCAGCAAGGATACCCAGGAAGTTGCTTGGGGTTAGTTGTGTGTCCTAACAACAACTCCCAACTGAAGCATCTCCAAGAGCAAGCAAAGTTGCCCCTGGGATCTTTCGCTTTCGTCGGAGGCAGACTGAACGGGTCAACAGTGTGTGTGTGCTGAGAAACACGCTGGCAAGCCACGCGCCGTGTCCAAGGGAGTACCCAGCACACAGTCCTATCGGTGTGACACAACGTGTTGCATATTTCACTAAGATGTGGCAGTCCAGCATAAACCATTTATTGGGAAATCATGAGGCAGTAAAGAAAATGTCTATGACTTGTGTATAACTATTTTTATTACACAACTATTTTAACATGTAACTATTCAGTAGTCCATTCACTATAAACTTTAAACTCTGCCTATAAATAGTAATGGATGTGTTAACAAATTTTTAAATGAGCATGTAAGTTTTTTAATAAGTCAGATTTGCTAGGTTGCTTCCCACGTTACGTTACTAATGGCATAATGTGCTACAAACACTGCTGACGCATTTTCACAGTACTGACAGAACAACAAATCACTAACAAAAATGTATCAAACGGATGATTTCTTAATTTGTTAAGTCATACTTTCCCACAATAGAAGTGAAAATCTAGATCTAAAAAACAGCCCCAAATAAAATGAATTTTCATTAACCTTTGCAATCTCCAAGCATCATTAATCTAATTACCTTTTTAAGAATCTCACATTTTCTCTATTTTCATTACAAAATTGTCTTTAGCCCACTGATCCTGGTGTCCACACACACGGCTGTGCCCCTGCTCCGGCCAGTGTCCTCATGGCTGGCAGCGTCGTGCTGATGGTGGCAGCATGCAAAGGAGAGACACACACTGCAGCCCCTCTCTGCTTCCCGAGCTGCCGAGCGCTCTGTCCACCTGACTTCCAGACCTGCTTCACAGGGGGATGACCCTCGTGTCCGTGACCCCCTCAGATCTCTATGTCTGGGGCTGAAAGGAGGTCCTACCTGATAGAGCTAGGTCAGATGCTGAGCACAGGAATTCATATCAAATAAATACAGCCCCCATGAAGTAAAGATTTTTTTTCTTTTTAATTTGGAAACACAAGGGAGACAAAAATTGGAAGCTACTGAAACAAGACATGGTAAATTACTTGCAGAATACGGTTATCAGTCACTGAACTCCTAAGATACTACTTTGTTAAACACAGAATGTCATGAAAAAAATTCTTGAATACGTATTCTTAAAAATCCTCTATCCTCAGAACGTATACAGTGTAGTGACTATGTTGTACATTCAACATGTAGACAGTTTCTCTAAGCTATTAGGAGATAGCTTAGGATCTGACCAAAGCAGCAGCACACATCCAGTAAGTGATCACACAGAATGTTACTTTGAGAGAAAGTGAACTTTGGCGTTGATAATTCCTTGACAACACTCACTGCGTTAGAGGTCGTGCTGTGGAAGTTCATTTTCTTACCTGTGTGTGCCCAGATCTCTACCTTTAGGAAGACCTCCCAACGAGAGTTTGAAGGGCAGGTGTCTAAGCTTGCTCCCTGAAAACAGACAGAAAAGGAGGGTAAATGGTGCTTCATAAGGACCCCGACAGCAAAACTAGACGGAATAAGGAATGAGTGTTTCTGGAAATCTTACACAAAGTATTTTTGCCAGTTTTATTACCTCTCATTTTTTCAATGATTTGTTCATTTGAAACACAGAGCTACACACATATGAACACACGCACACACACAGAGGAAAAGAGAGAAAGAGAGAGAGAGAGATCAATCCTCTACCAACTAACTCACTTCCCAAATGGCCACAACAGCCAGGGATGCACCAGGTTGAAGCCAGGAGCCAGAAGACTCCTCTGGGTCTCCTACCAGGGTGTAGGGGTCCAACCATCCTCTGCTGGATTCCCAGGCACACTGGTAGGGAGCTGAATGGAAAGAGAAGCAGCTACGCATCGAAGTAGCACCAAATGGGCTGCCAGTCCACAGCAAGCGACTACAACTCAGCGCCGGCCCCTCGTCTCCCTCATGTTGCCCCTAAGACAAATTCCTGTGCCAGTTTACAGAATGAGGAATGAGCAGCATACTATAGCCTGCAGCCTGCCTTATTTGACTACACGGAGGCAGAACACCAAATACTCTCAGGGGACTCTACACTGAAAACTTAGGATACAAGCAATATACTTGAATTACTGTTATTTTTTTTAAAGATCTATTTTGAAAGAGATTGGGGTGGGGGAGGAAAGAAAGAGATGTTTCATCTCTAACTTCACGTCCTACATGACCACGATGCTAACGCTGGGCAGGCCAAAGCCAGGAACTCCCTCAGGGCCTCCCATCAGGCAGAGCTCCCAACACTCATGCTATCATTCGCTGCTTTTCCCAGGCCATTGCTAGGGAGATGGATTGGAAGCGGAGCAGCCAGGACTTGAACCAGCAGACATATGGGTTACCATGTGGCTGCACCATGTAGCGGCCTCACCAACAGCACCACAACACCAGCCCAAATTTCAGGCATTTTTGCATACTTATGCCATTCTTACTAGAATTCAAAAATTTTGAAACAGCTTATGCCTAATGCCCCCAAATAATAAAGAGTACAGGTATTCTGATAGGGTATTTAAAATCTACATTGACACATGTCCAGTTCTTTTTGTAGACTGTCAATCGTTTGAAAACACTGGTTTGAAGTAATTTTACTAATTTATCTTATTAATAAAGATACGTCAGAACTCCAGTCAACATAAGACTAATTCATTAGTTTTAAATTCTCCAAAGAACAGAAAGCTGCCTTACCACCTTTTAGTGTAATAGGATAATGTAGGATTTTCACTGACATCTCAAATGCCATCAAATATAGGTAAAATAGAGGCCAATAATAAGGTACAAAAAAATCAATTTTCACTTAGTATATAATTGCATAAGTGTACACTACAGAGGAAAAACATCAATTTCCTGTGCTTAATTAGCAGATGCAGCAATATATTATACATTACAGTCATATTGGTATTTTCTTTACTGATATGTAATTTAGACATTAAATTTTTTTTTATCTTTGGAGGTTTATTCCAGCGGGGCAGGAACTAGACATTAAAATTTAACATTTGATGTGGAGCCTCACTGAATTTATGTTACTGCCTTTCATTAGGGGTTTCCTTCCTAAAACGCCAAGCGGTAAGAGCTCACTGCTTGCTAACCTCCAATAAGCTGTGACAGGTCTGGCCTGACTAGTCACAAATTCTCTACATGCCACATTACCAGGCGCTGCAAAGCAAACTTTACAACAGCTGCTTGAGAAATCCATTTATGAAAAAATGCTGTAAGTTAAATCATAGTACTACTTAGAATCGTAGAAATATATATATATATATATATATATATATATATATATATAAAATCCTGTGGCTTAGTTCACTTTTAAATCCTCTTAAAATGCTTACATAACCCCTCTATAAGGTGAGATCGTTCATATTAACCTTATGTCAGCATTTAAAAATTGGATATACATGAAACGTACAATCTCTGTCAGAGATGCAATGTCAGCCTAGCATTATGAAGATTTCTGTTGGCCATTCTCAAGTTGCATTCAAACAGCTTTCACAAGGATGGCACAGCGGCACAGTAGGCTGAATGATGCCTGCATGTCATTCGATTTTTCAGGCTCTAGTCCCTGCTTTTGTGCTCCAGCACTCTCTCCCTGCTAACGCATCTGGAACAGCAACATTCGGTGGCCCACGAACTTGGACCCTTCCTACCTCTATAGAAGACACGGATGGAGCTTCTGGTTCCTGATTTGAGCCTGAATTAGCTGGCTATTGAAGGCATCTGAGGATGGGAGTGTGCATGCTCACTCATTCGCTCGCTCTGTCATCTCACCTTTCAAGAAAACAAATAAATCTTTAGAAATTTGTGGGGTGCCATGACACATACATAAATTGTGTAGTGTCTAATCATCCCTTCCAACAGTTAGCATTTCCTTATGGTAAAAATATACAAAATGCAAAATGTTATCTTTTAGGTTTTTAAGTACAGAAATACACAGTATGTTATCATTATCTACAGTCACCCAACTGTGAGACGGAATTCTAGACTACTTTACTCCTAAGCTGGCCATAACAGTTATATCCTCAAATTTTAAATGAACTGAAGATATTCATTTAAAAAGAAGCTGTAATTTATGCAATGACTACTGGTTGCACCTACTTAGGTCATAACTCAGATGGCTTTAACAAATACAGTTGAACTATTGATTTTAACCAGTGGGAACTCTTAGGGAAATATCATGTATCTCTCTTGGTAACATTCCATTTGTTGGCAGTAAAATGCATGTACTGGTGCAAATCAAACATAGGGTAAGTGACTAGATCATATTAATGGGGGGACATTAGAAGATCAATAGCACAAGAGGAAGAATGGATTTTTAACTGGCAAGATGTGAGTGGTAGTGAGAACTCTGCATGAGGAAATACCAGCATATTCAGATGAGAAAAAAGGGCTGATCAGGCACATTTCACGGTCATTTCCTCTTCTGTCAATCATAAAAATTAATGTGGCAAATACTGTTAGAAGCAAGCAATAAAATTATCCACTTTGGGAGGTTGGAGCTGAGACACCAAAGTAAACACATTATACAACTCCATCATTGATTTCATTCATTTTTTTTTTTTCATTTAGAGACCAATCAGTAATACTTGCTTAGGTAGAAAAATGTATGGTATTTTCGTTAAGTCTACTTCTAGACTGACATTACTGCAGGCTGAGTCAGAAAAAAATGTTTATTTTCTTCCTCTTTCTGAAGACAAACAGAATTTTGAATAATTTTAATATTTTTCATAATAATGAGTAGAAAATAAGATTCTTCTACAGTGAAGATATTTACAAAATTTCCAATAAGTATGACATGGTGTGAGTGCAGTAAATTCAGAAATGTCCCCTCCATGTCCACACAAATGCTTACTATTTTTGGCCAAAAAACTTAAGATCCATCTTCACCAATATTTAGTGATATTAGATGCTCTGTATGTTCCCAGGAGCGTGCCCATCCTCCTCAGGATGAGGATGAGGGTTGTCAGCAGAGCAGGGTTTGATGCTTACATTCAACAAATCAGGGGTTAGGTTAGCACGAGCATCTGTGTCCTAGGAAAAGGTTAATATTCTTCAAAGGCAATGAAAGTAAGCATTTAATGAATAAGAAAAGTCAAGCTATCAGATGTCCCAACACAGACACTCACTGACCCATGAAATTATACGTCTGAACGGGGCTCCATGAGATACTTGCAGGCACACATTGTGCGATATCCAGTCATGACAGACATACCCAGCTCCTCAAACATCTAGCATTTCTTGATGATGAAAACGTTCAAAGTCTTCCCTTTTTCTTTTTCCACGGAAGCACACTGTGCTTTTGCCATGACCTGCAGGGCCTCTGCTGTGTGACAGGATGCCGGAATTTCCTGCTCTCATCTGCCTTGTGTGGATGAACTATTCTTTCACGTTGCATGTCAGACTCCGTATCTGTTGTGTTCCATAGTAAAGGTCACTCTGATTAGTTTCATTAAACAATTTCCAGAGCCATCTTCCCACCCATGTTGCTCGTAGGTAGTCCCGTCTGAAGTCTGGAAGGGTGCTCCGGCCTCTTTGATCTTGGGCGGGAAGCACATGTGATGAGCACTGCTGAGCTAACAGCAGAGGAAGCACTGTGTTACCTGCCAGGCCCTGTTGGCCAGATGGGGCCCGGGGGGTGCTGAGGCTCACACTGAGTAAATCCTGGACTTGTATGGCTCTGTGCAGGACAGAACTGCACTAACCAAGATCTTCAGCATGGCGCACAATCAGCTCCACGACCTCCGTTCCCCATCTCGTCCCAGGTTAGAGTTTGCAAAAGGGAGGACACACCAGTGATCTGAAAGTTGACACGAGTGCAGCTGTTGTCCTCATAGCTGGGTGAAAGACGAGAGGTCACTGTGACTCCAGTGAAAATCCTCCAGCTCACAGCCACTGATGCCCGACACCTGCTTCTCCCTGTGACTTTGCGAAACCCCTGACAAGCGTCAGGCACATACCTGGCATGCAGCATTTGCCCGACTTCGGAGGGCAGCTTCTTCAGGCCTACATCTTATGGAATATGTTCTGCCATAGATTAAACCTTTATTTCCCAAATATTTACAGCAATCTCTGTTGTTCTGCCTTATTTTTACAAATCATGAAGAAATGTATGCACACTAAGCTCTTATTGTGTTATTTTTAATTCTAAATTTATTTGGAGAGACAGGAGAGAGAGAGTATGAATCTCTCTCTGTTATTTGCTGCTTTGATCCTCAAATGCCCGCAACAGCCAGGACTGGGCCAGGCCACAGCTGGGAGCCAGCACTCCAACTCAAGTGTGACAGGGACCCAGATGCTTCCGATACACGTGCTGGCTCCCAGGGTGTGAATTAGTAAGAAGTAGGAATAGGGCGAGGAGCTGGGACTCCCACCCACACATCTGACACAGCACAGGGAGTACTGACTGCCAAGGCAAACTCCAGCCCGCAAGCCCCTGAGATTTTAGGTGCATTAGCTACCAGTACTAGCTTTAGTCTAACTGATTGACACCACAGCATTCTTTTTTTAATTTGAAATCAGATTTCAAAGCAAATGGACATGATTTCATAATATTCATTACATTAGTTTCTTTAGGTGGGCCATCCTTTCAATTTTAAGTATTAGGAAATAAATATTTTTTGAGTATTCCTTCATTTAAACTTGCTGAAATCATGTAAAATAATTTACATTCAGTCCAGATCCTTAATTCCTGCATATTTGGTTTAAATTCTCAACACATACAGTCTACTTATCAAACTTCTATTACTTATCCTTCTGTTTTTTGAATACTTGTAAGACAAAGCACTATCATAAATCTTAATAAATGTGTAAAATCTCTTGAATAGGCTGGGTTATCTTAAAAGAAATTAGTTTACAATTGATGTGATTTCTTTTTGAAGTAGAAAAGAACTCAATGATATTTTCTCACATCCCAGTTTTCTAATTAACATGAAAAAAATAAAAAGTAGAACCCAAACCCAATTAACTTTCAGAGACAATGATTTTTGTGGACAATAAAACTTATTTTACACACCCTGGGAAAAAGATAAGAAAACCATAAATTTTTATGGAAATGTGTATCTATGGGAGAACTATGTAGACAGGTAAAAAAAATCATATACTTCAAATAAATAAAAGATACTGACTATTCAAATACAAAATTAATATTCAAGGTCAATATATTTTACAAAGGAAATAACAGTTAATGTGATGAAGTTACTTATTCTATCTTAAAGCCAACCAAAACAGATACAATTTCTAGCATTAACATTTGCAATGCGTGTACAAGTCATTTAGGAATGAAGCTTCGAGTTGCCACAAGGGAAGTGCAGAAGACAGGGATGGCAGGGAGAGCCTATGACAGGCTTCACAAAGCTTCACTTTACAGAAGACGTTTTCCTACAAATTAGCCCAGGAGTTATTGATAACACTAGATACACAAACAGACCCCCAGATTGCCTGAGGAATTTATAAGCAACAAACATCTATGAATAGGTAAGACATTTTAAAAATTCAATCGGGACGACTTTGGACTATGCCTACCAATGTGAAGTAGCAAACAGTCAGACAAGAGCAGTGACTGGGACAGTACAGCTCTGAAGTACAACTCTTTGGGCCATGACGGAGTCAAAAAAGTACATTTACAACATTGGTTAAGGCCCTCCAAAAAATTAGGCAAAATATGGAACAGCAAAGTACATGAAACAGATACTGAGAAAACAAGGACCTGAGTGTGAAAGAAATGCGTGAACACAGGCCTTCGCCCACACTCCTGTCTGGGGAGCAATTTGCAGGCCACAGCACGAGCGCTGGGAGCCGAGCAGCTTGACCTGCGGGCTGAAGAGATGAAGCTGACCTCTGATGCAACCAGAGGTCTTCAGAGAGAAACCTTAGGTAAGAGGAGGGCCTCTGTGACCACCCAGCAGATACTAATTAGCACATACAAATGAAGAAAATACCCAAGTCTGGGAAAAAATTGTGTAGAATTAATGGGAGTGGTATGTAGAACTCACATGATAAGAGACTGGTATATATACCTGCTTGCAAAGTAAGAAAACTTCATAATTCATTCTGGTGATGGAGTCTCCAGAAGGCTCTTGGCTCACTGTTCACAAGAGTTGGCCTTGAACTAAATACAGCTTGTGTCCTGCCTTTACACCTTAAAAGCAGGACTCAAAGGGATCAGATAATTTTTCAAGTGGTTTAACTGAGACCCACGACAAAATTTCTGCATATTTATAGGAATTCATATCAAGGAAAGTACTTCTAGTCTTAAATGCTTTGAACAAAAACATGGACTCAATCACATTTAAAAAACAGTAACAACACACACAGACACAGCTCAAATCAAACAACTTGATGAATATTTATAGTGTACATGCCAAAGTGTGGGTGCTATTCAAATTAATCACAGTATCCAGATAGGACCATAAACATTCAGAAGTACAACATAGTTTCAAGCATCGGTTTCCAGCATTAGAATTCAACAGGACTGCAAGTTTCAGACTTGGTTGACAGCAACAAGAACATAGGAAGGGTGCAGGCACCGTGGGGTAGCTCCTGGCAGTGAGCACTGCTGGAGATTCTGTGCTGGTGCCGTCCCCTGCCAGAGAACCGGAGGCCACTGGCTTCGACACAAGCTTAGTAAACCATAGAACGTCAATGGCCACGTCAGTCCAACAGCAAGTGATCTGTCCACCGAGCATTGCCCTGGCATGAATGCTTGCTGGCAGGGACATAGACACAGACTGGTGGGACTGTTATCACTCCATCTCCAGGTCTTTGTCAACATCCTTCATTGACTAAGCTGTCATGGCCACTGGGTTTTCAGGGAGAAAAGAGACAGTTTCTAGACTGCTAGTTTTGTTTGTATCTTAGTATTTCTTCTTTTTTTCTATTGTCCTATGAGCCTTGTGTCCAAACAAATAAAAATGAGATATGAGTTTTCCATACTCAACTATTACTTTGAAAAACACTTTTTAGTCCTTAATAATGTTAGGAAACTGTTTTATAAAATATGTAAAAGCACAGATGTTCACAATTACAAATAAGTTACGATTTTGTGGGAAATCATGGCATAAGAAAAGCCAACTCTCCAACATCACACACCAGTGAGAAAAGGGAAGCGTATTTTCTTGAATCCAAACACCCTGGACACCAAAGGAAACATCTCATGTATCAGCTGGATGAGGCTCCAGGTAATGTGTAAAATTCCACAGGTGTAGAGAATTCAAAAGTTAGGGCATGAAGCCCTCAAATTCACAAAGCACCTCTTATTGCAGATTATCACTTCTGAGGAATACTAGCACAATATAGGCAAATGACAAAGTAGCTTCCCAAAGCTCCAGCTCATCCCGGGCTGGACCCTAGACCTGCAGGGCAAACAGCCTGGGATTGCAGCAATACCGCCACAGTTTTCAATGGTGGGCAAAGTTCTGATAGGGCACAGCTGGAGGAGCATGGGGTGATGGCACAGGGGGTTCACAGCAACCCCGGTAAAGCTGGAGGACAGAGAGTTGGAAGACAAATGACACAAAAAGTGGACGGTAAATGTGGAGACCCCCTTACAATAAAACTGCTCATTTGCAATACCCCCCACCTCTCCTCCATATTGCATTCACACACAAGGCAAGCTTCTGCGGCTCGTGCACTGACAGCAGCCCCTGGAAACGCCAAGGAAATGAAGCTGTGCATGGGTGAGAACGAATGAGGGCCAGGGACAGGCAACTGAGAATCTGTGCTAAGGAAAAATTGAGATAATATGCTTGGTTAACTGCCTTCTTTCTAGCCCATTCAAAAGAATTATATCATGAAGATGAGCTAAGTATCCCATTAGCTCTATTTTTTATTCTACAATTTCTCTCCCAGCAGTGAAATAGAACTACCAGTGAGCAGGGTTTCTCGCCGTTATTCTCCATACGTGGTTTATTCTTTTACTCCACATGACTCCATCCTGAGGAGGAGCTCAAATTAATAGGGCATTATAAGCAAGATCATTCTAGAAGAAAAGAATGTGGAAGGACTCACATATTTTCCCCTCACTCAAGTCTGACTGAGAGTCTCTGCTCTCCATGTTTCATGCTCAACAGCTCCCTAGATCAAGCAATGTGATTGCATTCAGGGGATTCGCATGTCTCCTAACATAATTTTTTTAAAAAGCATTAAAAGTTGCACTGGTCCTATAACTTGGCCTGTTGCTATACATTTTTGTTTTTCAAGATCATACCAAACTTGGAAGTGACCTTGCTGAGTGTGTGGGAGGAAATGAGACACCACCTGCAAGGGCTTCACAAGGATGCAGTCAGCAAAGGCAAGGGGCTGACACCACTCCTAACCCTGGCTCGCCTCGCGATGCTGCTTCTCCTGGGCTTGTTTTCAGCCACTACCACAGAGATCAGAAAGATTCTGGATTCAGGGCCATTCTATATGGAAAAGGTGTAAGCGAAGCAGCTCATCTTCCGCAGACTGCCTCCTTCTTGAGCCTCTAAACTCCACCCAGTTTCCCCTGGAATGGCCCTGGGGCATGGGGAGTTGGGCTAATGGGTATCACGTGTCTTTAGCCACTCAGCCCTCCGTGGGTCCTAAGCTCTGCTCTCTGTATATTCTCCAAGGTGATGGAAATCAGGAGTCAAAGACCTCTTTGATCGCTTTGGCCATCAGCATCTTGCACAAGTTACTGCGGTCCATAGGGCATCCAGTCACCACAGCAGGTGTGTGGGAGATCGCCCTGGATCTTTTGCCTGCTTGGCCTATGTGGGAGGTCATAAGGAGGCAGCATATCATGTCCCCTGGGGACCACCCTATTGTCTTTGCTGAGAACTCAACCTGACCTGATCACCGGTCACAGCAGGGAGAAAGGTGGGCTACAGCCCAGTTTCTCTTCCTCAGATGAGCTGTGCTGGGACTTCCTCGATAAGCACCTCTGACAAGTCAGTGTAGTTCCACATTGCCTACCAGCCACACATGGTGTGCATGTCCCTTAGCTGACCTACCAGCCATGCATGCATGTTGACCTGCTATGTGATTCAAGGGTCCAGAGAAACAGACTTGTCTGCTAGACAACTAGCGTGTCATTGCTGGGTGGGAGGGCTGTCAGGAGAAGCCCGCCTGCCTTCTTCTTTGTTGGTCTATATAAGTTTGTGCTTGCTTTACAATAAATGGACTCGTTCACCAGACTGTCTCTGGCGGCTACTGCTGCTGCTGCTGCTCAACACCATCACCTCACCCCCTCCGTTGTTTCAGGGTCAGGAAATCCCCAGAAGATGCCTAACACAATGGTGAATCCAAGTGTTCCCACATGGGAAGCCCTCCAGGATCAGCATTCTAGAGAACATTCAGAAAGGGAAACAAATGCTTTTAACTTCACTGGCTGATCCTATCGGTCCTTTTACGTTAGGAGGCCCAAGACATAAGCACACATAAGCCTTTGATTTGTTTTATTAGAATTGAAGAGAAAAAAACTAAGAAATAAAACATCAAGGACCTGCACAGTAGCCTAACAACTCAAGGATCACATATGGGCACCTGTTCATTTTCTGCCTGCTCCATTTTCTATCCAGTGACCTGCTTAAGGTTTGAGAAAGCAGCAAAGAATGGCCTTGGGACTCTGCACCCATGGAGGGCGCCTGGAAGAAGCTCCTGGCTCCTGGCTTTGGATCAGCTTAGCTCTGGCCATTGTAGCAACTTAGGGAGTGAACCAGCATATAGACGATCTTCCTCTCTGTCTCTCTTCATCACTGTAAAATCAGACTTTCCAACAAAAATAAATAAATCTTTTTTAAAAAAAAGGAAATAAAATGCTGATAAAGTTCAACATACCGTCCAGAGCAAAACTGAAACTCCACATTGAGGAAACTTTGAATTCACTATTTGCTGTCTGGTTTTTAAGCTAGCTACCTGTGTGTCCTGTTTCATTTTCCCCTCAAAGATTCAAAACCTTTTATTTGAACGACACATTTGCAGAGAGAAAGAAGGAGCTGCCAACCATGGACTCACCCTCCAAATGGGCACAATATGCAGAGCTGGGCTGGTCTGAAGCCAGAAGCCAGGAGCTTCTTCTGGGTCTCCACAAGTCCTTGGGCCGCCTTTTGACTGCTTTCCCAGGTACGTTAACAGGGAGCGCCATTGGAAGTGGAGCAGCTGGGACTTGAACTGGTAACTATGTGGGCTATCAGCACTGCAGGCAGAGGCTTAAAATACTACATCATGGCATCCACCCTACCTTTATCCTTTTTGCAAAAAATAATTAATTTATTATTCTATGATACACTTCCATAGGTTCATGGATTTTCCTACCCCTCTCCCTATATCCACCCCCACCCACCTCCCTACTGATTTCCCAATGCCATTACAATAATATAGTCCTTCATAAGCAGTCCTAAGTCCATCATTCTGCTATTTAAGTGTATCCTGACATTGTAGGCATGGACAGTGGCAAAGCTCCAATATCCTATTGTTAAAATACATTCAACAACTTCATTAGGAGTCCATCTTTGATTTGTAAGTAAAGAGGCAAGCTGCATTATATCCTCACATCTGTATGTCATAGTCTCTACTACACAGTTACTATACATCCCCTTAAATGAAAACCATAAAACAAAAGCAAGAATAGAAAGAAAAATAGAAAATTTATAAGAACATGAATTTAACTAACATGCTACTGAATGACCAATGTGTCATGGCAGAACTGAAAATCAATGAAGACCAAACAATGCTATTGTGTAATCTATGAATCAGTGAGGAAATTAATAAAAAAAAAACTTTTTTGAATGAATAAAAACAAAAATATCAAACCCCTTAAAGTGGAGAAAAACAGTATTGAAAGGGCTATTGATATAATATTTTACCAGAAGTTTGCCTTATATCAGAGAGAACATATGCTACTTATCCTGTTGGGATTGACTTGTTTCACTGAGCATAATGGTCTCCACATGGGACTATTGTGTTGCAAATGATAGAATTTCATTCTTTTTAATGGCTGAGTAATATTCCATGGAGTAGATGTACCACCATTTCTTTATCCACTCCTCTTTGGATGTGCATCTGGGTGTCTTTGCTATTGTAGATTGTGCTGCTGTAAATACAGGATTACAGATCCCCTTCTCATCCGATTTCATTTCCTTTGGATATATTCCCAGAAGTGGGTCATATGGCAGGTCAATTTTCATTTCTCTTAACACTCTCCATACTGACTTTCATAGTGGTTGCACTAGTCTACACTCTCACCACCTGTGAAGGAGTATATATTTCTCCCCACATCCATGCCAACAGGAATTGTTAGTAGGGTTCTGAATGTGGGCCAGTCTCACTGGAGTTAGTTGGAACCTCAATGTGGATTTCATTTGTATTTCCCTGACAGCTAGGAAGCCTCAGCGTTTTTATTTTGCTTTGTTTTGTTTTTTCATAGAAAAATGGTTAAATTAAAAAACTGACAGCTTATCAGAACTTTGCTTTCTCAGTTCATTTTTATCTAATGTATGATTTCCATATATTTCTTATCTTTTCAGGGTTGCTTTAAAATGTCAAAGAATATCTGATAAGGAAAGATTAAGTCTAGAAGTCAGCACTGAAAAATCTAAGCCTTCATGAGTGAGGACAGAACGAAGCAGACTTGCTTTTCACCTTGCCACAAGTTGTCAGAGCCACAATCCAATAGTTGAAAGTGACTCTTCTTGTGTTCCTCACCATAGGAAGCTATGAGAAAGAGCTACATGGTGACATTTTAATACCTCCAGGGGACTTCTGCAAAAGGCATGCGTATTTAGACATAATTATGTGCATAACTTAAATGTAAAAACATTTTTTTAAATGTATTTTTTTATTAGAAAGATTTACAGAGAAGGAGATACAGAGAAAATTTTTTTTGTCTGCCAATTCACTCTGCAAATGGCCGCACTGGCTGGAGCTGAGCTGATCTAAAGTCCAGAGCCGGGAGCTTCTTCCAGGTCTCCTGCATAGGTGCAGGGTCCCAAGGCTTTGGACCGTCCTCGACTGCTTTTCCTGGCCACAAACAGGAAGCTGGATGGGAAATGGAGCAGCCAGGACAGGAACCGGCATCCAAATGGGATCCTGGTGTGCGCAAGGCAAGGATTTAACCACTAAGCCACCTCACCAGACACTGAAATACTTTTTGTATGATACACAGGACAAAAAAAGAAAAAAGATCCAGTGAGCGTAAAAAAGAGTGAAATTGAGGTCTACATTTCTGGTTTTGAAAAGTTGACTAATTTGGATCCTTTATTTTTAAGTCATTAGTATCTAGTTGACATGTGCCATGTTTGACTTTCTTCACAGCAGTCCTGTGAGAGCAGGAAATCTCAGTACTGGCTACTTGGTTAGATAATTTAATATTAGTTACCACAACAATGAGTAAAAAAGATAACATGTCTTCAAATTTTGCCCATTAGCAATCTGTTACCTACCCAAATAATCTTACTAAGTGTTTTAAACTTCAGGTTTATTTGTTTACTTGAGAGTTGGAATTAGAGGGAATAATGTTACTTTGTTTTTACAACCTGAAAGTGGTTCTGATGCTTGCGTTATGCAGAGGTTGTCGGCTCTTCGTTGTTTAGTTGCACCTGCCAACACTTAACAGTGAAAAAAAGCCAAATGATGCATAACAAAAAGTAAGCCAAATGTTCACCAGCCAATACTCAGGTAGCTTTGCCTGGGGGTGCGTGACTAGACAAAGGTTTTGATTTTACTATACTTTTAAAAAATTCAAAGTTGAATTTTTATTACTCCCATTTTTCACATTTGTACAGTTAAAAGTGTCTCTGTCACTTCTGGTATATTTTTATATATGAGTCCAAAACTTCACATTTTGTTGTTTTCAAATTAAAAAGCACTATTTCACCTTATGAAATGTGTATGAGATCACACAAGCAAAAACATCGGGCTCACTCACACCCTCACGTTTTTATTACTCTCGATAGCAATATATTGCAGATTTACTCCAACTCAAGCAGAGAAATAAATTATTATGTACATTTTGGCACCTTGTTCTGAACAATGAAACACAATATTAAACATTATCACAAATAGTTTCCTCTGAACAACACATAAATCATTTACCATCCTTGTTTGTCTGACTATTGAAAATGACTATAAGATTTAGCTAGCTGTATCTATATCAAAAAGCAATAAAGGCAAAGTCTTGTCTACACTACACTGAATGTATTTTATTTCACAACTTTATTTTTAGTTTGGATTTACGCTGGGAATTGATGGCTTGTGTTCATTTCTCCTGGGTATAAATAAATCTGTATGATAAAAGGAATGTGCATAATGATTGATTCACAATAACTGGGCCAAATGAATGGCTCCAAATGAGTGAGTGTGATGTGGGGCATCTGGTATACCTGTGAGGAGGGCTATACGTTCAAGCATACACACACAAGCACACGACATGGAACTGAAGGTATGGGGACTCATCATGCTGACAGGCAGTGTGGGGACAAGTCATGCTACAATTCCTTGCCAGTGAGAAGCATGAGGCGCAGTCATACAGACTCCAAAATGTGATGAGGGTTGAGAGAAAAAAGCTCCTTAAAAATAGGTTTTCCTAAGGACACCACTGACACTTTACCAACTTGTGGAGAATTATAAAAAAGGTCATAGAAAATAATATATAAGGAATGAAAATGAACAATATTCATAAGATGACATTGTCTATTTATAATATTTATACTTAGCCTTACCATATTTCTATTAAATAGTCTATTATTTTTCCCCAACCTGATCAATGCATCAAACAGTAAACTTCATTAAAAATATCTGAGAAACCAGAATGGACCAGTTTCCACTGAATAAAATAATTTACTGGATAAATATGATGTTCCTGAGGGCGTGGCCAGAACTGCCAGCTTCACTTGGTCCATCACGCACAGTCAGGGTCTCCTCACATCACTGAAGGCATTCTGCAGCTCAGGAGAGATCACCAACTCACAGTGACACAGACTAGACCTGCAAAGCTGACTGCTGGACGGGGTCAGCCAGCCTGTCGGGGTGCCAGGTGGCAGTCCATGAACTGAAGTGCCGAACACAGACAGGACGTACAGTTCCCTGCGAGTTGACCATTAGGTGGCTACACCAACAAGCAGATGCTAAAAATGAGAGACATGGAAGACTCCGTATTCCAGAGGAGAAGGTTTCATAGCAATTTGGCTCTAAGTAATGAAGACATCTAATATGAGAGAAAGGACAATTGTAAAATCTTCAAGAGGAATAAAATAGCTTAAAACCTATTGACAATAGTATCAATCTATGTGAAATTACTGCTTGAATATCTGTGATGGAAAAAAATTCAAGAAGCCTCTCCAATTCTAACCTGAAGAACCCTACACATGATTTCAACACAAGCAATCACGGGTTATTGAAGATGATTATGCTCAAAGGTGCTGCACCTACTTTTTTCACAAAACTGTGTGTAAGGTTCCCTTAACTTCCTTGGAATCTATCTTTCCCCAAGTCATTTATGGAAAAGATGAATATAATATCATGATCTTGTTTCTTTCAAATACTTGTCAGCACTCAAAACTTAGTTACCAATTACGGTCTTTTACTTCAAATATCTCAAATATCATGAAAAGATTTCTATTTCAACACTCAAAGCAGGGGCAACATGTCATTCGATTTAAATGACATTACCAAGTTCTGAAACATTTTTAAAGTATCTTTTTTAAAAATATTTATTTTTATTTGAAAGGGAGGATTGCAGAGAGGAGAGAAAGAGACACCCTGCATGTCGGTGCACCTCCCACATGGCCACAGCAGCCATCTGGACAGTGAACCAGTGAATGGAAGTTCATCGTCAATTCTTCTCCCTTTAAACTTAGCTTTGCAATACAAGCAAGTAAGCAAGCAAGCAAGAGCGAGCAGACACGAACTGGTGCCCACATGGGAGGCCAGCAGCCAGGCTGAGGCTTAGCCTACCAAGCCACACAGCCAGTCCTAAAGTATCTTTATTTTGAAATAATTTAAAGTTTTAGTTTTCGAAAAACAAATATAAATAGGCCCTGTGTACTCTTTTTCTAGCTCCCCACATCTAGCTCCCTCTTCATAACCACAAACAACGTAAACACTGTAAAGTCAGCCTTGGTATAAGACGATCAGCATCAGTCTGGACTTCAAGATAACCACACCAGTCCTTCTGTGCACTCATTTCCTGTGGGGCCGCGTGCATACTGTGGTGTCTTGGCACTTGAATGTTTGAGTGCTTACCACTGTAATCAAGATACAAACCCTGGATCACTTCAACTAAGCTCCTGTAACAGCCACAGCCTTTATCCAGCTTTAGCCCGCGTGGTCAGTGTTTTGCTGTTCACCTCTGTAATTTGTTATTTAAAGGATGACACATGAGCAGCCTCACAGCATGTAAACCATACTGGCCTCCCTCCTTCAGTACAATAACCTTGAAATACATTCAAGTTGTGTGTCCGCAGTATTTATGTGATTCTACCTTCCTATTTTCCTTAAATATTACATCTTTTGTCAAGCCCCCATAAAACTGCAAGTAGTAGGAACTACATCCTAGTATCATAGAATAAAGTTGTACACAGGTGATTATATGGGCCTGGAAAGTTAGTCCTCACTCAGGTCCAAGTGAGTTCTGTGTTTATGTATAAGATACTTGCTTTAAAAGGTTAAGTTCGTAAATTTCTATATCAAATGTCTACTGAACACATGCCATATGCTGTGACTGTGACGTCTATTAAAAGGAGAACTTCCTCCCTCCTCGTGGATCTAAGAGCCAAGAGCGAAGAGAATGATGAAGACTCAGGTAGCCTCTTTTAAGAAAGTGACATCTGCGCTTGTCTCTGAATGCTGGGTGTAATTAATTAAGTAAAAATTTTGCACAGAAAAAGCCAGTAACACTTGACAGGTGCCCGAGGAGTAGAGAGCTCTGTGCCATGACTGAGAGGCGATCGTTGGGTACATGGTGTACAGAGCAGTGCGGGGGCGCGGAGAGAGACGAGACGTGGTCTGGAGTCACACAGGCATCTCTGGTTGTAACTGGTCTCGATTCTCCAACAGATGGAATACTCGTAACAACAGAAAGTCGTTAGCAGGTGTAAGGCTCACTGATCATCTCTGGAGGATGGCACGGAGGCAGAGCAGGTACAAGGGAAACACACAAACTGTCTGGAGAGGCGGGCTACCTCCTCTCTGATAGGTTGGACTAGCCCGAGGGAGAGGCCCTGCCCGGCGCTAGCCTGTGCCTTCAGGCAGGTTTGCCAGGGGCACACACATTGGGCATTGGCTTGACATTCCTGGACCATGAAAGCCAGAATTCCATGTCATTGAAATAACTGCTCCCGCTCATACACTGCCCACCAAGTTAGTGTTGGCTGATAGGAAAGAGAATAAGTATGTTCAGATCTCTTCCTCACAAGAACATTTGATTCATTATGCCAATTAGAAACATCCATGGGCCCAATGCGGTAGCCTAGTGTCTAAATGCTTCAGGATCCCAGATGGGTGCCAGTTCTAATTCTAGCCCTGCTTCCCATCCAGCTGCCTGCTTGTGGCCTGGGAAAGCAATCGAGGAGAGTCCAGAGCCTTGGGACCTGTGGGAAGGAACAGAGAGACTCTTCATCGCAAGTCACAGCTGCACAGAGCATGGCTGAAGGAGAGCTGGCCCACCAGCCTGGGAGGAGGGGCACGGCTGAAGGAGAGCTGGCCCACCAGCCTGGGAGGAGGGGCACAGCCGAAGGAGAGCTGGCCCACCAGGCTGGGAGGAGGGGCATGGCTGAAGGAGAGCTGGCCCACCAGGCTGGGAGGAGGGGCACAGCCGAAGGAGAGCTGGCCCACCAGGCTGGGAGGAGGGGCACAGCCGAAGGAGAGCTGGCCCACCAGCCTGGGAGGAGGGGCACAGCCTAAGGAGAGCTGGCCCACCAGGCTGGGAGGAGGGGCACAGCCTAAGGAGAGCTGGCCCACCAGGCTGGGAGGAGGGGCACAGCCTAAGGAGAGCTGGCCCACCAGGCTGGGAGGAGGGGCACAGCCTAAGGAGAGCTGGCCCACCAGGCAGGGAGGAGGGGCATGGCTGAAGGAGAGCTGGCCCACCAGGCTGGGAGGAGGGGCACAGCCTAAGGAGAGCTGGCCCACCAGGCAGGGAGGAGGGGCATGGCTGAAGGAGAGCTGGCCCACCAGCCTGGGAGGAGGGGCACAGCCTAAGGAGAGCTGGCCCACCAGCCTGGGAGGAGGGGCATGGCTGAAGGAGAGCTGGCCCACCAGGCTGGGAGGAGGGGCACAGCCGAAGGAGAGCTGGCCCACCAGGCTGGGAGGAGGGGCACAGCCGAAGGAGAGCTGGCCCACCAGCCTGGGAGGAGGGGCACAGCCGAAGGAGAGCTGGCCCACCAGCCTGGGAGGAGGGGCACAGCCTAAGGAGAGCTGGCCCACCAGGCTGGGAGGAGGGGCACAGCCGAAGGAGAGCTGGCCCACCAGGCTGGGAGGAGGGGCATGGCTGAGCGCACTGAACAGAATCAGACCTGTGTTTCAGTCTACGATTGTTAGATAAATCTCCACCAACATCAGTGGTAAGGCTGAGACACACACAGAAATAATGGAGAGTATTTTTAAGAAAGCTAAATAATCATGGATAAAACTCAGAACAAAATGATTGATAATGAACATGTTATTTTTGTGACTTCTGAGATGACTGCCTTTTAAGATTTCCCAAGTTAAGAAGAAAATGCTATTCATTTCTAGCCAATAACCTCACAGCAAAGCATGCCGCCCGGCCCCCACCCCACCCAGAGGCCATGGCTCTCTTCACAGCGTCCTCGGTCTCCCGCCAGAGTTCAAGGACATCAGGCATCCCGTACCCTGACAGCTCAGGGCTTCCAGCGGACACAAGGCAAGCTCTAAACACACAGCATTGTACCAGGTAGGAGAGGCTGTCCTGGGGGCACGTGGGGGTGGAAGCCAGGCTGCCACTCGGCGCCCCTGGCTGCAGACTATGCGACTACTCGGCTTCAGAGAGCGGAGGTGCTGTGCTGGACTGAAAGCCCCTGTGTGCAGACTGTGGCCTCTGAGTTCTTACTCACAGCAGGACGCGCAGGGGCTCGGACATAGTTGGAACTCAATTATACTTTATTGCATAAATTACTAATTTTATTGATTTATTACAGCCATGGAATGAAATTATCCTTCCCTGATGCTTTTATGTTCTTCAAAGAACCTGATACCATAATCACTTATCCACACTTCAACTTCAGATGGATTGCATTCAAGTTCATTTCTACTTCTCAATTACCAATTTCTGTAAGACAATCATTCTTTGAAGACTATTAATATTGTCACACTAATAAGTGGCAAGGCAATCATGCTGAAATGAAGGTAATTTAAGGATGCAACTATGAAAGAATAACCCTACAATCAAGTAAAATATTATTACATAGTCAGCCTTAAAACTCCTTAAAAAAAAACAGCTGAAATCAAGACACATCCCTAAAGAAGAACAATTTGGTTCTCCAATGGGTTTATTTGGTTAGCCTAGATTTATGCATAAAGACTGCACCATAATCTTCTACAAAAATTATTTTTAAGAAACATCTGTTATTTGTTAGGAAATACAGAACTAGACATTAACTATCACTTATAGACTTTAGATACCATATAGAAAGGTAATAAATTATTAGAAATTCTAAATGTTTGAGGGAAGTCCACTTTTACATGCAGAAAGCCCAGTTTCACAAAAATCTTTTTCTGCAAGCCTGCTCATGCTGTACTGTATGAAGTGGCTTCCTTTTTCTTCTTTTTAGGCTTCAAAGCAACCTTCCTGGCTAACCTACACAATGACTGGATTCACTGCACTCTGATGAGAAGAGCCACAAGCTGCTGGGAGCCCGCGGCTCCTGTTCGTCTCCAGTGCAGAGCTTCTTTTGGCAGCAACTCATGCAGAGACAAGCACTGCTCTCAGGATCCTCCAGCTACGGAGGGACAGGCCACAGCAGCTCCCATCACAGGCATCCAATTCCTTCTTATTACCAGCTTCCCAGCTAAGCTTTCTTTCTCCCTCATTTTCAGGAATGTAACTGGAGAATTGCATCCGAACCCCAGGTAGGCTTGGCCAATCCATTTCCCTGGGGAAGTTGTAGGGTCAGGTGCACAGACTGTCCTTCCAGCAAACTGGGTTTATGAGGCCCTCTCTTGGCAAATTGTGGTAAATATCTTGGTTATTCCAAAGAGTGATTTCGGATAACAAAAGGTGAGAAATGATGACCACAATGGCGTGGGGGAGGGCGTCCTTCAAAGCGAATGTCCGCTGGAGAGTGTGGAGCACTCTCGTCCTAGTGTGGAGGACAGTAAGTGTGAAATAAAAGTTACCAGTCACAGACACAGGGAGGCATCTATTATGCTGAATTTTGTGCAAACATAATAATGAAAATGTGTTTGGAATGTATAGTGGTCAAATTCCACACCTGCTTCATTTGGATACGTCTACACTCTGATTTTTTTTTTTTTTTTTTACTTCAAGGTGTAAAGGACAATCTTTTCTAACTACTTCAGGAACAGCTGGGGGTTGTACAGAGGGTTAGAGAAAGCTCAGTGTTCTGAGGCAGGGGATGGCTCGTGTGGTTTCACCTGTGTCCCCCAGATGAAAACATCCTGTGTCCAGAATCCGCCGCAAACACACAGCCTCTACCAGGGCGAAGGAACTCCCACACCTATACCCTTGAATCTGAGCTCTGAGCCAGCAGGTGGCCCCGGCCAGTGGCAGGACCAAAGCTCATCTACAGTCTTACAGTCACTGTCACTGATTTAAAGTCTGCAAATTTAATGGCTAATGAGATACCTGCTGTTGTCACACGCCTATTACCTCTTTCACCTGATTAGTCAAAGAAAGATGCCATATAACAGATAGTGTGAATGGGTTTTGCTTCCTTCTTCAAAGCAGCCAATCTATATAGGATGCAACACTGGGCGGAGGGGTGGGGATCCAGACCCAATCCTTGGCAACACCACCAAATCTCTATTCCAGTTTTGTCTTGCCTCCCACCTTCTACCCATTCTGAATCAAGGACCACTTCTTCAAAATCCAAAATGTGCAGACCTCTCTCAGGTGAGAGTCTACCCAACATGTGAGCACAGTGAATTTCAGGTGTGGCCGCCACCTCCACTCTGCTAATTGAAGGCACTTTGGTAAAATCATACTTGAGGATAACCAGCACAGTTGTATCCTCTCATGACCACCTCTGTGCAGGTAAGAGGTGGTGTCCACTATCCACCCTGACTCAGGTGTGCACTCATTTCTAGTAGGGGTCCATCCAAGTGGAACAGGAGGAACAGAGAGGGAACCTGTGCAGAGAGAGCAGAATGTCACTGCCCTCACAAAGCCGCAGGATGAAGGCAGGATCAGAGCATCCGCCCAAGGAGCAGCAGCACCAACAGGGTGATCACCAAGCGAGCTGAGGCTCAAGGGAAACCTGGCACATGAGCCGAGGCTCATCCTCTATGTCCCTTGCAGAAACAATCCTGGCAACCTGAGACCATCGCTGTGCAAACATTCCCCAACCCCCAGTGATTCTCCAACATCAATGTCCATAGAAATCACCTGAGGACCTAACACAGCCAAGTCCCACTCAGTCATCAGGAAAACCTTGACAGGCATTTTCATCAAGTGCATCATGAAGTCAAGCTGTATCCTTAGAAAGCAACACGGGTCGTGCACCCAGGCTTCAGGATAAGCCAATTTAGTGGATGGGCAAAGAATAAAATGGACTGCCCGTAGTCCAATCACAGCAGGAGAACTTGGACTGCCAAAGACAAGCAGCCTGAAGGCCAAGCCCCCCGACAGGGCAGAGGTCTCTCGGCACCTCTCCCAGCACCACCCACGTGAGCAGCAATGCATGTCCTATTTAACAATCCAGATTCTGGCCTCCTGCATCATTAAGATACTAGATACTAAGTGGGAATTAAGTACGAAGATTCATTTTTACAGTGAAGGACAAACATACGCTGACACATAAGTGTTATCTACCCCACACTGCAAAATAACCAACCTGAGAGGTCCGGAAAATTTAACATAATCTAGTGAAATGAAAAACAGAAAGTAGTACCTGTACTTGGGAAGGCTGGTCCAAGCTCCATGGAGACGAGTACCCAGGAGAGTGGAACCTGCGAAGGCTTACAGCGGCCGAGAGAAAGCAGGAGCGGCATCCCTAGGCAGGGCCATGGTAAGAAGACCATTCCCCTCCCCCCCCCCCCCGTTTCCACTTCCTTTTAAAAGGAAAGGGGTGGGAGACTAATTGGATATGCACACGAGGTGTTGTCTTAGCATGCCTCCTGCTCCGGGAGGTGTCTGGTGTATCCTGGGCAGGTGGCCATGCCTCAATTTTCAAGCAGGCAAGAGTCGCAGCTGACCTGAGTTAGCTTCCTGCCTGTCTACGCCACATCACACAGAGAGGGAAGACAATCAAATCACCTGGTCATATCCAACTGGGGTGGCTCTAAGACAGAACACTCTCCTTGTGAGTGTGAAACAATGAGGCAGCCAATTCTGTCCCATTGTGCTCACTTACCAGTTCACTGATGGGAAACTTCAAGGCAAGTTCAAGACCTGACCTAAATGAAGAACAAGGCGCTCTGCAGTCCCCAATCTCTCGGCAAGGTGTCAATTCCTGCCAAGCTGTTTCCTAATTCCCTGGGCGCCATGCATATTTATTCTCCCAAGCATTCTGATTGGCTGCCAAGAGCTAAGACTTGCTAAAATAGTATCATCTGCTTTTCTTCCAGCTCAAAAATGGAAACATATTTTTATCACCTTAATATGTAACTAGTTCATCATGAACTGTTTTTGTGTTTTTCAGAGTGCATCAGTCAAAGCAGTTATTTCAAAGTTGATCTCCATAAAGTAAAATGTCTGCGACTCACTTTATTTGTTGTGTTTTATAAACAAGCAAATGAACTCAGCTAACTTAAGTAAGGCCACACAGCTAAGTGCCATGAGCACTGACACCCGTGAGCAGGAGGTGCTAAAGTCATCATGAAGTTCCTGGAAGCAACACAAGGAGGTCCACAGCAGAGCCACCAGTGTCCAGGTCTGAAGCAGAGATGGCCAGCTGGACCCAGGGCATTCTCTCCAGGCTTCTGTCAACTGTCAGCTGAAAATGGCGGCCATCCAAGGACCTGGGATCCAGGGTGGTCCATGGAGGTATGGAGGAGTGGGTACAAACATCCCTCTTGGATATCGCAGTGGGCAGTGGACATTGAGTGTGTTTCCAGTTGTTTCTCTGCAGTGATGCAGAGCAATCAAAGTGGTCCAAATCTCAAAGATCATTTTGGGATTTTAGGAAGAGAACTGGTCACATCCTGGTCCAAATTTGAGGCTGACGATTAAGAAAGTTCTTTAAAGAAGCCTGGAGAGCAGTCTGTGGTGTAACGGGTTAAGTTGATGTCTGTGGAGCAGGCATGGTCACTGGTTTGAATCCCACCTCTTCACTTGCCTGTTTCACTTCCCACCCAGCTCCCTGCTAACGTGCCCAGGAAAACAGCAGAGTATGGCCCAAGTGCTTGGGCCCTTGCATCCAAGTGAGAGTCCTGGAAGAAGTTCCTGTCTCCTAACTTCAGCCCAGCCCAGCCCTAGTCATTGCATCCATGTGCAGAGTGAACCAGTGAAGGGAAATGCGCTCGCGCTCTCTCTCTCTCTCTCTCTCTCTCGCTCTCGCTCTCGCTCTCGCTCTCGCTCTCGCTCTCGCTCTCGCTCTCTCTGCCTTACACACACACACACACACCAGGCTTTTAAAAAAAAAGAAACATGGACTGAAATGGTAAAAGAGATAAGTAGTTACTACCACTGTTTTGCTATTTCACTGCTGGGGAAAAAGAAACCAAGTCTAACTAACATGAATCAAATATTTTCTGTTGCCTTCTTTAAAATGGCCTTCTGTAACTTTTGTAGTGTTCACAAAACGATTTTGAAATAAACATATCTCTCTTGATTTTATACATACAGTGAAACTTGGAATGGTAGTATTACTTGCACAGGATTACAACACATTTAAGCAGACCTCAAAGTCAAGCAAACAGCAGACAAGAATAAAGGGAAAGGTGTGTGTCTTATTTTCCATCGGCTCTCTTACATTCAGAAGGTACGGCAGCATCCGTTACAGGGAAGACAACGTGTTAACTGTATCAACTCAGCATATCTGACAAAACGTCGATATTCTTTCCAACATATCTGCGTGCCTCATCAGGAATGTTTCCTTTCCCCATTTCTGCCCTAGATTATACATTCTAATGACCAAACTGTCTTCTATCCTAAGGGCTTAAAGTGGCTGCCAAGTCCCAGCTACACAGGTCAAGTATGTGCTCCAATAGGTCACTGTTATTTCACTCATATTGTGCTTCGAGTGGCAGAGGCGTGCAAGAGCAAGCAAGAGGAGCCACAGCAGTGTGCGCCAGGACTCTGCTGCCTAGAGATGTACACCACTAGTCATGCACTCAACTATTATCTGCCGAGCACCTACCGTGTGCAAAGTATCAGGCAGGATGCTGGTGACACACATACAACATAATCATCAACTCTTAGCAGCTCTTACAACTGGCTATTTCAAAACAGGTCTCTAAGGGTTCGCAATCATTGAACACAAATCTCAGCAATTTATTTTTTGCATTCTTGTCTTATTTTTGTTACCATAAGCAAAACGTATTTCATATATTTCATAGATACCTCTCTAAGATTCTCATACTTACCACCTCCCCTCTTCCCTTCTTTAAGTCCCTCCCAGTAGTCTCTACCATTTGGACTCTAATTATTCATAACTACAATCATTACAAGCTTCCATGGTTGAAATGAAACTCCAAAATTCAGCATGGTCACTATGCAAATGACCACCTAATTGAAGTGCACCCATCATATTTAACAGCCATGGGGCTTTGGGCGAGATAGTTGAGCTCCTCAGATCCCTCATTCGTAAGACAAAGATAGCAACAGCACATCCTTCAAAGGCTCAGCGTCAAGACTGAGACAGCTCATGTCCAACAAGTACTTGGACCAACTGTCTTGAGCAACGAACACACAGAGAATGTAATTTTCCATCGCATGCTCTGAACCTGTATTCTGACATGGAGTACTTTGTAAAAGTGTTCCTTCTATTGTAGAAGGATGCCAAGAATCTAGAGGTAAACAGGGATAAAATTTAGTCTGAGAACAATGGAGTAAGCAAACAGCAAGTGGCCCAAATCAGAGCATTTGAGTCACGAAGGAAGATGGGAGGAAAAGTAGGACTGTTTGGCATGCAATTGACAAAATGAGTAACCTGGGACACATTGATGATATGGCAAGAAAAACACTACTTTTATAAGAAAAACATGGATTTAGAACTGCCAAGAGACACTCATATCCAAAATACCAGAGGACCATTGTCCAAACATGTCACGACTTAAGTTTTGTCAGTGAATGTAAATTCTACCAAGATAGGATTCATGATTCTAGGACCAAAGAGAAGGGAAGTTAGTAAGAACCTCTTATTTCATCATTATCATGTGTGTGATTACGAGGCGGGATGAGAGGCAGAGAAATGTTGCTGATGAAGTGTTAAGTTATAGCTGGATGCGAACGAGGAGTTCTCATCTCTCAGGAGGGTGGCCATCAATAATGACAATGTTCTACCAATTTCTCCTCAAAAAAGGAGACAGACTGTGAGGGTTGATACCATGAACTAAAGCAGGTGCTTGAGGAAAGGACTGTGTCCACCTTGACCTGAACAATAAACAACATACACATATGCATAGATTGAAACATCACATGCATAATTTCCATGTGCCGCTTAAAAGTAGAAAAGGATTATCTATGAAGCAAAGTTGAAGACTAGATTATGGTGATGCCATTTAAATTAAAAATATAAATACAGACAGATTTATTTTACATATAATATGGTATGAGAGAAAGGACATGGAAGAATTATGGTGTCATAAGCCTCACCCAAACTCCTTTGAGAGTTACAACTTTCTGTGTGATAGGTAGGATTATTAATAGATACTTAATCAGGAGCATATTTAAATATTGTTTCAGAGAGACAAAAAAGCAAAGATTTAATTTTCAATGATAGGTAAAAAAGAACAAGGAAGAGGTGGCTGTGGACTCGTCTTGCCTGTGTTGAAACTAACTAGACTCCTACACAGAAAGTCGTATAATTAATCCTCAATTCCACTACCACTCAATGGCGAATACTAAACAAAATACAGTGGCATCATAAAACAGTACTCAGCAATAAAAAGCAATGCGCTGGAAGAATCTATAAAAGTACGTTGAGTACAAAGACAAAATCAACCCCCAAACGTTATATGTTGTGTGATTCAATGCCTACAGCAGTCACTAAAGTACCGGCTTACAGACACACAGCACATAGTAGTGGCGGCCCTGGGTTAAGGCGGGTGTGCCTGAGAACACGGCAGATCTTGACTGGGTGAGAGCACCCTAAATCTTAAAGATCAATGTCAACATTCTCACGATTATACTCTACTGTGATACTAAAGATGTTACTTCAAAGATCCAAAGAATTATTCATTTAAAAATCAGTTTAATGTAAACTACAAATGAGGCAAAGCATGAAGATGAAAGCAGTGCTCCCAGGGCTGGAATCAGGATTGCTGAATCTTGTCCCTCTGTTGTCTGCCCATCTCACGCCTTGACCGTCAGCACGTAGCACCAAAAGAAAGTAACGAAGGGCTGCACCTGAATATACAATTGTGTTTTCCTTTTTCATTTCAAGTTCATTGAACATATTCATTAAAACAGTGAGATTATCTCTTCAGAGAGATAAAACAGAACGTCCAGTAAAACATGTAGCAGTTAAAATATCAGCATCTTTAGTTCATTTACCCCAATTAACTTCGGGTAAGTTAATTAAGGCAGCATCGCTGGTAGACCAAGTCCAATCTTCAAGAGTCTATTTCTTCTTTCCTCCCTCCATCGCCAGGAAAAGACCTTGAGGCCTAAAATAGACACCAATTACTCCACACCTTCGCCCCTCGCTGTTCAAAGCAGCACATAATGTTCTGATGGCGACCCCCATTAACACAGCTCATTAAAGTCACTCAGAATGAATGGGCTCATAGGAACAAGGAATTTGTGTTCAGGGCTCAGGGTTAAGCATAAATAAATAGGAACAGGTCTATAAAATAAGGGTTCCATTGCTAATATCAGCATTAGTCCTATTAAAATAGAAAGTGATATGCTCTAACAACCATGTCCAACAGGAAGGACGCACAGCAGAGTCTGTCATTGCAACAGGCGGAAGACACACGACTGGTTTTTAATAGAGCTGCTCAATTAAGAACAGTGTAAGAAAAGAAAGCCACAGCAGCAAACGTCTTAAATGTGAAAACAAACATCCTAAATGCAACAGACTCATCAAGGTAAAACAAATAAGCAAAGGTAAAATTGTACAACAAATGAGTTTATCCCAGGAATCAAATGTTGACTTATCAGTTAAAGGTATCCTACATAAAGAGACACATAACTGCATTTCACACACACACACATCCAAATTCATGTTTAATTTGTACACAGATGTGCAGTCCCAGACAGTTGCACACTTGCACACACAGATGCACAAATGTACACATGTGTCACTTGTTGGTGCGTTACAGCCAGAACCTTTCTTTTTCTTTTTTTTTTTTAAAGATTTTATTGTTATTGGAAAGCCGGATATACAGAGAGGAGGAGAGACAGAGAGGAAGATCTTCCATCCGATGTTTCACTCCCCAAGTGAGCCGCAACGGGCCGGTACGCGCCAATCCGATGCCAGGAACCAGGAACCTCTTCCGGGTCTCCCACGTGGGTGCAGGGTCCCAAAGCTTTGGGCCGTCCTCGACTGCTTTCCCAGGCCACAAGCAGGGAGCTGGATGGGAAGTAGAGCTGCCGGGATTAGAACCGGCCCATATGGGATCCCGGGGCTTTCAAGGCGAGGACTTTAGCTGCTAGACCACGCCGCCAGGCCCACAGCCAGAACCTTTCAAAAACCCAGCTTAAAAAAGAAATGCAAAATACAAAACAATACTCTTAGAAAGACCTGTTGTGTTTAGAAATGTACACAGAACCAAAATAAAGGAATAGATATGCTGTGACTTCACAAAGTGCATAGACAGCAGAATTTTTTTTTTAAAGATTTATTCATTTTATTACAGCCAGATATACAAAGAGGAGGAGAGACAGAGAGGAAGATCTTCCATCCGATGATTCACTCCCCAAGTGAGCCGCAACAGGCCGGTACGCGCCAATCCGAAGCCGGGAACCAGGAACCTCTTCCGGGTCTCCCACGTGGGTGCAGTGTCCCAAAGCATTGGGCCGTCCTCAACTGCTTTCCCAGGCCACAAGCAGGGAGCTGGATGGGAAGTGGAGCTGCCGGGATTAGAACCGGCGCCCATATGGGATCCCGGGGCTTTCAAGGTGAGGACTTTAGCTGCTAGACCACGCCGCCGGGCCCGACAGCAGAATTTTAAAGATATTTATTTGATGAAAAATTTTTCAAAGCCATGCATAGTTCTTCCCGTTACACTCATTCCCCATGAACTTTGGAAGCCAGCTTGCGCTTCACCTGTGTTCATAGGCACACATGCAAGGTCTTGTGCATCCACTTAAATAATTCACAAATGAAACTTAGAAATGCTATTAGTCAAATTCTGGAAGGATACATTTCCACTCTTGATCAATTTTCTTTGAAGAGTCGGAATCTGACAGCAGTTTGGCCAATGGGAATGTCATGGTATACATGTTTTATCTTCTGGCTAAAATAAAATGAGCACATAATATTTATGTTTTTAAAAAAGAACCAGTGATGAGGAAGTCAACTCCGAATGTGAAACAGCTTAGCAATGTTTTCGCTCGTCTATTTCCTTTAAAAATGCTAAGGGAAATGAGCCAATCCCAAAAGGTTAAATACCACATGTCTGCCTTAATTTAAGATGATATGATGTTATGTATAACATGTTATGTTTTGAATGTTATATGTTGTGTATAAACTAAAATTGAAGTATAGGTGAGGTGGTCACAGAAGGTGGCTGGGAACCCGCATTTACTTTTAGCATATTGGTTACTCATTACTATGTCAATTAATTCCATAATGATGTAAATTTTTGCTGATGGTATGTTGGAGCTTTCAATTGACTGGGATGATACTCTGCTGGCTCTGTCATCAGACCAGAGAGGGTATACCTAAGAAGCCGTTGAACTTGACGGGACAATAAGATGCTGGACTCTATGTTTGGTATACGCTTGCAATGGGGAAATCTCAACTGAACTTGAGCTGTGGTTATGCAACAAGGTGGAGGAATCCACCATGGTGGGAGGGTTTGGGGAGGGGTGGGGAGAACCCAAGTATCTATGTAACTGTGTCACATAATACAATGTAATTACTGAAGTTAAATAATAAATAATAATAAAAAAAAGTATTGACAAGAACACAACAATATGGCTAAGGTGCCGAATGAGGAGCTAAGGCAGGAAGTGTGGAGATGTCTTCCTCACTCAGGCATGGCAGCATCCTGTCTTCCTGCTTGGCCCGCACATCCCAGCAGCACGGCAGGCAGGACTTCCTTAAACAGCAATGGGAAAAATAAGGCAGCCTCAAGAATTAGTGACAGATTTTTCATTCCACAAACTGAACAGACCCTTATTTCTGTTCCCAAACCCTCTTACCAGTCTCTTTACTACTCTGATTACACACTCTTGTCTTTGTAGTTGACATATTTTGCTTGAATGGCTTTTTTTCTGGTTTTATTTTCTGGCATGGAAGAATTCTACGCAGATTTGTAGCTGAAAAGTCTGTTTCCTTTCATAAGTACTGATGGTTTTCTTCTGGAAAACACTGTCTCTGCCAGCATGGACTGAGGCATTCTGCATTTCCTCGCTGAGTGAGGCTCCGTTCTAGTCTCTACCATGCTCTTCTCCAATCCATGTCATGGATATTACATGCCTGTGTCAGAAGCAAATGAGGCAGAGCCGCTAAGCTGTTAGTAACACCCCCAGAAACTCCAGTGAGCTTGATAAGTTTAGATCAATCATCAGACTTCTTTTCAGTGTAACTTAAAACATTCTCAGTGGGATTTGCTGTTTTTAAATAAAATATGAAAATCTGACTTATAATAACAATTTACAAGTAAATAGCAAATGGAGGAATAGAAGGTAAAATTACCACTCAAAATACAAGATGGTTATTAAACATACATGTATAAATCTTCAAACACCCTAAGTTTACATGCAGAATTATACAGTCCTGCACCACATAATGATATTTCTTCCTTTTTTTTAAAGATTTATTTTCTTTTTTATTGGAAAGGCAGATATACAGAGAGGAGAAGAGACAGAGAGGAAGATCTTCCATCCGTTGATTCACTCCCCATGCGGCCGCAATGGCCGCAGCTGAGCTGATCCGAAGCCAGGAGCCTGGAGTCTCTTCCAGGTCTCCCAAGCGGGTGCAGGGTCCCAAGGCTTTGGGCTGTCCTCGACTGCTTTCCGAGGTCACAAGAGGGAGCTGGATGGGAAGTGGGACCACCAGGACACAAACAAGCATCCATATGGGACCCTAGTGCATGCAAAGCAAGGACTTTAGCCACTAGGCTACCGCGCTGGGCCTCACATACTCGTACTTCAATAACTGATGCTACATGTCACCCAGCAACAGCCCGGGGGCTGATGTGTACAGGTGCACACATAGTCAAATCACATGTTCTCAGACCATATCCCCCTTTGTAAGGACTGTATGACTGCAAAAAGGACATAATATAAACATGATCAGTTTTATTTCAGAATGCCTTTCTAAACTGATCATTTTTGTCAGCAACGATCCACTTTTTCAACACAATTAGTCTAATAACAATAACCTTTTATAAAACCAAGAGAGATTATGGAATTGATCACTATTTGTGAAAACGGCAGGTGCAGACAGCCTTCCGGTTTACAGGCTCATAGAACCACCCGACAGAGAAAAATCCACGCTCAGCCTCAGAGTGGCATCTGGCAGCGTCTCTCCTAGTCACTTGATAAAAGCTAAATGACTAGATGCTCAAGTTATTACATACCAAATATCCAGGATTTTTTTTACTTCCAAATAAGGATTGATTATAAATCACTCTGAAGGTCAGGGCCCGGCACGGAGGCCTAGAGGCTAAAGTCCTCACCTTGAATATGCTAGCATCCCAATATGAACACCAGTTCTAATCCTGGCAGCCCCACTTCCCATTCAGTTTTCTGCTCGCTGCCTGCTCATTATTATCAATGATTATTGATTATTCAATTATTTAATCATCATTATTATTCAATCACATATTATTTATTATCAATTATAGTAATTGATTAAAATAATCAATTATTATGCTGGACTGTCTGACATTGTCTGTACCAACAATGTCAGGGTACACTTAAAGAGACTGATGGGTTATGATTCCTTATGAAGGACTACACCATTGTAGTAAAATGGGGAAAATCTGTTGGGGAGGTGGGAGTTTTGGGGGGAATCCCAGCCTATACAAAATTGTACCACATAATTCAAAATTCAAAATAAAAATATACTAAAAAACAATCAACAGCATATGTTTAACTTACTACTCTTCCCATCTCATGAGCAAAAACAGACGCATGAGCAGCAAACCGTGAGTTCATGATGGGGATCTAGGTTTCCATGGGTGTAGCATGTTGTTTGAAAATCAATCTTGCATCTATTTTTTTTACCCAAAAGCATCTACCTGATTAAAAACCAGTTGCTATTGAGAACAAAAACAACTGTTTACCAAATCTGTCCAAAAGCAAATAAATATCTACGTAATAAAAATACTGTAAAGACTTTAAAATGAAGGAAGAACTGACCCTTCTCACGCTGCCAGCACTCCCACCTGCATCAGGTCGACCAGATCAGCCATCATGGCCCATCTCCAAGTGCATGGGTTCAGGCCCTGGGTCCTGCTGATGCTGACCCCAGGAGCTGGTGGTGGAACTAACTGGGACCCTGGCTTGAGTTCTCAGCTCCCAGTTTCTACTCCAGTTTGGGGGTTTTCGGGTAAGTGAAACATTGAGTGGAATTAATCTGTCTCTCTCTCTCACGCCCACCCTACCTCCAACCACCAAAACAAATAAAGTCCAACATTGCCTCTGTTTTCACATCCACTCCAATTCAGTGCATTTTCCTCATTCTATTTTTGCTATATTCCAATTTATTCCTTTCCTTATTCAATTTTCCAGTGACTTCTTGCTTGCTGTGATTAATATTGTTTCATTAGAGGAATTGAAAAAATAAATCTTCACTTACATTAGATTAAATGCAAACTTCACTTCTGCGATCTTAACATTAGATTGGACACAAATTTTCTTTGAAAACACAACCACAAGCCAACATTTCTGAAATCCAAAGGTAACCAAAAATCAAACCTATGATCTTAGACATTGTTAAAGGTCTAAGTTTTAGTCCTGAATGTATTTGAAGAGTAATCAAAAAGGAGCAAATAATTTAAAAATTCTAAATTGTGTTGATACAATTTAGTATGTGTTTTTTTTAAAGATGTTTGTTTTTTTATTCATTAATTACATTGTATTATGTGACACAGTTTCATAGGTACTGGGGTTTTTTTTTATTCATTAATTACACTTTGATCGGGATGATACTCTGCTGGCTCTGTCTTCAAACCAGAGAGGGTATACCTAAGAACTTGACTGGACAATAAGATGCTGAACTCTATGTTTGGTATATGCTTGCAATGAGGGAATCTCAACTGAACTTGAACTGTGGTTATGCAACAAGGTGGAGGAATCCACCATGGGGGGAGGGTTTGGGGAGGGGTGGGGAGAATCCCAGAACCTATGAAACCGTGTCATATAATACAACGTAATTAATGAATAAAAAAATGTTTGTTGATGTTCTCAATTTTCCGGTGTAGTTGGAATAAGTGATATTTGTTGAGAACACACAGAGCTTTCTTTGTTTAGTGCTTGGGAGCTGAGCTCAAACGCCAGGTCTGTTGCGTCTGCTAACTGGCTGCCATCACAAAACATCACAGCCTGGGTGGCTTACACAGAAGAAATTTATCTTCTCCTACTCCCGTGGGCTTCTTTCTTATGGTTGCTGTAACAAATTACTACCAGTCTGGGAGCTTGAAATGGCAAAAATCTATGCCCTTACAGTTCTCTGTGTTAGAAGTCGTACGAGTGTCTGCCTGAGCTAAAATCCTTGTCCTGGCAGGACTACTTCCCACTCCAGGTTCCGGGAGCAGACTCGTGTCCTTGCTCTTCCAGCAAGAAGAGGCTCCCATGGGCCTAGTCTCGTGGCCCTTCCTCCACATCCACGGTCAGCGATGGCAGGCCAGCTCCTACCCATACATCACTCCTCATCAGTCTCTTCTAGTGTCACATCTCTAGTTCACTCCTTGTGATCATCACATTGAAGGGTTTACACGATTACTTCAGGGCCCCTGGGATACTCCAGCATAATGGCCTCATTTGAAAAACATGTACCAACTCAGCGCCGTCTGCAGCCATAGTGCATGTTACATCTGGCCATTTGCAGTGCAGTTTTGGGGCGTGTGGCGGTGGAAGGGATTGTTTTGCCTACTTCATTCACCTTTTCCATTAAAAACTGATGCACTTGAATCCAGTGCAATAGCCTAGTGGCTGAAGTCCTCGCCTTGCATGCACAGGATCCCATATGGGCATTGATTCTAATCCCAGCAGCTCCACTTCCCATCCAGCTCCCTGCTTGCAGCCTGGGAAAGCAGTCGAGGACAGCCCACTGCTGGTCCCCAGGCTAGCTGGACACTGAATTCAAGCCTCCTCTGCAGGTGACAGGAGGGGACCACTTAGAGATCACTGCTGGTCCCCAGGCTTCCACAGGCTTGGGCTGGAATCACATGCCAGAACTTGGTATCCAGTCCAGTGCTCTGAGATGTAGGTGTCTAAACTCCAGGCTAACTGCTCACATGCTAGCCATGTCTCTTAATGAAATCTTACTGCACACAAGCATAATTTTCTGTGAATCAAAATGTCATCTCCTGCTCCCTGGCTGAATTCCCCACAGCCATCTAACAGCAGCGCTGGTACCCCACACTTACCAAACACCAGCTTTACAGCTTCTGGACTGTGGCAGCCAGCCTCAAGAAAAATGAGAGGAAATTAATATTTATAACAGGAAGGGCAGCAGCCGGTGCTACATTTAGCAAAATTAAATCCGTTTTTACAAAACGTTCAATCTTTAGTAACGAATTACATGTGATCTTTGTCGACACTAAGGTCCTGTGTTGCTAACACGAATGCAGGCAGGCATGCAACCGTGACTTCAAGTACTGAGCATTTATTTAAGGCAATAGGACAACGGAGGAAATGCTAAACATCCAGAAATGCCTTTTTACCTCAAACTTCCTAAACCTTCAAAATGTGATTTTCATTTATTTCTCTTGCTGCCCACTTCCCATGATGTTTTCAAATTTAATTTCTGTTGTTTTACCAAAGATGAATTGCTCGGGCGGTGAATTGGGGTCGGGAGAACCCGCCCCTTGCTTCTGTCCGTGTTGCATTTCTAGGCAGCCGACACCTGCCCTTTCCAGTAGCCACTGGAATTAATTCTTGATTTTCCAAAGAAAGAAGTTTGAATTTATAGCCTAATCAAAATTTCAAATATTGAAATCCAAAACAACTCCCTAGTCAATGGTTTGGGGATTACACTAAAACAATAAGAATAGAAACAAAGACAGGGAAGATGCCCTCAGGTTTAGACTTAAATCTAGCTTTATGAAATTCCCTTTTTTTCCAGTTCTTTGCAGCATGTCTGCATGCTTCTGAATCTCACAGTGCCTTAGAAAAGCTTCTGATTCCTTTCTCAAGTACAGTTCACCTTTTTACTCCAGTACAGAGGCAGGGTGTGTACATTTTCCACACACAAGCTTGTCAAGCATCTGTTCGGCACAAGGGCTGCGAGTTCAGCGGGGCAGACGGGCAGTCAGTGAAAGAGCTCGCAGCACATGGTGTACCTGCCTTGGATAGGTAGGGCTCCGCCCACCTTCCCAAGAACGACAGAGGTGACAGTGCTCACCGCCTGCCACAGAATGCACCTATCATGAGACAAGGCGGGTATCGCAGGTAAGGGAGCTGTCCAGCAGCCATTACTCAACAGACTCTTGGCCATTGTGAAGTGGGTTCTTTACAGAGACTGGTGCTGTGTTGGTTTATCTTCAAAAACTTTCTCTGATCTTAACAAACACACACCTTAAGACAAAGCAGTCATAAGCCCATCATTAAGTGTATTCTAACATTGCCAGTACAGATAACGGTAGACAGTCCAGCATCCTATTGTCAAGATACATCCAATGGTCTAATCAGGAGTCCATCTTTGATTTGGAAGCAGAGATATGGAAAAATAAGAAAGACAAAGTAGAGAACAGAATGTATTGGACAACATGTATTGGACAACTTTAAAACAGCTCATATGGGAACCACAAAGGGAGACTGCTTAACACAGTGCAGACCAACAACAAGTTGTTCAGATGGAACACAACACATGATTGACAGCCCTCGATCCTGCTCCTCTGTGTGACCAGTACCTGTTTCCTCCAGCCTACTCAGCCTCTAGGAATCACTATCCTGGGTTTTTTGGTTGTTTTTTTTTTTTTTTACATTTATTTACTTCTATTGCAAAGCAAGATTTACAGAGAGAAGGAGAGATAAAGAGAAAAGCTCTTCCATTCTCTAGTTCACTCCCTAAAAGGCTGCAACAGCTGGAGCTGAGCTAATTGGAAGCCAGGAGCTTTTTCTGGGATCCATGGGCACAGAGTTCCAGGGCTTTGAGTCATCCTCCATCACGTTCCTGGTGATAAGCAGGGAGCTGGATGGCAAGCAGAGCAACCAGGCTATGAACTGGTGCCCATATGGGGTGCTGCCACTGGAAAGCAGAGGATTAGTCAACTGAGCCACATTGTTAAACTCTCACAAAGGACAAGACGTGAAATATTTGTGTCTCTGGGTTTACTTGAAACTGAACCATGCAGGGCTTGCGCAGTCTCACTTCTCAGGGTCCTCTCCTTTCTGTCCCCTGGGCACTAGTTTTTCAGCCATGTTGGATCAGTCAGCAAATTTCTCCACTGCTCAAAACACTGAATGGGAGCGTACCACTGGCACCCAAAACCTCTACCTGGTCCCGACAGTGGAGCTGGTGCGGGAGAAGGCAGCCGGAGGGGGAAGGCACTTCAATGACTGCAACCGCGGAGACTGAAGAGCAACGAGGGGGAATGACGGGAAGACTTTCCATTCCACGCTGGCCACACGCGCAGAAGAGAAAACTCGTGTTGTGAAAGCCCAGTATTGTGCTACGCTCCTGTCAGGACTCACACTAAGTGCTGATGGAGGCTGAACTTTAAAGGATTTGTTAGAAAAATGTCAAGGTGCTGGGATGTGTCCAATCAATAGGGGAGGAAAGCACAGCTGTGCTGAGGAGTTTCCTCCCCACGGCCATAATCTAAGGATGACCACAGAGACCACAGTGTCTAATACTGGAAAAGCCAAATTCTTCACTCCTAGGCCACAACTGCTGCTTTTGAGGTCTGAGGCAGGAAACAGAACCAAAAATGAGAGGGGGATCTGAGCCAGGCCTGGTTCTCCCTGGCCCCAGTCCCTGGCTGTCTAGCTTCACTTCTTCATTAACTCAATTCATCATGTTTCTGCCAGGGAGCCAAATCCCTCCCTCCTGACCCAGAAGGGAACACGCCCCTGGATTCCATCACTGTGATCTGTGGGCTATACATCTCTCTGCCCCCTCTCCCTGTGACCAAAAAATGCACACATTTCCTCCTCTGGGGAGGGGAATGGGAAAGCACGCCAAGTATGTTGATCACAATACCAACATTTGCTCAGTATTCACGGTAGAGTCATAGTATTGGTTATATCATACTCTGATTTTTCTATATTTTAAATATTTTATGAAAATGTAAAACATGCTTACTAATATTTATAACCACCAGCACTAAAGCCAAAAAAAAAAAATCACCAAAGTTAAATAGTCAAGAAAGACTAGGCTTGTGCAACTGGTGACCGGAATGCAGTGCGCAGCCAACCCCGCTGTCTCAAAAGGCAGCAGGATGTTAACAGCTGAGCCACGGGCAGACCATGGCCACATCTGCTGATTAGTCTCCCTGACGGACAAGCAAGCACTTTTACATTTTCTACACAGGAGGTGGGCTTAGAGCTTGGGGCAAAATGCCCTGCTAAATGAAGCTCTCCTGAGCTCCCATAGAGACTGGAGGCAGAAACCCAGGTTCTTGATGGTGTTTAGAACACAAGGCCAGGTTCTTGAGTCAAAGAGTCCTAGGCTATCAAAGTAGAGAGAGGCTTTTTAAAATTACATTACAAAGGAACAGAGAGAATTTGCCCTATATATGTATTTACACATGTATTTACATCTATGTATTTACATGTATTGCATATATTTACATCTAAGTCTACATATATATACGTGGATAGATAAATATCCATCCAACATTATGGCCAACATTTCCTGGATGACAATGAGGATAGAGAACATGGCAGACACTCTTCCTGGTCCTCTTCCACTCCTCTCCTCTTCCTGCTCCCAGAGCAACAGAATGAAGACTGGCTCAGGTGAGCAACACTTGCTCCTAGCTTTGGTTTGTTGAAGACAGCAACGTTCCTTTCTTCTCTTTCAGCTTTGGCTGCTGTGTTGAACAATGTTATCACGATAAGATGCAGACAAAATCAATGGAAGGAAAATGCAAACCAATTACAGAATAATCGATGGAAAGCAAAAGCCTAAGTGGTTTCAGACAGGGAGGAGTCAACGTGCAGAATGCCTGCAGAGTTACACCAGTCAAGAGAAGGCACAGCCTGCATCAGTAAGAAGGCTCTAGAAGACCTGTAGCATACGGGTGCTGGCCCACCCACACGGAGCTCGAAGGGGAGCACTGGGGAAAACCACCCGAAGGGTCCTGGCTTCCAGGTGGCTGCAGCTTTCCTGCAGCATAGGGTGCCCTGCTCGGAGAGAGACAGGATGAGAGCGGAACACTGCCAAGGGTCGGGCTCCTTGTGTCTGCGGGAAATCCCTCCGAAGGACACCCTTGCAGCCTTCACACTGCTCTTCAGAGTGTTCGGCTCTCACCAACATCTATAAAGCACATTTAGGGTTCCAGGGCTACCCACTAGGCTGTGGACATCAAGTTCCCCATAAGAAATTAAGGAGTTATTCCCAATTGATTCAGTCTATGAAAGGGCTACAAAATCCCAAGCTTAGGAGGAGTGGAACCTGAATTCAAACCCAGGATGACTTCGCCAGCAACTTAGTGTCACTCATCAGATGGGACCTGCAACACCTACTGGATATGGTTTTATTGTCATCATGAGAATATTATCAGTATTATTAAATGGTCATTATTATCATGCAAATTCAGAGATGAGCTCAGGGGAATTACAGCTGGCTAAGGGCCAGGAAAAAGCAGGCTGTATCCGGGCGTTCCTGAAGTCAGAGCTGTTCCCTACCACTGGTGCCTTAAGATAGAGAAGAGCCAAGAAAGAATGTTCTACACAGCCCAGGTTGTGCCATACAGTATGTGTGCCACACAGCCCAGTATGCCACACTGCTACTATATTTCAACCACGGCGAAAGGTGCAAAGTTTAGGAAGATATAAAGCATATAGGACACCTTTGTGACTAAAAAAAGCAAAATTAAATTTGTGTATCTTTATGGAGAGTTTCTCTATGCAAGCAACTGCAGTGAAATTCAAAAGTATTTATAGTTGAGGGCAAACTTCACCCCAATCAGGCTTCTGCGGTTGGTTCTTTTGAGCTCTGCAAGTTTGATCTATGATCAAGAGTTTTACTTGCTTTAAAATGGCTGCTGTAATTGATCGAAATGGTTGGGCTAAAATTTCTTTGAACAAGTCCATTTGTGTCCAAAAGAACAAACTTAAAAACACAACATTTAACCTCAGTTAGGAATGTTGAATCTTGAAAGTCAAAATTCTTGAAAGTCAAAATTCTCAAAGCCCAGAGGAACAGAAATCTTCGCTTTGGGCTAAGCTCCCTGCAGGCTCCAGTAGACAGCTCCTTCATGCCCTGACTTGCTGTTACAGAGGGGAATGGGCCTTGGGTGAAGTGCCTGGGCATACCCAGTGCAGCCAATCAGCACAGAAAAAGTGGTAGCTCTTGGATAGGAACACAATCCTGGCTCAAACCAGGTACTGGTCATGGTGTCTGAGGAAACTCACCAGCTCCTATACACTCCAGAGAGAGCACAAAAGCAGCGCAGTGCTCACCGCTCCCAGACCTGCTTGGCTGGCAGTGCCCAGAGCACAGCAACAAGGCCACCTGAACAAGCTTCCCAGGGCAGAGTGTGCACAAAGTGTGGCCGGCTTGGCAGCTGTACTGGGTTTGCTAAGGGACGGCATTCCATACTTTATAACTCCTCACACAGCCCTTTTAAGTAACCCAAGCCTACTGTATAGGCACGGCAGGCAGAATTGCCAGGCTCTCAAACTCTGACCTTGGAATGTACCCACTCTCCATAATATCCTCTCCTTGATAGTGTCGCAATAGCTGCCTAAGATAAGATCCATCCTGTGGTAGGGCAAAGGCGAAGCCTGTGGAGCAAGTCAGCATGGTCTTTAACTGAATGTGAGTTCAATAAAACAAAAATCATGCTGCATGGGCCTGACCTAAACAGTTTAGTCCCTCGGGTGAGGATCAAGAAGAAGCAAAGCAGACCCTCCTATCCCTGAAGAAGGAAAGTTCCATCCATGTGCAGCCCTGGAGAGTGGAGCATTAAAGGGTGGAGCTGCCCTCCAGGCACTTCAACTCTAAGGGATTCATTAGCTCATTATCAGTGACTGAGGACAAATGAAAGACTCGGAGAGAAGCATCAGAGGAGAGGTAGAGTCCCCACTGTGCTTGCGCACAGTCACCAGCGTTAGCTGGCACGGCCTTGTGAACCAGCGTGCTGCCATCTGCTGGAGGGGAGGAAGGGTGGAGCCTGTGGACCAGCCACCCCTCTCCTGGAGACTTAACACCTTGCTCAAAACATATGTGCCACAAGTTCAAATTGATACTGAGGAAACAAATCACACAGAAAGTGGTTCAATTATCAATAAAACAAAAAATCTGTATTTACTTACACGTGAAATTCTGTAGAGTGATGATATACAGTTCAAGAGATTTCCCCTATATTACCACAATAGTATAGTCCTTCAGCAACACTCACAAGTCCATCATTGTACTTTTTAAGCCTATCCTGACATTGTACGGAACAGACAATGATACAAAGTCCAGTACTCTATCGTCAACATATGTTTGCTTCTTTGGGAGTACATCTTTCAATCTGGAGTAGAGACGCACACTTCAGTGCTATGCTAGTCTCCATTGCACAATTCCTCTAAATGAATGTATGTACATACATGTTTACCTATGCATCTCTTGATCTTGTATTTTGCATGGAGGTTGCCTCATATCAGAGAGAACATAGGATATTCGTAGGACAGGCCATCCTCCTTAGCATCTGCCCCTCTAGGTCAAGCACCTGCTTCATTGCCTTTTGACACCTTAAACTTGTTCAGTCTCATTTGTCTCAAAATGTCTCCACTGACTCAATTGTCTGCTGTGTTGAATTTTTTTTAATGTGACACTTTTTATAAATGCACTGACTTAGCACAACCCACACTACTGTCTCACCCTTTCCATGACTTTGGAGTCTGGGCGTCCCATGTCAATCTCTGATCCTCTGAGCACGTGGGGTTAGCTCTGCCCTTCCTCCAGCAGGCGACACCACGGTGGTTCTCACGGCTGGGCCAGGTTACCCTGGTGGCTGTGCACAAGCACAGTGGGCACAGGCTCCACAGTGGGCACAGGCTCCACCCTTCCTCCCCTCCAGCAGGCCAAGGGGACGGGACAGCTGTGCCAGGTAGCAGTGTCTAGGGATGTTTCTGATGTGCCACATCTTGTTCAGTTTTAGTAGACCTGCTGCTGAAGCAAGCCCAGATGTGCTGTCCTTCTAGACAGAGGTTAATGAGCTAGAGTAGCAACAACGAAAGCTTGGGTGACTCATCCTAAATCGTAAGCACCAGAGCCATTTCCTCAGAGCCGGACCCTTCTGATGCAGGGCTTCACCACGAGCCTTTCTTTCCTTGCCCTTGCTACCTCCCCAGAAAACCAACCACACCTGCAATTACAGAGCTATCTGTTGGCTCGCTGGTTTGTAGTCTGACCACTCGCACTCTGCCACCAGCACCACCGGGCAGAATCATACAGGCCCAATCACGTCTGTGTCCCCAGAGCCCACTCGGGCGCCAGGGGCCGCAGGAGCTCAACCAACGGTTCTGGGAAGAAGACAGGGAAAGAGAGCCTGTGGCTCAGAAGCAGAGTACTGTAAGGGCCATCGTGAAGATCCCATTTTCAGGAGATGGATGTAGCTCGGCGGTTACCAGCAGAGGGCTGAGCAAGGCACGCCTCTGAGCTACCCACCGGGTGCCTCCCTGCCCGGGTAATGAGCAACTGCAGAGGCACAGGGACTGTCAAGGTGAGGAGACCCCGTGAGGTGCGGGTTCCCTCTTCCTGCGTAGGCAGCCCTCAGGGAGAAGGGGTCAGTGCTGATGACACTCTTGGCAGGGACAATGAAGGGGAGAGAACACGTATTAGGTTCCCCAGTCCCAAAGAGGCAGAATAGAGAGGGAAATGAACCTACTCAAAAAAGCTACTGCACTTCTGTCTGATGAGCAAGTCATTACCAGCTCTTGGTCTCAGCGTTCCAACCCAGTAAACAGGAGAATGGGTAGGCTTTCAGATCACTTTCATTTGCACATTCCAACAAGAACAGCTTTAAATGCAACTGTACACTGAAGGCTGCTGCCACAACAAACCTTAGGGTAATGTGTTAACCACAAAGACATCTTGCTCACAGCCTAGAGGCTAAGAGCCAGGTGTAGTGAGAGTTGGTGTCTGGCTCTGTGAGGCTTCTGCTGAGGGCTCATGGTGAAAAGACGCCAGGGAGGTTGCTCGACCTGCTCCCAGCAGCACACCAATCCCAGTTAAGAGGGCGGGGCCTCATGACTTACTCATTTTCTATAGGTTCCACTTCTTAACACCATCATCACGGTATGGATTTCCAATATGAATTTGGGGTGACCGAAACATTCAGACCACAGCTGACATGCTGTGTTAACCAGTGAATTTTGCCAAGGTTTGCAATGTAACATCAGGACTTAGGAAGAGGAAACCATGTGCTTGAGTTATCAGACTTCATACTAAAAAGATAGGGATAGAATTGGGATACATACTATGACCCAATGAATACAAGGAGGGGAATCTGATTTTTTAAAAATAGCATGTTTCTACTTTTTTCCCCAAACGTTACTATGGTACATTTGTGGTATATTTCAGCAGTTACCATTCAGCCACTGCTGATCGGTGGCTTTCCATGTATTTAGTGTGGGCTAGCATCTCAGACAATGGCTTTAACTTCCACACTGCACTGGGCTGAGCAGGAAATCCGTTTACCTGTCAGCGACGGACATTGTCAGCATTTCCCAGACAGCTTCCTGTGGACAAACAGTAATAGATTCAGACAGGCAGAATCACATGACTATTCATTTGGATTATTATCTAATGTGAAATGTAAAGCGGAGATCAAGAGAACAAGAAAAGAGGGGGATGACGTTGGTGGCTGGTCTTCAAAGCGGGAAGGGCACATGTGACAACAGACCCGCTCCTGCCATGTCCATGTCCACCACCGCAGTCAGGGCACAGAGGTCACTCCCAACCGCATCGTGGGCTATGTCCTTGCTGCTGTTGTTTGTGATTTTATTGTAATCTCTTTGTTATGGCACCTTTCATGAAGTATTCCTTCATGAACTAAGAACACAACACTCACACATGTGTATGCAAGTGTGCACACACAACCAAGTGATGCTGAGACACAGATTTCAGAGACCACCAAAGGCTGCATGAATGGAACTGTGTGGATGAGCATGCATGACTTCTGCGTGGCTCTGCACATGTCCTATTTATTTAGGGGGTTTAGATTTTCCATCTTAAAGACTGCGCATTAGAGTAATATTTAATTTTTAGCTTAAAGTTACACTTCCAGATACCTTAGTATTTGCAGGACATATGAGCTACTTCAAAAAGCTTGTGGAAACATGAATTAAAAGCACTGGTTAATTCTGGTATGAACTTTTTTGAACCTCAGCTTTTCTCACAAAATAGATTTTTCACTTGATAAAATTCATACATTTCTTTTCTTACTTGTTTTAAATTTATGTGAAAGGCAGAAAGACAGGACTGACAGACACAGACCTTCCAGGGTCTCATTCTCTCTCCAAAAGCTTGTGATAGTTTGGACTGGGCCTTGCCGGAGGTAGACACAGAAAACTCAATCAAGTTCTCCCACGCAGGTGGCGGGGATCCAATACCTCTGCCCTCACTGGCCGCCTCCCAGGAGCTGAGGTCAGAGGCAGAGCAAACGGTAGTGCTAATTCTTGTCCCAGGTGTTCTGATCCAGCTCCGTGCTAATGCATTGAGAAGCCAGAAGAAGACAGCTCAAGCATTTGGGTCCAGGCCATCCACGTGTGAAACCTAGATATGTCACTGAGACTAACAGAAGCAGAGAAAGTGAAGCGGTCACGGGTGGCGGGATATTGGCAGAGAAAGTGCACTGTGGAGAGCCAGGAGGGGAAACATGGTTGCAGAGCACTTCTCTCTGCTTGTTTCTTCAATCAGGGTAGTACAAGATCATGGTTATGCAGAACAGCAGAGTCAACTGGGGTCAACAATGAGGACATAAAAGATGATAACACAAGGAGCTAACACGAAGTCAATGACGGATGGCTTCTACTGTGTGTGAGCAGGGGCTGACGTCTGATGGAAGAATGGACATTGACTCAGCTGAACTGCAACCGAAGAGGAAAACAACTGCGCATGTGGAACTTGATGGACTGGAAAAGCAACCAGGAACCAATGTCAACTTACCCTAAAAATATAAGATAATCTCTGAGAGTGAGAGGGTAAAAAAGTTGTGGATGACACTGTGTGAGTAGACTGGACAGATGTTAGTGCTGGGAGTTTGGGTTTAGTAGAAAAGCAGGTGCAGCCTTGTCTAGCAAAGTTAATCCTCCTGTAAAGGAGCCGTAAGACTTGTGGATGAGCTGACATAGGCAGATGGTGGCCAGGAAAACATTAAAGAGGAAGAATCAGATAAGTGACTTCGCTGAACACGAGAGATTGTAATGGTGGCTGGGGATCTTAGTTACACCAAGAAGTATAGGAAGAGTAATATTCAATGAACTCAGTATTACAATAAGTCACAATTTCCCCTGCAGTGGCAGGTGCTTAGCTGAATGAACTTAACTGACCTTCCCAAACTTTAACAGTGGTCACTCCCTCCTCCAGTCTCACATGAGACCTGTGTACCATCTCCCAGGTATAATGTGCCAGTGTATGAAGCTATTGAAGCAGAATGAGGTCATGACTTCCCCCCAGTTGCCTGGAACTGTTTGGTCCAAGAAATAGAAATGGAATAAACCTTTCAGATATTCAGATCCTGTTCAGCCAGGAGCAATACTCAATGGCTAATTCCTCATCTTATAAGCTCCAGTATCTCCTGTGGGTGCCAGTTCATGTCCCGACTGTTCCACTTCCCTTCCAGCTCCCTGCTTGTGGCCTGGGAAAGCAGTGGATGGCACAAAGCCTTGGGACCCTGCAGCCACATGGAAGACCTGGAAGAAGCTCCTGACTTTGAATCAGCTCAGCTCTAGCTATTGCAGCCATGTGGAGGGTGAACCAACAGACAGAAAATTTTTCTCTCCATCTCTCTTCTTCATAAATATGATCCACTTTTCCAGTAAAAAAAAAAATAAATCTTTCAAAACAAAACAAACAATACAAAAATAAATGCAGATACTGAAATGAAAAGCTCTAACTCAAACGAAATGCTCTAACTCAAACTACTAAATTTGAATCTCTGAAATTGGAGAATGTTTACTTGATTTTTAGCTATCCAGATATCCTTGAAAACTATTGAGTTAAGTCCTAGAATTTAAAAATTTAAACATCTGAAGACTCATGCCTTCTTTGCCCCAGGTTCAGGGGAGTTGCAGCCTGGAGAGGAGGTTGCTGGGAAGGAGGCGGAGTCTCAGGAGCTCTGCCCAATGCTCATGTTCTTCTCTGGACCGAAGCCCCAGTCACGTTGTGTTGCAAGGACCCTGCACCTCTTCTGTGAGCTGCCTCTCTGGCTGTGCTCAGCTGAAATGCCCGCCTGGCCACTCACAGTGGGTGCTTCCCTTGAAGCCAGCCTGACAGTTCCTGCAGGAGAACAGTTCAGCTTCTCCAGGGCAGGACACGCGTCATTTGCCACTTTCACAAAACTTTTGTTCTCTTGTCTTCCAGACAGCCTGCTTCTTTATCTCTCCAAAATTTACACCTTTTTCCAAACTGTAAACCAGACTTCATGGAACAGAGGGAAACTTACATACTCCCGCCCCCCCGTGGATCTAAGTAAACTCAACTACACAGTTATTTGGCATACATATTAACTTCAGTGTGTTATTTTTAGAGTACCTTCATTATATACTTCATTGTATACTTAAACACATCAAAGTGCATTAAAAGTTAAATGTTCTTTCCATAGGGAAAAATTATTCTACTCTAAAACATGTTTAAACCACACCCAATATAATAGTGTAATCCATGAGCTCAACATTCTTTGTTCCAAAGTTTTGAGATCTTCATCAAGAAAAATATACTCTTGATATATCAAGAAAATCAATTATGACCAATACATACCTCACTATTGTCTTCACCCAAACTCCCTACCCAATTGTTTTGGCTTGCTGTCCTCTACGCAAGTGTTTTTCCCCCACAACATTTAAGACATGTCTAGACACGGCTTTTGGACAAAATCTCCAAGAGAAAAATGAGTGTCCTGGTCCTCTTTGTGTTCATACCTTCTCCAACTGCCTCCCCACTTCCATGACAAACTCCTTGCCTGGGAGTGGGAAGCCAACATGAGAGCATCAGCATCTACGTCGCACAGAAGGCACGAGCTCCTGAAATCACACGTGATCTTCCTTAGTCTGCCTTCCCACAGAGCCAGAGTGAGGTCTTGTGCTCGACGCCATCGCGCCACTCAAGGGAAAGCGAGATCTGAGAGGGGATGCCAACTCCTCAAGCACAAAGTCCCCAAAGTACCGACTCCCACTTGACTCTTCGGACGCAAGTTATCCAACAATGATTCTTCTTATATTATCTTGGCAAAATAGTGAGGACTTTAGGGCATCAAGAAACAGAAGGGATTATGGGGAGGACAATACACCCTCTACAGCAACCCTGGCATCACAGAGGGTACTCCGTGGGACACTCCTGAGATGCCCAAGTGCCAGTCCCATCCTCCTCCTCCATGTCGGAAGCAATTGTTGGGAGAGAGTTGGAGAGGGATGGATTATCTAATCAGCCATTTTCTTTGGCCTCAGGTCACTGCTGGCTGGCAAGAATGTTGCTCTCAGCAACTACTTTCCCAGAGGGCATCCACTGTGACATACTCCAGGAACCATCTCTGCATCTGGAGAAAAGCAAAAATGCAAAAAGCACCCGGAGACTGTGGGGTCTTGAAACTGGTGAATTCACAGCTTTCAACCGCCTCAAGTTTTTTTCAGTCTCACCAAGCAGGATAGCTGCAGGTTATGCGAAACTAAGGCCTTCCTCTCTCAGCTGAATAATGATATTTATTTAGCTTTGTGTTAAATTCCCAATTTTGAAGACGACTAGAGTCAATCCTACTGCTATTCATAATGTATTTGGTAGATGGGATCAAACACACTGGGGAAATATTTGAAATGTACTCCATTTCATCCATATTATTTCCTCCCTGTCTCTTTCCTTTCTCCACATGAGAAAAGATTGTATATAGGGAAACAATTGCCTGATGTAAATATGGAAGAATATATAAATATGTCAGCATACTAATCTATTTTGACATTTAAAGTTGCAATGATAGGCATGAGAAGAATCAGCAAAATAGAAGCTACTGGAAGAGATTACCTCCAGAGAAGGTGGCCAGGGCAGTCAGGCGGGGAGGACACCAGATGGGCAAACATGTGTACACAAACGTTTTCCTTGAAATACATAGTTTGAATTTTAATAAGCTAAATATTTCATGTTGGCAGACTGTTTTTTACAAGGTTGTGATTTCTTTTTGGCATAACTTTGCAACTGTCATTTTTAAATGTCCCCGAGCCATGTAAAAGTCACACCTAATTGAGTAAGTTTTCTCTTTTAATGTAGTTGCCTGCAACTTTCAAGTGAACTCAAAATAATGTCTAGGTTTTAAACACCAATGTCCAAGTTGAATCCTTTTTTTTTAAAGATTTATTTATTTTATTACAAATTCAGATATACAGAGAGGAGGAGAGACAGAGAGGAAGAGGGATAAATAGACATTATGTTCTCAAATTGCTCTCAAATAGCTTCAAAATAATAAAATTTATATTTCATATAATGTATCAAATGATATGTGTATATATAGACATATAAATGTACAAGAGAGCACGAAAATGCTGTGAAACAAGTTCTGAACTGGGAAAAGCATATATGGCAATTTCCCATGTGCACTAATCATGACATTTTTCTGCAAATTAGACTATCAGTCATTTTAAAGGAGGAAGAGGGAGTTTGGGAAATACTACAAATGCATAAATTAATGCTATTGCTTGGAAAATTACCTGACAATATTATTTTGCAGTTCTAAGTATATAACTATGACAGCTTCTGCTGCACACACAGGAATTTTATTAAATTCAGCCCTTATTACCTGCAATGGTTGCTATGGCCTTTCTCAGTTTCCGCATGACTACTATTTTGAAATATTTATTTATTTGAAAGACAGAGTTACAGAGAGAGACAAATGGGAACACACACTCAGAAAGAGAGCAAGACCTTCCATCTACTGGTTCACGTCTCAGAGTCGTAATGAGCAGAGGTGGGCCAGGCTGAGGAGTGGGAGCCCACCGGGTGGTGGAGACACAAGCCTGGGGTCACCCCCTCAACGCACACGCGTTAGCCGAGAGCTCGCTCACACGCAGGGCTGGCCCTCTCACGTGCGACGCCACGTTGCAAACAGCGGCTTAACCCTAACATGCTTGCCCCCACATTCTTGTCACATCTTCCAAGTGATGCATTCCACTTGGTGCGCCAGGCAGACGGTACTCACATAATGAATTTTGTTTACCCACAACTATGCTACAATCACCTGCATAATATCAGCCTGAGGTTGTGCTCTTGAAGCAAAAACTCTGGACTTAGCCAAGCTGTGAGGCAGGCAGAATGCCTGCACTAGCAAACTTACCTGGCCCAGACTCCTTCAAACCAAAAGCGCATCGGCATCTGCATCCCAGCGGTACCGGATGCTACATGTGTGTCAGGTGCCTGCGGGGAAGGGGACTTCAACAAGAGCATCCGGGTCAAGGCCCAGCGAGGAAACCTCTGCAATGTGGGCCTGAGTGGGCCAGACAGCGACACTGGGGGAGAAGGAACAAGGGCAGGGAGATGCTGAGAACATAGGGAAGGGAGATAACGGAGCAGCTATCTCCACTCCACTCCTGAGCAGCTATTCCCACTCCTTGGGAAGACTCCCAAGAAACTGGTAAATATACCTTGACAATAGGATACTAGGCCTTCTACAATCGGCTATACTTACAAGACCATGATGTACTTGTGAATGTTGCTGAAGGACTGTACTATTCATATGACTGTAACAATGGAGGGGGAGTAAGGGGAGTGGAGAGCGGGAAGGGAGGAAGGTGAGGTGAAAGGTGGAATCCCTACACTTGTAAAACTATATCATGGAAAAGAATACGAATAAAAAAGGAATTTTTTGTGTATTTTGATATTACATGCACAAGTCCTCTAAAAAAATGATGGGAAAGAGGGCGAAAGAGGTCAGAATTTTTTCCCCAAAGATGTCGATATGTTTAATTTGGCACCATCAACAGAGTGTTCAAATGAAAGTCAAATGTTGCATCTTTCATTGGGCATTGAACCTTTTCATTTTTGCCAACTGTTTTTTCCTCAAGTAATTCTCACGCAAAGGAAAATCGTGCCAGAACCTTTCAGTTGCATGAATTTTGTCTGCTTGGAGTTAGCACTGTTCCATTACAGCTCAACTGCTTCAGTCTTGTGAAAGAAAGGAAAGTAGCTACAGTCCTGAAAAACAAATCTAGGGAAAAAAGCCATATTGCAAAATGCCCCAATCTGTGGCTTTTTTGCAAGTCAATTTACTGCTGAGAAGGAGAAAAGCTGGAGAACCATTAAGAATGAAAAACTTACAGGTTTAGAGCTAGTGAGTGGGAAACAACCTCAGGAGAAATGAGCTCCACATTAAGCACATGAAGACGTTTCACAAGCCTGACCCCAAAGCCACTCCTCCAGCAGCTTATCAGGGGAGCGACCGGGGGCACCAGGGGAGGTGAGTTTAGGAAGGCCCTGCAATAAATGTGCAGGAATAAGATCAATTCATTTAGATTGAAGTAAAGCTAAGCTTTACCCAAGGTTCTTAGGATAGAGGATAAGCTACAGTCTTCTCTCATGCTGCAAGGAGCCTGCATTCTAGACTGTCCGTCCTGTGGACTCCTGAGGGACAGTGTCCTACCAACGGCCGCGGCCTCCAGCCAGCTGAGCAATGACACACAGATGCACAAATGAAGGGTAAGACAAGGAGCTTTCTGTCTTCTGCTGATGTATAAACATGGTCAGCTACTACGCATTTTTTGCTACCTTTCAAAACACAGTTCATATTACCTCATTTGATTCTGATATACTTAAGGTAATTGAATCAAGATTCATGTTCCGGAAACTAAGTGATTCAGAGGCCCAAGGTTACACGGCAAGTGTGAAGCCACTCAGAAGCAAAGGAGAAGAACCTCGTGCCAGCAACCTCTCCAGGAGTGCCCGGTGCCGCGGGCCTATTTACAGTCAGTACTCACAATTTGTGAACAAAGCTCTGCTTTCCACTGATGTTCCATTCCTTCCTGAGGGAAAGAGAAAATGCATTTTCAAATACAAATTTTATTTATTCATTTAAATATTTAAAAGCACAATTTAAATACCTCCCTGAATCCATGAATTAGTTTTTACACTTACATCTCATAAAAGAAAGAAAAAAGCACAGCGACCTTAGAAGCAGACAGCCCCTCAACCTAATGGCAAAAGCGTGAAAGAAATGTTATCAAGCAGATATTCCACAAACAGTTATCTCCTTTTTCCCTTAGGTCAGGCAGCCAAGTCAAGGAAGCCTTGGTGCTTTTGGCATATCAGTAAGTGAAAAGGTATTAAACTTAGAAATTCCATCTGCTTTCCTAATTGGCTTTAGGGAGTATCCATCCATTCACCCTGGAATCCTGTTCCTCTTTTTTTTTTTAAACTTTTATCAGTTTATTCTAAAGGACATAGATGAATAAGCAGAATCTTGAAGCTCTGTGAACTTCTTAGTTTAGGGATTTTTGTTAACTTTCACACCTTGTGTCTGTTTGCATGCCCTCTCCTCATCCTTCACCGGCCTAACGCAAAATGGTATGTCTTTCGTTTCTTTTTCACTTTTATTCATTTATTTAAGAGAGAGCGGGAAGGTGGGGGGGTGGAGACTGAGTCGTCCACCTGCTACAGCAGCTGCAGCAGTGTTGGGGCCTGAGGCTGGACACCAGGAACTTAACGCAGATCCCCCAGAGAGGCGGAAATTGGATTACCTCACCCATCTGCCCTGCCCTGGGAGGCTGCGTCAGCAGGAAGCTTGAGTCAGGAGCCAAAGGCATGTCCAACCCTGCTCCCCAGAGCGAAGCACGTCCTGACCAGCACTAACTTCCAGGCCAAAGGTCCACTCCTGACTGCTCACCGCAGGCACCCCAGGCCCCGGACCGGCGGCGTGGGTCCCAGGCCTGAGTGTTGTACGGTTTGCATACGGCAGCAACCTCAATTCTTGTCTCGCAGGAAAGAACAATTTTCGTGCAGACACAGTTTAGTTTTTTTTTTTTAAAGACTTATTTTATTTTCATTACAAAGTTAGATACACTGAGAGGAGGAGAGACAGAGAGGAAGTGGAGCTGCCGGGACTAGAACCAGCGGCCATATGGGATCAAGGCGAGGACCTTAGCCACTAGGCCACGTTGCCGAGCCCAGGACACAGTTTAGTTTTAAAGCAAGATTTATTAGAAAAGCTGAGAAAGGAGGCTCCCATTCTAGTGACAGGAGGGTGCTTTCAGATACAAAGAGCCCGTGCATGGGGGGTGTGGGGATCTTTTAAAGCTTTACTTCAAAGAGTTTTCCCAAAGACAAAAGGAAATTCCTGGTCTCCCTGGCTTTGAGGCAAAAGGCCAGACAGGTGTCGGGCATTGGTCATTCCTGGCCTTGGGAATACTACTTCCTCTGGTCCTCTTTTCAATGCTAAGGAGGCCAACCTGAGGCCCTCCCACACAATGGCCGGGGATAGAAATGGGGCTGATGCTTCAGGTGGGGAATTGATATGCTAATGTCGCCCTTGTCCCTTGGAAGAGACTTGGTGGGGGAAATACCCTTTTACGCTTGAGAAAAAAATGGCTGGGGACCCAGAGTGCCCTAACTGCCTACTAGCAGCCTAACTTCACACCCGAGGAGCCTGCGAGCGTTTGGCACCAAGGACAAACCTGCAGTGCAACACGGAAATCCTCCAATTCCTGCCCAAGTGCGCTGTCACCGGGATATGGAGACTCGGACCTATTCTGCACTGCTTTAGGAAACCAGGCTGTCCCTATTTTCAATCAGTGACCCCAATTTCTGTGATCTACTTTTACTGACACTGCAATCTGCCACGGAATGTGTGTGTGCTGTCTGCCACCATACCCACTGAACAAGCAGCAGCCTTCATCAGATGGTGTCAGCGATGGCCGAGGGTGGCCAGCTGCCTAATGGCTGTTAGCAGCAGCTTTTCAAAGGTGTGGCTTTCTGGGGAAGTTTTGTAGGGGAGCAGTGAATATAGTACTTAGAATTCCCATATCCCACATCAGAGTGCCACAGCCCCAGGCCCCAGCTTCCTGCTGAGGGACAGCCAGAGAAGCAGCAGGGTGGCCCTGGCCCCGGGTCTGGGTGGGCAGCCTGGCCCAGTACTCCAGGGAGCGAGCCAGCAGACAAGAGTGAGCTGAGTCTCACTACCTCTTCTATCTTTCACATAAATAAACTAATTAAAAATATATATGGCTTTCTGCTTCTAGTGTCCTTTCTAGACTTCTCTAGCTCCATATTTTGAGCACAACCGAGTTTATTCTTTTTTAAGTTAAATTTTATGCCAGTTTTTCTCCCCAGGCTCTTTTGTAACCACCATCACAGTATAAACTCTATAATACACCTAAGTCCCATTGGGTGGAAACTTTTGAAAATAAAACAAAATCTAGACTAGGGAATCCATGCTTAATTTCAAAACTGAAAATAAAACGGAATGTGCTCACCTTCCTTCTGAAAGATCAATCGAGTTCCAGAGCTCAGCGCGAAGCACCACAGGGCTGCTCCAGGGAAGCGTCCCGGCGGAGCGTGGCCGCGGCCCCCGCTGCTCCCTGGCCCTGGCCGCTGCCCTGGCCCTGGCCTTGAAGAGGCGGCCCCCTGCTTCCCACAGAGCTCCGCGGGGGCCAGTCGCCCCGACAGCCGCGCTTGGCACGCGGGGACCGGGCGAGCGGCACGGGCCGCCGCGACCTCGTGCGCCCTGAGAGGGCGGGTCTGCGCGCCCGAGCTCGCTGTCTGCTCAGGCCTGGGGCCCACGCAGGTCCGGGGCCCGGGCAACCTGCCGTGTCCACAGAGGCCTGCCCTGATGTTGCGGCCGGCTGGGTCAGTAACGTGGGCACGGCGAAGGATCTGGGGATGAGGCACCGACATGGAGACCAGAGATGGTGGAAATATCTCTCTCCGGCCTCTCTCAGGCCTGCTTGTATTGCCTCCACTCTTGACCTCTCACCTAGTTCTTGTTTACGCTTTAGCCCACACTCTCAATATTGGATACAGCTGAGTTCCATCAGACCAGGTGCTTTCAGCCCCAAGCCCATTGCCTGTAGTGCTCAGTTTAGCGAGTGCTAACCAACTCCTTAGCCCACAACACCCTGAGAGGGCGCCAGGGCCTGGGAGGGCGGGTCTGCGCGCCCGAGCTCGCAGGTCCGGGGCCCGGGCAACCTGCCGTGTCCACAGAGGCCTGCGCAGACGCCCTCAGTGACCTGAACAGGTGAAGGGGCTAGCAGCGTCTGCCCGTGGTCTGGGTCCTTCCTGACCGCGGGGTGGGAAGAGAGAAGCTCCTGACTGCAGGGGCCACCCCTCTTGAGAAGATTGTACATAATATGAAAAAGTATCTCCCAGCTTTCCCCTCGACCTTTACAAAATCGGCATCTACCACATCTCAGGGTTCTAGAATTCAGGAGGTCACCGACATATGCGAGAAAGACACACGACTTACAAGAAACAAACAAACAAAAAACAGAAAAGGCTTCTAAACGTGACATGCATTCGCTTCAACTTTGCTATAACGCCGTCCTAATTTTACAAACTCGAATCCCTGGATATTCAAGACGTTGCCAATGTATAACAAACACAGGGCTGGTAAGCTAGCACATTTTGTATCTTTTGTGTTATAATTCATAGAACGACTGTCTGCTGAAAAGGACCTCCGGAACACACCTGCCGACATCCAGCAGCTAGCGCTGAGAGAACTGGGGAGCTGTGAAGTATTCCCTACACCTTATAATGTTCCTATTTGGAAGACACTTTCAGCTAGAACAAGTTACATGTGTATAGTCTGTTCAACACTACTGTGTGCACAGTGGACAAATTAAAGTCACTGTTTGAAACATCTAGTCTTCCTAGATGTTTACAAGTGCACAATGTTATAAGTAGAGCTAAATAATAGATCTTATAGATATCCTTTTGTTAAATTCATATGAAGAACTGTCTTTTAGAAATGCATTTTGTTTGCCCTTGCTGCATATATAACATACGTAAAGGCCTGACAAGTCCTGCTCCACACCATCTAATGTTAAAGAGATTACTGATGTATGGCAAAGGTAGAGTTAGTAAATGCATACGTTGAATATGCTTTGTGCTAAAATTCAGTGGATAGACTGTTCTTAAAATTCCTTCTAAGTGCTGCAGGTGGCCATTGCTGTCTAGGCAGTTGGTAGAAACGGGCGGAAAGGGGTTGTGCGCCAGGATGTTCTTGTTGGGAAGACTTTCTCATTGCAAGCTTTTCTTACCTGTGTGTCTTTTAAGTACTATTGTGTGGAGAGTGGAAGACTGCAGTCCTCATTGGAACAACCTGGCCTCTAGATGGTTAAGAATAATTTCCAGCTAAGTAAATGTGTTGTTTTTTTAGGAATGGTTGCATTCTGAGAATGACATTAAATTTAGAAAGAATACAAATGTCACTGGCTGGGAGTGGGGTAAAGAAGTGTGCATAGAAGGGCTACGTTCCTGATAATTCCTTTAGACTTTAGTTAATGTTGCTATGTACTAAGTCCTAAAGCCCAGAGTATGCTCACTATATAGGTAGAAAAATAATCTGTGTATGTGTCCTTTGGTAAATAGCTGTTTATTGTGGACAGAGTTAATATCTTTACAACATGTATGCTTTACAGAAGTCCTGGAGTGACAGGATGTGCTGGAAAGCAGAGCTGGTGGGCTGGCTGGTCATGGATGGAAGCTTGCCTGGTGGACCTGGAATGGTGAGCCATGGCGAGCCAAGTCTGTGCGTCAGAGCTTTCTCACAGGGCTGCCATATACGGCAGGAAAGCTGGGAGCAGATGCAGCATTTTACATTTGATGGCTGTTGATGTGCACTGGGGGGCTGTGCTAGAGGAGCAGACGGAGTGAATGCAAACATGCCTGTTGGTATTACTTCAGTAATACTCTTGTCATGACCTCCCCTAGAGACAGTACACTCAGTATGCACGGTTGCTGTGTGTCCTTAGTTGTGGCTCAACCAAAACTTGCATTTGGAGGCCTATTGTTATTTTTATCTCTTACAAAACGTTTGTCCCCTGGAAAGTTAGAATTACCTTTTTTACCTAATAGATTAAGTTAGCATAGTGTATTCTTGGTTATCAAAATATTCATGCAGCTTTGGGATTTTTAGTTGGTAAATATAAAGTGTTGAAAAGCATGGTCTATAGCTTCCATTCGATTTCAGCAATTGTGTGGAAGTGGATGTTACATTTAGGCATGGGATCCAGAAAGATATGTGAAGCTCAACTGTTTGTGGTTGTGATGACCTTGTTTTGTACTTCCTACATTTTTCAGTTTTCTGTAATTCATTTATTAGCTTTGAGAAAATAAAAGCTATTTTAAAAAATCAAAAATATAAGAAGGCAAGTTAATCCCTATAATACTTAATTTTGCTTTGAAAGCTAATATTTTGAAATTTTTTACAGATTCCAGCAGAAACGCATACATGTGAGATTATTATTAGCCAGGGACCATAGCACCAATTAATATATTAGCAAAGTTGTACTCAGTGACCATAAAACAACAGTGAGCAGGTGTAATGTGAAACATTTGCTGAGTGCCTTTCCTTTCTTTAGGCTTAGAGTGGAATTCGATGAAAACTCTAAGGCAGAAGCAAACCTCTTAGACACGTGTTCTAGGACAAGTTCCAATAACCCTGACTTTGCAAGTTAAAAAAAAAATAGAGGTTATTGCAAACATGAAGTAAATGTACTGGAACTTTTCTACACTCGGCATTTGTTGCCTAGTTATTGCTATTATCTGCAGTGTCTTCAGTGCAACTTTGATTGGATGCCTACAATTTGATTATCAAATATTTTTAGAGTTAACTCCCTTATCTCTACCGCATATTGTCTTTGAAGATATCATGCTATTTGCTTAAATCATTCTTTTTTTGTGGGAGGGTATTACTAAGCATATCACAAAGCTTGTTACTACATGTAGGCAAGGGGGGATTTAATAATATATTGAGAGTAGCATATCTAAATGACCAGACACACGAAAGATTTCAATGAAACAACTTTACAAATCTTGTGTACTGAATGTTGCTTCTATTTCCAACCTTTTAATTGTAGCCATAAATATAATTGCTTTGTTTTTAAAAATATATAATTAATTTGCTAGAAAAATTTGGAATTTATTTGGTTATACTCCATTACTGAGATTCTCTAAGCTTTCTATCTCCAAAGCAATAATTATAAATTTTAGTATTGTCCTTGCAGAAACACAGGCAAAACTTCAGGATGAGCTTTGCCAAATACTCTTTTTTTTAAAGAAAATAATTCTTTGTTTTAAGAGAGTTTTATAAAGAGGGGAGGAGGCAGAGAGACAGAGACTTCGTATTGGCTGCCTTACACCCCAAGTGGCTGCAACAGCCAGAGCTGAGCCAGGCTGAACACAAGAGCCAAGAGCTTCCCCAAGCCTCCCGTGGGGCGCAGGGCCCAGACAGCGCTGCTTTCCCTGGGCCATTAGCAGTGAGCTGAATCAGAAGTGGAGTGGCTCAGACATGAACATCCATACAGGATGACGTCTCAGGCAGCAGGTTTACTGCTATGCCACAATACCAGCTCTCCAGCAAATATTTTAAGCATCTGTTACTTAAGTGCTTGGAAATAGCAAACGGAAGTAATACTGGATACTTCAGAATATCTAGAGCTACTCCTGGAATATCTACTTCTAAAATTATAACAAAGGAGCTTCTGTCTCAGCGCTCTAGAAATCATTCATGCTACAATGAAAATATCATTTCACGTTGGCAAAGACAGATCACCTCAAATTATTCATTTCTTAAAAACCCTGCTGAGTTCTAAGTTACCTGTTGTTTAAGAATCCCTTCATCAGCAGTCTCCGGCGGTTCTCCCCGAGTGCACAGGGTGGGCAGTCATCGTAACCGGTGCATGTTACGCTCACCACCCCGCAGATTCCTGGAGCCTGTCCAGTTAATCCACACTTCCATCCTTAGTCCCACACAAGCACTAATCTACCTTCTGACTCTGTTCATTTGCCTTTTCTAAACATTACACATAAATTGAATAATTCTAAATAATCTGGGTTTATTTGTGGTTTGATTTTTTTTCCTCTGGTTCATTTCCACGGGCATTGTGTTTTTAATTTGCATCCATATTGTCACAAGTTTCAGAATTTTGTTTCTTTTTAGTCCTCAGTAGTTTTTCACCATGTAGATTATTCACAGCACTTTGGAAAGCTAACAGAAGAATGCAAATAAAAGGTAAATTTACTTTGGTGCAAAAAAATTATATCCATGCATAGATTTTTCATAATAAACATTTTCGATGAAGCTTTTGAAGAGCCCTCATGTGCATCAGTCAAACTTTCTGCACCAAAACTGAGCTTACCTTTGAATAACATTTCCAAAAACTCTTTTACATACCTCTGGACTATATTTTTTAATTGAATTTCACAATTTAAGAACTTCAGATTATTTAAACCTTTTTGGTATTGTGAATAAAAAGTAGCACGCAAATTAATTAACAGGCTTTGGCAGTTTATTACTGTGAGTAGCTGTGACTAAAGGACCACCTGCAAAGCTGGATCAGCCAGGTCTGGTACAGTCCTCATTTGTGCTGATGAACTGAATTTAATCCTCAATCAGGCTCCAAAGTGTCTTTGTCTGACAGGCAAACGATAGTGACTGTAAGGTGAGGGATGTTTTTGTCATTCTGAGGAAAAGAATTCTCAGTCTTCATTAGGTCAAAATGGATATTTTTGCTAGGAGGTGCTTCAGCTGGGAGACTGCCAGTGCTAGCAGCTGCGGAAGCCACACTTGCACCACTCATGACGGCCAGAAATACCATCCTTAATTGGTTAAATTAGAATTGGGCATCCTACAATGGGCTCCCATAAACAAACACGCGCTGATCAACCAGGTGGATCATTTGGACTCTATTTCTCAATAATGTGGTCATATAATAGCTCTGGAATTGTACTGCCTGCTACAGTCTCCAGCTTTGCCACCTTTTCCTCTGTCAAATCTGGGCCCAGTTAATACAACCTCCCCTCGGCACTTGTTTCCATCTTTTCTCACACTTAGTGGAAACTGAAGATGCCCAACATGAACCCTTGGAACAAACCTTGCAAGTACAGCATCATAATGTTGTTAGATTTAGACATGCACACATTTCCCTACTGGAATTTCAGGTCAAAAATTAATTTTGTACAGAATACCATTATAACAAAAATACTGATTTTTTACTTGGATTTCTGGTGTGTTTTTGTACCTTGTATTGTATCTGACAATCCTACATAGCCGTGTGACCCAATCCTAGCTGTGAAAGCGGAGGGTAATTTTATTCAGGTCTTTTAAAAAACTATTTCCTCCCAGATCAGGACACGGAGGGTACCGCTCCCAGGCCCCACTCTGTCCCTCCCTAGCCTCAGGATTCTCAGCTAGGACTTTCGCCCCGTGACAGGACAGAGCCGTCCAGGCTGCCACTGCTGCGAAGTTCTGCACGACCACAGCTCCTAAGATCTTCCCCCCATAAAAGTGGCAGGACAGGGCTTTCTTTCTCTCTTTTCTTGCTTGTATGCCTGCAGATTTGATTTCTAGGACTCCAGAGACCACTGTGGATGAGGGACAGCAGACTGGGACAGTTTTTGGCACAGCTCCTTGCTTGTGGCCTGGGAAAGGAGTGGAGGACAGTCCAAAGCCTTGGGACCCTGCACCTGCATGGGAGACTTGGAAGGAAGTTCCTGGCTCCTGGCTTCGGATCGGCATGGTACCGGCCACTGTGGCCACTTGGGGAGTGAATCATCAGACGGAAGATCTTCCTCTCTGTCTCTCCTCCTTTCTGTGTATCTGCCTTTCCAATAAAATAAATAAACCTTCCAAAAAAAAAAAAAAATCTTTGCTAGCCTAAACTGGGCCCTACTTTTAACTTGTGTATTTAGTTTTGGGATGTATGCATCTGAGCCAATTTTTTTTTTTTTTTTACTGTAAAGAGAAACCAATCATTAAATTTCTTCTCCTGCCTCTTCAGATGCTTTCCTGAGAACATGGTGCCCAGATATGTGGTAACCACAAGGAGTCAACCTGAGGGAGATGGAGTTGTTCTCACTGACACGGGTCACGAAGGCACAGTACACGAACAGTGACATGACAAACGGCAGCAAGGCACCAGCTGTGTAATAGACATGCTCCCAAGAAATGTACCGTGTGTTGCTTCTGCTGGCCGCGTCGCTCTGATGTGTCCGCAGTCTCTGCCTCTGAGCTGACGTGTGTGCTCAGACCTGCCCACAGGTTTACAGATTTCAAACCAATAGTGGGTTTTTGGGCAGGAGGCCTGGCATCCTCGCAGCTGCCCGTTCAGGTGCTCCTCTCTCTTAATGTCGGCTAGAAGAAGTCTGCCTGTCCCATGGGTGGACCCTCCATTGCGAGAGACGAGGCTTGCGACCAATCCACATGGAGCGTACTCTATGACTCAGAAGTAAACATGTGCCCGAGGAAGCTTCTGGGATGTCGGAACTGGCCGAGCCTCATCTATACCTGGATAAGCACATTAGGTAACTCACACAGATGCTAACAAAAGTGTCACCCACATTCATGATTATAAGTTTAGCTGGTATACTAAATCAATTGATATGATGCCAATTGATTTACTATACTTAGTAAAATATGAAAATTCAGTCTCTTTCCATATAATTGATTTTATGTCTCTAACATCTCCTTCCAGGAAATGTAGCTCATGCAAACATAAAGCCATGTGGTTTTCTTTTTAAAATATTTTACCAAAAAAATGCACACAGAGTTCAGCATCTTTCTTTAGAAACTAATCAAGTGTTCTGACTGCAGTTAAATACACTTTCAGCAAGTGCATTACTCAGATGAACTAAGTCAGTTGTGGGAATCTTAGGAGAGCAGGGACGCTCGAGTAATTCCCAGGGTGACTGCTCTGGAAGTACAGTGTTCTAGTTTCCTTAAAATCCACTTCCAGTAATGATCGATCCCACATGTTCAGGACCAGACTCCTGGCCCTGATCAAGTGGCCACATGGCTGCCGGACAGTCTGGCTCTGGAATTAATTTCTCTACAGGCTCTTGAATAAATTATTTTAACTTATTTTTCTTAGCTCCTGGCCAATGTTTAACTGGTTTCTTACCTTAATCTTTAACATTAAAAGTTCACCAGGGTAAATGAAGGACTCATGATTGGAGCGGAGATAGAGTATTTTATTAGAAAGTTGACAACTTGAGATATAATAGAGCTTCAAACATGAGCAAAAGACATGGAGTTTGCTCCCAACTATATTTAAGTGTGGGAGCATTGCATGAGCATGTTCACACTTTAAATCTCACTCGGGAACTAGCAAAAGTGTATGTTACTGGTTTCAAAAATCCCTTAATAATCCACTGACAATGTCTGAACCAGTTTCAAATTGATATGATGCCAATTTTTGCATTTTTGGGATTCATTCTGTGGTCTAAGATGTGATGTATTCTGAAAAAATGTCTCGTGTGTCCTTGAAAAAACTACAGTCAGCTGATGTTGTGCAGTAAGGTTCTATAAGTGTCTGATAAGCCCTTTGGTCTCTGGCAATGTTCAAGTTCATGATTTCCTCATGGGTTTTCTTCCTGGATGAATATCAACATTAGAAAATGAAAATGGGGGCCCGGCGGCGTGGCCTAGCGGCTGAAGTCCTCACTTTGAACGCGCTGGGATCGTATATGGGTGCCGGTTCTACTCCCGGCAGCCCCACTTCCCAACCAGCTGCCTGCTTGTGGCCTGGGAAAGCAGTCAAGGACAGCCCTAAGTCTGGGGACCCTGCACCCATGTGGGAGCCCTGGATGAAGCTCTAGGCTCCTGGCTTCACATGGGTGCAGCTCCAACTGTTGCGGCCACTTGGGAAGTGAAACAATGGATGAAAGATCTTCCTCTCTTTCTCCTCCTCTCTGTATATCTGACTTAACAATAAAATATAAGTCTTGAAAAAAAAATGCATGCCCCTTATATGTGAATGATGATAAACAGAGAAGCCTGAGAAAAACTGTACAGCTTTTTATTATTTCAACAGTGCCAACTCACAGCCAATTTGACATTGTTCCAGAAAGTTCCATCTCTGGTAGCACTGAGTTCACCACGGGATGTGTAGGTTTTCTTTAATAGCCTCCATCTCATAACCTGCTAGGCTAGTAAGTATCTGCTTCAATAATCAAGCCTGCCTTCCTGGTTAGGGGCAGGCATGGAATCTTTGAAGCTGAAAGAACTTTCAAGGCTATTGACTTTTGTGAAAAGAAACAGGAGGAAAACAAACCTATTGTGTATGTTATAAGGGAAAACAATTGTTAATTAAGCGTAATGACTGCACTCACCTTCCCAGCACTTCCTGCACTGCCAGCTTCCAGTTCTTTGTGCTTCATTCCCAACGCACTCAGGGCGCTGGCCAGGAAACCCTGGCCGTTTCAGTATCACTCAGGGCGCTGGCCAGGAAACCCTGGCCGGTTCAGTATCACTCAGGGCGCTGGCCAGGAAACCCTGGCCGGTTCAGTATCACTCAGGGCGCTGGCCAGGAAACCCTGGCCGTTTCAGTATCACTCTTCCCCTTACAGTGCGTCTACCTTATTTTTGTAGTGATTTCACAAGAAATGTATGTCAAAGGAGACACAATTTCCAAAATTGCTATTACAAAGAAAATGCATATTTTTGGAGGGTGCAGTGAGCTTTAGCCAAACAGACGTATCACATCACACGTATTGAACTCCTTCTTTGTGGTCCCTGTTAATGTCCTGCAAATGGAAAGGACTAAATCTCACCAGCAGCTGTCAGTCAGTCTCCAGGACTAATCCCCAGTTCACTTTTGGTTTGTGAGGAAGTCAGCCCTTTCTCCTTGAGGTGTGTTCGAGCTCACCAAGTGGTGCTTTTTCTGTTGGAGGAACCTCTGGAGAACCATGGGCCACTGTCCATGTGACACCCATGAGGCTCAGCATGGCACAGCAGTCATGGGTGAGTATTACACAGGGTTGGCTCCTGGGTCCTCAGACAGACACTGCAGAGTGGCACAGGTGGCAAAAGGGTGAGTTAAGCTTGGGAAAAAATTTACACATGTTGCAAAGAACAAGGAAATTACAAATGCTCTGAAGTAAATGTTCCAAGAAACAGAAGAGGGGTATATATCTTTCACAGTCTTTAAGAGAACTCAGCCGCTAACATTTGTGTTTGATCTTACAGTGAGAGTGAGGGGCAACTAAAATGCAATTTAAAGTACTGAATTGAACTAAAGTCTACCAAAGAATTTTAAAAGTCTGTAAAAGTTAAATGGGAATTAAACTGTTAATTTACCCATCATTTTTTAAGATCAGTTGCTTTCTCTGGGAGGGATTTTGAAAATAAGCAACAGCCGTTTATATGGGAATTAGAGTCTGATGCTGCTGGAGATGGAAAGACAGCGCAGAGTGGAAATTGACAGGGTCATGCCAGTGTTGTTGGGGCTGTCTTGGAATTCAGCCAAAGCTAATATTTGGGCAATAAATGACTACACTATAAACAGCACTTGAAAACACTCTGCAGCCATTGTTGAGTGCATACAAAAGACATCTCTAATTCAAGCTCAAATTCCATGGTAAACTTTCAAGTTAAGGCAATGGATGAATGTTTCTGAGTAACTCTGAAAGTTTAGAAAGTCAAATCCATTCTCTTCAGGTTTTACTATGAATACTGATTCCCTTCTGGCCTTTGAAATGCATCAAGTTGTGATCAATTATTCAGAAAGCCAAAATGTCCTTCTCCAGTTATCATTATGAAATGCAAATTACACAGATTCAGAAAAATAAGAGGATGACTGAAAATAAAGCAAAGAATAATCCTGTATTGTTATTAGAAATCATATAACATCTAGGTAATCCAGGATGAGGGGTTTTTTCCTATTAAAATGAGACTTTCTCAACGATGAGCCCCTTATGGAACTTTTTTGGCTTAATTTGAAGCAATCATTTCTTAATTGTACTTGCATGAAATTAGCTTCAAGTTTTTAAAAATAAATGGAGCTCCAGGTGCAATGGCTCAACTGGCTGAATCCTAACCTTGCAAGTGCCAGGATCCCATGTGTGTGCTGGTCTGTGTCCTGGCTGCTCCCCTTCCCACCCAGCTCCCTGTGGCCTGGGAGAACAGGAGAGGATGGCCCAAAGCCTTGGGAGTCTGGCTCCAAGGAGGAGACTCAGAAGAAGCTCCTGGCTCCAGGCTTCAGATCAGCTCAGCCCCAACTGCTGTGGCCATCTGGGGAGTGGAACTGGGGATGGAACCTCTTTCTGTCTCTCTTTCTCTCCATAAATATGATCCAGCTTTCCAGTAAAAATAAACAATTTTTTTTAAAAAAAAGGAAATTAAAATGGAAATATTTCACAGCAGAACCTATTTCTCAAAATACAGTTTCATCTCATTAGCAGGGGTCCTCAGATGAGAAGTGGCGTTAGCTAACGGAAAACGGAGATAAAAGAAATGAGCAATCCTTAAGATTTTTTTCTCCTAAAAAATCCACTTCAAATCATAAAAATTTTTACCTAAAATAATTAGGTCTTCTTCAAAATCAACATAATGATCCGCTTGGTTTTGTCTGAGTCTGAGCAAAACATCAGCGGCAGGTCTGGAGCTCAGCTGGCATAGCAATGGGGCACAGAGCACAGGGCGGAACGTGCCTAAAATAATAAGGACTTTTCTTTCAAATTGCTATCATTGTGTACAAATCTAAGATCGCTAATTTAAAATTCAATGGAATAGAATTTATATACTGTACCCTTTTTACCTTTTACATTTACACAAACACAAACATATGTTGGTTATGTGGGGAAGAGCGTTGCTTTAGAGAATTAAGCTACAATTTTAAATGATTTGTTTATATTCTAGTTTGTGAAGAATCAGTGCATATTAATTAGGCTTCAGGCAATGAAATGTTTCCATGCCCATGTGCCAGAATAAGGAATGACCTGTGGAGATGTTATTTCTACAATCTGCAGCAAAACTATAGTCGGCTGACTCCACTGAGCAGGTGTTCAAACACAACTTTTCTGTAACACACATGGGCAAAAAGATTCATGTTTGTTAAATACACAAAGTGTACAAAATGGCTCTTCATTCAAAGCAATAAAAAAATGTTTAATTGGTTTCTTCTCAAGAATTGGATATAACTTCTCACTTTTTCTAACTTTTTTTTGCATTAAATCCTTGTAGAAAGTAAAGAAAATGAATGTATGAATGCAGCCAAGAACAGCACAGTGATCTCTAACATCAGGGATTAGTGGAGTCAAAGGTTGGAGGAACAGCTTCCTAGGGGGAGGACAAAGAGCATTAGGATTTCAGGTCGCTGGCTCTAGAGTTCACTGTCCACGGGAGCAGATCACGTCCACCTAGGCCATACTAAATAAACACCAGTGGTCAGTGCTGGCAGGCAGCTCAATAAATATCATTGGGTTTTTTTTTCCACTCAATAAATCTTATTGGTGTTTTGATTTGTTTTGTTTTTGTTTTACTTCTGGCTATTTTACTGCTTAACTAGAATTTCTTCCTACTAATAGACCGGTGAAACAAACCAGAAGCTGAGGGTTTTTCCCCCACTCCTATAAACCCAAGTCATCCTAGCCTCAGAATAGACCAAATTATTTTTCTTCCCCTCCTCAGGTCACTTTCCCTGGAAAGTATGCATGTTATCAAAATGAAGGTCAAGTTCTTGCCATTTAAAATTCAACACTTGTGACATAAGAGTTGACGCAAGGAAATCCGGTTCATTTTAGATGCCAGCCAGTGGGTGAGGTGGTGGGTACGACCAGAATCGCCTCAAGTTCTAAGTCATCAGGAGAGCTTTCGAATGGAGCAGAAATGGAGGGTCAAGACGCTTCGGGCAAGTGGGGAAAGGCCAGGGCCGGCAGGTGCTGGCTCAGCCCAGGCGGGAAGGGGTGAGCCCTGGTCTCAATGGTTACTTTCTTCCTGTCTGCTGTCCTCCCTTCATGGGGACTGGGGCCATCCTGTTGGCCATTTCAGCTGGTTGTCTCAAGGACAGTTTCCGCATGCACATGCTATTTATCCGTTATCTTAAACATTATGTTTATGTCTCGGACCCTGCGTCAGTTAGGTCTAAAGCCGCCTCTGTACGTTTTATGCTTGGCCCAAACCTTTCTCTGCATAAAGTGATCTGCAACCTAACCTGGGTGTTACCCAGCACATCCACACTTGTGAAATGTTGCTAAGTTTCAGCCAGTCACAGGTACATATGTTAAAGTGAGCTGAACATCAGTTGTAACCAAAGGACAAAGTACAGAGACAAAAAAACCCCACTCACCCTAATAATAATAAATGTAGAATACATAGTTTGATAATTGACAGGTTCAAAATCTATACAATATGTTCCAAAAACATAACTAATGTTTGATTTAAAAGTGTTTATGAAATCACTCACCTGAGCAAGAAGTAGACCTAAATAAATTTGCAATTAAATTTTAACAATTCTATAAAAATTAAAGGAATAAATTACAGTTAAATGACATAAAAATAAAATATCCCATATGTGTAGAAACTAAAACACATCTTAATATTTAATGGGCCCATTAAGAAATTATAATAAAACCGTTAATAGAGTTAGAACTCAGCAGTAATGGAAACATCACAGCGATGAAAACATCAAAATTGGTGGAAGATATTAAAAGAAGCTCTAAGAAGCAAAGGTAGTTTTAAATATTTATATTAGAAAATAGAAAGCTGATAATTAAGGAATTTAGTATAAATCGCAAGAATTAAAACCAATGAAAATGGAAGATAATGAAGGTAAGGGCAAACTGAAAATAAAAATGCAGCAGGGAGGTCTAACATACCCAAATTAAGCATCTTTTTTTAGATTTATTTTACTTATTTGAAAAGTCGAGTTATAGGGATGGGGTGAGGATGAGAAGGAGGATTGGCGAGAGACAGAAAGAGAGCTCTACTGTTTGTTCACTTCTCAAATGGCCACAATGGCTATTTTTGGTCCAGTCTGAACCCAGAAGCCAGGAGCCAGGAGATTCTTCCAGTTCTCCCATGTGGTCCAGGGCCCAGGCACTCGGGCCATCGTCTGCTTCCTGCCAGAGAACTGCATTGGAAGTGGAGCTATCAAGACTTGAACTGGTGCCCATAGCAGATACCGCATCACAGGCAGAGGGTTTGCCAGGTGTACCACATGTCAGTCCGAAGTTTCTTTCAATGAAATGGCATGCTATGGATTGATAAGGAAAAAAGAAAAATAAAATGTCCAAATAATATTAAATATTTGATACAAAAGCAAAATACTTATGCTGCCAAACAGCGGCCCATTGCTTATAGAACCCCCAAACGTGGTGCACTGGCCTAACACACAGAAAGCCAAACATTGACACTGGGGTGATGGAAGAAAGGAGGGATTTATTGCAAAGCAGAGCAAGGAGCTGAGCAGCTACTGCACACCCTGAGGAATTTGGGGTGAAGGTTCCTAGAAATTGGAGTTGGGGCTGAGAGGTATGTGATCAGCTCACGTCCAAGTTCCTGGTTGATCAGTGGAGTCTGTGATCTTAGACTGGTCAGGGATGCCGTGCTCTTCAGGGGGGTTCTGATGACTGAGTGGGCTCCGGTTGGTTTGGGGGTTCTGTGAGGGCAGCAGTTCCTTTCTGCCTAGCCCTGGAATTCTCCTACACAAATCACCCCCGGAGAACACTGGCCTTGAAGGTTCTCATCGATTGGAGAAGCAAGCAGTGATTAGAACCTGGTAGGGCCAGCTGGATCACACCCTTACATCAGTGAATTCCTTTTTACATAAAGGGCAGGCCAGGAGGCCAGGATACCCAGTGCTACAGTAGACAAACAGGGGGCTGGATCCTGCTTTTACATTATGGGGGTTTGGTTTCACTTATAATTTTGAAAGAAAACATAAGTATTATGAGCCCAATTATTGTTGAAAAAAATGAATTTTCTAGGAAGATATTCTATAACAGAGGATATCTCTAAGGCCACCCTCAGGCTTGATGATTGGCTAAAAGAACAGAGCACTTTGCATACAGTCACACTGGCGGCTGCGATCAGAGCAGCAGGACGACGGAGAGCAAGGTCAGCAGGTGAAGCGGATTTCCCTCACTCCCAGTGCAGTCACACCAGACACGTTGGATTACTCCAGAAATGAGATTTGACAACAAGGCCTACCAGGTGTCCGTAAAGGAAATGTCCAGGTACAATAAAACTGAGCATTCTAATATTTTAAACAAAAGATCATTCAAATCCCTTATAAACCCTTGAGTAGTATTTCTATACTGGGGGCCACGAGCCCACCTGAGCTGACCTACCACCAAAGGATGGACTCAAGCACTGATGGAGCCAAAAGCGATGCATTATTGACCCCTGGTCTGGAGAAGAGTGACCAGAAGGCACAGCCTTCAGAAGTTCAGCTCTTAGTCTTCCACTCACAGAGCTCCCCTCCCCCAGTTCCTCACAGGCTGAACAACAAGGGAGGCACAAGCTAACTCTGGCAGCATGTAAGGTGGGGTGGTGTAATGGAACAATGGGTACCCAGGCCGGCAAAGGGATGGGAGGTGGGGCTGGAGTGATGGAGCAGTGGGTACCCAGGCCGGCAAAGGGATGGGAGGTGGGGCTGGGGTGATGGAGCAGTGGGTACCCAGGCCGGCAAAGGGATGGGAGGTGGGGCTCGGGTGATGGAGCAGTGGGTACCCAGGCCGGCAAAGGGATGGGAGGTGGGGCTGGAGTGATGGAGCAGTGGGTACCCAGGCCGGCAAAGGGATGGGAGGTGGGGCTCGGGTGATGGAGCAGTGGGTACCCAGGCCGGCAAAGGGATGGGAGGTGGGGCTGGAGTGATGGAGCAGTGGGTACCCAGGCCGGCAAAGGGATGGGAGGTGGGGCTCGGGTGATGGAGCAGTGGGTACCCAGGCCGGCAAAGGGATGGGAGGTGGGGCTCGGGTGATGGAGCAGTGGGTACCCAGGCCGGCAAAGGGATGGGAGGTGGGGCTCGGGTGATGGAGCAGTGGGTACCCAGGCCGGCAAAGGGATGGGAGGTGGGGCTCGGGTGATGGAGCAGTGGGTACCCAGGCCGGCAAAGGGATGGGAGGTGGGGCTCGGGTGATGGAGCAGTGGGTACCCAGGCCGGCAAAGGGATGGGAGGTGGGGCTCGGGTGATGGAGCAGTGGGTACCCAGGCCGGCAAAGGGATGGGAGGTGGGGCTCGGGTGATGGAGCAGTGGGTACCCAGGCCGGCAAAGGGATGGGAGGTGGGGCTCGGGTGATGGAGCAGTGGGTACCCAGGCCGGCAAAGGGATGGGAGGTGGGGCTCGGGTGATGGAGCAGTGGGTACCCAGGCCAGCAAAGGGATGGGAGGTGGGGCTGGGGTGGAGTCTGAATTGGCTGAGGTTTAGAGATGGGGTAAAATTAGAGAGGGGGTTTGAGATGAGATAGATCTGGGACAAGTGTTTTCAACAGCTGCTGGTGCAGACTCGTGCTAGGACTGGTGACAGCAGGGACATGTGGTGACTGTTTTTAGACGTAGTCAGGGGGTGTTGCATACAGAAAAAAAAATGCCAAGTTTAAGACCTGTGAACTAAGTCCAGCAGTTAATGTACTTCGGGGTTTGTGATGTCTGTGTTAACTCTCTTAGTGCCCTACCATGCTACTGAGGTTCCCCTCATGCATACACCATGGCCAAGTCCTTTATGCAAACACAACCCCAGGCCATTTCCCACACCTTTTACTTATTGAGCGTTATGCTCACTGAAGTATTAAGCCTGTAACTCTAAGGAAATCAAAAGTTTGGTACTGCAAAAATTAAAGCGAAGAAAAGGAAGGAGGCGGCACTGAGAGAGGGGTAAGTGCGATGAACTTCTTAGAAGCTACTTCTACCACGGAAATACAAGAAATCTGCCCTCCTTGTATTCATAAAAACAAACACATTAAAACATTACATGAGGCCTTGAGGCATAAATATGTTAGCTACTACAGCATACTACAGTTTTATGTAATTTTATAGTTATATACAGAGCAAAGATTAGGAAAGTGAATCTTACAGTATGTTTAAAAATAACTACATAATAACTAAGGTTAGGGCTTTTATGAAATTCACATTTCTGCTTTGAAGTACTTACAAATGGCAGCCACACACGATGAAACAGAAGGGGAAAAGTATGTGATTCCAACAAAAGCAAAAATGGCCTTTTAATTTTAAATTTATATATAAAATTTTGACTATATATGTGGGGTGTGTGTATATAACATATGTATATACACATATATAATACACAGATCATCCAATGGAGTGGACTCCACCTGGCTGACATGAGAAACGTATGGGAACATAATTCCCAATGAGAAGCATCAGAAACAGCGTGTCTTTACCCATTATCACTACTCGGTAGATGTCATGAGACATTGAAAGATGTTTTAAAAGTTAAAAATAAATGCATATAAACAATGGGAAGCAAGAAACACAGCTTAAGTTTACAGAAAACATGTTTTTCTTTTGACTAAATAGATAATAATCTAACGTATTAGAATCCACAGCCAAGTGTTGCAGGTTTGCCAGATATATAACAAAAAACTATAAAAGCCAGCTATATTTATATTTCCAGCAGTTTTGATTCAGAACATGTGCCTTCTAAAAAAACATACAATTTAAACACAATAGGGAGACATTTTATATTGAGGAATAAAATTAACAAAAGATGTGCAAAGCCTGTATTTTAAAATATAAAATTTTACTGAAAGATATTCAACAGCATCTATTTAAATGCAGAGCTATAACTGCTCAACTATTGAAAGCTGTAAAATAATAAAGATTTCACATCTCTAGAAACTGATTCTGATTCAATACAACAGTCAAAACCCCAAAACTGTTTGAGAAACATGAGCTAGTTTTAAATTATACATTAAAAACAAAGAAACAAGAATAGTGAATTTTTTCTGAAACATAACATTTCCGTATCATAATTTAGAGAAGATGCTTAAAAATAGCAGTAACCAAGGTCATGCTAACAAAGCCCACAGTTACGTACTAACTGTATCATTGGTTTGGGAAAGATAAGTCTGACAATGTTGACACGACTGGGAGAAGCACTGGAAAAAAATTTTTTTAAGATTTATTTGTGTGTTCATTTGAAAGGCAGATTTGCAGAGAGAAGGAGAGATACAGAGATCTTCCACTTGCTGTTTCACTCCCCAGAGCTGAGTCAATCCGAAGCAAGGAGCCAGGAGCCTCTTCCGGGTCTCCCACACGGGTTACAGGGACTCAACAACTTGAGAAATGCTTTGCTTCTTTTGCAAGCTGTAAAAAGTGTACTGGATGGGAAGTGAAGCAGCTGGGACATGAGCCAGCGCCCTTATTGGATGATTAGCCGGTTACACCACCAAGACACCCCTAACAATAAGAATTCTTTTAAAGAACTGGTGGGTTTGAATGTTGACGAAGTCCTTTTTTTAGAAAACAGCAAGCAATAATCTTTTGTAAAAGCAAGCAGCATATCTATAGCATACTTTTAGAACCACATTGTTCCTAAAAGTTATCATTATTATTATCTCCATATGTATATGTACTCACATAGAGAGATGCGTACAGGGATAAACTAGGGAGCAGCATAAAAGGAAGGGGATACTGGGAACATTCTGCATAGGAATCTATTCATTCATTTATTTATTATTTCGTTTGTTTCAATGGAAGACTGTCAAAGGAGAGAGGGAAGGAAGGAGGAGATTCTGCCATGTCTTGTTCACTCCCCAAATGCCTGTCACCCCAGTCTGGGCCAGGATGGACCCAGCCTGGAACCCCTCCTTCCAGGTCTCTCATAAGCGTGGCAAGGGCCCAAGGACCTGCAGCCAGGACTTAAGCCAGCACTCTGCTGTGGGATGTCAGTTTTGCAAGCAGCAGCTTAACCTGCACACACAACGGCAGCTCCAAGAACAGATATGTAAATCTGGATGTCCTTATTCCTTGGAACACTTGAAGCAGTAACAGTGAACTCACTACTACTCCACAGCACAAGATGGAAGACTGCTGTAGGCAGGGCCATGAGCCAGGCTGGGTGAGTGGGAAAAAAACCACCAGGGCAGAGGTCAGCCCAATACAGAGGACAAAAATCACGAAATCACAGGAGTGTACACATGAGAAGTCCGCTGGGATGCCAGCACCTACAGGGAGTTTGGGCACGGATGGCCCTGGTGTCCCAGAGACCTGGGCATGTCCAAAGAAGCTTTCCTCGCCTCCCTGAGGTGGCCTGGGCACAATGACACCCGGGAGCTGCCAGCAGACTCAGAGCACAGGTTGTGGGTCATACTGCCGTTCTCTGCCAACAGGGAGCCAAGCCAGACTCCTTGGAGGGAACATGCCAAAATTGGTTATAATACAAGGAGTAAGGTAAGTTGTCAGGAAGCACTGCGCTCAGATGAGAAGATGCTGACGCACCTACACTCCCTCCAAGTGCCACCTGGGAAATGAAGACACACGTCAAACAAGGGAGTGTGAGTCCTAACTGACCGCCTTCATCACGGACGTCATTGTCACAGCTGGTGAAGGCCGGCTAAGGATCAAGAATCGGGCAGATGTCTGCCTCTAAGTGTGAACTTCACGATGGCTGCAGTACAGGCCGACATGTACCACATGATCACAAGCAGCAGGGAGGGAACACAAAGTTATAAACCATTGCAGCACTTGGGCTGGTTGGGTCACTTGGCAAAACTGCAGGGAAGCAGGGCCCTGCTTTAGACTGCAAGTGGGAGCTGCAGCGGGTCCGTATTTGGCTCTCTCGGTACTTCATCTGTGAGGAGACAGAGCAGCACGTGCCTACGTTGTAACTGGTAAAGGAGCGGCACTAGCTGAGTGACAAGAATGCCTGTGCTTTGCATGGAAGAATCACCTTGTTTCTGTCTCTCTTTATCAGCAGGGTGGCCTGACCTGGCTGGGAATCCTGCAAGACCGCTCCCCATCTGAGCTGCACAGAAGGGTCTGGCCAGGACCATAGCAGAGTGGCTCCTGGTAACAGTGGCACCTACTCTGGAGAGTCAGATCCGTTTAAGGTTGTTTGGTTTAACCAAAATATTTGGCTTTGAGCCAGTACTTTTAACTACCTTGATAAAGGACATTGCTAAATCAGGAAGACCTGAACAACAGTAACAGCACCCATTATAGCTCTGTTCTATATTGGCTAACCTTAGAAAGGCTGGTATTACGTAAGTTTATATGAACATATGGGAGAAATAATTTAACAGTAGCACACATAAACGGAACTGTTACGAGCATTTCAGTTAATGTTTCTATCCAGGTGGGGAAAGTTTATCATATTAGTTGAAATATTCTAAACACAATTAAAATATGCTGTTAGGATTTTAAGTTAATAAGCCAGTTTGATAAAATTGTGCACTGAGCAAAATCGCAGCAACTTAATAGGCTTCTAGACAAATCTGCACGGTTTAGCACAAGTGCTTGAGACCTTGGCACTCATGTGAGAGGTATGAATAAGGCTGCAGACACGGTGGGTGGAAGATGTCTTTGTACTTCTCGCCCCCATCCTTCCCTCTGTTACTGTCTCCGCTAAGTGAACAAGCGGGGCCTGTGCCACCTGCGAGCCAGTGTCTCACTGGGCTCTGCTGGAGTCTCAGCTGCTCCAGCCCTGACCCTGCTCCCTGCTTACAGCCTGGCAAGGCAGCAGAGGAAGGCCCAAGCGCTCAGGCCCCTGCACACCTGTGGGAGACCTGGAAGAAACTCCTGACTCCTGGCTTTGGACCAGTGCAGCTCTGGCTGTTGAAGGCACCTGTGGAGTGAGGCAGTGAACTGAAGAGCTCTCTCATAATTCTGCCTTACAAATAAAAACAAACTCATTTTTAAAACAAAGAAAGGAATGATGAATGTTTTAGGAAGGTACCAGAAAAAAAGCAATTCTAAATTTACCTTGGTTTTATTTTAAAGGGGGAAAATAAATAGAATTAAAAACTTAAAAAATGATGTAATAATATGTTGTCATTAGATGCTAGGAGCTAGCGGGAAGGCTTCCTACACCAGAAAGGGAGCTCTTGCCACGGGAAGTTAACACGGGAGAGGCTCAGGCAGCAAACACCAGCAGCCATCTCTTGAGCTGAGTGATGCTCCGCTGTCTCTCTGTGGAGCCGCCAGCCCTCTCTTTGCCTCCAGAATCAAGGATGGGGTCCCTCCTCCCTGCGGGCGAGTGGCCACTTGCATATCCATGGCATCATTCACAGGCCTACTATAGCTTTGTTGTGGTTGCCATGGCAAGGCCTGAGCCCTGCTCCGGATCCTAAATTTCCCTTTATATCCTGAAGACCCAGTGTGGATGTGAAGGGAGGTATACTCATCTGGTATTGTGTCTTCTATTAGATTTCAAAAAGAACTTCTGTCTACAGAATCCACCCGTTTCATCCATGACTTCATCATCCTGCCTCTGTTACTTCTCTTCATTGTTTTGATTTGAATTTGTTGATTAACTCTTCAAGTTTTTCTGTTGTCATTTTCAGTTTTTTCCTTATTTTATTCCTCTTACGAGGAGACTTTCAGAAAATAGTTCAAATTTATATTCATTTTGGCGCTCAATATTTGAAATCTGCATCTTCTAAACATTCATTGGAAATGTATAGAAGAAAAAGAGGATGCATGGATTTCAAGAAATATTTGTACCAATATAAACTTATCTTTTTTTGTCATTTTCCATGTATTTGAAGTCCCTTTGTTTTTCTTCATTTCATTACTCTTTTGTCAAGTTCCCTACATTCAAAGAGAATCTTTACTGTAAACAATCTACTTTTGAAATGTCTTGAGCTCAAGTTCACCATCTGACTGTGTTGCCTGATGATGCCTGTGGCCTCCCCTGCCCCCTCCCCTGCCCCCTCCCCTGCCCCCTCCCACCCTCTCAGATTCTCTGCTCCAATGACTCCTGTTACTCATCAGAGCAGCGTCTGAGTCCCACTGTGTCCTCCTGACATGTCCATCAGCACAAAGGGCCCAGCGCCTCCTGCGTCCTGCAGGGACCGTCTCCTTGTCCTTTGCTAACTCCACATGCTCAAGCTTCCCCACCGGTGTTTGTCTCGGTCTCATTTGACGCCCCCTCTCCCCTCCCAGGACTCTCAACACACCCCTGCAGCATGCGTTTGGACACCACTCAGCACACGAAAGTACACAATGCAATAACTGATAATCACCATGTGGTAGCTAGCTGGTGATTGTCATTATGTACTTGACTAATTCATCAGTGTTTGCAACAATAATACAAAAAGGAGACTAAGGTTCCAGGCTTATGAAAATTCAGAACATTTCATTTTTGAACTAAATTTTCAGGATAAAAACTTGCAATTAAATAAAACCATCTTATCTTAAATAAAACCATTGCTATCTTCTAAGAATCCAAGCAATTCCAGTTTTTCTATCTCCACAGGACCAAGCTGCCAGTGCACCCATCATCTAGAGTCAATGCGCCTTACAACAGTGTGCTCACAACACGAAGGCTATGCTGCTGGAACAGCTGTGGGCTCTCCAGAAGTAAAGTGCCCAGTTTTTGTCTTGGCTTCCTGGATATCTTCAACTTAAACCACTGTCTTTCCCTTCAGGACACTTGGACACACCTGCACCTGTATTTCTGACATTGAGCACCCTGTGGAAGAGAGTAGAATCACTTCCAGGGTTAAGGAGGAGAACGCTGCAGACAGCTTAAGTTAAAAGCTCGGAATAATTCTTCAGCTGAAAGAGACATCCCATTTTGCACACCCCCACCTCACTCCGCTGCGCAGTGCTAAGGAATTCAGTATATAATGAAGATTACATCTGGCTGGACTGATGTCATTCCAAGCTCGTGCTCATGCAAGCTGCCAGATCCATTCCACAAGCCCAGTGACTTTAATAAACATCTCTGCTACATACTTTCTAGTCATCACCTTAAAAATCCAAAGCTATTTTTCAAAAAGTGTGAAAATCCTCCCAATTTGTAATTGCCAAGCACAGATAAACTTGAGACAGTGTTGCCTTCCTTCTGCATGAAACATTGCACCTAGAAGTGGCAGACTTTATAAAAAAAATATGTACTTTGGCCTAGCTTGGAGCTTAAATTTAAGCACAGATGTGTTTGGGCAGAGAATGTGATGAGAGGGGAAATGAAACATACCTGTCAGGGTGGAATGCTGCAAAGTGCTACAGGGCAAGGGACAGGCCGCGTGGAAGGGGGAGGGCGCTCGAGGGCGGCGGGCAGGGTGTCAGGTTAGGCAGGCCTACACAGCAGCAAAGAGCTAACCACTCCATCTCGGTGGCTCAACATGGCAAGGGCTTCCTGCCCACTCCATGTCCACCACAGGTCAGCAGTGGCCTCTCTGCGGTCATTCAGGGACTCACCGTCTGAAACACAGGGCGATCCAATATTTCCTCTGCAGATGCTGCAGACCTGCATGACGCCCAGAGGGTCATGAATGTCCCCTGAATGTTCAGAACCGCTTGTCCACGACTAGTCCCTCAGCCCCATGTATGGCCAGAGAGCTGAGACGGGGTGTGCTGTGTGCCATTCACTAAGGACCTCGGGGGGGGGGGACCTCTCCGACAGGAGCGGATCTGAGCAAAGGGAAGGAGGCAGCTTTGCAGGCATTTGCAGGAAGTATTCGTTCTGTCATTTATGACTCCAACACACACTGCGTTCACCTGCCATGTTTCTAATGAACTTCATTCAGTGATTGTGCTAGTGGTAACCAAACATCAGAAACTCCTCCAGCCTCTGCCTCGTTCCTGAAAAAACACCTTATTTAAACCTGTTACATCTCTCACGCGCAAGCACTGCATTGCTAATACACTCCTTGGCCTTTCTCACAGGCTTCAGGAGTTATCACCTTCTGGAAAAAGTCCTACTTCAAAGACTGACAGGAACCTGCACCTGCGCACTCCCCACTCACTGCTTTTCCATATGAAAGCATCTCCTTATTTCCTGCATAAAATTAATGTTACAGATACTGCAAACGGCTTGGATCATCACTTCAAATAAAGTCAAAGGAAAATGTTTTACAAAGAGTTCATAAAATGAGCATCTCTTACACATACACTAATCTGATTTGTATGCATACTACTAGGTTAGACAATATGCAGGTTGAGAAGTGAGGCAATTTCTATGTTGAGTAATATACTTAGAAACTGTTCCTCACCCCGAAATGTAAGTAGCATAAACTCTGGGCTCATCTTAGCCAACAGCAACACAGCACAGCAGAACAGAGCCAAAATTGAAGCTGGCGTCCCCTTCTTCCATTATCGGCTGTGTGCTTTGGCCAGTTGTAGTACCTCTGCCTGCAACCCAGGCGCCTGAGCCACCATGTGCTAAAGAACATTTATTAACCAGCATATTTGTATTTCTCACAAAATATTTTTTGCTTTCTCTAAGATAGTATCCATAAACAGCTTGAAACTAGACATTTGTTTGATGAACTAATACCATTATTAGAAGAGAATATTAACAAATATTGAAATAAAAGTTCAAAGTATCTTCAACTTCATAAGCATGAACTTGTGATCAGTTGCTGAAGTTACCAGAATGGACTTGATCATAACTGACCAAGTTACATTACTACCTAATCCGGTACTATGTGCATTACAGTGAACTAATCAGAACCTCAATATATCAGGAAGGGAATATCTCACAAGAATTCTAGATGATTTGCACACGACTTGGGTAATTTCGGTAGCATACATTTGTAAGAGCTGGTTATGCACCTGTCAACCCTGTACGTCTATCTGACTTAGAAAGCCTGTGGATGTGTTAGAGGGTCCTGGACACAGAACATCCACAGAGGTCACAGGCACGCGCCTGGGCTAGGGTCAGATACAGAGGGGGAGTTTATAGCAGGAATCACTAAGGTTTTGTTTCTTTGCTTAGGGCTTACCCAGCTCCCTCCCCCCACATACACGCCCCAGGAAACACTGAAAAATTCCAAGCTTCAGAAAGACTGTTGTTCGAGTTCTGCTTTTCTTCCATTACTTTGTGGTTTTATGGTCAAGGGTCCTTAGGACAGTGCTCGTTTTGCTTAGTCAACATTTTCATTAATTGTTTTGTTTGTTTTTCTGCTCCATCTACACTTACTATTTCCAGAATACACTCACATCCTTGTGTATCTTTCATCTTGAGGGGAAAAAAATGAAAAAACAAAAACAAAAATAAAACCTTAATACCTTAGAATGCAAAAATATGCAGCAAATCCCTTCTCATTTATAATCCCCTGGACTGGGACCCACAGTGTGGCACAGCGGTTGAGCCACTTGCCTGTAACACCGAATCTCATAGTGACACAGGTCAGGGTCCTGCTTGCTCCACTTCTGATCCAGTTCCCTGCTAGCGTGCCTGGGAAAGAATGAGAAGACAGCCCAGGTGCTCCTACACCCGCCTGGCTCCTGGCTCTGGACCCCAGCCCAGCCCCGGCTGTGGCCGTCACTTGAGGAGTGAGCCAACCAATAGAAACTCTCCCTGTCTCTGCCTCTTCTTCTAACTCTGCCTTTCAAACAAAAAATAAAGTTATTTTTTTTTAAATCCCCTCATCTCTTTACCTCGTTTCAAAAAGTTTATGGAAAGTAGAATTAAAAGATGACTCTAGTTTGGCACAAAATTTCTGAAACCCGGGCACTCTTGGAGAATACAAATGAACCTGGCCCTCTGCGCCAAAGACACAGGTCATTACCGCAAGCACCGCTAACCTTTCACCAGCTGACGGGCAGATCTTCCCGGGATTAGCCAAAATGAAATAAAGCTTATGTTTCCCTACTTACAGTGTCTGGATCTGCGGGACTCTCCCGAGCGATTTATAAGAGTTCAACTCAAGCCATAAACGAGACTTCTGGATTGCAACCAACTGGTAGCTAAAATAACATTTCTGTTTCTCCCACCGTTTTAAAGGCAAATTAAGCCTTCAAGAAAAATAATCATGGTGGGTTTTACAGTTAAAAAAAAAATTAACAATAATAAAAACACTGATGATACTTCTTCAAACCTCTCCGTAACTTGGAGCTGGCAAACTGATAGAATTCAGTATGCTGTGTGAGTTATTACCTAATGCCCTCAAATGGGGCCCAGCGTCGATGTACCTTCTCTGGAGTCCAACGTGTCCAGGGGCCTCGGGACTTGGCGCCTCCGGGAGTCCCCGTGTGCAGGCTCCTGCCACCTGCCGGGCCAGGTCCAGGTCCAGCGAGGCCAGGGCAGCACCCAGCCACCCCGACGCCGGGAGAGCACCCGGGACCCCCGGGCAGCGGGGTGACACTCCTGGCACTGCCAGCCCAGCTGGGCGCCTCCTGGTGCCAAAGGCTGACACCCTGGCCGCGGCCCTGAGACCCCGGAACCGCCCCCGGGGAGGAAACGCCCCGGACGGCACAGGCTCGGCCCCGAAGGCCAATCGGAAGGCCAAGGGCAGGAGCTCCGGGCCAATTGCCGCGCGGCCGCCATGGCGCCCCGGGCCTCGCGCGCGGTCCTGCTGCTCGCGCGGTCCTGCTGCTCGCTCGCCCCCACCTCCCGCCTGGTTCCGGGTAAGGCCCCTGTGGGAGTCAGCTTGGGCAGGTGGGTGTTCACAGGGCCACCGCTGGAAGAGCCAGGGTGCAGCTCTGCGGCCCTGCGCTCACCCGTGAGGCTCCAGGTCCTTCTGAGGAAGGACGGGGCCACCGGCCCGCTCAGGACTCAGCCCTGCCTCCCAGCCGTGCCCCTAGGCCTGCGTCCGCTGCCTCTGCCCGCCCACGACTCTGACCCGCGGAAGGCCACTGCGGCCTCAGCGTATCCGAAACTGGCCTGCTTACGCTAAGGGCACCCTTAGGTCTTAACCCACACAATCTGTTTAACATATGCATGAGTGCAGATTCTAGAGAAGTACACAGCCTGAGCTAGGACGCATCTGCCTGTGTGCCCGTAGAAGATGGAGCCCATAAAATAGAGATTAGGTAAGCTAAGACACAAGGCAACGGGCCTGCCTGCGGCCTCAGGCCGAAAGCCAGTGGGGTTACAAGGCGCCCTTCTCCAGGCTCTGGGATGGGGCAGCCTCGTGCCTGCCGCTTAGAACTCGGCCAGGTGAGATTCTTTTGTAATATTTGGTCATTACATGTCTTGTAAAGTGTCAGCGCTGTGCGGGGAAAGTGAGCTGGACTGGTTTGATCGTTGGTGGAGGAGCCTTTCGCCTCCGCAGGCTGCCCTGTGCCACACTGCCTGTGCCACACTGCCGCTGTCCACACTGCCTGTGCCACACTGCCTGTGTCACACTGCCTGTGCCACACTGCCTGTGTCCACACTGCCTGTGTCCACACTGCCTGTGCCACACTGCCTCTGTCCACACTGCCTGTGTCACACTGCCTGTGTCCACACTGCCTGTGCCACACTGCCTGTGTCCACACTGCCTGTGCCACACTGCCTGTGCCATAGTGCCTCTGTCCACACTGCCTGTGTCACACTGCCTGTGTCACACTGCCTGTGCCACACTGCCTGTGTCCACACTGCCTGTGTCACACTGCCTGTGTCACACTGCCTGTGCCATACTGCCTCTGTCCACACTGCCTGTGTCACACTGCCTGTGTCACACTGCCTGTGCCATACTGCCTCTGTCCACACTGCCTGTGTCACACTGCCTGTGTCACACTGCCGCTGTCCACACTGCCCTCACCTGCCCCCACGTCCTCAAAACCATCGCGTGTATGCCTGCGTGTGGCACTTCCGCGCAGTAAAAGAAGATGCGCTTGTCTGGGGCCTGGGGTGTTGTGTTCCCTGGTACCTAATCTGGATGCAGTGAGCAAAACAATGAAATTGTGGATGAATCAGTATTATCAGACATTAAAAAATTCATCTCATTAGAGGAACTGCTTGGTCTGCAGTTGGAACTCAGTACAAGATTTCTGAGGTGGAAGTAAAGCATGCTGGGAAGTTGCCGGAAGGAATTCTGGGGGACAGCATCCTAGGTTCTTTCCAGTCTGTTTGAATCCTCTTTTGAATGCCAGATACTGGTTTGCCGACCACCTCCCAAGCTCTCCGTTTTGTGGGGTTCCCACAGTAGCTTGGGAAGTGGAGTGTCAGATATTGGCTGGCCAACCACCTCCCACGCTCTCCGTGTTGTGGGGTTCCCACAGTAGCTTGAATGGATTCGCAGATATTCACAGTCTTTATCTTGAAGAATTATGAGGCACTGGAAATACAAGGTGAAAAAAATAATTTAATAAAAATGACATTAGGTCATTTAATAGACTATCCTAGGCTACAAAAAAATGAACCAAAAAGCAGTTATTAACAATGCAACAATTGGGCCCAGCAGCGTGGCCTAGCGGCTAAAGTCCTCGCCTTGAAAGCCCCGGAATCCCATATGGGCGCCGGTTCTAATCCCGGCAGCTCCACTTCCCATCCAGCTCCCTGCTTGTGGCCTGGGAAAGCAGTCGAGGACCGCCCAAAGCGTTGGGACCCTGCACCCACGTGGGGGACCCGGAGGAGGTTCCTGGTTCCCGGCATCGGATTGGCGCGCATCGACCCATTGCGGCTCACTTGGGGAGTGAATCATCGGATGGAAGATCTTCCTCTCTGTCTCTCCTCCTCTGTATATCTGACTTGGTAATAAGATGAATAAATCTAAAAAAAAAAAAAACAATGCAACAATTGGCACCCTTGACTTGATAGTGTGTATATTGTGCCCAAATTAACGTCAGTTGCATGGTGTCCTAATCAGGCACTTCCTAGGATTATAAGAACTGTGTGAAGGTGCCGTGAAGTGTCTCCTCACTTGCTTCCTAGATAAAATGGCAGAGGTTTGCAAACTCTTGAGAGCAATGCAGATATTTTTATAAAGCCTTAGAACACCACACTGCTGGCTTTGTGTGTGTATGAACAAAATAAACTTTAACAGTCGAGTAGAAGATGGATTCCTTCAAGATCCATTTTGAATGCAGTAGTGTAAAGTTGTTATACTGACTTAATAAAAACTGTAACCCAGGCAGGTTTTTCAATAAATCTCACAACTTGTAGAAGCCAATTACTTGCCGTCCAAATCTGTACATTGTTTAGAAAACTAGGAAACATTTCTTTTCCATGCAGAATAATGCTTGAATGTCTATTTAGCGATCAAGGGTTATATCCTTGTGCTAAACCTATTTAACCCTTGCTCCGTTCATGAAATATGCAAAACAAGGAAGTTAAATTACAGTGTTTTGAAGACTAGGAAGCTCTTGAATTAAGTCATGCTCTGTCTTTTGCTTCCGTAGTAATGTTAAAAGAGGTCGTTAATGCATTGTTGTGAAAAAGGTGAAAGAAGCTAAACCATACCATGAAAAGAGAAACAGACTGTCTAGAAGGTCAGCCTCTTTCCGACCTTGTTGAAGAGCTGAAAGGACCTTGGATTATAACACCAATAACTTATTAGAAAATCATGAAACAGCAAATGTCACAGCTTCCTCTTTTGGGATGTAATAATTACTTCATAGTAAGTCTACCCATCGCTTCTCAGCCTTTTGGCTAAGATCAAGCATAGTAAGTCTACCTAAATATGTCAGATGGGAGGATCTGAAGTGAACGTGTGGTGATTAAACAAATACTAAAAATGTGCCATGATACCTTAAAGATGAATGTTTGTAATAATTGAATTATGCAGGAAATTATTCATACTGGTAAAATAAATAAAAGCTTGCATATTAATGTGAGATTTGGGAAGAGGAAGGTAAAAGACAAAGTAGTAAAAAGAACTTCATTCCAACAGGTTTTCCTACAGTTCTCAGCATTCAGGAAAATGCAGGTGTTTTATCATCCAGCGGGGCAGTGTGGAGAGCCGGGAGACCGGAGTGAGGCGTCACGGCTAGATGTGCCTCGGGTTAGGTGAGTTGCATATTTGTCTGCTCATTGTCAAATAGCTCCATGGAGAAAGAACAAAAAAGAGGTTGTGTTTTATTTCTATTTCCATCTTCAGCCTTTTTTGCCTTTATGTACATAGTTATGTGATTCCCTGTGATGAGCCAACATGTATGTTTAAATGTGTAGCTCACAGTAGGGTGCTTAGAGTGTCTTCAGCCTTAATAATATTGTTGCATGTGCGTGTTGTAGGGGACGGTGTGAATTGATCAGTTTGGGTGATGAACATATGATTGGAGCCTTCAGGCTCTTCTGTATGCTCAGGAATTGTGAAGTAAACGTATTGCATTTCATCACGTACCAACCATGTGACTCAAGAAATTTGATTTAAATCTCAAACCTCAGTTTTCTTGGACATGTTGTTAATGGAGTTGTATCAAAAGTTATTAAATATATGTGCAGTGGAGCAGTGTCCATCAGAATGAAAGTATACTAAAAGCATTAGTTAGAATTTTTATTTTTGTCTAATTTTCTGTTATGTTGTGATGGCACCTCATCTCTCCTTTTGGGTGTATGTGTTTTTAGGACATGTTTTTCATTTGAGAGGTAGAGCTCCCATCTGCTGATTCACTCCCTGAATACCTGCAGGGACCAGTGCTGAGCCAGGGCGGAGAAGGGGCCAGGAAGTCTTCCTAGGCCCCTAGTGTGGGCAATAGGAGCCCAGTTACTTGAGCCACTGCTGCTTCCCGGGGTCTGCAATAGTAGGAAGCAGAGTGGGGACCTCTACAATGAAAATTACAAAACATTTTATAAAAAGGAATAGAAGAAGACATTAAAAAGATGGAGAAACATACCACGTTACTGGGTCACAGGAATCAACATCAAAATGTCCACATTACCCAAAGTAACAGCATTCTTCGTAGAAATAGAAAAGATGGGCCCGGCATGATAGCATAGTGATTAAAGTCCTCGCCTTGCACATGCCAGGATCCTATAAGGTCGCTGGTTCTAATTCCGGTGGCCCCGCTTTCCATCCAACTCCCTGCCTATGGCCTGGGAAAGCAGTTGAGGACGCCCAAAGCCTTGGGACCCTGCACCTGTGTGGGAGACCCAGAAGAGCTCCTGGCTCCTGGCTTCGGATCAGCTCAGCCCCAGCCGTTGTGGTCACTTGGGGAGTGAATCATCAGATGAAAGATTTTCCTTTCTGTCTCTCCTCCTCTCTGTATATCTGACTTTGTAATAAAAATAAATAAATCTTTAAAAAAATAAATTAATTTTAAAAAATGGTATCCAGACTATTCCCATGAGAAGTCTTTGAGGAAAGCGAGACTCTGCCATGATGCGGCCCCGGCCCAGCCCTGACAGCAGTGAGGGAGAGAACCGCGCCTGAAGACGCCTTCACACTGGGCCTGGCCTTTGTCCTCCGGGACCCCCGCTTGCTGTCCTTCTCTGCAGGATTCATGCAGAAGAACCTGTGAGCTGGTTCTTTTGAAAACAGAGCCTCTGTCTTTACTACTAATTCTCCTCTTGGGTTGTTTCTCTGGTGAACATTAATACAAGAAAAAATTAAATATTATTGGGTACATCATGCTTAAAAGCATGTCTGTGCACAAAGAAATGGCTGTTTAATTTTTTTAAAAAATTTATCAGCTTGAATTAATATTTGATAATTTATAATCAAGACTGAATTATTTATAGTGCTGGGAACAATATTGGCAGGAATAATTGAGTTTAAACATGATCGCTGAATTCAATTTTTACTAGCAGTTTTCAAAGTATATACCAAAAGATCAATTGACTAAAGTGGTGAATTGATTCTCCTGTCTTATTTTATTGTAGCACTAACAAAAGGTATTAAAATAATAACTTTGAAAAGTGGTGCAAAGAAAGCAAATACCATCTCCGACTTGATGCAAATCAATGAATAAAGAGCCTATGAGTAGCACATGAATAAATTTGACATATTGGATACATATATTGGAAAAATAGGGTAGCCTGATTATCATAGCAAAGAATATAAGTGCCCAACTCATCGTGGTTACAGGTTGCAATGTATCCCTTAAAAATTCACGTATTTCTCTTTGTAAATCCACCTTTCCAATAAAAAGAAATTTTAAGAAATTCAAATATTGAAATCTTAAACCCAGGCTCAGAATGTAATCTTACTTAGGATTTATTTCCATAAAAAAAAAGAAGATTTGGAGATAGAGTCTGGTGCATGGAGAATGCCCCGTAATCGTGGAGGGAGAGGTCAGTTTGAGAGTCTGGTGCATGGAGAACGCCCCGTAATCGTGGAGGGAGAGGTCAGTTTGCCCCAGATTTTTAGCTCTCTCCCACACTTGTGTCAGAATCCTAAATTGTGGTGCTTGCTTGCATGATATTAAATCTCCTGTGAAACCTCTGCCCCAATCCTACAGAAACCATTATTTCAAAGTGACAGATAAAACTTGGAATTGCCATTTTGGTTTTTTCCCATTTCCCCTGTTAGTTTCCATTTTCCCCACTCGCCTTCTGGCACTCTCGTGTCCTACATCCGCCACTGAAATATGAAACATTTGTGTTTGCTGTTTCCTCCACCTGTAAGCTTCTTCGTTAGTTGGACAACCCCCCAGCTGCTTCAGATCTCTGCTCAGAGGTAATTTCTACATGAGGCCTATTTGACATGAAACTTGTCTAGCCACTATAATGTACCATCTGATTTGTTAGCTTTTATGATTTTTATTGTCCCCTACTTCTAAGACAGAAGTTCTAAGTAGGATTCATTATCTGTAGCTTGTTCATTGATCATCCCTAAGTTCTTAGAACAATATTATTTACATCGCAAAGCACAATATGCTCTATAATATTGGTAAGCAGTCCTATTTCTTAATACAGTCATGAGTGACTATTTTAGGAAGATCCTGATTTCAGAAGGGCATTTTGCTCCTTGTAGACCTGAACCTTAAAATTTGAAACGTATTCCAGACTCCGTCAGTGGTTTTCCAGTGAGACACAGATCACCTTAAGGATCATCCGAAAGAGCGAATGCTAAGCCAGGGGTAGAGAAACTTTCCACTCTTCACGATCCAGAAGAAAACAATGTAGTTGATCTGCTTTATTTTGACGTGAAGAGCAGATACATGTTACTTTGGTCACTTTGAAATTCCCTGCTTTTAACTGTTGTTAATTACTGAAGGCCGGGGCTCAGCCAGATATTTGTACATCGTTGCAGAAACCTTGTGTCCTTGGCAATGAACCTGCGTCACCAGTCACATCCCTTCCCTTTGCCAAAATCACGCTTAAAACCAAACGTATGTGCTGTGGACTCTACCCACACGTTAAATGCCTCTTTAAATGTAAGGCAACATTCCTAGCAGAGAAGGAAATGCTTAATGGATGGCACTGAAAATATGGATGTTGTAAACTCTGTTTTCAAGCAGGTGAAACTGAGAAAACAGGATATTTCTTAGTAATAACGTTGAACTCCTGATTTCAGAGTGGACTACATGCCTGTTAACAAAATGAAAAACTAGAAGGGACTTAAAAATACATTTACTATCTCAAATTGAGCATTGGTTTCGTCAACAATAAGCAAACTTCCTTTTTAGAGAGATTCGTTTATTTGTGTGGTCTTGCCTCCATTGATTCGCTCCCCAAAGGCCACAAGGGGTAGAGTTGAGCTAATCTGAAGCCAGGAGGCTTCTCTGGGTTCCTCCGTGGGTTCAGGGACCTAAGCACTTGTGCCATCCTCCGCTGCTTCCCCAGGCCATTAGCAGGGAACTGGAGTGAAAGTACAGCAGCCTTGGCAGCATCTGGAGCTCATACAGGATGCGGACGCCACAGGGCGGAGGTTGGGCTGCTGTGCTGCCACACAATGCTTCCCTCATTATTGGTTTTACTCTTCATGGAAAAATATATATATATAATTCTACACACAATCATAGCAATGAACTTAGCTTTCTCTTATTAGAGTCATGATGTCAGACTGAAACAGTGTATGAACTCAGTTTGCTTTTACAAGCATTGTTTTTTCAAGTTTAGATTCATTAAATACTGAAATTTCTCAAGTATGCCCAGGTTCTCTTGCTTGTAAGTACTGTGAAGATATGGGCTAACCATGAAGGTGTTTTAAGAATAACACTCATTAACTGACTTGTGATTAATGGCAATTCAATTGGAGGCGAAAAAATTCTGCTCGGCGCTTAACTCAAGCAGAAATCGCTCCCGCTCACAGCGGTCAGACATGGTTTATGGAGCCAGAATTTCTCCCTGGGAGCAGATGCTGACCTTCAGCAGTGGCGCTCGCCCACACCAGGCTGGTGGGTCCTCGTGGGGCTCCATCGAGTGGACAGAGTCCCCACAGCCAGGGCCTGAAGGGTCATCCGATGATGTTGGCTAACGTAGGGAAAATTCATAAGTAGAATCAGAAGTCACAGAACCAACAAGAGTTGGCAGTTGTGGATAAAATGTACAACTTTTGCACAGAGGTAAGGAAGGGCTATAAAATCAAAATGAGGATGAGCAGAGTGATCATGTGTTGTGTCGTCCCGACACCTAGGGAGGGTGTTTGAGAAGGGTGCGCCCTTTGGAAGCAGCAAGCACCAGGCTGAAGTGGATTTCTGCTGCTCAGCAAGCCAGGCAGCTGAGACGCAGGCCTCGAGGCTGCGGGACGAATGATGCCGTGTGTGATGCACACCGTCTCAGGCTGACTTTGACTTGGTGTTCTACGTCGTGTGGGATAAATGCATCTGGTTTTTAATGTGCTGGTGTGCAGGAGTCTGCGTGTGCACATACCTCTCTGTTCTCCCTGAGTTTCTCCAAGAGAGGTGTCGGTGTCATCTTTCTGCAAGGAGACACACGGGTGCTCAGGGCTCAAACGCATTCTGGGTCTCACATCAGGCTAACTTTTAAAACATCTAATTCCAGACCTGCGCTTTGTGCTTTCCAACAACCCACAAGTGACATGCTTGGTTTCTTTCCCCAAGTTTTAAAAAAATAGACTGAGCTAACACTATACAGCTGAATCATGGTAGGTTTTACCTTTGAGGAGGAATATGGGAAATCAGAAAATATGAAAGAGAGTTTCTTTGATTGCAAATAGGAATGCATGAAAGACAAATGATCCAGAATTACTAAGACTCAGGGACTCCGAATGGCAAATGTCATCTCTTCATGCATTTGATAAAAGACACCACAGGAATAATCCCTTTGGTGCTGCAAAGATTATACACTCGCGTACACTCGCCAAACCTCGAGTGGAAATCAAGGAACTGTGGAATCCCTTCCAGTCTTTAGATAGAAGGTCCCTTTTCCTAAGTCGTGTAAAACTCTTGAACCTAAGCCTGCACATTTCATAGCAGGATGAATTAAGGATCCATTCCTGTTCACCAGCTGTCCCTCTTTTCCTGCAAAATGCCAGGAGGGCAAAGGGCTGCACATCAGTCACAAGAAAACCAGTTGCATTATCATGAAGTTGGCATAAATACCACATAGACATGATGCCTCGTTACACAGAATTTTAATGCATTGCATAGAATTTGTCTTGGATAAGTCAGGAAAATGCTTCAGTGATTTCCAAAGATTAATTTGAATTTTCCTGGCATAATTGCAACATGCTGTTTTCCTCTCAGGAGTGTTCCAGGGTGCAAATTTTATCGACACCCTACTTGTAAAATGTTCAGGCCTGAGTGTTTCAATAGATTTGCTTCAACTCACTTCCATGTTTTTCCCAATACATGCAGTGTCACAGCCGGCCATTGGGCAGCGAGCGCTGAGACCCTGCCTCCCGGCGCCTCTGCTTGCTCTGCACTGCGGCCCAGCTCAATCCCCGAGCCTCTCAGAACCGGCTTCCCTCTCAAAGGCCTGGCAAGCAAGGCTGAGCAGCACGCGGCTTCTCCTGCTCGGGGCTGGTGGTGACAGTTACCAAGGACCAGGCTGGTGGGTAGTCCAATACGTTTTTGTACTTTTCACTGAAATTTTTAAAAAACACTTTTGAAATCATTGAATTTAAGATTTTAAAAATTTGTTTTTATAGCTTAAATTTTACCTGCTTTCTCTAAGTGCTAGTTGTGGTCTCTTAAAATGGAATATTTAAATTTTTTTTCTATTTAAAAAAATTTTTAGTTCCCACATAGAAGGAAGAACACACAGTATTTGTCTTTCTGTGTCTGGCTTAGTTTTAAAAGTCAGTCAAGGTACACTCAGTAAACAATTACAGGAAGTGCTTACAAGCGAGTGTTCCAGAGAAGCGGCCGCCAGGCAGGGCTCAGGTTGCTCTGCACTCTCTTGTTCTTTTTCTCGGTGCCAAGTGTTCTTCTGAAGTTTGGATTTTTTTCTCTGAGTCATCTCAGAGGCTTTATTTTGCATCACTGTTTCAGAAACAAAGTTGTGAAAAATACTGAATTAAACATTTCTTTTCTGCATGAGGATTTTTCTAAGAAACTCTGGGTAAATCTGGGCTGCTTCTACATCCGTGCACGCTCATGGAATCACCATACAGCCACATGCCTGTTTTGACCGTGGCTTAACTACACATCCTCAACACATGGGATGTTGGAGTGATGGACAGACGTTACACTCACGCACCTCCCAGATCTCTCGCAGGTTAGAAGGCGATGCTTCTTCTATTAGTTCTTACTTCTTGGTTAATTCATGAGGTACAAGGCTGCCAGTGAGGGACACCTCCCAACACTCTCCTTGACACAGGCGGACTTCAGTGGAAAATGTGATGCCGTGAGCCCCAGGAGATCCTCCGGACACTGGGAATTAAGTGGAAGGTTTCCGTCTGTCTGAACAATGACCCGCTTCAACATTCACAGCAATTTTTCGCTACCTCAGTGTCACGAGCAACCATTAAATTGTGAAAGTTCTTGCAGGAGAAAAGAGTTTTATAAAAATGCTCAGTGGGATTTATAAAGCAAAATTTACTTCGAAAGTTTTTCTAGGTGGTTCAGGGTCATGAATAAAAAGGCGAGGAGAGATGCACTTTGACTTTCATAAATTTCATAAAATTTAATCTTTACTTTTACAACCTAATGAATGTTGAGTTAAGTAAGTTCAGTGGAAAACAGCAAAGAAGTCATATTTTAGCACATCTTGATTGCACGCTGTAACTTTCTTGCTTTCCTTTTTAACTTCCAAATCTAAAGTGGGGTCTAGCTTTCTTTCAATCCCATGTGACACCCCAAGTTAACCTGAATCTAACCCATTGAAATAGCTTATTGTTTTATTTTGTCAGATGTAAATAAAAAGAAAACATTACTATTAATGTAAATCAGGTGACATGCCAGCTAATTCGCCTTCAATGATTATGCTTGACTCAATCAGGAAAATTAATTCCTGACTTTGCTTTTGAATGTTTTCTGGTTGGCTTTAGTGCTGCTGTGTCTCATTCCCAGCCCTCAGAGTAATGCGGTGTTCTGTTTTTAAGCTTGTTTATATCCAAGCTGATCTGAAACAAGAGTCAGCCTCCACTGTGTGGAGTAGCCAGGCACTGTCTTCCATTTGGTCTCCTTTCTGCCTCGCCCTGTGTCTTCCCGTGTTTTCGATCGGTGGACTCCTAACCTTTCTCTTTCATGTTTCACGTGATTGGGTTGGTTCTCCTGCTTGGCGCAGTAACTCCTTTATGTGTAATGGCTGCAGCTGAAGTTTAAGCGCAGTAAAACCACTGATGTCTTGCTTATACCAAAAGGCTAACAATATTCTGGAAAATGACATCATATTACAAAGAGCTTTTTCATAGGGCCCACACAAATCCCATGTATTGAAAATGGCCCAAGTCGTTGCAGACCCTGTAGTCACAGTCTTGGCTTCTTCAGGGGAACCCTGTAGTACCTCTCCCCTAGGGCCGATTAGTAGGTCCATGCATGTTAGCGTGGACAAGGTAGGAACAGAGTTAAGAATGTCTAGCAACCATAGTGGATAGTGAATAGTGAATCTCTATGCTCTTATCTTGTAACACAAAGATAGGTCTCCAAGTGTGGTAATTAAACTTTTCTCCGTCCCCGTGTGTGTCACTGTGGTTAAACACACTTGGCAGTTATTGATAGTGCTTGCCAATTATCCCCGTAGGATGCGCTGGGCATGTCTTCAAAGTGGTTTTATTTCATTTCATTTTTGTGAGTGAGAGCGTATGCTGAGCTCCTAGTGTGGACATGAGCATTATTCTGTTTCTATGTCCCTTCTAAAGTAGGATAAGCGTGTTTAATTAAAACCTGCCATGCGTTCCTGAACTCATGTGGCCAAGCATGCACTGTTTTTGTATGTTGCTACATTAGGCTTCTAAGTGTTTTACTCAGTATTTTTGAGTCTGTATTCTGATTTCATTGTCAGCTGTCACTTGCTTTTAAGTAAACTTTGGGGGGAGTGGCAATTAATTGCTCTCTTAATAAGTATTTGAAAGATCTAGCTATAAAAGAGTGGTACATAACTTTATATTATAGTTCCTACTTGGAACCTGTTAGAATTATTGAGCTTTCTTCAAATTAGCATGCATTACTTAGTGTATTCCCAGACCCATTCCCACCAGCAGCTCAGGAGTCAGCTGCAGCTTGGAAAAACGGCTTTGCGATGCTGCGCTGAAGAGCAGACATTTTCTGGTGGCACAGCGCGCAGAGTGCTCACCAGGACACGGGCCGGGGAGTTCATGCCGCCTCTGCTTTGCCCCTTACGCTTGTGCTTGCTTTCTGCCCTTCCACATTCTTGTCTTCTTGTTTTTTGTTTTTCTTGACTGGTTGAAAAATAGCAACAGAATAACCCCATGATGTAATTGCCACACTATTTTATGTTTCCTTCTAGTGCTTTTATCTCTTCCGTGAAACATTTAATTAGCAGGGGTGTAACGCACACAGCTTGTATCTTGGTATGGTGTTTCGTGAAATGTTCCTCGTCAGAGGGCAATGCTGAGACCTACGGCACACACCTGCCCGGCTCCCGGCGGGGTGGGCACAGGGCTCTGTGTGTGGGATGGCTGTGTGATGAGAAGCGCCACGCTCGTGCAGCTGTCTGATCCACCTCACCGACTGCCGGGCAATGGTGATTCAAATTATGAAGAATGGTCCTTGAGGAACAGACGGAAGTCTTTAAGAAATAAAAAATCTAAAACTTTTGTTTTTTTAATAATGTTTATTTTTATTGGAAAGTCACATATATAGAGAGGTGGAAAGACAGAAAGGAAGATCTTCTATCTGATGATTCACTCCCCAAGCGGCTGCAACGGCCAGAGCTGAGCAAATCTGAAGCCAGGAGCCAGGAGCCTCTTCCAGGTCTCCCACACGGGTGCAGGGTCCCAAGGCTTTGGGCCGTCCTCAACTGCTTTCCCAGGCCACAAGCAGGGTCACAAGATGGGAAGCAGGGCTGCCGGAGTTAGAACCGGTGTCGACATGGGCTCCTAGCACGTGCAAGGCGTAGACTTTAGCCACTAGGCTACTGCACTGGGCCCAAAAACTTTTGTTTTGATTTTTCTATGTCGACTTGCCTTAGTGAATGCTAAATGATTGGAATGGTTATCAGTCACAACTCGCATTCTCATTTGTACTGGTTTGATTAGTACAGAGTATCAAAATAGCGAAGTGTATTCAGTGCACACTTTAGATTCATGAAACCTGCAGAAGCTAGCATATTTAACATTTGGGGAAAATTTGAGCCTTAAAACAATAGTAAGATTTATACTTGAAGAATATAATATTAAATATGCTCAAGCTTCAGCATAAAAACTGAGTGGAGAGAGAACAAAACAATGCCTCCCATGAGCTAAAAGCATTGTGTTGGCCGACATTGTGAATATCTGGTATTGAGTTTTGTGTACAGTTAGCAAGAAATATTTAAAGTAGTGCTGGCTTGAGTTCAGAAGTTAGTTTAAATTGTCAAAAATGCTTTAAAGCCTTTTTAAGGTCTTTAGTGTCACACATGTTCGCAAAGCTTAATTAGTAGGATTTATGGAGTTTTCATTTCAAGACTTGATAGGAAAGTTTAATTAATGCTTCAAGTCAGACCTTGTTCTTAGCAGAAGAACATTGGTTCAAAGTGAAGAGCTGGTTTCAACCCCTAGGCCTTGACTTGTCCTTAGTAAACCGGGTCTGTGGAAGGCGATTGTCGTAATGAGCTTGTACTCTTTGAATTAAGCTCTAAATTTTTCTTTCAATTAGGGATGGTGTTGATCACACAGTGTTGGTGTGATAATGTCTTGGGGCTCATCTCTTTCCACCTGCACGGATCAGTAAGAGCTCTTTGAATTGGCCTTGGCTGAAGTGTGGCCCGGCTGGCAGCCTGCAGCTTTCCCTCAGGCCCCCTGCCTCTCACCCCTGCACCTCAGTACTCAGTCGTGGGCATTCTTGGTCCTGGGGACCGTGTGCCAGTGCCATGGGGGTGCAGGCACAGCAGGTCTCAGCACCCGGTCTCGGTGACCCTGCCTTTGACATCTCCCGACATGTCCTGTGGTCACTTCTTTGCCCCAATGTCTGAGTTTTGTCCTGTGGCCTATGACCTGTTCCCATCCCCTAAAACAGAGGAGCCCTTTTGACCCCCATGATTGGTATCATGTCCAAGGCAGAAACTCTCTTGCCCGTTCAACCTCTGTTCGTGCTGTCCGACTGGACCGCTGGTTATGGCCTTTTTGGATGGACATTGTATTGCTTGGTGTTGGATGCAGCTTCCCCTTAAGCATCTAGATCCTAGGTGGGCAAAACAGTGAATTCAGTTAAGAATCAGAAGTAGTTGTCTGCCCGGTGCTGGGCTGTGACGTCCCATACATCACAAAAGAGAAGTCTGTACCCAAGAAAAAACAAGAGCAGTCACCCTCAAAAGTCAATACTGAAACCAACAAGCTCAGGGGTCCTGGGGTCTGCCTCAGTGGCAGCTAGGATCCTTGAGTGTTTTCAGCAATGTATCGTGATTTGCCATGTTCCTCTCTGTCTTCCTAAGACACTTAACTTCTTGTTTCAGATTCTGTTTCAGGCCCAGGCAGTCTGCAGCCCTCCCTGTGGTCTCTGTACTCTGGGTCACCGTATCCCAGCTACATGGCGGGATATGCCTCCTCACCATCACACAAACAGAAGCATAAACTCAATCCTTTCACTGTTTTCTGAATAAAAAAAAAATTTCAGCAAATGTCACATGTGCTCCTAAAATAATGTGGGAAATTCAAGGTCACAGAAGGGTTTACTGCGCAGCCAGCACTTCTGCTGTCCCAGGCTTCATGTTTTCCTCTTACTCTTGTCTTCCTTCCTCCTGTTCCCACGGCCTGGGAGGCAGCAGAATAACTCCTCATCTTGTACAGAGTATGCTTCTAGAATTTAACCCCTGAGCCAGCCAAGCTAGAAGGCTGGCGGGCCGTGTCAAGCAGAGCTCACGGCATTGCCCCAGGAAGCCAGGCCGCCCCAAGGACATCTTCCTAGACCCAGCATTGCCTCCTTCAGGTAGCAGCAACTGCTGAATGGAAGTGCCTGAGCACAAGGCCGTGCAAGCCAAGCTCCTGCTCTGCACAGCTGCTCCATACGGTGGGTCAAGCCTCCTGCGTCTGGGCACCGTCAGGCCAGGACTTTGGGACTTTGGGAGCTTGAGTCTATCCAACCCGTAGCAATAGGAAGCATCCACGTTTCTTTTGTTGAGGGAATTATTCAAAAGTGACTGAGACCTTGACTCAGTGCCTTACCCAGCTATTGACTGCAGTCATCTGAGAAAGACATTGGAAGCCAGCAGGACGGGGCCTCCTCAAGACTGATTAACCAATTAAATGATGTTTCTGCAAACGAAGTGATAAAGTCCCTACATGAGGCAAACAAGGAGCCTGGCAGAGGGCTGCTGCTTCTACTTCAGGTCAGGATCTGTTGAGAGCAGTGTTTCAGTGCATGGGGAGAGAAGCTTCGAGGCTCTGGCCTCCTCCACATGTCTCTCCTGATCCGCCCCCTCCCCAGTAGCAGCTCTGTTGTTATTTCCAGGACACACACGAAGTGCTTCCTGTGCTAAACAAGGTCCTCAGAGACCCTGCTCACTGTGTCTCACACAGCACACCCACGTCTGACGTCACTGTTGGCATCTTTGATGACATGAACTGTGCTCAGCAGCCTCTGATTGTCAAGGGATTGTCCTACATCTGTTGTCCAGGATGCTGGACCCTATGTCCACCACAGACCTGCATCGCTGTCTCAGGACTGGCTTTGGAGTGTCCATTTCAGCAACCTCCCTGAGAAAGATCTACAGTTACAAAGCAACACTCTGTTCTTGACATTCTCCTCTTGTCTTTAAATTTCATCCCCAGCCTGGCTTCCCATCAACTTCTCACCCTCAGGGAACTTCTTACAGGTTGGAAAGAAGTAAGAAGGATACCTCAAAGTTTAGGGACAAGCTGTAAATCATGGCCATCTCAAGGTGTCAAATTACATCACAGGGTTTTTTTAATGTAATTATTCATCTGTTATTCTTTGTGATAATCAGGAGAATGGAAGAAAGAGAAATGTCAACACTGAGTTTAAAGATAATTTCTCAGGGCTGAATCATGGTGTTTTCATGTATTCATTCAATAAACCATGACTGATGGCCTACTGTGTACTGAGATACTAAAAGTATTGTGAATTGAGAATGAAACTTAGCCTGTTACACCAAGGAAAATACGCATCATGCAATAAAAGACTGATGTTTGCCTTGTAGTGTTAGCTGGCACGCTCTCTTGTGGCAATGATCTTCCATGAGCACACAGATTTTAGGAGCACTGCCTGGATCCGTGAGACCAGGACTGCCCCAGCACAGACAGTGGCACTGGCTCCTGGAGGGTGTGGAGCTAGCTGCCTGTGGAGAGTGTAAGTGGGATCTTCCTGAGAAAAGACATGATATGTGAACTAGGCAGACATGGAAAGGCCCAGCATAGGGGGCTGGCACTGTGGCCTAACTGGTTGGGCTGCTGGCATCCTATATAGGCATTGGATTGTATCCCAGCTGCTGCACTTCCAGTTGAGCTCCCTGCTAATTGCCTAGGAAGGCAAAGCAGCAGAAGATGACCAGCGTGTTTGGGCCCCTGCCAGCCATGGGGGAGACCCAGATGAAGCTCCTGGCTCCTGACTTCAGGCTGGACTGGCCCTTGTGGCCATCTGGAGAGTGAATCAGCAGATTTAAGATCGCTCTGTCTCTACCTCTCTCTGTAACTCTGAATTTAAGAGAATAAATAAATATTTTTAAAAAGTACTAGCTCAGGGTGAAGAATCAAATATTTACACTAGCTGGGGTTGTGGCTGCAGACAAAAGACATCAAGTGTAAAGGGAGATTAGACCACATTGAATATTTTCTCATAACAAGTGATTTAGGGATTTTAGCTTCATGCTTAGATTTGGATGCAAAGGGTGAGCATGGAGTTCTGTTCCATATACATTGAGTTCCAGCTGTGTGTGGTAGGTCCGGCAGTTGGGAATCCTTGGAAGCCAGATAAAAGGGTTTGATTCTGTAATATATAAACACAAAAGGGTTTGAATCAGTAATCTCAGATCATCTTTGAAGTCATAGATACAATCATGTCTGAAAAGAACATATAAAACTCTTAGCTATTCAATAACTTGGATAACTCGGAGTATCAGCCACTGGTTCATCATTGGCATAATATAGTAATTCAGAAATATGACAAATTAACTTTCTTATTTCATCAAGTACACAAGTTCCCTGTTTTTCTTTTAAAATTAATGATGTGTAAAAGCACTTTGCAAAGATTTTGCTCAGCCATCGCAGCCCACGCTAATGGGAGCAGACACAATATAAATTTCACCACTGGGGGTGAGAGAGTAATTGAGACATTGTGCTTCTGCCTAGTGGCTGCCAGGGAAGGACTGCCAGCATCCCCAGCTGGGTAGTTGTTCGGTAATTTAGGTACAATAAATCCAAGGCAAGTAATTTCCCTTCAGAATTTTGAATTGTCTCTTTAGCACAAAGATTTCCAGTCTAGTTGGAGTTAGATTTAAGCCACTGGGCTGGATGGGTTTACAAAGGATGCTCAGAGGATTCTATTGATTGTGCTGTTGTTTTAAATACAATTTGGTTTTCCGTTCACAGGAAATGTAGTGGCAGCATTCTTTTTAGCTTTCAACTAATGATTTAGTGTACTAAATGAGGTATTTGTTTTGTTTTCTGTTTTTGTTGGACTTTTAAAAATTACTTTACAAAGTACTTACTTATTTACTTAAAAAGCAAAGTTACACAGAGGGAGGGGCAGCAACAGAGAGTGATCTTCCAGTGGCCGGTTCTCACACCATGGACAGGGTTCTCACACCATGGACAGGGTTCTCACACCATGGACAGGGTTCTCACACCATGGACAGGGTTCTCACACCATGGACAGGGTTCTCACACCATGGAGAGAGCCAGGAGCCCCTCCTGATCTCAGGTGTGAGTGGCACCCTTTGCTGCCTGCCTTGGGACACTGTCAGGGAGCTGGATAGGAAGTGGAGCAGTCGGAACAGGAATCCAACACCTCTATGGAGTTTTATTGCAGGAAGCAGCTGAGCCAGCTGCCCCTGAACACTGGCTCACATTTTGTTTTGTTTCTCAGCAAGGTCCTGGAGGTCACAGTTGAAAAGCTGTCGCTTCCCCCCTCGCTTAGGTGCGGAGGGTGCTAATGGAGGCAGAGCGACGGAGAGGGTGTGCCAAATCCTATCAAGGAAATAATAGCGACGGACAGGAATGTAGCCTGCCCCTGGCGTGTCAATCACTGCCCAGGCACGCTGTACCTTCTTCAGTGGCCCCCACGCTGGGAGCAAGCCAGGAGGCTGCGGCAGGCCAGGGCTCAGTAACCTGCTCGTGGCCGTGGAGCGCTTGTGCTGGGTCCGGGACTCTGACCTGGACTGTTGAATCCCAGCTGCCCAGTGAGTCCCTTCCACTGCTTGAGCACCTACTGCGTGCAGGGCTCTGTGCTGGAAGCCATTGATCATGGGGACAAAGCAGGCCATGTCCCCTCATCCCTGACTCTGGAATTCACATGCCAAGGGGGTTAGGAAATGTGGTTCACATAATGATTTGAGATGAAAGACTTTCTGTTTGAAATAATAATCTGAAATAAAAGAATGTGTTTGAAATTTGTGGTGAGAAATGTTTAAACTGGCTAACACTTGGCGGAAGGCAGGAGAGTGAAAAAGCCATTAGAGGACTCTGATGTTGAGTTAATTAAAATCTCCTTTTCACGCAGTTCCTAGTTGAAGAGGCCAGTTTTTATTTTTTTCCTTTCAAATTCCCCTTTGCTGTATAAATGTCATGCTGAGCCCCAGTGCCAGCACAAATTTAATTTATTTGCTCGATTACAAATTAAGAGAAAGAAATTCTGTAAAGTATTAGCTGTCTTGGTGGTTTGGGGATGTGGATGGTCCTGGCCATACTGGTGAACTTCCTGTGATCTGTTGCTATGGTGATGGCTGACCGGGGGGAGAGCTGAGAGAGCTGGGAATAACAACCTAACTTGCCCGAGCTGAGGATTCTCTTTAATTTTAGAGTCAGCTTAGGTCAATGGGACAAACACTGAAACGTCCCTGTGACGCAGCAGCGGCGCATTCGGAAGAAGCACAAATGCTGTTATCCAGGTCCTGTGCAGACTGATGTGAAATAGCTGAGCTTTCTGGGTCAGCAACGCCAGTGCCAACAAAATCTCCTCTCCTTGCCCGTGCTGAGCACTTACAGGGTGGCTGCTGGCTGCATGTGTGGGCGTGGTTTGTGCCCAGTTAGTACCCAAAGAGCCTCAGGGTTCCTCTCAACTGCAGAGAAAGTAAGAAATACAGCCTGCTCCGGGAATTCTACATGAATTGCATGTTTTCAGGCTCCTATCCCATGCTTTTCCTGCCTGCCTTTTTTCTTGAAGGTCAAGGGGAATATGTGTTAGTTCTTTCTGTTAGAAGTGAGTCTAACATCTATAATTTAGAATCATTAATTGATTTTCTCAAGATTCTAATGTGCACTAGAATAAATGTAAGGGATGGTGATTTTTATGCTCTGGGTTGTGCTTAGGGATTAATTGTTTTCTTAGTATAAATGTGCGAATGTGATAAGTTTAAAGCTTATTACCTTAAATTACACTTAACCATATTGATGATAAATGTTTCTTGGTTCTAGCATTACTTTTTTTTTTCATTTTATTGGCAAGTTATAGTTTTGTAGATTTGTAGATTACAAAATAGTATTTGAATTTTTAATATAATGAGGAATGTTTAAGTCGAGCTAATTAATGTACTCATCATCTTGGGTATTTAGGGTTTTTTTCTCTCTCCGTTTCTTCCTGGCAGCAGAGTTGTTGTCGCTGGCTCCCCAACCTTTGCAGAAGCTGAAAATTCTAGTGGTCAGTGAAAAAAAAACCCACAGTAGTTATCAGAGCGCTTTCCCTCGGCTGCTCCAGAGTTCACTCTTGGTTGTCTGTTGAGTTGTGACGAATGTTCCCCCACAGAGCACCGGAGATGTTAGCATGAAGGCTGTGCGCTGCAGCCTCTAGCTGAACAAATCTACACTGTTCCTTAGGCTGAATCCCTTTTTGCAAAGCAGTATATGCATTTTAGAAATTTTCTTGACATATTAAAGCCCAAAATCTGGCCAATATGGAAATAAATGAACAAAATTAAAACATTTCCATGTACCAGATGTTTTAGTGACAGCAACCTGCCATATCTCAGCTGCGTCTCACCCGCCAGGCTGAGGGCTGGCCTTCACTGGTTGTGCCTCGTCTGCCAGCTTATGTTTTGTTTTCTGGTTGTCTCGTCTGATCTTGATCCACTCTCCCGTTTTATATTTTATTCTGGAATAACGCATGTTTCAGTTGATTAGCTGTAACTGTGAGAAATATTGCTTGCTTTAGGATCTATATAGACTTAGAGAGTTAACATCTCTAATTTAATCATTCTTGTATTGCTTCAAATATAGCTTAAGAATCTTATGGCGGGATCCTTTTAATTCCTGTGTTTCCAGTATTTGTGCGACTTGTGCCTTATGTTTTTTCTATGTCTTCTATAAACCTCATGATTGTGATTATTTTTGCTTTAAAAGTGTTAAAACCAGTGCTGGCATCATGCACAGCAAAAGTGTCCCTGTGACGGTGACATCCTGCCATTTGTCTGAGTCCCAGCTGCTCCGTTTCTGATCTAGAATTCTCTGCTAGAATTCCAGGCTCTGGCTTCCATTTGGCCCAACCCCAGCCACTGTGGCTGTAGGGGAGTGAATCGACACATGGATCTCTCTCTATCTCTCTCTCCCTCTCTCTCTCTGTCTCTGTCTAGCTCCATCTCTCAGATCTTCTTAAAAGGACAAACTCCTCCTAGAGATCGCATTATTTAGAAAACTATGTGTTCCCTTTGTCCATGGCATTACCTTGCTTTACGCAATGTGTGCGTCCTCTGGGTGCATCCCCTGCTCTTGGGAGATGCACATGCACTGCTCCTTGCTACCCCGGGTGGGCTGTGGATGCAGAGCTGACTTTGAAAGGAAGACTGTTCCAGAAGGCTGGCTTGTGCCCCCGTACTTCAGCAGTGGCCCTCCAAGTGTCTGTCTTGATGGCGCTGCTTGTTCAGCTCTGCATCGCTCATGTTCCCCTCTTACTGCACTAACTTTTAAGATTTGATCCCAGTTACTGCCTTTTTGTAACTTAATTACAAGGTACCTGGGTGTGGTTCTGTTTGTTTTCTTGTGGTTTGAATTTGTTGAGCTCTTTAGATCTGTGAACTTAAAAAAAATCTATAGTTGGAAAAAATTGACATATTAGTTTGAGAAAATTTCAGCCCTTATTCCCATAGATTTATCCTATCTTAACAATTCCGTCCTGCTTTTCTTCTGTTGGCAGCAATTCTGCACAGCTTTGAACACGCCCTGCTTCTGACACTGTGTTGTCATTTTTCAGTCTAATTTTCTTGTACTCTCTTTTGAACAATTACTACTGCTGCTTACAAACTCACTCATCTTTCTAATGCAGTGTCTAGTAAGCTGCAAATCCCATACAGCTAATTTTTCATTTCAGATATTATAGTTGCATCTCTAGAAGTTTGATACGGAATAAAGACATCATTGTAATTTAAAGGGTATCATGCGATTCTCTCACCTGTGCCGTATCTCATCAGTTTTGATCACTGACTTTTCCCTTCCTGATGGATAATTTTCCCCCTGGCTTTTTTAATCTCTGGAAAATTTACATTAGATATGAGAAATTACATTGTTATCTTTTTGAGAATTTATGTCATTTTCTAGATAATCTTGATAGTTGTTGTAGGGTACAGTTTCGTTCCTTAGAAATAGTTTGATTTTCAAAGTCTTGACTTTAATCCTGAAGTGGAACTAGGAGGATATTTATTCTAGGACTAAACTATTCCAGTATGTCTGCCTAGTGTCTGTCAGCTTATCTAAGGTGATGTACATCGCCTTGATGTTAGTCATGGAAGCTGTCTTCTCCAGGCCTTCCAGCTGACTCCTCTCCACACCTGACTCCTCTCCACACCTTACTCCTCTCCACACCTGACTCCTCTCCACACCTGACTCCTCTCCACTCCTGCTGTACTTCCTGCACAGTCCTGTGCTGGCTGGGGCTGGTCCTCAGACGACAGCCTGACGGAGGCCATGTTCAAGCATCCAGAGCCCCGTGTAGCTTGGTAGCACTCTTCTTACAGACATTTGGACTCTCATGTCTTTTCTGAGTTCCATGTGAGTTCTACTTCTCTGGGCCGTAGCCCATAATCTTCCCCCAGACAGAAAGCTCATGTAGTCATGTTTCTTTTCTGAGGTCATTGTCCCACATTGGCTGATGTCCAGGTGCACATGTACTTATTGGATCAGTTGATATTTAACATCTGCCTGTGCCTATGCCAACTATCGCGGGAAGGAAGATCAGGTCATACACATGCCTCGACCACCTCTCCCTGCCTTCCTCCCTTCCTTCCTATCTTGCTTCCTTTGTTTCTTCATTCCTTCCCTCCCTTCCTTCCTCTGTTCCTCCCTCCCTCCTTCCTGCCACCTCCCTTCTCCTTCCCTCTCCCTCTCCCCTTTCAGTCGTTTCTGGAGGGAGAGAATCTAGTTCTTGTTACGCATTGTCCAAGTGATGTAAGGAAGTAGAGAGGAGGACTGTTCCTGTCAGTGAGAGAACACCAACACCATTCGCAGAAGGAATGAGCCAACAGTGGCCGCAGAAACGCCGCCATCTGGAGCACATGCTGGCCACACTTTGGCACGAGAAGGCAGCTTGTAATGGAGCAGAGTGCTGCCTCCCTTCAGGTCACTTCCTAGTAGGTTGAGTTTTATCACTTCTGAAAGAGTTCCTGGAATATAAAATAAGAATTCAAGCAATCTCAGTAGAGAAAGCAGAACTTCAGTTTACAAGACAAGACACTAGTATCCCACTTGGGAGCACATGTGTTCTGTGCCTGCCGCAAGCTCCGATTCCAGCTCTCTGATAATGTGACCCTGGAAGGCAGCAGTGATAACCCAAGCTACTTCCATCCTTTTGGGAGACCTGAACTAAATTTCTGGCTTCTGACCTTAATCTCATCCCATTCCAATGGCCGTAGGTGTCTGGGGAGCAAACTAATGAGTGAAAGGACCAATCTTTCTCTCCCCTGACCCATCCTGTGTGTGTGTGTGTGTGTGTTCTTGTGTGTATATCGTTTTGACTTTCAAAAAAGATACAAATAACCTTATCATACTGCCTTTTCAATATGGCACTCTGAATAATAGTTTGGAATTACCTATTACAAAATTTTATGCTTGTCATTACCATTGAATTGAAAGCCATTTCATGCCTGACATTCTGAAATTACTGTTTATGGGAAACACGTGTTTGTTCTGTATAGTTCTCTGAGTGGCCAACTGTTCATCTGGCTCTTGGGTCCTCCTCCGTGTAAGAGACACCGTGGCTTTTGCATCCCTGCTATATACCAGGGTCTGCTTTCCTGCCACTGGAAGAAAATAACCTTGCCATACCCTGCATGAGGGAAGAACAATAAGCGGGAACTGACTGAGTCCGGATATGACTCTCCCAGCTGCGTTGTGCTGGTGGGGATCTTCGCAGGCATCCCCCCCTGAAGGGACCCTGGCTTGCCTCCACATCAGCTGGACCAACCTTCTTGGTCTTTGGGGACTCAAGAATGCTACCCAGAGGACTCTGTCTTTTTTTGTGTGTGGAAGGGTTGGCTTGTTTACATTTGAGACCTGAAGGAAAAATATCATTTCCAATTCAGAAAGTGTCTGGAGTGGATTTCTATTGTAAGCATAACATTCAGTCATTCATTAAGCAAACTGCTGTGTGCAGGGGCACAGAATGGCTCCGGAAATGGAAAGAAAAAGGTTGTGTCCTCACCTACAAGTGACTTCACCTGTGGGCAGCTAAGGCATCTGGACACCTGGGAGTGAAAGGAGGGTTCCAGAGACAATGCTGCCGCTTGAGCAGAAAGAAAAAGACTCACAGGTTAGTTAGGCAAAGGTCGCTTGGGTGGGGCCTCGGACACAAAACCATATGCGTAAGCAAGGGCTGTTAGTACTGCTCAACAAGAGAGGGTCTTGTTCTATAGTCACTTTGGATCAATGTATAATATTACTGTAGTTTGGTGGATAAGCATGCCTGTAGTCATTGCATATATTAACATTGAAAAGTTACTAAATCTGCTAGGTTGCTATTAACTATTATAACTACATTACTATAAACTACTATTTAGCTGTGACACAATGACCTAGTGTGTGGTACTTTTCAAATACCTGTGCACTGTTTGTTTACTTACCATAAGTTGTAGACCTCTAAGTAGGTCCTAGGGTTGATGTGTTGTAGTTGTGTGGACTCCGCATCAGTACATAGCAATGTGTCCATAGAATCATGACCTTTGTCACAAGAAGCTCCACGCTGGGCAACAATGACTGGGTAAGGAAGACCATTCAGGGGAGAAAGGAGACGGTGGCCACCCCTGAGGCTGGATTGGGCCAAAATACGAAAGGGTTTCAGTTGATAATACCTGGGTGAGCTAGAGGGCACTGGGGAGTTGGACTAAGACGGGGAATAGGCAGAGAATTAGAAAGGGCAGGGACAATTTCACCATAATTGTCTTTCAAACTTGACCTTTAACCACACCTCCTTACCTGCCAATACAATGCGCCATATCCCCAGGACGCATCTGCATCTCCTTCAGGTTGGGGAAAGCTGCAACCCCATGGTGAACACGTGGAAGCCGAACTCCATCTGCAGAGGCCACGAAACTCAGCAAACCTCAGGCCACTACATCCTCCCGCCCATAGCACCCCTGCTCCGTGAAGGAGGCTGCTAGATGTGACAGAGCCGTCTCCCACCTTGTATGTTCTCTTCTCTGGGCAGCTCTCTCCTCATGGGCTTCCCTGCACTGCCACCTGAAGGCAGCTTCCTTCCCCCACATTAAAAACATTCCGCTCCCACTTGGCACCTTCAGTCTCTGACTTCTTATCTCAGGCTGGGGCTAGGAGTTATGATCCACATTGGCTTACACATGGCTGCAGGAGGGTGAAATGGATGTGTCTAGCTGCGACACATAAGCCAGGACTCTGAGTGCTCTGTGTGCCTCGGAGCCTCACTCAGCCCATGAGAACTGAGCTCTCAAGGGCTGGGCATGTAGTGCCCAATTGTCCTCAACTTCCAGTGCCGACCTGGCACACTACAGGCTTGGGAAACACTTGTTGAATGAGCAGACCACTGCTCTCCTCACTGGCTCTTGCTTTGTGACCTGGGGAGAGCACACCAAAGTCTCACTGGACGTGCGGGCAGCAAACAGCAGCAAAGGGGCCGGGCTCGGGCTTTAGTGCTTGTTTGGTTTCATTACCTAACTGGGGAGAGGAGGCAGCGTGCAGTGGAAGAACCTCAGCCTGCGTGCAGAACAGGAAGTCAGGCGGCCACAATTTTCCTCCAGAAACCTAAAGGAAAAAAAAAACTGCATTTTTAACAAAGTGCTTTTCCTTCCTTTGTGTGAATTATGTGGAAACCATTAATTCAATTAGCTTTTGATAAACCGCAAACCAACACCTCATTAAAAAAATAGAACTAGTACCGGAAATTAAGTAACTACAGGGCAATTACGGCCTGGAAGTGCCAAGTTGTAAAGGCAGAGTTAATAGGTTGATTGTGTTGTTAATTAAGTATTCCCTGTTTGTAGAGAGGTGTAATCCCAGCAGGTCCTTCCTGCTCCCAGCCCTGCCTGCTCAGGAGGCAAGCGGGATGCTGGCACTTCAGACGCTGCTTATCCGCATGCGCCTCCACGGCACAAATGCATGGCTCCTTTCAAAGGGAATGTAACTTTGTTTTCTAGTATCTTGAGTCTTTGTTTGCACTGACTTTGGTTTAACTTTTCTTGTTCATTCATTCATTCAGCACGTGCTTGTTAGCCTTGCTGTCTGTGTAGCACTGGGCCTGGCCTTGCCCCAGCAGCACGGGCTCTGCTCCCACGGGGAGGGCTGCTTCACGTGAAAATCCAGCCGCAATAAACTGTAATTAAAACATATCCTGGATTTCAGCCACAAGGCCCTGATGCTAGCTTTGAGTTTTTTCTTGTTGCATTTCAATACTTCTTTGTGTGGTTTGATTAACCATTGTCTGTTGGATGAGTCGTTTGGAAGTATTTTCTCCAAACTTATCATGTGTAATCTCTTTTTCCAACACTGTGTTTTACTGGGCACACATTTTTAGTTTTCAAGAAGCCTAGGTGGTAGTTATTTGTTGAGTGGATAATGTCTTTGGTTCTGTACAACAAAGTTTTTTTAAGGAAAAATACCCAATTATGAATAAAATTTGCTAGTCAGCTTCCAAACATCCCAAAGGGATTTCTGAAGTTAGGGTTTATGATACCGAATGTACATTTGTCTGCATAAAAAGCAAAGAGAACATATGTGTAACACCTTGTGGGAAGGCTGTGCTGACACTTCCCATTGCCAGTTAGCCGTTTATACACTCAAGCACAATAAAATGTTTTTCTTCCTACCAGGCTGTTATGTAAGTGGCGCAATGGGTAAGAACACAAGAGCAAAGTGCAGTCAGTCATGTAGCTCGCCGCCATGGTGCACTTGCTGCTGAGTGCTGTAGGCACAGGTGCAGGTGCTGGCACAGGACCCAGGAGGGCAGAGAATTCACACATTATCTTCTGTATGTTGTAAGATCCAACCAAATGATTTTTATATTCAGAGACATTTTAATTCAATGATTTTTCAAACAAGGAGCTTAGATCCATAATTAAGGATAAATTAATGAGTTGGAAAATCATTTTAAAATGCAATATAGCATAATAGAGGAAAAGAGATTACATCAGAATAGAAAATACAATGGTAAGTGGCACATACGGAAGGTGGCAGCTGTCCTTGAAAATGTGGCTTCCGTGTATGAATGTGGCTATATTGGTTGCCATGTGAAATAAAATTCAAAGCATTTTTTTCTGCATGGTAAACTTTCAATTGTTTATGATTTGTAAGTATGCAGCAATGTGTGCCTGGAGTATTTGTGCATTGGTCACTTTCTTTTGGTCTTCTGAATCCAGTGGAATCTTTCTGATTTGCTCATAGTAAGAATCATTAATTCTGCTCATATTAAGAAATACGGAAAGCCTTTATTTAAGAATTAAAATGCATTACTTTGGGCTGGTGTTGTGTCACAGCGGGTTCACCTGCTTCTTGCAACGCTGGTATCCCAGAATTCTGGCTGCTCCACTTCTGATCCAGCTCTCTGCTAATGGTCTGGGAGCGCAGAGGAGGATGGCTCAAGAGCTTGGCTTCGTGCACCCACACGGGAGGTCCCGATGAAGCCCTTGGCCAGCAGTTTGGGGAATAACCAGTGAATGAAAGATCTTTCTTTTTTCCTTCCTTTCTCTCTCCTTCCTTCCTTCCTTCCTTCCTTCCTTCCTTCCTTCCTTCCTTCTTTCCTTCTTTTCCCTCGGTCATCTCTCTCATGTCACCCATGTTTTTCTTGAGAGGAACACACATATAAACATAGCTTCCATCTGCTGATGCACTCCCCAAATGTTTGCAAGAGCTAGGGCCGGGCCAGCCCAAAGCCAAACGCTGGAAACTAAACGACGTCTCCCTTGTTGGTGGCTGGGACCCAGCTAGCTGAAGCATCATCTCTGTCTCCCAGAAACTCGAACCAGGAGCAGGAGCCAGGACAGGAACCCAGGTCCACTGATAGGGGACACAAGAATCTTCTTTGTCACTGTGCCCAGTGCCCTGCACCCCCAACTCAATTTTAAAACATGTTTTTCAGGAAAACCTGAGAATTAATAGCCACATATTAGTATTTAACAAAAATCATTCACTTAGACTTGCTAGCATTACATATCACTTAATGAAATTCATTATTAAATGCAAACTGAATATGGGAAGTTTTCTTTCCATTTTAAACTGTAGTGTTTAATAATAAGTCAATTATGAAGTTTTTAATATGTTAAAACCAAGTTGCTAATTAAAATGTTATATATTAACATAGCCTATATATTGTAGTATGTAATATGGATTGTTAATATCTTTAGCAAGATTTTTATTTAAGGAGCATAAAGAAGCATTTTGTAATTAATCTGCACTTATTTGTTGGAAATAACCTAATAGCTTTAAGCACTTATTACACATGAAGTAATCCAGTTGGTCTGACTGCCTTCAGGTGTGGTACCCTGCAGTCTTTTCAGCCTAACACCCGCTCTGTATTTCCACATCATTGTCACCACAGAGCACCTGGTCATGCTGCTTCACTTGCCCTGTGCTCGCTGCCAGGCACACGTGGTTTCTGTGGTTCTTGTAGCCACCCAAGACCGGTTCATACTCAGGCAAACCCCACCCTGCTCTGTCCATCCAGCTGCCACCAAACTCCTCTGGCCCTCATGTTTGCCCAAGGCCAGGTTTTTCAAAGCAGCCTTCCTTTGAGGTCTACCTAGTCCCCTCTTCTCCACACTTGTCTTGCACCCTGAGCAGACCGGGTCCCTTGACGTTGTCTGCCACATTCGTAACTGGACCCTTGCTCCCTTGCAGAATGCCCAGGTGCTTTGTATTCTGTATGTTCTCAGCTACCAGGCCTTGCACACACAGTCTGAGCGTTTTTTGTTTGATTCAAGCATGTCGCTTAACTACCCAAGGAAAGACACTGTAGCACTTTACATTGTTCTATCAAATAAATGAGAACTAGGCAGATGAGTCGTTTTCCAAGCACTCCAGAGTTCTCTAGGACAGTGATTTGTAATTCAGCTATGCTGTACATCAGGATAGCCATATAGAAACTTCGTTCTCACTCACTGCACGGTATAACTTAATCCTTAAACAATTGGATACTCCCATCACAGTCTTACAGGAGTACCAGCTGAAGAAAATAAACTGTCCAATTGGATATTCAAATGTAACAATTTATGAAAAGCTTGGGATTTGGCCCATAGTAATATTGTTAGTTTTATTTCTGAGGGACTTTGCCGGAGACCAGCTCCGGCTGACTCAAGAGCTTGCGAAGGATGCATGGATCAGCGAGACGATATGATGAAGAGATAAGACGTGGACCACTCTGGCTTGATGCTCACAATGGACAACTCAGAAAAGTTGCCTGCTTTATTTATACACAAGTCATCACAAGCTTTTACACAATATCCATTTGTTTCATTTTTACTTCATGATTAAGAGAATACAAAAAAAATCGTAAGGAAAACATTTTCAACAAACCATTACTCATTGAAACCTGCAGTCACCTGGCTGAAGCCGGGAACTCCACGGTTGGCAGTACATGCAGTTACATAGCGACAAGTGGGTTACTTATACTCAAAGTCAATTTTTACTAAACACAAACATACTAATATTGCTTAAAATATTAAGAATATGGAATTAAAAGATCATAAATAAAAGGATTTTATAAAAGCATGTAACATAGATTCTTAGATAAATCTTATTATCAAATCACCTTCACTAGTGCTGATTCAATTGTTTTTTGTTCTTTTGTTAAAGGGCAGTGAAAGGGATCAAGGCAGCTCAGCCAATCTACAAACAGAGGGCTTTACAAGAAACTTTCTTTTATCTTATAAACTGTTTTCTTTCCCTAAACATAAGTGCCAATATTAGATAGACATTTTTATAAACTGTTTTCTTTCTCTAAATATCAGTGCCAGTCTAAGATAGAGATTTTAAGCCATGTTGAGGGGGTTCACATTTGTCTCCCGTTAGAAGATGCCCCATATGCTTTTGCTTTCTGTGGTGAGAAACTAAAATGTGTCAAATCATGTGTTGTAACAGTTTTAGGTGCATGGTGAACAAACTCTTTGTACCTCCATGATTGCCATCCTTTCCAAGATATTATCAAGCCATTTCTTAAGGAAAACATTACTTACATTAGGGCAAACTTCAGGACAAAAGTGGGCACATAACAAAATATTTGGAAACGTTGTAGACTCTATTGTACCCTTATCTGTAGCCTTACGTCGCTACAGATGTTTTTATCATAACATGATTGATCAGTTTGAGGTGTCATACCAGTTACAGGAATCACTTCACATTAGCAGAAAAACAACAACACCACCCTCAGGAGAATTCTGTGAGACATCAGCGAGGTGATTGAGTGTCCATACAACGGGGTGAGGCAGCAATGAGGTGACTGGAGATATTCTGCTGCCCTTGCCTCGCAGCCAGAAATTCCTCGTGCCTTGCTAACCAAGGAGCGGTGCTCATCACACACCCATGCCATCCGACCCAACTGCATGGCTCCCCACAGGACTTGATCTCATTTTTAGTAAAATCATTTCAAAAACATGGCTTTTACTGAAGAAATAATTCTTAAGTACAGGTTTACAGAGAGCAGGGAATAAAACACTTCAAATTTCCTTTGAAACTAGGAGAAGTAGAAATTATATACATAAATTGATAGATTCCCATTAGCATATTAATTATAGTATCATATGGAAATAAGTGCTGGCATTTGAAATGTGACTATTGTAATATGATTACAGTTTAAAGTTTGAAAGTATCGCTCCTCAGCCATGATTGCAGTGTCCAGTACTAATCTATTTCTTGTTCCCATAGCAGTCACCATGGACGACAACCTCACATTTAATGATGTTCAGCACATTTACTGAACAGGCTTACAATAGCTGTACGTAGGAGAGGCATTCAAAAAGTTGAGGGAAACGCGCATTCTTAAAAAAATATGAATGTAACTAAAACATTTTGCATAAAAGCAATTTTCTCTTTTAATTAATTTGAACTTTCCATGAACTTTGAAGAGCCCGTTTTTTCAGTTTAATTACATCTCTTGTATTGGCTATAACTCTTTCTCTCTTAAAAAATCAAGTCAATGTTATATCCTGAGCATAATTATGTAGCAATGACTGTTTGCATGCATTGAAACCCCATGACTACATTGAGTCCTCTAATTATCTGCGTCCACGATTCAGACGGCTCTGCCCCTGCGTGTCCGCACATGTGTGATTTGGTCTGAGGGGTTCTTTGGCTATGCAGTATTTGTATCTGTGTTGAATCATGCTCTTTCACTTCATTATAACGCTCTCCTGGTACAAGTTTTACTAGTTTATATTTTCTGCATCAAGTTTCTTCTTATTCCCTGGTAAGGATTGTCCCACAGCCAACAAAAACCTTATTTGTAAAAAAATCTGTGGATTTATAAATGAATGGTACTGTCAATATTCTCAACAGTATGTTCATATTTTAAAACAAAACTGCTAGAACATGTCCCATATTTTTTTGTTTCTTTCTTGGGGATACACTAGCAGGGTGACTGGATACTTGAGCCTGGCCAGGCTGTGCTGGACATGCATCCCCCAGGGCACGGTGGACACCATGTGTTCTTCCTTGAGGAGGAAGAAAGCCTCGGTGCCCGGTGTTGGGACAAGCCCATGCGCACGAGCCAGTGCAAGAACAGGCACAGCTTCCCTGGCAGCTTCTTGGGAAAATCTTCCTTGCTGAGCATTGCCCCGCCCATCTTTTAGGACATGGGTTGTTTCCATAGCAACAGCTCCCTGACATCCCTACCATCCTCTTCCTGTAGAGGTGAGTGAGCTTCAGACCTAGTGTCTCATGGGAGTAGTGCCTCATCCACTTTCAGCATTCTCGTTCTCATGGGAATGGCAGCTAGGAAAAGAGCAGATCACCACGCAGATCTACATCGGAGGCCTCATACTGTGTAGCCTCTATTTCCTCCTTCGGGATGCTGCTGACCCTTCTTTGGTAGGCGGCAGGTCTGGGCATTGTGCCATGATTAGCAGCATGCCTGATCTATGGCCACCAGTCAGCGGTAGGGTGAAACAAGTTAAAGTGTTAGATAACCCCATGTTTAAAAGGATCACAAACTTAACAAGAATGCCATGACAGGCTGTTTTCTTTCATTTTTGATATTACCAAAGTTGACCAAGCACAGGTAGATATTTTTAAGTGCAAAGACAAATCAGAAAAAATAAATCATCGTTGTGCTTAAAAATAGACAAGGGGTTACACATATTGAAGAGTCTTAAAAGTCTTTTTATAAGTGTTTATGATTTTAATGATGCTGGTTTGCTTCTGTACTCTGCTTGCTAATAGAATAAGGCTTAACATAAGTGCAACCATTTTAAGAATAGCCGCCATGTTAGATATAAGTTTCTGTTTCCCCGAAATGAAGTAAGCAGCATAAGATTGAGGGAGTCATTGTCTGTGGTTTTGAAATATGTGGTTGAAAATAAGCTAGTTGAGAAATGTGTAGCTGGAGACAAGTTAATTGAGGAATGTGTAGTTAGCAATAAGTTAACTAAGGAATGTATAGTTAAAGATAAACTTGCCTATATTTTTTCTATAAAAAGGTCAAGCTATTTGTGTAAGTCAATGGTATGTGGTTTCTGGTCTATAAAAACCCCAGAGAAATGTTGCTCAGGGCTGCAGCCTGACCAGATGCCCTGGACTTGCTGCCGCCCGTTCGCGAACGAAATAAACCTCTTGCTGTTGCATCCTTCGGCTGGTGTGTGCTGTTTCACCGAGCGACTTCACGTCCCGTTCAGAAGGCCAGGAAATTTGACCTTGGTCTTAACAATATAAACCCTTTGCTGTGCCACTGTCTACCTCCGGATACACATTAGTTCTGAAGCATCATCTCAGCCAATGTTTCAAGCTTTAAATGCTAGCTTTCCAACTAATGATCTCTGAATTCACACTTTAAAAACCCAAGGAAATACAAAAAGTAAGAAAAATTCTGCAAATTAAAATATACAATGATTTCATGACTTCCATCACAGAAGGAGGAAGGAAGTGGAATGTGATTTCATGCCTGTCCGTTGGTAGTAGGAAGCCTGTCAATTTCCAATGTTTACTCCAAGAACTCCATGTCCCAAAATAATGATTATCGCTGGAGGTTGGAAATAACCAAGCCTTTTTTTTGAAATCAATAAATAGTTTAGAATAGAAGTCAGTGCCACTAACATGTTGCTACCAAAAGGAAATGTTTTTGCACCAATAACTTACATCTTCTTGTTGTATAGAATGGAATTCTGCACTTGGGTAGCGTGTGAAGCACTGATTTTAAGTTTGAAGTGGGACTTGAAGGACGTGCAGAACCATCGGCACCGTGACATGAACGAAGCGCTGGTGTAAGGAGGCTTTCATCTGAAGCACCGGAAGCTGTCTCCATTTCACGTTGGCTGTTTTCTCAGGTGCTCAGGCAGTTTCGCAGGAGGAAGTCAGGCAGGAGGAAGTCAGGCACAGCGAGCAGGCCATTCTGCTATGTTCCTGTCGGAAGGGGGAAAGTTTAAACATATGCTAATGTGCAACATTAGAGCGTTAGTAAACACAGCCTTCTTTGTTGATCCATGCAAAAATTTTAACTCAGTTTTAATTTCCTTCCAAAATGTAAGATAGGTTACCAGAAGTTTTCAGTATAACCCTGTTTTCAGTCATGATAATTTGAAAATAATACCTCTCAGTATTTCTAACTTTCCAATAAAAATAAAATAAATCTTTTAAAAAAGAAAATAATATAAGTTTCCTCTACAGGAGATTGTGCAAATAAACTTGGAGTCATTCATGTAATGGCACACTTGCAACTTGTGAGAAAGACAGTGCTAGATTCTACACTTAATGATATAAGAATGGACGTGAGCATTTAACCCGTGTCTCTGCTCCGGCTCCTGGCTTCAGATGCTTGTCACCCTGCGCAAACCCCAGATTGCATTTCAGCTCCTGACTCCAGCCTTGACTGAGTCCCGATCATTGCGAGTGTTTGAGAAATGAACCAAAGGATGGGAATTAGATCCCTTCTCTCTCCATCTCTCTTTCCCTTCCTCTCTCTGGAATGAAACATGTTTAAAATCTTGTAAGCGAAAAGGCTTAAAGTGCCATGATGTAATATAAAATGAAAGAAAGTGGAGGTGCAGTTTCACATGTATGTCTTACGCTCAGGTACAGATAACAGAATCAGCCATGCAGTGACTTTGGGTTTCCACAGGATACAGGTGGTTGGATGGATGGAAAGATGTTAAGCGTGTAAGTAGAAGATAGAGTAGACATGGGTATTGAGGCGTTAGTCAGAACCAAAATCACATGGAAACAAACCTGTTTTAAAAATCGAGTTTGATTTACTTTAGTGTCAATCTTGGTTTTGTAAAGCAGCAAGCACACGTTTGGTAAAGGAGTTAAAGTACATGAACTAGCTAAATTCCAACAGCATAACCAGTCCAATAAAGCTGGCCCAGACTCCAGAGACTGCTCATTTTGTTTTGGATCATAAAATGCACAGGGCTTTACCTTTTTCTAATTACTGCTCTTTTTGAAAATTTGGATTTCCGCAGTAGCTTCAGGATTTCCACCACACGAAGATTTATTTTTGTTACATATCTAGAAAAATACAAAGCAATAATATATTTCTTAAACTGAAGATATTTTCATTACTGTGGAGAAGTTATATTTCAAGCCTAAAATATAATTCGCATTGATACTATTTTATAGCTAATAGTATAGAAAGAAACATTTATCATTTTAAGGTTGCAAGTTATTTTAGCTTTTTGGGAAGTCTTTGTACATCCTTGTAAAAGCAAAGCAACTGGAAATGCACTGAATAGCTGCGAAGAGCAGTGTCACTGCCAAGTGCTGTGCACGAGCCTTTCAGATGCATGCCAAAATGTTCCCAGAGTTTTATGGACCTTGGAAAATCATTTCACAGTAACTTTGTGTCAGGCACAAATGTAGTGGACATGCGATCATGTAGATCTGCAATAAAGCAGTGAGACACTGGGTTGAGGCCCGGGAGAAATGTGTCTCCCCATGCCACGTGCGTGTAATAGACACCTGTGTTCTTCCTAATGCACGCACATCTCAGCCTCTGCCATGTGTGCTTTCAAATGTATCAGCCTGTTGCTGCTATGGTGCATTTTGCACCCTTTTAGTAACTCGACCGGATCGAAATCCCTAGGGTGTTTTCAATTTCTTCTCTGCAGATGTCGACCAAGCTTAAGCTTGGAGACATACCCACCTGGAGTGACCTTGGTGTGTTGCTTCATGTTTCAATGATTTTAATGTTTCTTTTGGAAAAGAGAAGCAATGCCTGCAGTTACCTTACTGAGTTTTGTTAGGATCATATAGATGCATTCATGTTAATGTCCGTGGCTTACACAATAAACATACATACTATTTTATTATTGTATTTTAAGGAACTGCCCCTAATTTCTGTGCCTTATTTACTTGTTGCACATGGAAGCATCTTAAATACATGAGAATGCCAGGATTGTAGAAGTTTTCCACTTTCTCTAGCATTCAGAGAGCTGAAGTCTTAGCTGAACTGAATTCAGAAATTTCCTACATGTGCTCAAACCCATGCACGCACTAAGTATGCACACGGGTACATGCATTGTACAGTTTGCTTTTGAGTCTCTCTAAATGCTGTGATTTGATGAATTTTAATTATTCAGTTATGGGTTTAGTAGCCCACATGCTTCACTACCAGATTCGAGTTTTATCTAATATTTGAAAAATATGGAATACAGTTTTTCCAGTATTAGTGCAAACTCCAACATGCTCAGAAAAATCTTTACTCCAGCTGGATATTTTTAGGATTTATTTTTATTTGAATGGCAGAGATAGAGAGAGGAGGAGGCAGAGGAGGGAGCGAGAGAGGGAGAGGGAGAGAGAACTCTCCCATCCGCTGGTTGACTCCCCAAATGACTGCAATCACCAGCTCTGCCCCCCACCGCCCCTCTAAAACAAGGGTTGCATTTGCGGGAAGCTCACTCGCATGCCGGGAAGCATCAACTATTGAAGAAACGTTTCTTCCCTATAACTGCTTGCATGTAATGGTGATGGAGATGAACCTAGGATTTCCAAGTGATAAGTCACCACTGCATCAACAATTAGCCAACCTTCTTCGAAAGGTTATGGCATGGACCTGAATTCTGCAGTCTCTTTAAAGGGTATGCATTTGTGATTCCAGCTATTCCTCTGTAAGGAAATGATCCATGGTTAGTGTGGAGGTATGTTGGTATTATATCTTCATAATAATGGAAATGTGAAATTTGCTTTCAGGATTTTGAAAGCTCCGCTGAAGACCATGTAAATATGAAAGATTGGCAGAATCTGTTTTCAAAGAGGCTGATTATCCCGAGAAGGAGAGAATATCAGTGCACATAATCGTGTGATGTCATGGGTGGCAGGAGAGCTGTATCTTTTGCACAATTTAGCATCAGAAGTTTCTGCAGTCAGTGCAAAGCTGATGTCTGAGACAGGGAGAAAAGAAACATGATGTATTATGGGAATTAATCCATCACAAGTCTGCCTCCAGGGCATATGAATAGGAATGATCATGTGCAATCTCTAGGAATTACGATTTCAAGCAGAGAACTGGAAAATTTCACAAATGCAGCTGTCTGGAGCTTTTGGTGAAATTTCCTGTTCTTTGCCTGTACATCCCTTGGAATCTAGAGAGCTTGATGTTTTGCCTTTAGCTTTATATCTTCATCTCAGCAAGATCCCTGGATTCTTCCTTCTCTGTGGGCTCTGAGGTGCCTTGGGTCTGTAAGCAGTTGTGAGACCATGGACACGGCAAGGAGTTGGGAGGAGTCAACTTGCAGCAATGACAGGGTGACGCTCAGACACAGGTAGCTGTGTGTTGCTATCAGGGACATGCAGAGGGAGTCCTGCACCAAACTTGGGCTGAGGCAGAGAGGGTGGATGGGGCAGGGTCTCTAACTGCTTCATCAAGGCTGTTGAAAGGCTGTCTGTCCCCAGACCAAGGTTTCAGGCTGCATAAGGACTGTGCTGTGGGTATGTGGCTGCAAAGGACTTGTTGGAGGCTCTCTCTCACACACAAGGCACCTCATCTGTTCTCCACAGGATGTCCACGAAGTGGACCAGAGCAACAAATTCACCTTCCAGGAGAAAGGCTGCATAATCACATGGTCATGCTGAACTTGGCCGCTGACCACTGGTGCACTGCACTGGATGTACAAACCGGCCCTTTACACTGTTACTGCAAACCGGACTATCTGTGTAGTGCAGAGCGCATGTGGCCCGTACTGGGTGTCATGTTGAGCCATGGGGTCTAATGCCATTCACGGAGTGGTAAGTCAGTCAGAGGGAACCTGTGTCTCAGAGCTTCTGCACATGAGCCGTTGGTACTGCAAATCTCTTCTCACAGAGAAATCTAGTCCTGGAGGCTGTGGGGTCCTGGCATTTGTGGCCTCCTGTAGAGTTTGGAATCCTCTGGACAATAACCAAAGTGTTTCTGCAAGGGAAAAGTAAGGTTTGACTTGCAGTAAGGTGACCTTTGCCTCATTGAAGATGCGCAGGTGTCTGCAAGATAAGAAGGAAGTGTGAGTGAGAGAGGTGAGACTTGGGGCCAAGAGGACCTTACACACCATTTAAAGAAATCTCATGAGGTATTCTGGAAGCAAAGGGAAAGCAGAGTAAAATTCAAAGTCAGCATCTCTATTAAAGCAGGATCTTCAGCCAACTTCAGAGGTGGGACACGCAGGAGGGGAGGGTAGAGTGAATCAGGGGTCTGTGGGGTCCTGTCTGCGGCCGCTGCTGGCCTTCGGAGGTGACTGTGCAGCTGTCCGTGTCCCCTTTCAGGGACCACGTCCCCTGCCCCACCCAGGTGGGCTTCACTCTGAGAATGCAGAGCCCCCAGGAGCATGAATCTAGATCCAGAGGGACAGTGGCAAGCCAGGCGCCTGCACAAGAAAGGGCAGCCATGGAGCAATCCGAAAGCACAGTGGCTTCCAGGATCACATCCCAGAGACGCCATGCAGGCTTCTCTAGGGAGACCCAGGCTCCAGGGTCCCCTGCGTGTGCAGGTTCAACCCCTGGGCAGGTTGGGAATCTGGATGTGGAGCCTGGGGCAGGGCTGTCAAGGTCAGCTGGGAGGACGACAGTGATGTGGATGGACACTTATGCTGGGCTCCTTTTAGAGCAGCCTCAGAATCCTGCTACCCTGACTCCAGCGCTCAGGCCTGACCCTGGACCACAGACTAGTTCAAGAGCTTTGTGGTTCTTGTGAAAGGTGAGCTCTGATGCGTCCTAAGTCTCCCATAGGTCTCTCTAAGTTCTCTTAGGAGAACTTGGTGTGTGTATTTTTTTGGTATGAGCTCTTTGCAGGAATTATCAGGAGTCTGAGGTTTGCAGTAGGGTTTGAGATCTACTCAAGTATAGTAGATCGTGTTTTTGTAAAGCATGGCCAACTGTGAGAATGCTAAGGAGGTACTGCAGAGGATCACAGATACTCTCCTTGGCACGGAGAGAATGTCGTTTTCCGTGTTCTAACTCTTACTTCTTCCAGAGTTCCGCCAAATGAGACCCGGCCGCTGGACTTCTCATCCATGTTTGATTTGTACCCCATATATCATCCTGTGTTCCCTTCATGAATTCGTAAGGGGGAATATAAAACCATGCTTCCTGAAGGCACAATTTTCTCCAACAAAAAGGTTGAGGACAGTTTTAATAAAACATTCATGCGGGTCAGTGAGCTGCACAGGCACCCGGAGCAGTCAGCATGCCCAGGAATGGAGGCTAAAAAACCTCAAGTCAAGCCTTCCCTTTGTGTTAAAATTCTGAAAAGGTCTCTCAGGACTCACCGCACAGACCCGGGATCATTCAGAGCAGCCAGTGTCAAGCAGCAGGAACAGGCCATCTGTCCCAAGAGTCAGCAAGTCCCGCCTGAAATAACACCTGGATGAGAGCTCTAGCGCTTTTCAGACCACACTTTGGTTCTGGCGTGGATTGTTTAGCCTGAGTCTCCACCTCTGCTCCTGGTTTCATCCGCTCACTTCCCTTGTCTCTACCCCTCACAAGACAGGCAGAAAGCTGGTGGTGACCATTACCCTACGCTACTGGTGGCAGCTGTGACTTACTGATGGAACTAGCATAGTTCCATCGATTTCTTTCATTTCCCTAATAGCTCTGTGAGCCAGGTGTTACCAGACCCGTTTTTCAGAAGAGGAATCTGATGCCCAGAAAGTTCAATAACTTAACAAAGACACCCAGCTCTCGGTGGGCTTAGCCAGGTCGCACACATGCACACACACACACATGCACACACAGTTTTCTCAGAGTTTCCCGCCATACATCTCCATTAAGTAAGTCTGTGTCTAGCGTCTCTGTGGCCTGGAGGAAGGCAATGAGGTGCTCTGAGGAAGACAGCAGTTGTTTTGGGGGCACATGTTGTACCCTAAATTGTGTGGCTAGCTGTTAGCTGCACTTTGTGGTCGGTAAGATCAGGGCTGTGTGGCCCATTTCCACACTGCAATCTAAGCACGGCTAAGCGCCCAGCGGGTACCAGCCATAAATGGATGTCTCTTTAGGAGCATATCTGAGTGGAGTCTTTATCTGAAAAAGTATCAAGTCTGCTCATTCTTGCGTCCTGCCCTGGCCCACTCCTACCTCCCACCTCCCAACAAGCACATTACAGTGTCACCTCCCCGAAGTCCTACCCTCTCAACTCCACTTTGGAACTCCTTGTCTCACTGAGACACTTCCCTCTCCTCTGGGCATTCCTCCACCACCTGTGGTCATTGCCTCTCCTCCATTCCCAAACTGTTCACATTGCTTCTACTCTTTGGTTGTCATCTCTACGATCCACGCTCAAACTCTGTTTTCCTGTGCGGCAACTAGTTGCATGTTGTAAGCCTCTCTGAAATGGAGTGAGAGATTGATGGATTGATTCAGTGCTCACCCAACGGTCCCGGTGCGAAGTGTCTGACTCCTGTGGCTCTCCCAGAATACTTGAGACCAGGTCATGCATAAAGAGCAGAGGGTGATTAAGTTCACCTTTCTGGAAGGTCAAGAGCATGGCTAAGGCATCTGCACAGTGTCTGGTGAGGGCCACAGGGTAGAAACTGGAAGGCAGGCAGTGTGCAGGAAAGTGAGATACGGTGAGAGAGGAGGCAAGAGGGGCTGCCAGGCCAACTCCTCCCCCGGTGGGGTTGAGGGTCCCATGTGTGTGCCCAGCCTAGGCCAGGACGGCTCCAGCTGCCCAGTATTATTGTTTATTAGTTGACTTTAGGTTTGTGCGTGGACATTCTTGCCATCTGTGAATACAGGTGCCTTGTATCTTCCCTCTCAATTTGAGAACCTTTTATTTTTTATTTTTTGCTCAGATTATTGCATTGATCAGAATTTCTGTGGAATGCAATTGTCAGATGAGACAACATTGCCCTGCCTCCCGTACTAACAGAGAGTGTCAGATCTCTCACCGTTAAGCATGGTATTAGTTGTGGGTCTTTTATATATGCTCTTCATCAAGTTGAGAACATCCCTAACTATTCTAAGGTTTAGATTTTATATTGCAATTATGTATTATATTCTGTCAAATGACTTTATCGTTTATGTGATCATTTGATTATTTTCCTGTATCCTGTTGATGAAGTGAATTGCATTAATTGGTAGGTGAGTGCTGAACCAGTGTTACATGCCTAGAAATACAACCTGGTCATGGCTTATAATTACGTTGAGACCTTATTGGATGCAACTTGCTAATACTGTGTTGTGGATTTTGTATCTATGCTCATGAAAGTACTGAATTTCAGTGTTCCTTTCTGTAATATTTTCACCTGATTTTGTTATTAGGAAAATAATCTGGAAGCAAGTGGGGAGAATTGGTGTCAGTTCTTTCTGAAGTGTTTGGTGGAGCGCATCAGTTAGAATATCTGAGACTGGTATTTGATGAGTGTTTCCATTTCTTTAATAGCTACATGGCCTCTCTGGTCATTTATTATGTATCATAAATGAACAGAAGAATGTTTCCTGCTTGTTAGAGTGGGGTGTTCCGTAGGTGTAATGCTGCTGGAGCCGATGACTGTGGTGGCCGGTGTGCGGGGACTCTATAGTCTGGTCCACTGGCAGCCTCAGGCAGCCCCGTGTCAGGACTGTGAGCTCCACCAGTGTCTATTTAGCTCTATCTCCGCCCTGTCTGCTGGCCCCTCGCTGACCAAGGTGATCCCAAGCTTTTCCCTGGAAGCCCTGACTCCTGTTGACATGGGCCTTCTAGCCTCAGGAAGGGCTGGGTGGCTTCAGGAGACTGCACGGCGTCATGTCCATCCACCTCGCCCTCCCCGGAGTGGAATTACAACTCTGGCAGATTTTCTTCCCCCCGGAGAGTAGTTCTGAATTTAGCTTTCAGATATGCCTGACCTAGTAACGTTGTAACAACAACCCAAAGAATGTTGCAGTGAATCTCCGGAGCTTACTGGAGGAAGAGTGAGGCCTGCAGAGAACGCCCAAGACCCCCTCGGAGCGGAGGGGTTGTTCTCTGCCCTGGCTTTTGGCACAGCACACACAGCTCTGGGGCTGCAAGGGCCCTGGAACCTGAGTGCATTCTGAGTCTGCAAAGTCAACCAAGTAAGATACCCTGTGCTTCTTGATGGAGACTGATAATTCTATCAGAAAGGCCTGAGCACCAAGCTTCCCCCCAGGACTGGTAGCAGATCCAGCAAACTGAGATGACCTCTGGGCTGCATTCTCACACTCTGCCACCTTGTTGTATTTACTTGATTAGATTTCAAGTTCCTGTTACAAAGCATTGAAAAATGTGTTTCACATTCAGAGTCGGGGTTTGTGTGAAAATACCCACTAGATAGGTAATGCCAGTTGTTGTAACACATAAGTGATTCAAGCAACAAATGTCTATTCTAGTCCCTGCAACAATCCCCCATGGGTGTCTCTGAGCACTGATGGAGCCCAGAAAGGGCAGATGCTGGCCACCCACGCTGATGCTGGCTCTCACAACTTCAGTATGGGTTTCCTAAGATTGAATGAGGAGGCCCATGTGTCTGAGGGTAGGAGAGGACAGCACCGAGAACAGACCTGATTCGATGCATTTTAGTCTGAAGGGGTTTATCCCCATGGTGGACATCATTCACCTCTTTCTCCCTGAGCAGTGAAAGCATCCAAAATTGAGAAGAAGGGAGAATGAGGAAGGCCCGGGGGGAGGTGTGACCAGGGCTGCCTGTGCATCGCAGGGATGACCGTAGCCCTCGCCACCAGGGTAGCAGTCATCTTCCAACAGGTGCAAGGTTAAGAGCCAACACCATGAATGTATACACAGCCAGGATGCAGGGAGTCTAAGGTTTTGGTCATACAGCGGAGAGAATTGGATTTCTTGGATTCTGACACAAATCAGGATCTAAAACCATCTCTCAGGAGGAATACAACCAGCTGTGGGTCCTTTTTTATGTGGACAACCTGTTTATGAACAAAGCGCAGATGCTGCCCAGGCAGGGAGCTCACACGAAGGAAAGGTGAGTTGACAGTCCTGCACAGTGAAGACATGTTGAGACTGGGGCGGGCTGGAAAGCAGTATTAACATCTTCTTGTATTCAACTGACTACCAAGAATGTTTCAGGAGCAGGAGGGAATGACACTCATCTTTCACTCACTTTCATGTTATTCATGATTTCTGCTCTATTGACTCAAACACTTTCATTACTTGGCTACTTTATTTTACTCACTGAGCTTGGAGGAAACCATCAATCTGAAGTGATTCCTGTTCCTGTATGGCAAATTTAATGGTTCAGGTATTCACCATCCTTCAGAGCTCGCCCTGACTGCACTTGGTCCACACCTGTCCTGTGATTTGGGTAATGGGCAGCAGGAACATCTCTAGTCTGGATGGAAAGAGGAACTACTTGTAGCAGCAGGTAAATTATGTGTGCTGTGTTTGACACTGGTTGTCCCTGAGTCTGACCCCATTTGCTTTCAAGTGCTACTGAAAAGAAAATGCTGGAAAAAATTCATACTTCTCTTGCATTGACCCATGAGTACACACACACACACACACACACACACTCACACACTCATACACACACAGCCTTGCCATTGCTTTGGGCTTCTGTGAGGAAGGCTGAAGATGCCTGTCGCCCATCTACCAGCTTGAACTCTTGACTTTGCCTGTGTGACTCACACTCATCTGTCTCACTCAGTTCATTTTTTGTCTGGGATGGTTTTGCATTAGAGTTTTTGCTTATTCTACGTCATCTAAACACCATCTGCTCACACTGACAATTTCATCCCATTCCTTCCAAAACAACACTTCATACATCATTTCCTTTCTAACATGTTGGCTAATATTCGCAAAATAACACATTGGTGATGTTGATTTTAGACAGAAATTTAAACTCATAACAAGAGCTTCAAATTCTACTCCTAATCTACTTAAAACACATAAAGCAGGAATGGATGTCCAATATTTCAAATGTATTTTGTAGATGATCTCTTAGGTTTACTCCTTTTACTTGATAAAAAGACATTACAGTATTTTCATCTTTCTGTAATGAAAACAGGACTTTGTATATTGACTTGCTAGTACTGTGCTTAAACCTCTTATGCCTCAATAAATGCTTAATATGTTCTTATAAATGTTTCCAGATTAATTAATATTACCATTTCTGTTTATGATGCCAAGCATGTCCTTATAGATGACAAGTTGAGAAGGAGAGACAGAAAATCTGCTCTTAAGAGTATCTGATAAATTAAGGCCTGGTGGGATAGCATAGTGGCTAAAATCCTCGCCTTAAACACGCCAGGATCCCATATGCGCTCGGTTCTAATCCTGGCAGCTTCACTTTCCATTCAGCTCCCTGCTTGTGGCCTGGGAAAGCAGTCAAGGATAGTTTAAAGCTTTGAGGCCCTGCACCTGCTTGGGAGACCCAGAAGATGCTCCTGGCCCCTGGCTTCGGATTGGCTCAGCTCCAGCCATTGCAGCTGCTTGGGGAGTGAACCATTCGACGGAAGATCGTCCTCTCTGTCTCTCCTCCTGTGTTTATATCTGCCTTTCCAATAAAAATAAGTAAATCTTGAAAAAAAAAACAGTATCTGATAAACGAAACTGCACATATGGAAGTATGTGCCTGGCTCAGAAGGCTAGTGAAAAATGTCTGTCCCACTCCCACAGGTGATCATCTCAGCCCAGTCTAGCTTTGCAGTCACATAGAATATCTGCTATCTGATCACTCTAGTCAGCAAAGTGAAGCATCCCCCAAAATGCCTGCACCTCTCTTTACACCTGTAGTCACATGACAGTTAGCTGTGAGTGCCAGCACATCCTCTCCCAAGGCCTGGATTCTGAATTCATGGACATGCTTAGTGCCACCCTCACCAAGCCATATGACATAATTCACCCTGCTCTCAGGCCGCAGGCACTGAGCATTGTTCACATGCAGAGGCACTTGTCCTGCTGCTGCAGAGCACGTGAGCAGGGGCTGGGATCCGCATCCGCATCCGCATCCGCATTTTTCTTCACAGCATACTTGTGTTTCTGTGTTTTCTTCTCCAAGCAAATGCCTTCTCCTGAGAGTATGTTGTACTGTATTTTATCCAGTGCAGATTCAGAAAGGATGTTTCTCACAGACTTAGAGAAAACCAAGCTAAAACTACCATAATATGATTTTACAAAAGGCAGACTTCCTCACCATCATTTTGTAGGCTTAAAATACAGAAAAACCAATAGATTGTGCTTGCGTCATTCCAACATGCCTGTGAGAAGTGGTCCAGGAGGTTGAAATACACACGGACGATTTCAGTGTGTGTACCTGGCTCTTAGAGACAATTCTAAAATGGCCAGTCTGTGAGAAGTAATGCTATGAGTCCTTTGACATGGGGGTGGGAGCTTCGTGAGACTCTAACCAGCACTGTGGGGATGCCTAGTACTGTGGGGGGTACATACGGCAATCTCCGTGCTGCCATGTGGGGAATGTAGCACTGATTTGATTCCCGAGACTACATCTGTCTCATTTCATTTCACATGTTCAGGGTATGCAGGGGTGGTTCACCAGCATGGATAGCTGTGTGGATTTTCCCCAAATTTGGTTTATTCAAGAGTAGTCCTTTGGCAAAAACTTCATTCTCCACAAATTAATTTTGCAAATACAAGTGACTACGGCATACGGAACACAGACTCTGCCAGCACTGGTTGTGCACAGGGAACTTATGGAGGTGTGTTCAGGATCAGGCCACTTTTTTTTTTAAAGATTTATTCATTTTATTACAGCCAGATATACACAGAGGAGGAGAGACAGAGAGGAAGATCTTCCATCCGATGTTTCACTCCCCAAGTGAGCCGCAAAGGGCCGGCGCGCGCCGATCCGAAGCCAAGAACCTGGAACCTCTTCCAGGTCTCCCACGTGGGTGCAGTGTTCCAACGCATTGGGCTGTCCTCAACTGCTTTCCCAGGCCACAAGCAGGGAGCTGGATGGGAAGTGGAGCTGCCGGGATTAGAACCGGCGCCCATATGGGATCCTGGGGCTTTCAAGGCGAGGACTTTAGACGCTAGGCCACGCCGCTGGGCCCAGGATCAGGCCACTTTTGTGTACATTCTAAATCTGCCCAAGAATGCTGGGCTCCTTGCAGAGGGGACCCCACGTGTCCTACAGCAATGACATGGCTTCCATGGGAAAGGACAGCTTGATAACATTCCTGGAAAGCATAGGCTAGAGACGGCCCCTGTTCTGGGCTGGAGCTCTAACAGAGTGCAGTCTCATGTACAGAAAGATTCCCCAAACATTGTCACCTTAGCAATCAAACTGAACTGCACACACAATGGCACCACACATTCCAATTTCATGATATTGGTAGCTTCTTGGCATGAATAGGGCTAACTGGGGCTGTTCCATTGTGGGCTTGGGATGTGGTTGCCTTAAATTTGCTGCATGAGTTGATGAACACCGAGACTTCACTCACCTGACACAAAGCTGGAAAAGACTTAACTTAATTATCCTTATTTGAGAAGCACCTAGAAGGACGTGGGGCAAGCCACTCCAGCTGGTGACTGATGCCCCGGATGCCTGCAACAGCGAGGGCTGGGAAGGCGCCGAAGCCGGAAGCTGGCTATAATGCAAGTCTCCTACTCGGGTTAAAGAAACAGTCACTTGAGACATCATAACTGCCTCCCGAAGTCTGCATCAGCAGGAAACTGGACTGGAGCCAGAGCTAAGAATTGCACCCAGGCACCCTGGGATGAGACATTGGTATCTTAATGGCGAACTCTTGGAGAGATTTTACAGCCCCTAGTCCAACAAATTGTCAAAGCACATTAGGGAATAAATGATGCCCCAAAAAAGAAATGCAGTAATTGGAGTCTTTGATTCATCCAATTCTAGGGGACATCTTCAGGAATAAAAATAACGTGCTAAAATTCAAATTATGTTCAACGCACTAATTCTGAGTCTAAAGGTATTTTATCTGTGTTAAATGACCATTATGTTTTGGACTCAAATAGCTAGGATTTAGGCATTGAGAAAAGATGTGGCACAAATCCCAGTGTATGTGTGTTTTGGAGCGAAAATGTTTAAAAAGATGCATTTGATCCTGCTTTGAACACTGTCAATATTTGTGTATTCTGTTGGTTGAAATTATGTGTGTTGGACTGTGTGTGTGGCGTACAAGTATGTCTTTGCTTCTTGATTCATCGCTCCGTTTCTAGGCTGTTTTAATAGCTAACTCACTTGTGTTTCGCCTTTTGCTGACGTCAGCTTTGAAGGATGATGCTGTAAATGCTGTCGATCAGGCTGAATGAAGACAGCCCCAGTTACGGGGCGGAGGCCTTTGGCTTTTCTAGGGAAGCATTTCTCTTTTTTTGTATTTATTTATTTCTTATTTTGAATTTTATGGTGCTCTCTGGCCGCACGCTCTGTGCGTGGGAATCGACTTGATGTTGCACAGGTTGGATTGAGGCTTCCCTTGTTTAAAAAAAAAACTGCTACAGAGAATTTCAGGTTTCAGATATAAACTAGCACTGGAGAAAAATTTGGGCCTGGATTTAATTTACTTTAATTAAAAAATAATAGATGTTTCAATAAGAGAACTTTTAGAGGGTGTCTCCAGTCTCTGATAGCTAAATTGATCTTTTTTTTTCCTTTCGTAGGCAGAGAAGGAGAAAGAGAGAGAGAGAGAGAGAGAGAGGGGAAGAAACAGAGTTCTCACCCATTGGTTTACTCCCAGAATTTCTGCAATGATCTGGGCAGGTCAGGCCTAATCCAGGAGCCACGAATCCCACCCAGGCCTTCCACATGAGCGGCAGGATCCCACCTGCTTAGGCCTAACACCTCCCAGGCCTGCAGGCCAGACCCAGGCATCTCATCTAAACATGCTGGTATGTGCTGTGGGCATGCTGGCAACTTTCTGAACAACCAGACCAAAGGCCTTCTGTCTCGACCTTTTTCCACAGATGTTCCTTTGACCACCACCCCGTCACTCAAGGATTCCCTGCCCACCAAATGCCTAGTGAAACAAGGCTGAGGTGGGCCAAGTGGTAGGATTCACTATGGTTGATGCTCTCACAGAAACACCCCTAAGCAAGCACGTCTGTTCATTTCCACCCTGCAGAGACCAAGTAGAAAACAACAAAATGGACTAGGAAAAGGATATGGCAAGTCTTTCTGTGTTGTGAAGCAAGAAGTTTGTGTAAGATGCTCCCTTCTTGGTGATCTGAAATCACCCTGCTGGGTCCATGAGCTCTCCTCTCTGCACCTTGCTGGCGCTGCTGTTCAGGCTCTATCCTACAGTGCTTGGTGACCATGTCATCCTGAGGGACACACAGAGCCAGAACCCATGCCCTGCTGACCCCTCCCACCATCTCTGTCATACACTGACACTCAGGTCACAGGCCCTCAATCTTACAACAAGGACAGTTATTTTATACTTATTTTGCCCCAGATCCTTGGGGCATTTTCCTATTTATCCATGCTAGCATTATCTTTATTTTATAGATGGAAAGATGTAAACACTAGAGCACCCAGGATGAGGCCTTGCACATCAGGTGGTGATGTGTAGATACTTTTGTGGGTATAGATGTAAACACTAGAGCACCCAGGATGAGGCCTTGCACATCAGGTGGTGATGTGTAGATACTTTTGTGGGTATAGATGTAAACACTAGAGCATCCAGGATGAGGCCTTGCACATCAGGTGGTGATGTGTAGATACTTTTGTGGGTATAGATGTAAACACTAGAGCACCCAGGATGAGGCCTTGCACATCAGGTGGTGATGTGTAGATACTTTTGTGGGTATAGATGTAAACACTAGAGCACCCAGGATGAGGCCTTGCACATCAGGTGGTGATGTGTACTTTTGTGGGTATAGATAAGGAGGATTTTTCCATCTTTTCCATATCTTGTTTCTAAAATTTTAAATCTTGAGGGCTGTCATTTTGGCACAGTAGGTTAAACCACCCCTTGCAGTGGCAGCATCCAGCTTTTCAGGATGCCACTTGGAGTCTGAGCTACTCTGGTTCCAATCCAGGTTGCTGCCAACGCACCTGGGAAAGCAGCAGCAGCAGGCCACTGTGTGCTTGAAGTGTGGAAGTGAGCGCGTGGATGGGGGAGCTGGGTCTCTCTCTAACACACACGCACACACTCTGCCTTTTAATGCATAGCTAAACCTTTCAGACTTTTAATTTAGCATCTGTATGTTAAGAGCAAAGATAACGATCACACTGACCCCAGCTGTGACTGTTGGCGCCTCGCTGCTCTGCTCACTTCACATCAGAGCGCTGGGCAGGCAGCAGATACTGAACGAACACCTGCTGTAGTGCGACGAAGGAGACTGGTGTCTAAAGGCAGAAAGCAGAAGAACAGCAATTAATCTGTGGAGAATGGGCTAGCGGATGGAAGTTCTTTCCTTCTGTCTCTCCTCGCTGTAGATCTGCCTTTCCAATAAAAATGAGCAAATCTTAGGAAAAAATCTCCATCTATATTTTGTGCAGATTGGTTCATATTTGGATCCCACATAAAGTGCGAAGGTGAGATGAGCCTCACAGCAGCATAAATTGGACATCCGTCTTCGTGTTTCAGGAGTTTTTTGTCATTATTGGGATGAGACTTCACTAGATTAAAGGGAAACGCCACTTTTGCCCGTGTTTCTGAGCCAACGTGGAATTGTGAATACGCTAAACTTAATATGGATGTCTTTAGCAGCAATCAGACTGTTCTTTTTATACATATTTAATATCAACTGAGTCTTTGTAGATATTAAAGAAAATAACAGATTTTAGAAAAGAGTGATATTAGGCTGAGAATGCAATGGTTCCTAATGTGTGGAATTTTTTAAAATTTTAATTGCTTATAGTCCCCTGAGTATTAATAATCCACAATTTAATTGTGTCAATAAATACGCAATCTCATGTTTACCCAAAGGCAGGATGAGCTCATCAGCATAAACTGAGCTCTGCGTTTCAGCAGATTGGCATCACTTCACAGCAGATCTCAACTGTAACGCTACTCTTCCTCCTGCTTCTGAGCCTGCACGGCAGCTCTAAGTTATTACATGCTTATCCTTTCATTTCTAGTGAAAAATTTTTAATTGTCCTTTTGCTTTTTAGTATTAGTGATTATTCTGTAAAGCATTTAAAGATAAGATAGAGGATTTAGCAAAGTTGGGAAGTTTGATTCTTCACTGTTGCACCTGTTTTCTCAGCTGTATGTCATAACAATTTTTTTCAGAGGTGGTTGTGGTTAATTAAGAGCATAACACTCAACACCACCTAGAACTAGCCATCCTCCTTCCCTCTCCTTCCCTCTCCCCCTTCTCCTCCTTCTCCTGTTCCTCCATGGAGGGAGGGAGAAAGAAAGAGAGAGAGAGAAAGACAGAGAAAGTAAGTTCTCCCATCCAACTGATTGACTGATTGAATACCTACAGCTGCCAGGTCAGGGGTCGGCTGAAGCAAAAACCTGGAAAGCAATCTAGCTCACACGTGGGTGGAAGGGACCGAACTGCTTGAGCCCCTGCTTACTGCATTAGCAGGAAGCTGGCAAGGAGAGTCAGGGTGGGGATTCAACAGTGGGTGTTCCCACATGTGATGCAGACACCTGTGTCCCCGACCAAACACCTACCCGTCGTCCACACTTTTCTGTATCTCCCTTCTTCCTCCTTTCCTTTCTGCTGTTTTTGGTAGAATTCAGGCCCAGGGGATCACCTGTGGTTTATATAATGTCGTGCTCCCTGGAAGAACGCAGCCGCAGGAGAGCAGGCCCATTTCCCCTGTCACTTTTCTGCTCTGACCTTCCCCAACCTCAGTCTTGTGGCGTGCCTCTTCCTCCACTGCTTTGCCCCCTCTGGAAATTGAAAACTTACCCAAACGCCCCGAAGAGGACTTTGGTGCCGTACCCGAGACTGAGCAGGCAAGCCTTCGGCCCTGTCCAGCAGCTGGTCCGCCTCTCCCTGCCGCTTCATGTGACTGCGCATGCCTTACTCTTACAAAGAAGCTGACCCAGTTAGATAAGAACGTAAGCTAACGGGATGTATCTCTAGATTTATGCATTTGTTGGTGGAGTAAGTTAATGAGAAGTTTAATCTAATGTATATTTAAATGGAAACAATTAGAATGAGAATCGTTATTTCTGTATTTTCCAGGAATTATGTATTAGTCAAACTAATTTATGTTGAGTTCTCTGGCAGTGCACATGAAAACAAAAATGTATTAAATGAAATCCAATTAGCATAATAGCTTAATAATTCTGCTCCTGGGCTGCTTCATCCTAATCGGCTGCACACCTGTTACAGCTACGTGGCAGAAGCACAGGACACGATGTGGGCTCTTGGTCTGTTTCCCTCTGTCCCCGAGAGCCTGACTGAGGATAATGAGTATGTGTGTGGATTTCTGACAAAGAAAACAGGTTCTCTCTCCCAGAGAATGGCATAACATTGAATGTGTGAGAAACAGGCTTCCCGCACAGGAGCACTTGCGTTGCCGCCCCAGAACACACTGGGTCTCAGCCATGGGGTGACGTCCGCACCCTGGCATGCAGAGACCATCAGTCACCCTTCTCCCCAAGGTGGGCTCATGGCCTGGCAGTTAGCATACCCGCCGTTTAGGATCCCCAAGTGCTACATCAGTACAAGTGGACTGGCTCCAGGCTCCGGCTCCTGATCCCAGCTTCCCACAGGTGTAGACTGGGAGGCAGTGGGGCAGACTTGAGGCTCCTGCGACTCGTGTAGGAGATGTGGACTGAGCCCTGCCCTCCTCCTCCCATTGTGGACCTTGGGAGAATGCAGAAGCACAAGAGCATTAGTTCATTCTCTCCGTCTCTCCGTCTCTCTGTCTCTCCATCTCTGTCTTGTCTCTCACTCAAATAAGTAAATAGGTATTTTCAAGATCTACCAAAGCACATCCTTCCAATGTTAGATTGTAATATTAGCCCCGACTTGTGTCCAAATAATTTGACATGAAAACCAGTGCACCAGAACCTGACTTCCCGTTCCGCCATGTGGGAGCAACATCTCCTGTTCCCAGCGTCATCTGCGTCTGCCAGCACCAAAATCCCAGAAAAGACTTCGCACTCTAATTTTAAATAGTTGATTTTTTGGGCTCTCAGAGTTCTATCCACCAACCCTTGGGTCTGTTATGCTAAGGTGAAGAGAGATCTGTAAGATGCATGTTTACCAAAATAAGAAAGCTAAAACCGATGGCAGCCAATCAGTCATCTGCAACAAACATGGTAGTTTTAAATACTTACCATAAATTACTCTTCCAGGCTTCTTCTATATGTTCATTTCCTCTGCTAAGCACATAACCAGTGTCTCCTGCTTCTCCCTGAAGGATGCCCACCTCAGGGGAGACCCCTGCCATGCCTGTGGCCAGTGGACCAGGAGTGGCCCTTAGCAGCAGCCAGGCCTGGGCTGAGCTGACCACAACACCCAGGCTTCAGTCTCCCCTTGACTCCTGTATGCGATCTTGATTGAATGCGTCATCATTTTGGTACCCTGCAGACTGCACCCGCAGAAGCTCTGCATGGGTCACATTCTGCTCACCAAGACCAGCCAGTTCTGGCCTCACCTCTGCTTTCCTAGCTGAGCCGTTTTCTTTAGGCAGTGAATGTTACTCAGAAACCAGACCCGAATGCTGGGCCATCAAGTGTATCAGATGCTTCGCTGAGTTCACAGGAAAAAGCACTTCAATCACTCATTGAAGACATCTAACATAGTAAGAGCAGTTAAGATTGAAACCTGGCATTTCAACTTGTAATGTACTCACATAATATTTCCTTACATATTTCCACTTCACATGAATGAGCTTGCCTTTTGTCCTTAACACTGCATAATTCATGCTAATGACTTAGATTTCTGCATCGTTTGTTCCACACTTCGGTTTGAGTAGGAGGACTGGGCAAGTTGGCCAAAGTAGGATGAGTGCAGCACAGGAAACCACATTATGTAGTAATAATATCTTCTACAGGCTTCCTTCAGAGTTAGCAGAAAGCTCATTTCACATAATTACATTTTATTGTTCTTTTCCTATGACTACATACTTGAAAGAAAATGATTTCTGGAGAAGCTCTATTTTTCTTCCTTGCTTAACTTTTCTATGAGATTAAAATGTACTTAGTGGCTTCCTGAATCCACTGTCAGAGACGAGCAGAGAGCTGAATAGAATGACAGTGGGTTTTTGCAGGTTTTGCCACCACTGAAAATGCAGCTAACATGTGTTGTGTCTCGTGTTGTAGCCTGTTTAGCACAGTATCACCAGTTCACACATCAGTTGTGAGACGTCATGGCTACCAGATGGAATCTGTCAGCCACCTCCTGGTGTTACACAAATGTGTGTTCCCTTAGACCTAGTCAACAATTCCACCACCACCATTCTGATGGTTTCAGCCGTGTCTACAGCCTGAGTGTGGAACTTGTGCCGAGTGCTTTAAACACTTCATGTCCATGAAAGCTGTGTTTGACTTTTTCCCCTTAAGTGTCAGAGCAAAGCAACTGGGGCCCCCACATCTCAAGAGGTCAGTATAGAATGGATTTTTGGACGTGCAGCCTGCTGCACCCTGACCTTGGCCATTGATCAATGTGCTGAGTAAGCACTAGCTCCTTGCTCAACCAGCTGGTGTGTGAGGGCAACAACACTGCACCTGCGATACCTTCCTCCCAAAGATGTCCTCCACCTTCCCTCCCAAAGATGTCCTCCACCAGCCTGGTTCCCTGATACCTCCCTCCCAAAGATGTCATCCACTTTCCCTCCCAAAGATGTCCTCCACCTTCCCTCCCAAAGAAGTCATCCACCAGCCTGGTTCCCCTGTGTCGGTGCTTCCAAAACAGACATTCTCCTCTCAGCCCATGTCACACAATCCATTTCTTTTTTTAAATTTTCATTTGAGAGGCAGAGAGTCAAAAACTCCACCTTTTTGTGATTCTCTGAGAACTATTTGCAGAAACACGGCGGGGAGGCTGCCCCTTCTGAGGCACCGTCCATTTAGAAACCTGCTTCCTTGAGTCTGGTTGGGAGGGAGAGCCGGGCTTGAGATCATCTGGGGGTGATTAAGCACCCCCAGGCCTTTGCTCACAGCAGGACTCAAGCACCTTTGAAGACAAGGTTCCTGTGCCAGTGGAGCTGGCTCTCCCTTGATTTGCTTATTATGAACTGAGTTAATGAGGAAACAAAGCTGGAAACTCTGCTCCTGGTTTGAGGTCAGGTTTGGGGTATTTGGCCTCCAGGAACTAGCCTGGGTATGGGCCTGGCTCCACAGGTTCAGTCCAGTGGGCATTCTGCTGTTTGTCTGAAGGTAATTCCAAAGTGTAGAATCTGAACTTTGCCTAGAGATGCAATCCCTAATTTATCAGCTAGGGACTGGGACCAGAGAGAACCAGGCCTGGCTCAGGTCTTTCTCCAGCTCAGTGCTATTTGCAGGCCCAGATCTCAAAGACGGCGATTGCAGTTTAGGAGTGAGGAGCCGGGCCTTTCCAGTTGGTATAGTGTCAATGGTCCTCATAGATTACAGTTCTGGAAACACCCATCAGCACAGCTGTGCTTTCCTCCCAAGTTGATTTCAGACATCCCAACATCTTGACATTTTTCTAATAAATCTTTTAAAGTTTAACCTCCATCGGCACTTGCTGTGGGTCCTGAGACATACCAGGGCACAACTGAAGAGAGCGCTGTGCTGCCCTGATTCCATGGGAGCAGCATAGAATGAAAAGAATGTTTACCAGCTCCACCCACCTGGCCTCACTGACCAGGAAGCCAGTCTCACCTGAGTTCCATGTGCCGCTATTAGAGTTCTGGGTGCCACTCTAGGTTGCTGGAGCAGAGGCGGGATTTGCTGAGCTGGTCCAGGGCAGCTGGCTGGCAGTTTTCAGGAGGCGTTCATAGGAGAGGACACATCCTTCAGGGTGAGTGTGTAAACAATTGCACCAACGTTCGCTTTCCAGAGAAGAGGGACTCACACTGGCCCAGTGCGGGGGGGTGTACCCTCCTGTAGCAGGAGGGCCCAAGGTGATGAGTGTTGTCATGGAATATGCTCTGGTAGGAAAAGGGTCAGCAGTTCTTCCTAATTTACTTAGGAATCACTGGATTTAGCTCTGAACCCTCTTGAACTATGGCAAGTGGAAATGCTTGCTTATCCTAAAGGGGGGCTTTTTCCTCAAATGGAAACTGGGGGTTGTTGCCAGGTAATGGTAGAATGAAGATTGGACTGGCAAGATCAATCAGTCCCTTGATTAACCAGTAAGTGCCACACAGCCTTCTCCTGGTTCAGGTGTTGGTACATAGTTTTGTCTTTCTGCCGGTACGCATGACAGAAAGGGAAGCATCTACAGGTGGGCTTAGTTTGGCATCATGTTGTAGGAAGCACAGATTTTATTAGTTCAAGGGGCTGACCCGTTCCTCAGACAGGCCATGCTGTTCTCACTCTGGTATGGCGTAGGTTGTGTTTTCACCGCTCTGACAGACAACACGGCCATTCCTGACATCCTCCAGTCCAGCTCTTCTTGATTCCAAAACTAACGTCCATCCAAGCATGGGTTTCAGAGGATACTATGTGCAGCTCCCTCTGCACAAATTGAGGTTATCTAAACTCTAGCTGAGTATTTACTCACCGTCAGGTACAGAAAACCTGAGGTTGTAAGCATGAATAAGACGCAGCTCATACCTCGAGGGACATGTCATCCCATGGCCCAGGTCATGAGGACAGTTAACCTCACTGAGGTTCCCAGCTACACCTCCTGCAAAGCACCTTCCTGCGAGTCTCCTGGAGTCCACAGGAAGGCATTCCCATGGAGTGTTGGCAATCTGCTGCCACTCCTATGAGTTCTATAAACTATTCTCCTTCTCCTGGTGGCATAGTAGGCCACAAAGGCAAGACCCAGAGCTCAACCCAGCTTTCCTACGTAGGAGGGAGGTCCCAACAACTTCCCAGGTTCTGCATTAGCAAGAAGCTCGAGTAGAAACTGCAGCCTGGAGTTGGTCCTAGGTTCTGCAGGGTGGAAGGCAGGCAGCTTAACAACTAGACCACATGTTCTCCCCTCCTTTCTTGCCTGGATTTCCTTAGAAAACTCATACGTGAATGTGTATAAACAGTGCAGGTGAGGGGAAGGCCTGAAAATGCAGGCTTGCCAAGGCCAAGTCTAATTCCATCCAATGCTTGTTGTGTACATGATGTCAAGGTGTGAATTTTCCCTGAAAGTTAGCAAAGACTCCCTGTGCTCCAAGGAGATGGCGTAGGGGAAGACGACCCACAGCTTCTATTCTTGGCTTGAGATCTTGCCCATATTTGCTTTAACTGTGGAGAATTTGTCTTTTGATTTATTCTTGTGCAGATGCTTCAAGGCCTAATGCTGTAACATACAGCACAGTCACTGTAGAGTTAGCAATATCCTGCTGTATGCTTGAAATTTCCTCTGATGTTCTTACTACAAAACATAAATGAACAACCAAACACGAAGTGAGATGACTCTGTGAGGTGACAGGTGTGCTGCCTTGCTGATAGCAACTGATTTCACAAAACCTGAGTGGGTAGCAAGCTTCCGCTCAGGACTGAAGCACACCGCCTAGAGAGGTAGGTTTAGAATGACAAAGGCAAGCCAGAGTGCGGTGCACACTGGCATTTTCAGCAGGGAGCCGTCGTGTGAGCCAGAAGGCGACAGGTGGAACCCTGCCTTTGCCTCTGTGGGCGCTGGTTCCCAGCCTCCCCCGGCTCCGAGGAGAGCTCTTCTGTGTGCTCCACTGCTGTCTAGTCTCAAGGCTGTTCTTGTGCGTGCTGATGGTCCTTGGGTTCTGCGCATCAGCTCCATGCACTCACATCTCTTTCTGTCAAACGGGTGATGTGTTTGATCTTAGGAAATCTTCAGTTTCAGCTAATAAATACGGGATGTCTGTGTTTTAAATTATGTTAAAATCAAATGTGCTGCCTGCTCCCCACGGCTTTTATTTAATTCCAAGTATCAGCATGTTTAATTGGAAAGAGATTTGAAAGATAAATCAAACAGTGTAAGGCTTAAGACAGCCTGGCACTGGTAGGGTTTGCCTTTGCCTTACTGTGCAGATTTTCTATTTTTTTCCCCACAAGGGGTTAGAATGGAACTAGGAAACTACAAATGAATCGGTGCGTCTACCACCTGCTCTCATTATTTATTACTAACACTTGCCCTGGGATCCTGCAGCCTAATCATACATTTCCTTAAGGGATAGTTTAAGCAAAAGAGATTAGCCAGATTTACTCCCCTGGATTTATGCAAGCAATGTATGAGTGCCGAAAAAACAATACAAGGCCAGGAGATGAGCCATGTGACTGTCCCCTTCCTTGAACAAATGAAATGTGCACGACAAGGTGTGCTCTAACTGCTGGTCACTCACTTCACTCCCTGGATTTTGCATAAATCCCGTTTTAACGTAAACAAGGCAATAAAACCTGAACTGAATTTTTGAATGCTATCCTGTTTAACTCCTGTCAGAAAATGAAAACATCAGCCCACAGGACTTACAGGATCCTCCACTCCAGAGCTCAAGTGTGTGCACAGATGTGTGCCTCTAGCTATGAATGTGCTCACAGAACTGCCGTAACTTATGTACACACGTAGACATAGTTGTGTGAATGTGATGCCTTATATTGTGTGTGTGTGTGTGTGTGTGTGTGGTAGGGGCAGGAAGGAATTGCCAAGTAATTCTCGATTTATTTGGTGTGACAGTTTCCTAAGGGTTGATAGACATTTTAATATTTTGATGAAAAAAGTATTTTCATATGCTTAACGAAACACACTTTTTAAAAAAAATGAGTACAGTTTATCATTCAAGAAATAGTATTGGGCCCAGCGTGGTGGCCTAGTAGCTAAATCTTCTTGCAAAGCACCAGGATCCCATATAGGCACTGGTTCATGTCTCGACTGCCTCACTTCCCATCCAGCTCCCTGCTTGTGGCCTGGGAAAGCAGCGGAGGCCCAAAGCCTGGGACCCTGTGCTCTTGTGGAAGACCTGAGAGAACCTTCCGGCTCGTGGCTTTGGATCGTCTCAGCTCCGGCCATTGTGGCCACTTGGTGTGCTCTCTGTCTCTCTCTCTCTCACATTTATTAAAGGTAAAACTAGTAGTATGACCCATGAACAGTTTTTTTATTATATTGCCATGGACTTTTTTTTTATTAAGTTTATTCATTAATTACATTGTGTTGTAATTTCGTAGGAACTGGGATTCTCCCCACCCCTCCCCACACCCTCCCCACATGGTGGGTTCCTCCACCTTGTTGCTTAATCATAGTTCAAGTTCATTTGAGATTCCCTCTTTGCAAGCATATGCCGAGCATAGACCATGGACTTTTTTGAAGATTCCTCATATCTGTGTGTAAATTTGGTATAAGGTGTATCTAATGCCTCTGATTATTTATGAGTTACTCTAAATTTTTTCCTATTTAACAGTCAGCATTTTTAAATATATGATTGGAAATTCTATATATTCTGGAAATTCTATTCTATTGCTGCTTGGTTTTCTGAATTTTGCAAATGGGCGTATTCAGAGAAGCCAAATCAAAGCCATCCCAATGTGATGTTGAAGTTTAACTTCTGCATATGATGGAACTCATTTAATTTTTTATATGCCAGCAACTTAAAATTATGTGAGATCACATTATGCTTTCCCACCATTTTCCCCCAAATTAAGGAATTCTGTGGCCCAATACTCTGTATGGTTCTCTGACAACTGATTAAGTGCATTGCTCCTCAATTGAGCAAAATTGCCAGGTGTCCTCAGCCTGTGTGTGAAAAGTGGACACAAATAGTCCGTGGGGTGGGGCAGAGGGAGTGTCACCACAGACAGCAGCTGCCTCTGGGGGACAGAGCGTAGGACGCTACAAGTAGGTGTTCTCTTTTTAGAATGTAAGCAATCTAGATTTTTTTTTCCCCAGAATAGCCTAAAGTGTACGATACGGCAGCACACATATTTAGCGTTACTGTCCCCACAAGCGCAGGCCTGGCTGAGGACCAACCTGGAGTTTAAGTTCTGAAGGCGTCTCTCACGTCGTTTAAGGGACGATGTGAAATGAGGGTAGGAATGAGTGGCCAGCTTTATGGCTGAGTGGCAGTTAACAGAGTGGAACCTCATGAGTGTTTCTACTCTGACCTTAGAATCTGACTAAAAACTTGTGCTGTGGAAGTTTCCACAATGAGTTCTGGTGATTATTGAAAGGGACACGTGTCAGTGGCAATCAAGATGGAAATGAAACATAGATAGAAGAAGCATGGGACTTATTTTTAACCCCAATCCACTGCCCAGTAATCCATTTTTCTGAAAAAACAGCAGAGATTAAATTTTAACAAGGTTTTGGCAGCAAGAAAAATGAAAACTCAATCACGTCTTGGTGCTTCAGAGGACCTGAAGGTCAAAGATGCTTCTATGTCTATATAATTATTAATTTATTTTGACATTACTTTAAAATTGGTATTGGGTAGTAGAAATCATATTTTTGTGGCTGCTAAAATACCACATTGCATAAATATTGACATTTTAATCATTTTTAGAAGGCATAAAATAGCTGTAAAATATTTGATGCTTAAAGGGAAAATCCTACTATACTGAATTGCAGTGTGCCCCTCTCTCGTTCATTTATAAATGTTCATCTCCTGCTCATCTTCTTTGCATTTGCTGTCACAGGCTCAGGGGTATAAAATTGGTTTTTGGTAACCAGGGACCAGGCCATGCTCCTTGCGGTGGGAGGAAGTCAAGGGCAGGAACAGTACCTCTTAGAGTAGATATCACTCATCTGGAATTGGGGTGTCAGAGGGAAAATCATGGGGTCTCACCAGCCAAGGCTATTAAAGACAAGATGGAAGTCTACATGGCTATTCCTACAGCCATTACATATCAAAAGCACAAAGATGTGTCTATTTTGCAACTCAATGATAGTATATGTGGAATGACCCCCATGCACATGGAGACCTTTGGCTCTAGTGTGTCTGAGGGGCGTTGGTAAGGCTGCTGAGCAGAGGCCAACACCAAGTACTGCAGAAAGAATACAGGCAGCAGAGCAGGTGTGGAATCTCTCCCCCAGGTCTCAGTACCTCTTTCGCTTCTGCTCTCACGTTTTGGAAGAACTGAAATTGAAAAATGAAAATAGTTTTTAACAAAATGTATTATTATTTCTTTCTGTCTGAAATACCCTAGGTCCTATTGTGCACATTGTGACAAAAAAGGATCAGAAATCCACTCTGGTTTCTGTTTAAAGTAGACATTTTGATTCATGAGACCGAAAGTCCATCCACAGAGTCGATGCTGGCCCTGTGACAGTGCGTGGCCTGAACACACAGGGAGAGAAGGTGCTGCGTTCCCATAGTGTGTGTTTCCAGGTTGCCCCGCTTCCTCTCCCTGTGAGGCAGGTGTGGAGAGGTCCATTCTGAAGCGTGGGATTTCACTGTCCCTGTGAGGCAGGTGTGGAGAGGTCCATTCTGAAGGATCAAGCCACTCGCTCAGGGTTGTGGCTCAGTAAGACACATAGGAATCATAGATGGGAGTGAGAAAAACACCTGCTCATAGAACTCGCTGGGGAGGTGAAGCTGGCTCTTTGCATCCTGGTTGCCTAGAAAATTCTACAATGTGTTAATGAACTTCTGCTGGAAAACACTTTCACTCTAAGATGCAATTATGTTCTGTAATTATGAGAGTTTGAACATTCTTAAAGCCACATGTAGCCAGCCTGTACTGAACACAGATTTAGAGAGTTTCCAATCTCAACCACTTTATAGAAAGTGTTTTCTTGTTTCAGCCATAAACTGAGCTCAAGCATGATGGTTAGAGGCCAATATCTGTTTAGACAACTCCATAAATATAAGCTCTCCACAATGGTGTGGCATGTAACCGGCATCAAGGGAAATGGCAGCTTTGGGTAACTTTGGAATGCAGTCTTTTTCAAAATTTCTCTCTACTGTGAATGTTTTTGTTAACTTGGCCAATGCTTTATTCCAGCCAGGATTTTTCTCTTAAGAACCTACAACCTGCATCATTCTTTGCTAACTAGATGCAGAGTCACCACGTGCTGAGCCATCCTGCAGGTACTTAAGCTCCTAGAGAGTTTTCTGTACATAGTTACCCTGGCTGCTGTCCTGTCTCCTGTGAGCTTTGGTAATAAAGGTAACAGTTGCACGATTGAGCATCTGCTATGTAGAACTTGGCAAGCAGGAACTGACAGAATGGAGAACTCATTTGTGTGTATCACTTTGGCTGCATTTAGGAAACCTGCTTTTCCATAGTCCTTTCATAATATTGCAGCAATTGTGCTTTTGGAGCCTGAGTTGGGAAAATATTTAAAAACACAGTTTGAATATTGAATGTCAGTGGAGGTAGCTGTGTAAACACAGAGAAAGGCAGAGTTTTTGTTTCACTGAACCAAAGGTTTTCGAATGGAAATGCACCTTAAACCTAAGATGCAGTTCTGCTGGGATCTGCAAGGCCCAGAGGTCACCCCGGGGGAACTTGGGGACATCTACAGTGGATCCACAGGGAAACCCCCAGGTCTGTAACTGCCGCTGTGCTCTGGCAGTGGCTAAGAGCGGAGAGGAGCTCCTTGGTCACTCCCCCTGGAGGCGGTGTGGTGGGACGGCATGTGCCAAGGTGAGAGTTGAATTCCTCACCCCAGGACCTCAGGGTGAGACCTTAGAGAGCACTGGCTCATGGAAGATGTCACTATTTCAGAGAAGGTCATTAGGTTAGACTGTAATCCAATACGAGTGGTGACCTTACAGAAAGGAAACACTTGTACACACACACACAAGGACTTCACAGAACATGGACGTGGATGTGGGTGACACGTGTACAAGCATACTCCAGGAACTGACAAATTACAGTTGAAGTGGTTCCAAAGTTTTTGTTTCAGCTGATGCTTAATAAAAATTAAAATGTTACAGAAATTGTGAAGTCAGCATCCCATTGTTTCTGCAGCATTACACTGTGTCGAACAGCATAATGCCTCCGCATGCACACTGTTACACACCAGCCTGAGCCGTTCTTAGGGTCCTCGCCTCCAAGACAGCAGCTCACCTAGGCCTTCCCTTTGACAAATGCCAGGCCTTAACTGGAGACTGTCACCTGCTGCTTACCAGGACAAGGATACTGCGTTGGCTGGGTGAGGTTTAGCACTGGTGGTGGCCTTGAAGCAGGAGCCCAGCACTGGCCGCTGGTGCAGGGACCACACACTGAGCCCCCCACCCGGAGACTCTCGGGAAGGCTGCAGAGCAGGAGCAAGCCGGCTCTTAGCAACCTTCTTTCTCAGTGAACGTCTTAGTGTTCAACTGTTCTGCCTCCCCGCCAGTGTAAGTCCTCCTAACCAAGAAAACCCACAAATGACATGGGAAAAAAGTTTTAGCAAAAACTGATTCTCCAGCTTTTCTACCCAGAGCATGTATTCTGGATGCAGAAAGCGATGGCCATGACTATTCTGTTTACTGACCGAGAGGATAAAGGGTCCCCGCGATGGCCTGTCTCTCCCGTGAGGTGTTAACTGGCTCAGTGCATGCCAGTGCTGCTGCTTTCTCTGAAGTTTCAGAAACCCTTCTTCCCTCGGGAGGGACACCTGCTCACAGAGCTTCCCGGGAAGGGCTGGAAGTCTTCCGCTTCTAAGGAGCTGATCATGGAGACATTACCTTGACAGGGAAAACTGAAGCAGGCAGTTGCTGAGCAACAGCAAGTGGGCAAACCCAGGACACAGGCATGTCACCTGTCATCATTCACAAGGTTAAGGACCTTGGGAACAGCACCACAGGAAGGGCTTACCTGGCATGAGCATCACCCTGCACCGGAGAGCCGCAGGCACGAGGGCAGCGGACAACGGAGCAAAGTGCCGGGCACAGGCTCGTGGGGGGCCTTGGGAGCAGGAGCTCACACGACCCGGCGTTCCCACTTCCGTGTCTATCACACGGGGAACAGAATCAGTGCGGCAAAGGATATCTGCACTCCGGCGCTCAGGGACGTGTCACCCACGAGGAACAAAATATGTAAACCACCCAAAGGCATTGACACCTGAGGATGCGCAGAATGTGTGGTAGACTAGCAGTGAGATATTGTTGAGCTTTTGAGAACAAGAATAGTGCTGTTTGCAACAGCGTGGGTGGCCCTGCAGGACACAATGCTAAAGGAAACCAGCCAGTCCCAGAAAGAGAAGCTGCCTGATTGCACATATTGGAGGTTCTATGTTGGTCAAGTTTGCAGAACCGGAGCAGAAGTGTGCATAACAGAGCCAACAGGGAGGGACACTGGGAGTTGTGGTTCAACTGGTGTTAAGTTTTAATGTCTTGAGATGAGCAAAATTCAGAGACCTACTGTGTAACTCAGTATCTATAGGTAATGAGACTCTGGTGTGTGCTTCAAACTTTGTAGCAAGGGCAGAACTCTTGTTCAACGTTCTTACCTAATTCAAAACGAGAAAAAGACACTCGACAGTTTTAAAAGTGATTTGGAAACACTGACCCCGTAGATGGGATGTGAGAACTGAGGGCTCTGTGACGGGGAAGCAAGAGGCAGAAACACTGGGGTTGCACACAGTCACAGAGTGAAATCTGCCAAAGCATGGTCCCGGTGTCACAGCCCTGAGACACCAGAGTCCACCGCTCAGCCAGGGCGGTCAGCTTGAGCGAAGCAGGGCGTTTGGACTTCGTGATCCCCGCCACGACCCACCTGTACTATGTTGCATGCCTAAGATAAGCTGTGAGCTTCGGGGGCTGCCTCGTAACTCTACACGCGCAAAGATCAGGTGTCAGCCTCCCTTGAAACCATTCCTTGCTACTTTAGGGAATAAAATGAAGACCAAGAATGCGGACTTGACTCTTGGAGCATGAGCTCTGTCAAGTCCACGTGCACAACTCAACGTGCTTTTCCTCCTGAAAGTGCCACTTGGCCTCTTCAGTCGCTGGCTGTTAACATGAGTGGCCACAGACCACGTGGACTCCAAGCCACGGAGCACCAGGACTGTGGCTGAGGGTGCACCTGCACTTCCCAGTCAATGTGTACATTACAGGCGCCAGGAAAGTCCAGTGAGCTTATGGGTTTTGTTTATCCACAGACTCTGGCCGACTTTGGAGCCCCCCAAAGAGCAAGATAGCACTTACAAGCCAGGCTGGATCCTAAGGGGGAGCTCTCCAGGGGGACGTGTGTATCACTTTCATCGGGGTGCGCCTTTCACAGGTACACCATGTGTCCAATGTCACCAAACCCACACTTGAGGCATGTGCAGTGTGTGTGTCGGCTATGACTACATGAGACCATTTAGGAAAACACACACGCCTGCATGCTTTTTCTTAAAACAGAAAAGCACTGTAACTCAACACATCCCATGCTTCCAAACCAGCGGCTTGGTGGGTGACGGCAGTCATTGCAAGGAGGAGCTGTCTCTTTCAGCTCTGGGGAAAAAAGACAATTTTCTGTGGCTCATTCCAGGGCAGGGCCTCTTTTCCCCCTGGGTATATAGAATAAAAGTAATATTGAATATTAGACTCATTGATTCAGAGGAAAGCTATGAGCAGGAGGATTTGTGCTGTCCCCAGAGCTTGCTGCTGGAGACACATGGCACGTGTACAGAATTCATATTCTGACCACTTGAGTCCTCTTCACTTTCCCTCAATGGATATATATGTCAGTGAAAGGGATCCCTATAGGCCTGGCATGACAGCCTAGTGGCTAAATCCTCGCTTTGCATGCACCAGGATCCCATATGGGCGTATCCTGGCTTCTCCACTTCCCATCCAGCTCCCTCTTGTGGCCTGGGAAAGCAATAGAGGACGGCCCAAAGCCTTGGGACCCTGCACCCTGTGGGAGCCCTGGAAGAAGCTCCTGGCTCCTGACTTCAGCTTAGGCCATTACAGCTACTTGGGGAGTGAGCCAGTGGATGGAAGATCTTTCTCTCTGTCTCTCCTTCTCTCTGTATATCTGCCTTTCCAATAAGTAAAAACACAGGGATCCCGGTTTCCTGCACGTGTGGGGGCGGGAGGAGATCGACCAGCACATCCCTATTCGTCCTAAGATTGCCATGCTCACTGTTGACGGCGTGGACACCTAAGCCTGAGAACAGACGTTTCTGCTTCTGTTGTGTCTTGATCTATCTGGGTGTCTGTAACAAGCTGTCGCAGATCAGGTGAGTTACATCAGGAATTTCTTCCTCATGCCTCTGCAGCCTGGATGTCAGGTTCAGATGAGGGCCATCTCCCTGGCTTAAAGCTGTTGCCTTTCACTGCCTCCCCTTGTGGCCTGGGGAGAAAGAAGGCTCTCTGGTGTCTGTGCTGAGCGGATCACCAGCGCCACCCCAGGGACCCCACCCTCACTACCTCACCTATGTATCATCACCAGGAATGCCTGATGGCCTGGACATTGTGTCCCCTCAAATCCATATGTAGAAATGTTGTCGGAAGATGGGGCGTTTAGGAGGTGGTTGGGTTGTACGTGGGGAGCCCACATGAGTGGGGTTGGTGCCCTTCTAAAAACAAGTGCCAGAGGCTTCCCTTCTGCCCTCCCCCATTATCTCATAAGATCCACACGCACACTTCACCGTGAATAGCTAACTCCCTCTATTCTTTAGAAAAAACCACGGAGCTACCCCGATGACCGCTCTAAAGCCGCTTGTACGTGATTTGCTCGATGCAACTCGGAGGGTTTCTTTGTACTTTATTTCTGATAAAGTGATACCTCCATCTCTAAAACATTAATTAGCCCACCTAACTCTTCTGGAATTTGCCATTTCCAGTTACTGGATAGGGATAAACAGCAGTTTTCCACAGAAATGCTCTCCCCAGGGCTCATTAGCTGGGGTGCACAGTGATTAGACACCACCTTGATTCCACACGCGTGCCACCGTTAGGTGATCTCGGAATCTTTGCTGCAGATAAACCATTAGTTGACCCAGATGTTTTCTAGAATCTATTTAAGCAAAAATAGTGTTTGACCCTTATAAGTTCTTTCTTACACACTTTCGCATTTTCACCTGTAGCAGGTACATTTGGATGTGTGTTTATGTGAGAAAGGGATAAGGATGAAAATGGAAAAGAGAGAGAAGAAAATCACCTTCCACCTTCCCTTTGAATATTTTGTAACTATGTTGGATGAGTTTTTAAAAATCATTTTTGATTCTACAATTACTGATGTTTAGGAATGCCCTTGACCAATCTATGTTAATCATGAAGAAAAACAAAACAAAACAAAACAAAAAACTTGCTCAAAACTCATTTTTCTAGTAGTTTGTTATTTTCTATGTTTCCAAACATTTTCCTACAATTAATTAATATGCTTATGTTGGTTTCTTCTTTCCAGTCTCATTACACCAAGAATTAAAGATACAGCATTGAAATGCGGCAGTCACGTTGATTTTAAGTTTAAGAAAGATCATCTTAAAAGTTTAGGATATTCTGAAGTATTCACTCTCAGTCACATTGCTTCCATTTAAGAGACTCTTGACTATTCTTGGTTAAGACACCTGCTCATCTGGAAAGAGCACTGAAGTAGGTTTTTCTACATAGTTGCAGATGATCAGAATTTCTCAATTAATTCAAAACATTATTTTTTTTTACTTTTAAATTCAGTTAAAACTCTTTGGGAAGAACACTAACTAGTCCTAATGTTTTATCTTACATTCCTGGATTTGATTTTCTAATATTAGGTGTTACCATAAAAGCCCAGTGGGTTCTTTCCTAGGCTTATCATAGAAATAAAAAGCCAGGAATCTGTTGCAGACAGAAACGTTTATTTGCGAAAGGACCAGGTGAGCAGGAAAGGAGAGGGCGGGGGAGAGCCCCTCCGGAGAAGGCCAGGAGGTGGGGGGGCCTCTCAAAGGGGGAGGGAGAGACACCAAAGGGGTCTTTGGAAGGATCTTGGGGTTTTAAACCTTCCCTGACCCCTCCTTGTTGGGCAGGAACCTAAGGGTAAGGATGTTCCCCATTGGTGGTCTCTTAACCAGTTAGGCAATGCCTGTGCCGCCCACCTGAAGGTGTGGCCAAGACCTCAGCAGGCCTGGATGGTCTCATTAGGGATTCTAAACCCATCTGTGTATATTTAGCTTATCTATTTGAGAGAGCCAGCTGCTGAGCCACTCGTCCAGGGCCTGCAATGGGCAGGGCTTTCGAGGGGCAAGCCTGCAGCCAGAAATCCAGGTCCCAGCCTCCCATGTTGGGGGGCAGAGACATCCCTGACCTCCCCTGTTGCCTCCAGACTGCACAGAGCCAAGGGGCAGTCAGCAGGAGTGGAATGCAGCCCCCAGATCTGGTGTCCAGAGCCCATCCCTATAAGGCTATATCAGAGTGGTTCACATTGTTTCCTTTTAGCTATCAGGATTATAACAGCTCATAAAGAATTCAGTAATCTCTCCTATTTTTCTTTATACTGTTTGCAATATTTTATATGTTTGCTGGATTATGTATGCTTTCCTGCGATACTTGCATTTTATTCCCATTGTATGAGATTTCATCAAGGTGGTACGAAATTTTATAGGACACTACCTATTAACTGAACTATGTGTTGCATTATTTATTTGGTTTCTTATGACTACAGAATATCTATATCCACAGATATATTATAATTTTCAATTGTTATTTGTAAATTTTCAATTGCTAAATTCAAAATGATTTCCTGCCATGAAGTTGACTAATAATCAGTCTTTATATTTTTCTTGTGATCTTGTTGGCTTGTGCTTATTAATATTTTTTTCTGAGATTCTTGTATTCATATACCTCAATGACAACTTTTAACTAGTGATTTTATTTTTGCTTTTGTGTCAATATTTTACAAATTTCCTCTAGCATACAATGTAACAGAAGCTTGGTATTTTTTTTTTAAGATTTATTTTTATTGCAAAGTCAAATACACTTTCAGATACAGAGAGGAGGAGGAGAGACAGAATGAAAGATCTTCCATCCAATGATTCACTCCCCAAGTGGCCGCAATGGCTGGTGCTGAGCTGATCCGAAGCCAGGAGCCAGGAACCTCTTCCTGGTCTCCCACATGGGCACAGGGTCCCAAGGCTTTGGGTTGTCCTCAGTTGCTTTCCCAGGCTACAAGCAGGGAGCTGGATGGGAAGTAGGACATCAGGGATACAAACCAGCACCCATATGGGATCCTGGCGCTTGCAAGGCAAGGACTTTAGCCACTAGGCTACCGCACTGGGCCCAAAACTTGATATTTTTGCAAAACAATACTGATACTGACCTAGAACTCACTTGTGGAACCTCTTGGGAATCAGGGTTAGGCAGTATGCATTTTGCATACTGATGCAGCTCAGTGCTTGTCCCATGGGCATAATTATAGCCTGAGAGTATCTACAGCCTACTAGACACGTCGCTCTCTGTATGACTGCCCAAACCAGTAACTACAGCCCAAGGTTGTCTACACCGCTGCATGATCATCCCGTGGGGATAACTACCCCAGGCATAACGGTCTACTGGGGGCGTCACCCTCTTATGACTGTCCCATGGGAATAACTTTTCAGATTATACAGTTAACTTGCTGTGTCACTCTCTACCTCATGTGTACCGCCACCGTTTTATTCTCCTCTAGAATTAAAAATATAAGTGAAATACACAAAGCATGTATTTTCCATATATGTGTTTCCTGTCTATCTCTTGTCATGTTCACATCTTGAACTCAGCAAATCCTTGTTCCTGTGAGTCCATTTATTCTGTGGCAGTAACGAGCTCTGTGTTAATGGGGTCCCATCAGAACAGTGAGGGGTAGAGGTGGGAACAATTCGTGTCTATTTTAGGCCTCTTGGTCTATCAGTGTCAGTAGGAAGAGAGGGGAGAAGAAATAGAGTAATGAGGAAAGGACTTGGCCCAGCAGGAGCAGACCTTCATTCGTTTACCCCAGCCCAAACTGCAGGTCATCTAGGAAGAAAAGAACACATTCACAGTGATGTGCAGGCGCTTTAACTGCTAAGCTTAATTTGTCAAAAGTTTCTTTTTTAAATTTTGTTTATTGGAAAGGCAGAGTCACAAAGAGAGACAAAGAGAAAGATCTTCCACCAGCTGGTTCATTCCCAAAGAGACCACAATGGCCAGAAGTGGGCTGGGCCAGAGCAGGAGCCAGAAGTTTTTCCAGGTCTTCCAGATGGATTCAGGGGCCCAAGGACTTGCACCATCCTCTGCTCCCTTCCCAGACACGCCAGCAGCAAGCTGGATCAGAAGTGGAGCAGCCAGGACTGGAACCAGTGCGCATATGTGAGACAGTACTTGGCCAGCCTGAAGCCTGGAGCTTCCCCCACCCGATCTCCCACATGGGTGCATGAGTCCAAGGCTTCGGGCCATCCTTTACTGCTTTCCCAGGCCATGAACAGGGAGCTGAGTGGGAAGTGGAGCATCTGGAACACGAACTGACACCCATATGGGATCCTGGTGCATACAAGGTAAGGGTTTATCCACTGAGCCATCACACCGGGCTCCAGATTGGTAAAATTTTATTTGTTGATTTATTCTAATGACTAGTGCTAATTCAACCTGTAATCAACACCAAAATATTGGAGCTTTAAAAAAGCAAAATCTTTTAAAAATAATTTGGGTAGCCATTTGGCTTAGTAGTTAAGATGCCTACATCTGCTCTTCAAGGACCTGGGTTTGAGTCCCAGCCTGGCTCCTGGCTCAGCGATCTGACAGAGCTGCTCCTGATGGGCAGCAGTGGCTCAGTGCGTGGGAGACGCAGTATCCGACCATCCGCAGCCTGGCCCTGTGCAGGCCATTACAGACACTTAGAGGATGAGCCAGGAGCTGTGACTGCTCGCTCGCTCTCTCTCTCTCTCTGCCCCCTTCTCTCCACCTCAAGGACTACATATATATTTATCTGCCTCTCAAATAAGCAAATACTTAAAGTCAAAGAATAAAATTACTTTGTCTGTAGTAAGGATATCTCTAGGTAGACGTAGCTGAATTGATGAGAATATATGCCGAATGCAGGATTTCTCGCCTTTATAGTCTGACAGTAATCTCGGGTGTCCCAGTGAGGTCAAGAAAATTCTAACACTTGTGCACTCATGAAAATGTGTCCTATGGGAGGCAGTCATAGAGGTTAGAAAGAGAATTCCAGAGCAGAGGAAGAACCCCCTGGACTAGATGCGCACACTGGAAAGCCCCTTCAGGGGCAGGGCCTCCATCTCGCAACACTTTGCCATTTGTACCACAGCCTCATTATGTCATTAAGAACTCCAAATGACAGAAAGTCACAAAGCTCACTGCTGATTACCTGAAATGGGCTTCTTTGCTATAATCAAAGTTTTTCTTCACTTTTTGTACAATTGTATTTATTCAAGTGAAATTTTAATCTCAATTTAATAGAAGCATCACTACAGAGAGAAAAGCTCCTTAGGGGAGTAGCGGCAATCCAGAGGCAGCCATTGCCAGAGCCGGAGCCCAGCAAAGGAGACGCAGAAGGCACGGGTTAAAACACAAAAACAGCCTAAGACATTGTAGCTCGTCAAACACATCGGCTAGGGATTCAGTCATTAATTATACAGACTCAAAATCCATTATGGGGGCACAAATCCACATGCGCTCTGGGATTCCCAGGTGCCAAGCTGAAGGATGTTGGCATAAATAATGATTGCATTTTCAGGTTGGCTTTCTGTGTTGTGTCACAGCAAACTGATGCTTTTGGGTTTGCTTACAGTGATAGTTCCGATGTATTTGTTCCTAGCATGAGTTCCAGTGTGCTGGTCCTTAGAATGCAACTTCAGTGTGTTTGCTTCAGTGCTGGGATTCACAAACAGATGCAAGACTTAGTCACGGCTTGGAGAAAACGCACTCCCTCCTTCTGTGTGCTGTGCCCCAACTTTCTCTGGGAAAGCAATCTTGCCCCACCTCTGACATTTCTGAAGTTGGTTTTAGGCACAGTATGACTAGATATATAAGAATGCCATAAAATGAGCTTCAATAGATAAAATATCCTACGACAGCAAATTCCCGGGGCATGGGCGACACCACCATATTCTCCTTAGACGAAAGTTCTATTATTTTTCTTTCCATCCAAATAGAAAGCTTATATAAAAAGTGCAAATATTTTCATCCTATCTCCATAGAGATCCAGTCAAGGGAAAAAGCAGGCATCACTTTTGTCCACAGCTTAGCTTGCACATGTAAATATTAGCCACTGAGAATGATATAGCTGTGCACTGCGGGGCATGAAGAGTACAACAGGTGCTTGCCATTCTGTCCTGGGGTGATCAGCCCAGCGTTCTGAGATAATTCAGGTTGGCCAGCTGAATTTTGTTTCGGCCAACTCCATTTCATTTGCTGAGGATACCTGTCGGCATTTTGCACTTTAGTCTAGAAAACCTAACAGGGCTTTACACAGATCAAAAGAAAGTTAAAAGGGGAACAAAATTGTGGGGTCCGTCTCTGGTGAGACGCTAGCGAAGGTGGCAGCACCAGTGAGGTTCCTTCCTCCAAGGAGCTCACAGGCTCCAGGAAGGCACCAGCCAGGCCCTTGAAGGAGACCCAGTCAGTGGCCCAGGGTCATCGTCACTGCAGAGCCCATTTCTCACGTGCTGCAGGTGCCTAGAGCAAGGCTGGTGAACTGCACCAAATTCTATCCAATGTCTATCATCACACAGCAGGTGAGCAAGAATGATTTTAAGGGTTTAAGAAAGAAAAGCAGCAGAGACCTACATGGGTCAAAAGTTTGAGAATATTTTCTCTCTTATCTTTTACCTCCCCCTTGCAATGTCCTGAATCCTTACTTAGAGGATTAGATCTGCTGTTTTGTGACCTGATCTGACACCACTTCTCTCTTGAAAGAGTGTATACTAACGTTTCATATCCGTAAGGATTCAAATCAAAATCAACACCCTAGTATTCATCAACTAAAGTAAAAATATTGATTGGAATATTGATTTCAGAAGGAATAGCATTCCCACACAATTGGTTAGAGGAACTCTAGCAGATTGGAGTCCTAAAACTAGACATAGCAATCACACTCTTGTGTGTCAACAGGTGAGTACCTTTTTTTCTCTCGTCACAGTTTACCGTATGTAATTCAGGCCCTTCCTTTTGCGACCCAGCTTTCTGTCTTTGAAGAGTCCACCCCATCTGGATGAGGAGGCAAGATGTGCTAAAGAAGGTGACATCATTGCTTGAGCAGTCCTCAGAAATAACACACATCGCTCCCTCCTGCCCGGGACTTACAGGAACTAGCCTCAGTGGCCACATCTGAAGGAGAGAATGCAGGGGCCACTTGGAGAAGCTCTTCACTGTGTGCAGGGGCTGTGGCCATGTGATAGATCATCCTGTGCAACCAGAAACAAAGGGCCTCTTCTGAACAAAGACATGAAGCTGGCTGTGTTATATCACCTCACCCCAGCACCTCACAGACAGCCCTAGTTACAAGATCACGAATGACAGTGAACACACAAGGACAGCCCACGTGAGAGACAAAACCAGCGAGCAAGAATATGAAGGCTGAAGGACAATTATGTGGAAAGTGGCTTAATATGAGGAACCCCAAACAACCTGACAGTGGGACCGAATTCCTCAAGCAAAGCTACCACAGTTCCATTTACTGATTTTGGTATTGGGGTGAGCAATGGATCAGGAATCAGTGTCATGCGGGGTGTGAATAATGCCAGAAACACTTGAGGCTGTTTCATCAGTCCCTGCCTCTCCAGAGTCAACAGCAAGCCATTGTCATGCAAAGGAACTCAGTGATGCAGACTGTTGATCAGACTTGAGCAATCTCTCATTTCTCCAGGACAGGTGTACGGCAGCCTAACCTTCCCACCTTAGATGAAAATTCTCTCCTCAGAAAGTCTCTCCCAGAGCAAAACTGGTGGCAGAAGACTTTCAGGTGAGGCACAGTCTGGCAGAATATGGGCATTTTCTTGGTCAGTCCAGTTGTGATTTAGTAAACAAAATTCATGGAGGACTCCGTCTCTTCCAGACACTGCCTTGGGTTGGAAAAATAAGACAAATAATAAAAATCACTATATGTGGGCACCTGAAGTTCATGGACAAGGGCTTGAATGTAAGTGTGTGACAAAGTTTTTTCAATCCATGCAAAGTTTATTCCTGGATATGTCTTCTGTGGACTTTTTGAAGACCCCTCATATTTAGACAGATAAGTGTAGTAAAACAAATTAATTCTCACTCTGCCATTTAGTGTTTGTGCAAACCTACATGAGCTACACCAACACCCTAAGCATCAACTTCCGTATAGAGTTGGGTGATTTAAATGGTTATCTCATGGGGTTTCTCTGGAACATGAACCATCTAGATTTGTGTGAAAGAGAGTATGTATATGAACAGAAAGAGACACAGGGTTGCACACAGGTAAGGTTTGCACACAATAGATTTGTTAAGTGTGTTGCTGTGGTAACTGCTATTTATTTTGTGTTGTCATTTGAATCCCAGCTTTCTTTATAGAAGTCTCTCAACTGATGGCACTAATTGTGTGTGGACCGGCATGTGGCCTGCTGCCATCCCAAATGCCCCTAAATGACGTCAGCTTTCCAGTAGCCTTCATTGCTCAGGACTCCCCTCTCTCACAGACAAGTAGATGACGACATACTCAACGCCCAATGCACATTGATTGACCCAATGTTGTGTCAGCTCCGCCAGACCTCAGTGGACCGTGATGGGCACTTTCTTCACCTGATCACTTTTCTGGGCTACAGGTGTGGCCCCATTGCAGACAGAGCCCCAGAGAGGGAAAAATCCTGGATCCTCTGAGCAACCTCTGATTCACACTTGAACTTAGGAATGGAAGGTTCTGATCTGGCTCTTGATTTTTCCATGAGCATGATGCCTCTATTACTTGCTACCTGATGGTATCACTGATCTTAGACCCAAGAGCTCAGCCATGTTCCAATTACTTGAGTTCATTTACTTTTCTGTTAAGAAGCACAGCTGCTAAAAGTAAGGCCTTGTTTTAGGTCGACTTGAGGAGGTAGTGTTTTGCTGATGTGCTCTGAATAAAATGAGGAAAACAGTTCAAGCTGAAACTGCTCCTATGCAGACACGATGAAGACAAGCTTCTAGTCTCTAGCTGAGAGAAACTCAACAAAGTTAATGAATCTCAGCCCTTGACAACCACTCACGCAATAGTTTGGTAAAAAAAAACAAGCATATGGTCCAGGGAAGAGAGAAGCCAGCTCCGTGCACAGGCTCAGAGCTTCCCGGGGACAGTCAGCTCAGTGCTTCTCAAGTCATCTTGAACTCCTCCTGTCATCTTCCCATCAGGTGAGGACGGTGATGGGATGGCTCGTTCCCGACTCTCCATCATGTGGATGCCTTCCCGGAGCTGGCCTTGCCAACATTTGCACTGAAGAGTTTTCCCACCCACTCCATGAGGTTATCATCAGCAAGAAAGCAGGCTCAAGTCACACAGCTCACCCCCTTACCAGCTGGTGAGCAAAGCTCCGGTAGAGCTTTGGGCAGCTGATGCACCTGTTTTAGTGCCAAACTGTTTTCCAGAATAATTGTTTAATGTCTTAGTAATGTTGATCCAACTTAGTATTTGAGAGTACACTGTCTTGTCTTCCTTGCTTTACTGTATAAATCCAATTCTAGAATAAATCCCCAGTGGAGATCACGAGGCAGCGCTGTAGCTAACACCTTGCCTTAAAATCCAAAGTAAATTGGGCAAAAGTTTTTAATTATGTGACAGTCCATAAACAGGATTTGATATAAAATTAAAAGCCAAAATTCACACTTTGATTTGGGGGGTGGGGCGCAATTAAGCTGTGCAAAATTTACGTTTTTGTTTTTTCCACTCTACAGTGGAACTGTTAACAGTTTCAGCTCTCCAGTGGGCCATCAGTGGTTGCCTCTCTGTGGCAGTCCCCTTCAGAATATTGCAGGCAAGCTGTATGAGTCCCAGGTCTACTTTGAGTCCTCTAAACTTACTTGCCCTCTGCAACCTGCCCTAAGTTTCTAGGCGCTTTCCCTGTAAGTATGGATGAATTATTGGTCACTGTGCGCTGAGCAATGGCCCACAATGCACATAAGTAGGACTGACTTACCAACCCATTAGTCTAAACCTGCAATCCATCCCAATTAAAGAGCTGGGCATACGTCCTGGGGAAAAAATCCTAATGCAATCTTGCATTAGAAGTTAACTTCCTGAGGCTCCATAGGAAGCAAATTCTAGTCAGAAAGTGGATGTTTAAGGGGAATTAGGTGCTTACTTAGGCGTGTCATCCACCGCATCATTCAAACAGGCTCCCAGGGTTTGCACACCGCACTCAGGGCCTCCACAGAAGCAGTGATGGTTCATACAACAACTCAATAAAATGAGTTCCAAGGCCCCAAGTGGGGGGAATTTCATACTTGCCTTCTCTAATGAGATGCTGCTGGAAAGAGGCAGAGCATTCAGAGGGTAACAAAACTTGGTAGTTAACTAGTAGCCTTTGAGCTTCTCTCATTACCCAGTGAAATCGATTTCTGTGTAATTGAGCTACAGAGACTTTCTTTGGGACAACCCAGGAGCAGACGTGCCTCAGCAAGCAGCAGAGATGCACCATTGAAGCCTCCTTGTTCTGTAAAATCAGCTTCTTGTCTGTAAGAGCTACTAAAAGCTACTGTGGTTCAGAAATGCATCGTTTACACACCACACTGAAGAGACCACTGCCACCTACTCTTGCATGGCTGTTTCTGAAGCAGAATAATTCTGAAAATTCATCTGATTGAGGTAAATGCACGTGGAGGCTTGATATACAGCATCCAAAACAAATACAGCTGTGTGGTATATCCATAGGAGAACAAAACCTTCTTCAATAGGAATAGATCATTGATTTGGCTATTTGGTAACATTTTTAATGATACATAAACATATACATTATCTGATTATATGAGTATTAGCTTGTAAGTTGTATTATTAAGTTGCATTTGTTTCAGAATGTGTCCAGTGTTGTTAGGCTCTGAGAACTGAAAAATTGGAAGGAACTTTTCATTGGCGTGTCTGAGCTTGCAGTAGTTGCTCATCTTAAGTAGCTTCCGAGAAGGTGAGAAAATAACTAAGGTACCAAAAATCAAGGTTCATCAATTCATTGCAGTAGAAGTCTGAGTGGCTGTGCTGCCTTTGACATCGTGCTGAGAGCAGGACTGAACTGGGAAAATACACAGTCCTAGCCCCAGGAATATCCAGGGAGTGGCCTGGAAGGACCTCAGGAGGACGAAAGAGGGACTGAGGAGTGAGAGCTCAGCCTGCCCAAGATACACCTGGTCAGAGAAGCTGGCTCCGCCCCTGGGGCCTGGAGGCCTGGGAAATAAAGGTGCTATTTTGCTCAGGCAGAAATTGATCAAATGTTTTCTAAACTATCTGGTAGGCACTGAGGTACCTCTGATGAGTTTTCTTTAATTCATCTGAGCATGTCTTTTTTTTCATGATTTAGTTTTGTTAATGAAGTAATTTTGTTTTCCCTTCAGGCTAAGCCACATCTTTCATCATCATGATCTTTCCATGGTTGGTCCATTGTTTCACTCCTGTCCAGCAGTCTCTCATCCTTAGTGTGACTGGCATTTTGAAGGGTTGACTTCTTTTTGTTGGGAATGAGCCTGTAATCTGGGGTGCATAGCAGCAGCCCAACTCCTGACAGCCACACACTACAGCACACCACCCTCCCAGTGTGACTCCCAAAATGTACCCACAATTGCCCCATGTCCCGCAAAAGCCAAAATCCACTCCAGCCGAGAATCACTTCTTGAAGACCACAGTTTTATGATATTGCCTTCTGCAATGCCAGATGAATTCTTCTCACCTTCGTTTTCTGAATTGTCCTAGAAATTTTGGAATCTTTTCATTTAGATAATAGAGATGTGTGTATATACCTTTCATGATTTTTTGTTTACTCTTCCTATTAACACAGTGTTTAAATTTGTGTTAATTTGAGGAATATGGACATTTTTATGCTGCAATGTTTAGTCACCCTTTCATGTAATGCAATGGACTCTTCGAATTTATGGAGAAATATCTCTATCACCAGTCCCAGGGAGATTACAGAGCAAGGATAATGAAAACAGTGTCTTAGTTTCTATTTTCTATTACTTTTGGTGAAAACTTATGAGCATTGATTTTTACAGGCTTTTACAGCCACTTTGTACTCTTTTTTAGGCAATAAGTTTGTCAATTTATTCTTTTGAATTTTCTATATGTTAGATCTATGTATTAATAAAGAAACCACATACATTGAAATTTTTTTTTCTTCTCACTTTTTATTCTACCTATTAAATCTTCTTTTTTACAATGGCATAAAGTGAACAGCTCTACGATGTAAAGCCTGATAGATTTAATTATAGTAAAATTCAAGAAGCACAACAAGGACATGGGTGTCTAAGTGAGAATGTAGCTACTTGATATTCCTGGGGATTGGGTCCAGGACACTGCCTATACACAAACAGATACCAAAATCCATTCTACACATAGTAGCCCTTAGTTTTTGACAGATGCAGTTGTAACAATACAGCCCCTTCCTCCCTCTCTGCAGAATATCTCAAGATGGCTCTGACATTCAGTACAAAGTGAGTACTGGACAAATAGTTCTTAGGCAATATTGTTCAGGGAATAATGGTAAGGAAAATGCTAACATTCATTCAGTCCACACGCAAAGTTTATTTGGGATCTTTTCAATGCATGTAACTTGTTGATTCCTCAGATACAGACTCCATGGACACAGAAAAGTTTTATTTTTAAAAAAGAGTTTTAATTTTATCTGATCTCAGCAACACTCCTGTCTGATAGGACAGCAACAGCGTTACAAGAATTTGCAGTCAGTTCCTTGTTGCGTCGTGATTAACAGTAATGCAACCAACAGGGAAGGGAGGAGTGAGCAAAGGAATGTTTGACTGATGGACAGACTCTGCTTGCCAAGAAGGGATGTGAGGGAGGATTCTGATTACGTTGGATATACCCTCACTGACCACTTGAGAAATGGACAGTTGAGAAATACAAAGGAGATGAGTATAGGAAGGGTATGCTAACCTGACCAGTTCATTACAAACCACTTGAGACATGCTGCCCTGTGATCTGAGCTAGCACCGTAACTCACTTCCTACAGTTGTCTATGGGTGTGGCTCTCATGGTGCTCCCAGGCAGTCTTCACTTTTGCAGAACAGTATATTTGATCAGTGGACGCCAGGTTTCACACAAACACCGGTTCCTCATTCCTACTCAAGCTCCCTTTCCTAACTGCCTATTAACCATTGTAACTCCTTTCAACAGGACAGTAAATTTTCTGAAGGACCACATGGTAAATATTTTTGGCTACAAGTCATTTGGTCCCCATTGTAACAAGTCCAAATGTGCCATTGTGTCTTGAATGCAGTTATTGACAAAACATAGCTAGATGGATGTGGCTATGTTCCAATACAATTTTATTGAAGATAAGAGGTAGATTGATTTGATACAACTGCCTCCTGAACTCTGATCCAGTGTTTATTAATAACTATTTTTTTATTTTTATTTTTTCCCATTAATTACAATGTATTACGTGACACAATTTCTTTTTTTTTTAATTATTTAACTTCATTAATTACATTGTATTATGTGACACAATTACATAGATACTTGGGTTCTCCCCACCCCTCCCCAAACCCTCCCACCATGGTGGACTCCTCCACCCTGTTGCATAACCACAGCTCAAGTTCAGTTGAGATTCCCCCATTGCAAGAGTATACCAAACATAGAGTCCAGCATCTCATCGTCCAGCCAAGTTCAACGGCTTCTTAGGTATACCCTCTCTGGTCTGAAGACAGAGCCAGCAGAGCACCATAGTGACACAATTTCATAGGTACTGGGATTCTCCTCCCTTCACCCAAAACCCTCTGCCCCCCCCCCCCCGGTGGATTCCTCCATCCTGATGCATAGCCACAGCTCAAGTTCTGCTGGGATTCCCTCATTGCAAGCATATACCATACATAGAGTCCAGCATCCCATTGTCCAAATTCAACGACCTCTTAGGGAGGCCCTCTCAGATCCGAAGCAGAGCCAGCAGAGTGTCATCCCAATCAACTAGAAGCTCCAACATATCATCAGCAACAATCCAGGTATGATGAGGCTGGTGCAGAGTCCACTGACTGATATGGACCATCATAGCGTCTCCAGGTCAACGTGAAAAGCAGTACAACCAGACAGATAAATAATTGGAAAACTCAAAATAATTGTTTGGCCAAGGAATCCTGAATGCAAATATTATGTATAGAGTCTCTCAGGCTTATTATCACTAACAGGAGAGTTTATCTGGTAAAGACATCCCTTCATCCACCCTCATTGGTCCACATTTATGAAGTCACATACCAGATTCTACACGGTAATTGTAAAGATAAAACATTTAGTGGGAGTGTAAACTGATGCAGCAGTTCTGAAGAGAACTTTAGAGTATTTACTAAAGCAGGGTATATGCATAATGGAAATCCAGAACAATATTCTAAAGTCTGTAGTTGCATGAACAAGGATGCTGAGAAATGGGCCTTTAATGCATCAACCAAGGATGTAGACTCCACAGGCCAGCCACAGTAGAATGCATGCTCTTTCTATTCAAAACAAGTTTGACACAGCAAGCAAAGAAAGATACATGAGGATTTTTTTTTAGTGGATTGTTGCAAAAGAATATTAAAAAGGAAAGGGTTTGCGTCTCTATTGGTGAAGGTGGATAAATAAATCTTGGCAGATAAATACCTTGGAAAATCATGCAAAAGCTCACTCCCATCAGATGTTGTCCACATACAGAAATGAACGAATCTTACAAAGTATACGTAAAGAAATGTGATATTTGGTAATACAGTATTACACCATTATGCAAATTGTATCAATGACAAGCAGTACCATTTATGATTTGCAAATAAATATTTTTCTGTAAGTGGAGTAAACAGATACTTGTCAAACATTTTCAAGCCTTCTTAGAAAGAAATGCCCAAGAATTCAGTTAAGACCAATTAGGGGAATAAATAAATGTCTCAGGAATGAGAGAATGATAAAAATTTGAAAATTTAATCTGTTTATAAGTGACACTAAAAAAATCAATTCATTAAATATTTCTGAATAGTCACAAAATATTTCTATAGCTGAATATATCCTGACGGCAGGATGCTGGACTCTATGACATTGTCTATACCTACAACATCAGGAAACACTTCAATAGCAGAATGATGGACCTATGACTTCATGAACTATCCATTGTAACACTAGAGGGGAAATAGTAGGTGGTAAGGGGACTTGGGGAGGGGAAGGGAAAATTCCAGAACCTATGAAATTGTAATATATAATAATAATATCTATTTCTGAAGAAAAGGAAATAAAAATAGTAATGATACATTTACGTTATATTCACAAAGCTGGATAAGATATAGATATGAAAAGTAGATGCTAGGCAATACTTACAGATTATTTCAATAATTGGTAATTTAAAAAGTAAAAGTTGATATGGCACCACATTAAATGTAATATGTAATATTGAAGATATTTCATTTCCCCTTATTTGTACACTAGACACCTGTCAAGGCAACCAGGGCCTGTTCTGGAGTGCCTGGGCTTGACACCCAGCTTCCTCCAGGTGGAGACCTGGGAGCAGGCATGAAAGCTCAAGCGCCCAACTTGCTGCCACTCACGGGATAGAGGTGGACTGCATTTCTGGCTCTGGCCCCAGCTGGAGGGCCTTCGTAGGTATTTGAGCATTTAAAATCACATATGTGTATTGATGGACTGAAGGACATAATTTTAGTAGAATACTAAGGTGCATCTAATGCTAAAAGACCAAGGAAGGGGAGATATCATCCTAGGTCTTTAAATATGCAAATCAAGAAGCCTCTGAAGTACCTCTTCCATTGATCAGTGTCAGACAGCTTTTCCCTTTAATACAATTTCCACATTACATCACTTTATCACAAAGTCAGATGGTATTTCCTGAAGAATTCCTTGAACATTTAAGCCTGAGTGATCTAAGCTGGCTACTGCTTGGTTCTCCACTCTCCCTCACCCCTTTGCAGCCAATGTTTTAGCAGTCTCCATCTTTACAAATTGCGTGTGCATCTTGGCCGACAGCAAGCGGTGAGTCTGACCGAGTCAACCAAAGGCAGATGTCTTCATGCAGCTGAATAGACTCATCCCGGGAGATATTTGAATGGCAACAGCTAACTCAGTGAAGTCCAAGTTAAGCTAACTTTGGCAGAGGTTCTCTGAGTCCTTCAAAGACTTGCCAAGTACAGCATTTGGTTGGTGGTGATACTCAAGTTCACCTTGTCAGTATCAAGAAACTGGTGCTAGGTAAAGACCCTAAGAGGCTAACATTAAAGGTAAGGTAGCAAGGATGCAGAATTTCTTGTTTGTAATAAGAAAATGACAGGTGATTCATTATAAAGTATAAGAAAAATCATCCTAGAGAAATCAGGCACTGCACCTACCTTCTCTGACTCTTCTACAGAGATATCAATGAGACTCAAAGCTGTAGTGTTGGTGGACAAAAACAGCTATCCCGAGAACTTGGAGAGTAAACCAACAGACTGGAGGGAGAAGTCTTTCTCTCTCTCTCTTATATATATACACACACACACATAAATGTATATATCAATCAGTGTATACATACATCAATAAATTTTTAAAATGGTAATTAGTAAATGCTGAAATAATACTTTGACTTTATAGAGCTAAGCAAATAATGACCTAGGATGCTTCTACTTATTCACACTCATTTGAAAACATCTCATTGGCTCCAGAAAATGTAACCTCGGCTCTGTGGCTTGTCCTGTGTCTTTATCACACAGTTGTCTTAGGATGTAATTTCCACCCAGGAGCCTGTACCCTATTCACCGGGGTGTTGACTGGTTGGGCCAACACTGTCCATCCTGCTTGATGTGGGCACCATGTCTGAGGCAGGGGGCCAGGCTCCACGGTGCCTCTCAAGACACTCTGTCCACTCAGCGACCAGCTGGGGACTGCCCTACCTTCCAAGCAACCCTTGTCTGGGGATTTCACACCAGAGATAATACCAGTTGAGAGATTTCTATAGCCTGAGAATCTGTGACAAATTCTCACCAGAACTTAGGAGATGGAATGATGTCATAAACCAAAGCTTTAAAACATGCTCAGTTATTCTGATGTTTCAAGGAACAAGCTGTAGAACTCAATGTTGATTTCAAACATCTATTTGTCAAAATAAATGTCTCCAAGTTTCTAAAAATTCACTTCCTTTCAAGAGGAGTTTCATTACATTTTAAGATAAGGACGTTATTTCCTTCTGGGAACTTGTAATCAGCAAGTATGCAATTTTACATTTGGTCATTTCTAGATCCCAGGCATAACTTAGGAAAGAAAATGAGACAAATAAATGTTGGAAAATTATAAACCACTCCCCTAAGACAGAAAAAAACAGAACAGAGTAAAACAAGACAATCCCACCATAGGGTAATGTGCCATATGTCTCGACTAATGTCAGCTCCTTGGACCATTAATAGTCTATAATAAAAACATGTAAAATTGGCAAACTGAACAGATGATGAATCTATTTCTTGTTATCCTAGTTCTTCATGCGCCCCATAGGAAAGGAAATCTCCAGGATTTCAGAAGTAAGTAATTCTGATTTAAAAAATAGGCCACTTTCTCTTCCTCAGGAAAGCTGTCACACAACTCTCTGCTTGAGCAAAAACACTTACATTAGTAGTGATTTGAGTTTGGAACTTGTTAAATTTAACTTTCAAAATTTGAGGCTTTTGGTTTTTATTTACTCTTTGGAAACTTTCAGGATGAAGACAAGAGGAGAAAATTTCAATATCTCCCTTTTATCTCAGAAATCAAAGCTTTCTAAACAATAACTGTTAAGTTCTTATGAATCATGTTCATATGTATTTTAGATTCAAAGTAAATACTAAACATATCCCATCAACAGTAGCAATTGGTTAGGCACGTGCTGTTGTGCCATGGCCTTGGACAGGGCCTGGCATCCCCCTGGAAGACAGGGAATCCCACTGCTGTTGTGCCATGGCCTTGGACAGGGCCTGGCATCCCCCTGGAAGATAGGGAATCCCACTGCTGTTGTGCCATGGCCTTGGACAGGGCCTGGCATCCCCCTGGAAGATAGGGAATCCCACTGCTGTTGTGCCATGGCCTTGGACAGGGCCTGGCATCCCCCTGGAAGATAGGGAATCCCACTGCTGTTGTGCCATGGCCTTGGACAGGGCCTGGCATCCCCCTGGAAGATAGGGAATCCCACTGCTGTTGTGCCATGGCCTTGGACAGGGCCTGGCATCCCCCTGGAAGATAGGGAATCCCACTGCTGTTGTGCCATGGCCTTGGATAGGGCCTGGCATCCTCCTGGAAGATAGGGAACCCCATCATTTCCTTGAAGTTCAAGCCAAGCATAACATGGCAGGCACAGCAGAGCATGCTCTGCCAGGTGCAGGAGTCCAGACAGCAGTTCCCAGTGCAGGGACGGTTCAGCTGAAACCTGAGCCAGGGTGTAAGTTGCAACATGTGTCTGAAGGAAGGCTGATTAGGGTGGAGGGTGGGACAAACATCTACAGATGGCAGACATGAATTCACTTCTGGAAAAAAGGAAGGAGGTCACAAGACCCAGGAATGTAAGAGTGCCGAGAAAGAAGGAGGGGCGGGGTGTGGAGGACTTTGGAGTCAGGGGGTTTGTTCCTTTTCTCCTGGGCAACTAGACACTATTGAAGAATTTGAGTTACAGAATTGTATTCATAGAAGTGACTCTTCTTTGCAGAGAGTGAAGAAGTAGCCCAGGGACAGGGGCCACACCAGAATGCTGGATAAATAGTACAGGAAAACGATAATCATATAATCACAACGAAAATCATAGGCTACGTGAGGTATTGAATGAGGGGTCATATGGATAGATGCAAGAGAGATTCTAGAAGCAAAGCAAAAGAAATCTGATGATTGATCAAATGTTAGTGATGAAGGAGAAGGCGAATGTCAACACACCACCTGCAGCTGTGTCCTGAGTGAGGGACAGTGTTGTCATCACATGTACCGGAAATCCTCCTGAAGAAATGTGCAGCAGGTGGGACCAGAGAACCTGGGACAAACTGGAAGATGCAGGGAAGGTTTGGTGTGGTTTCTGACAGATAACCAGAAGCAAGTGAGGATAATGGAAGATATTGAAGATGCAATAGAATGTGCGTTTTTTTTAAAGAGGGATGAGATCATGTGCTTTTTTTTTAAAGAGGGATGAGAAATATGTTCTAGAAAATACTGGAAGCAGTTGACTTTTTGTAGAAGGAAGCATGCCCCTTCTTTGCAACAGAAAGATGTGCTTTCCTATGTATCTGCAATGTGTTCATCACTTGAGTTAAAGCAGGCATCCCAAAAGAATGTAAATAAGTTCGGTATTCTTGAGGAAATGTTGCAACAACCATCTTGAAAATTTGTATGGGACCACTGCAATTACAATTTTACTAATTTTTAGAGAAATTATCTTTCTCTTTTCAATTTACCTGTTCAATGGATTATAAAAAGTTTCATGCTAATGATGTAAAAATAGTGACATGACTATAGAAGAAAAAAGAAAATCGGTTTCTGCCCAAATAAGCAGTGGGAATCCATGAAGGAGAAGGTACAATCAATAGCTGATTCTTTAAAGATCTGCCTGCTAATTACCTGTGCGTTGTGGTCTTAGTCCAGTGGGACCAGTCATTTGGTCCCTGTTGCCCAGTGACTCAAGCCTGTGCTGCTTTAGTTACAGATTTGCATCTTGCACATTTATGACTCAGTGAGTTGGGGAGAGTGGGTCATGCGCCAAGATCTCGGGATGTTGTGCCATGTAGGTGGGGCAAAGGTTTGGAGTTTGCTGTTGGTGTTCAAGAGCTGCATCAGCCTGGCTTCTGTTAAGAACGAACTCACCAAATCCCATGAGAAGACAGTGTGGTCTTGGCCTTGGGAGAGGGCACAGTGCTTCAGTGAAGTCGGGAGGACCTAGTGTCTGCCTTTGCTCAGCATGTTACTACCACTTCCTGTCGATGTACTAAACTCCAAATGCCAGAGCTTTGAATGGAAAAAATCTCATTATTATTCTATGTGAAAGCTTTTCATTAAAAAATTTCTGGGGTTCATACAGGCTTCTTGAGCCTATCAAACAAGTGTGATGTGTAGTGTAAACATGACATTGTAAAAGAAGAAACCTAGAAGGCATTAATAGCCACTTCTGATGCTTCCTGCTAAGATAATTTACTGTATCGCACATGAAATCAGTTAACACTTTGAGTGAAATCACTGTAAGATCAATGTTCTGAGACTGATACAATCTCTTCTTAATATATCAGATATACAGCATTAAGTTTTAACCTTGAAAAATATAGCTTTTCTTTTTATTTTAATGCTTCTTCAATTTCAGGAATTTTGTGATTAAGTGTGTGTATGTGTGGAAAAAGATGCCTCTGCAGTCTCATTTCAGGTCTACGCATTTAATCTTGTTGAGAGTGGACTTTAAAGTGAATTAATAGAATACTGGAGGTAAAGCAATGCATCTTGTAGAACTCCCACTTTGCTTAATAGCATTAAGTAATAAGAACCTGTTGCTTTAAGGATATGCGAACATGCCCCTTGGTGAAGTCAAGAGGATATAGCATGTGGTTTTGCCAAAACTAGACAAGCACTGTTGTACAGGGACATGCTGTTACTTGGACGGAGAGCACTTTGCAGAAGGAGAAAGACTTTTGTGGAACTTAAAACTATTTGACATTGGCAAAGAAAGGCCCAGACTGTGATCATTGACATTGGCAATTTCAACCATTTCCTGATGATGTCAATGTCATAATTTTACCCTGAGGATATTAAGAGAAGGGTAAATGTGAAGACTATGGAGAAGGCAAACATTTTCCTCCCCGCTGGGAATAAAATTTTGTTTCTTAAATGTGTTAGAAAAAATGAAGAGTGCAGGTTTTGTGTGTTTGCTATCTCAATAAATAATTCAGGGCATGACAGTTTCTAGGGGAAGGTATTCTAAGGAAGGTTTGCTGAATGATTTATGAAAACAGTGTTTGATGCGTTTGGAAGTGGTTGTTTTAGACAATCACCTGTGCTTCTATTGAAGGTGATTACAATAATTTTCTGCTGTAATACAATCCTCCCTGTCCACTGTGTTATCTGCCCGATTCTGAATGAGGTTTCCATGCAGCTAGCTGCCTGATTCATACAAATTGTATTTTTCAAGGCATTTCTTTCCTTTTGAAGATTCTGTAATTGTTTCCTCTCTCTGAAATTGATACATTTGTTATTTACAACCAAACTGCTGTACGAAATCAAACAAGAGACAGTTGTCTTCTGTGTGGTTTCTTCTTAGTTGCTGTGTGGATGCAGCCACTGATGGCTTCTTTGCGGGCCCACTGGCCTCTCTTAGTCACCAGGAGCACCAGCACACCTGGCTGCAGGTATCTCCCCATCCTGCAGCCACTCGCAAAGATTCCCATATTGCTCTTGACAAATGAGCCATGCCACTGTTAGACCTCCCAGAGGTGCCCAGGGGCACTGAGATTCTGAACCAGGAATGGAGCAAAGCATGAAGAGAGAGGGACATGCAATGACAGTTTGGGAAGAAGTCTCATTCAGGACAGAGGACTTTCCAAATGAGTTTGCAAGACAGAGTAGCCTGCAGTGAGATTAGGTGGCATCACAGTAGAGTGGCTTGACTTCTGATCCTGACGCTGTGAGTGGATGAAGCTAGAGTGATGCCACAGCAATCCTGAGCCAGCTAGATCAATGGACCAAGTCCCAGGGATTCCAAGCTACTGGTCAGATGGAAGTCAAGGCCACCAAGGTGCAATGGGTGTGGCCAGGGCATAGACAAATGCAGGGACACCAGGATGAGGAGGGCAGGGCTGTGAAAGGGAGAAGAGAGCCCCTTCCCAGGCTGCAGAATTAGCATACACTGAAGAAAAGGAGTGTTTTGCTGTTTTGGTGCCTTTGGTAGGAGAGCTGCCCTCTTCTTAGAAAGTGAAATGTCAAAACCTCAACTACTCTAAGATGTGAAAGGAATGCACAGGAAATACATGAGGCAGCAAAGACAGCAGCACAATAAATTGAGATTTTGGACAATAACGAGGTGATGTCACAGGCCGTGGGCATGTGGGACTTCTTCCACACAGCACAACATTCTCTCCTTCCTGGTGGTGACGTCATGGGCTGTGTGAGCCAAGCTCTTCTTGATGAGCTCAGTTCTTGGCTTTGCCTGGCTCTCCCCATTGCCTCCTGAGTATCTGCTGCACAGGGATTAGAGAAGAGAAACCCTTCACTCCCCTGCGATGACATCCTAAATGATACCATGAGGGAAAGCAGAACTTCTCTCCAAATCCCACTCAAGAATAATAGCTCATGAAGGAAGCAACATGGAAATAATAGTCTTTCCCACTTTCCTATAGCCCTTGAACCTTTTTTTACCCTAATTATCTATGTAAAGATTGTCAAAAGTACATTAAAAAAAGAATAATAACTCAGAGTTTGAGTGACTGGGGGTGAAAAGGCATCTTGTTTATTCATATGGATTGATGTGAAGATCTGCACGTTGTCCTCCTTCCACAAGCCCCATGGACTTGCCCGTCCTTGCAAAGCTCTGTGTGTGTGTCTTGAGTAGAAAGCTGAGAAGGTTGCGTACGCTCAGCAAAGGAAAAGTTGCATACATTCAGCTTTGGAAAGGAAAAACACTCTTTGTTGGCAAAGTCCAGCATCATAAATCCCATTGTTCTGCTTTCCACAATACTAAATATAACTTTATCTCTAAAATAGAAAATTAAATAAAATTAAAATGGAACATTAAATATGTAGTAGCAACCACCTGTAGCAGCTAATTGAAGTAGCAAATGCTTCCTGTGACATTATCATAATATCATGATGGTATTCACCTAACCGCTACAAAACTTGAAACTATTTTTCAGAGATCTCAACACTAGAGAGTAAATTAAGTTAAAATTCATGTAAAAGAGGAAGAAGCAGCAGAACCTTAAAGTAGCAGTGGGAGTACGACTATGAGTGCTGACCAGTTATCCGTCTGTCACCCTAACACATGGTCACTGAAGGTATTTGCCCTGGACGAAGGCAGAGGGGACAGAAGGACTGAATGAGTCAAAACCAAATAAAACCCTGTCCCTACTCACGGGGAAAGTGGAAACTTTGTTTGCTTTTAATACATGCTGATGACAGATTTCTCAGACCAGGCCCAGAACTTGGAATAAATTATATTACTTAAACAAACTGCTTCTGTTAGAGTCAAGGCCAAGAAAATCATTTTTCCAAGAAGTAAAATGAGGCCTTTGTTAATCTAAGATTGGACAGCAGTGGGTGACCACATGAATTTTGATTTTTAGAGAGGAGTCTTAGGCATTTTGGTGTCCACTCACTAACGCAGAGGAAGAGTAAAGCACGGTGCATTGCTGCCAGCAAGTGAGGACTGGCAGTGACTCCATCAAGTGGCATAAACAACCTTGAAGGCACCAGCTTGCTGAAGAGACAATGTCTGGAGGACGTGTTCTGCTTTAGTTAGGGATACTTCACACATTAAGTGGAGTACTCAACTACAATTAACAGAATTCCTTTACAGCAGCAGCATCTTAAGAACTGTTGACAATCTTTAAAATACTATCCATGCTTTCCGTATTCAGATAACAGTGTTACTGTGCCAGTGTTACAATTCTGATGTATGGGATTAAGTTAAAACTGCTAACTTTCTTTAGAGCTTTAAAGCATGTCTCATTAGTTCAAGTTTTAGTGATATTTGTATACACTAAACATATTGAGTAACTGATGAATGAAATTAACATGCTTCTTTTTCCACATGGAATTCTTGTTACCATAAAAGTCATGGCATTTATTACTCTAATGTGGAAATAGATGAAAAATATAAGCACTGTTGGCTGTATAAATGATTGGATTTTAGAGCTAGTTTTCTCACGTATCAGATTTGGTTTTTCCTCCTGGATTTTCCTTGTCTCTCTGACTTAGTATAAGCGGTGGCACCAGTCATCAATTTAAGTGTTTCTATAGCCTGTTGGATAAAACTAGCATTTCTCCAGATGCAGGCATAATTCAAAGTCAGGAAATACATTCTTAAGGTTCACTAAGTTCATTGATTGTGAATTTTACGTTGTTACAAAATGAGTATTGACGTCTAGCTAAAGATGTTGTGAAGTTCACATGGTAATTCATGCTTGATCTTTTTGCCACCTGAGTTAAGGATCATGCCAACATGATAGAAGAAGCAAATAAAAGAGCATTCATGGAAGACACCTGGCCTAGGCTGTCAGGGAATGCATGGAAAGTAATTCCAACTTTACAGGTTTGGAATTTTTTTTAGTGAAATGTGTTAGTGTTGATGACTCTGTGTTTCTAAGGCTTGGGCTCTGTAACTGCCTGGCTTGCCAGGACATCCCCACGCCCACACTGTCAGGAGCTTCACTGCTCCATTGTCCCCTTTTGGGTTAACCGTTGGCCTTGGGCATGTAGTGAGCTATAGAACCCACAGTGCTTAGCCCTGATTTCCTTATATGTACACAGTGGACCTGTATGCAAGCCATGTCCTCTCATGGCTCTCATTATACCTGCAGTAAATTGTATCTGTGTGTGAGAGAGAGAAGGAGAGAGAATCTTCTGTTGTTTTAGCCATCTATGTGTGCATCCATGCTGTGCCATTTTATATTTAAATATTTTATTGGTTCAAAATGATTTTGGCTCATCTAGGCCCATTGAGTTTCCACATAAATTTTTAATTAATTTCAAAAAAAATTACTACCGTGGTTTTGATTGGGATTGCTGTGAACCTATGGGCTTGACTGGGAATTGCCATCTTTGTAAAACTACATTTCTGATTTTTGTCACTTAAGTCTCAATTTCATTGGGTCTTTTTAAAGTCTCACCATCATGTTTACTAGTTTGCTGTGCAGCCATTTCAAATATTCTCCACTACATTTAATGCCAGATGTTTTATTTTTGATCACATTTTACATCTTGCTTCATACAAGGTTAAAACACTTGAGACTTGTATCTTGATTACAATAAAGTTTGAAAATTTACCCTTTGAATATTTTATGTGTAGAAGCATGTAAGACTTCTGTTTTCACAATCAAACCACCCTTGCATAACTACAGCATTGCTTCTTCCTTTCCAACCCTTGTTTCTGGTATTTTCCAGGCTGTTATAGCAGACTCGGCTATGGAGCTGGGCGGAGCACAAGAGACAGCCTACTCTCCTTGACATCAACGTTCCGCAATTACCTAAGATTTCTCTAGATGTTTAAAATAAATCATTCATAAAAGCATGAGTTTCTCTTTTCTAATTCATACGATTTTTATCATGCATTGGTGATAAATCCTATCAAATTAATTTTTCAATCTGTTGAGCTGTGTAAATTACTATCCTATTGATGTGGCACCATATGTGTGATATAATTAATTTTCAAACATTGCCTCTCTCTCTGCTTTCTTGAATTAACTGCGTATGATTTATTGTTTTCTATATACAAGCAGTACCCAAAAAGTTTCTGGAAAATGTGTATCATGAAAAACCCAATGCATGTATTTAAAAACTGTTTGTGTCAAAACAAACTTAATCTTTTAGTTGAATGTTTTTGCCAAATACCTTGAAATCCTTTATATTTCACCAATTTGTGTAGTACTTTATACTTTTTTCTTTTTTTGTTTTTTCAATAACTTTATTTTATTTTTGGCATTAGACCGATTAGGGTCGGGAGGAACATGGAATGATGGAAAGTCGATGAGACAGCTTTTCATTTCCAATCTCCTTTTTTCTTCCTGTATCTGGGGAAACTGGGGAGAGAAGGGGAGAGGGCTGCTCCCAGCAGCCTAGTCGCAGTAGTACCAAGGGATGGGAGATGGCCACCTGATGTCATCCTAGGGTCCCCAATGTGGAGCATGTTCCAAGGCTCACGTGGTTGATATCTCTGAGATGCTGTTGATTTCATTGCTTGAAGGTTGAGGAAATCCATCCAGCACTCCTGCTCACCAGTGGTAGCCTAGCCTGGCAGTCCAGTAGGACATTCCTTGCTACATTCCCCTCCTGGCTTGCCACTCTCCCCAGGCCTCACATGTGCTGCTTGGTACTGCAGCCCAGTCTGGCATGTCCAGCCTCACCTCAGCATTCACCAAGGGGGTTCTCTGGCCTGGCGCAGCCCACTCTGCCCCCAGTCCTGGCCCTAATGTGAACTGACTGGTACTGCAACCCAACCCACCTGCCCTGCACCCTGGCCTGATTTTTCACATCTGCCAATAGGTGTTATGAACTGGCCCAGACCCCAGCCACCCCCAGACCAGATCCACATGTATGTTGGCTGGTACTGTAACCTGGCATGGTCTGTGCTGTTCACTTATCTACAAGGACTGCATCCTGACAAAGGAGTTCCTCAAGCTCTTCTATCGGGTCACCTCCCAGCCACAGAGCTCTTGCACACCAGTGAATTTTTGGCCTAGCCTGACTTGACTCCCCTCCTATCCCAGCAGGTACAATGACCTTGCCTGATCAGCCCACACCCATTCCAGCTCTTGTTGGGTGCTATAGCACAGTCCTGCCAGACCCAGCTCTCTCATGGCTCAGTGAGTGCCAAGATCTAGCCTAGCCTGTCCTACTTCTACTCTGGTTCTTGTGAGTACCAGTGGGTGCTGGAGCCTAGCTTAGTCTGCCACACCCCAGACACAGTCTACACCCATGCTAAGGGATGCTGCAGCCATGTCCAGCCCAGTTCATCACCCCTGTTCTAGCAATCATGCTCACTGGTGGGCACTGCAGCTCAGCCGTGGTATCCCTTAGCTCCCCAACCAGGCCTGTTTCCAGCTACAGATCTCACATATGCTGATGGTTGCTCCAACTAGCCAGGCATAACCCTTGACCTTTACTATCAATGCTAAAGTCTGACCTGACCTGGCACACCTCAGCTCCCAACTTTTCTGATGGGCGCTGCAAGCCTAGCCCTGCCCAGTCTGTCCCCATCCCTGGCTTTCATGCAAACTAGGTCTGATAGCCTAGCCTAGCCCAGCATGGCCCTCACCCCAGCCTGGCTTCATGCTTTCCAGTGTGCTATGGTAGTTTGGCCTAGCCCTGCCTAGTTCACCCCCTAGAACCAACCTGTCACATCCTTCCTCAACAGTCCTCCCTCCCACACATCTCCATACCCCCTTCCCTGAGCTGTCCATAGTCCCCCATGCCCAGTCCTCCAATGATGTGTCACGCCACCCTGAGGGCCCTGCACAACTGTCAGAGGCCCACGCATGCTTGGGTGTGTGTTCCCAGGCCCCTTCTGCTGGCATCTGCCTCCCACATCTCTTTAAAAAAAAAAGAATAGGCAACTATGCTGGCACACTGGTATAGTTAGCACAAATTTGGCATAAACTATGCCCAGAATGCCCGCCAGCTAATAGCTGCTTTTCTGCCAGCAATGTAACACTTGCCCGGGTACAAGGCAACCTAGGCAGTTGCCTACAGCTGGGGTTGTGCACAGTTTTGAGGTCTGCATTCAAGAGAAGGAGCTTGCTGCTCGTCGAGGCCAATGCCTCCTTGCCTGCTGTGGCATCGGGCAGGTTTGCAGAGTGCTCTCTCCTGGGACTCCAAAGCATTTATAAAGTCTTGGAGTTACTTACACCTAAATATTTGTGAAAACCCATTATAAAATCATCTGGAATTTAAATTAGAGTAGTAAGTTACTGTGTTAGAGGACTCAATTTTTCCATTTTTTGATGGGCCTTCCCATTTTTTCTTTGGATCATTTTAAGGAAAAAATGTGATCTAACTTGTTTGGAAAACTGGTTAATCAATATATTATTTCCAATTTCTTAATGTAACAGTTCTCATATCTCTGATCTCCTTATTGTCCCACGGATTTATAGAGAAATCATTTCTAGCTAATAGCATAATGTTCCATCCTTCTCTACCTCTTGTCCTTTTCAAGCATGTTGTCCATTACTAGATTTGTTGTTTTTTTAACAAGCAAGATTTTATACCAATTCTATCAGTGTTCTCCGTGTAGATACGCATTTCTGCCTTTATTATTTGCTTCACTGCTTGTTTTTGTGTTTCGTATTAATTCTATATCTAACTTCTTGAGAAGGATGGAATAGATAAATTATTGCTTTTATTCATGCTTCATTTATTGTATATGTATACTGAGGCTGCAAATTTATCTAAAATATGTGTTATTTGAATATGCCAAATTTTACGTATTATATTTTGAACTGCTTATTATTAACTAGTTCTATGTTAACAAAATTTTTCATTCTAACTTTTTGATCTCAGTTTGGATTATGTATACTTTAGTCTACGGCCATACCACCCTGAATGCGCCCAATCTCATCTGATCTCGGAAGCTAAGCAGGGTCGGACCTGGTTAGTACTTGGATGGGAGAATATGTGCACTTTAAAAATTTCAAACATACAATTTTTCTAATTATTGTTATTAATTTCCATCCCAATTTACCAATTTGCCCTAAAAAAACAAAAAAAACCTCTATCTGTGTTTCAGTTTTGGCACTTGCTGAAAATCGTTTAGGTTTTGAGGCTTGTGTAACTATCCTGTGCTTACTTGGAGGAAATGTTTTGGCTTCTACACCACTGTTACTGAGAACACTCCCTGGTTGCTCAATTAAAATGTGCTAACGTGGGTGACCTGTTTGCTCAACAACATCAGCTCACAAAATGCAAATTTCTCTCTCCGTAATATCAGCTTTTGTGTGTGCTTTTACAGTTGTGAGATTTGCAGTCCAGATTTTGAGGCTGTGAATGTGTGGTGCAAGGGCGTTTACAACAGGTTATGTTCCAGTGTACCAGCACACTTCTCCTGTTTTGTGTTCTCAATTTAAAATACCTTTGCTATATCTAGCAATGTTTCTGCTTCTTTCATTTTACTTTGGTTGATATGAGTATTGCTAGTCTAGCTTCCATTGTATTATACATTTTATGACGTACAATTTTATCCATTCTTTTGTCTTTTACAGTTTTTTGCATGCCTCCTGTAAGGACTGCAGTTATGTGTTATACTTGTAGTTTCGGGCAATGTGTTTGGCTAATTTATTCCATGAGGTTACAAGATAAATATGTTTGCACTTCCTTTGCATTTGTCTTGGATTTTACCTAAGAATTTTGACCTTATATTATTAACTGCATCAATAATTGCCAATAAAAACTAAAAATTTATGAAATGAAGCTGTAAAAGTAAAGAAATATGAAGATTTTCTTTTCATTCATCACACCCTGCCCAATGCTGGAGAGTTATTTGTAACTGAGAACTGGGAAACTAAACAACCTTGGCTTTTCAGACAAAGGTTTTGAAGATCATATTTTCATATTATCTTTCATTATTCAAAGCAAGATGCCAGAAATATATAATAATTTAGCCATATTATTAGCTTCAAGTAAATGCACAATATATTCTAATTGTCAGAAATAAAGAATAAGAATGTGAATCATTTTGGCATTTTCAGTTGTATTGAATTGATCTCATGCATGTTTCATAAGGCAAAATAATATTTTGTCATTGAGAAAGTCAGAAATTACCATTTTTGAGAAATAAAAAACCGCATAAGTGATAAAGTGGCCACTTATAGCCATTTGGGAATGAGAAATGAGAGTAATTAGTGAATGAATTACAAGACTTCTGAATTCACTTACATCAACATAGGACTGCCATTGCATATTCTCTTGGAAAGTTGAAACTTTTTTGGGAAACAGCAAATGTGTGAGTGAGTAGTGTTAGTTAAATCTACTGCATGAATTAAGTGGAGCTGAGTGCAGATAAATCCCAAGCCATGGGTCACTCACCAGGCTCTGGTAGGATCACCAAAAGCTAACCAAAGTCGGCCAGCCGGGGAGGTTCCAGGAGTGGGGCTGGCAGCCACGAGTACACAAGAATCAGCAACAGTGAGTGGCTCCTGGCTATTCTGTGCCTACACAGGTGCCTCAAGGCTTTCCCTCGTAACAGTTAGGATGACTTTCCTTGTTACAACTTTTGCGTGTGGTCAATCCCAGCAACACAGCTCGCTTCACAGTTCTCTGTGCCAGAGCACCGGATCAAGACTGAGCAACGAGCTTCTCCTGGTGCCTGGTTAACCTCATCATTTGACACCGTGTCTGTGTTGGCAGGATTCTGATGTTCAGTTAGGCCTTGGTGTGAGTTTGCATTAAGCCATTAGAGCACTTCACTTTGCCCTTGATGGCCTCATTCTGCAGTATCTTCCCAGAGTCCAGTTTGGTATTCTGAAACTAAATCTTTGAGTGTGAGTGATTGTGAAATGAAAAAGCAAACAAAAATTTAGAGTGCAGAACATTTTCTGAAAATATTGAAGACAAAAATTATTTTGTTCAGGGCCCGGCGGCGTGGCCTAGCGGCTAAAGTCCTCGCCTTGAAAGCCCCGGGATCCCATATGGGCGCCGGTTTTTATCTCGGCAGCTCCACTTCCCATTCAGCTACCTGCTTGTGGCCTGGGAAAGCAGTCGAGGACGGCCCAATGCATTGGGACACTGCACCCACGTGGGAGACCTGGAGGAGGTTCCAGGTTCCCGGCTTCGGATCGGCGCCCACCGGCCATTGCGGCTCACTTGGGGAGTGAATCATCGGATGGAAGATCTTCCTCTCTGTCTCTCCTCTTCTCTGTATATCTGGCTGTAATAAAAATGAATAAATCTTTAAAAAAATTATTTTGTTCAGCCTGACATAACAAAGTGTCACAGGCTGGGTGGCATTAAACAAAGCAATTTGTTTTTCACAGGTTTGGAGAACAGAAGCCTAAGATTACTATGTTGACGTGGTTGGTTTCCTCCAATCTGAATCACCTCTTTAGCCACTAAGGAAGCTCAGGGTTTCCAGACAATGATTCACAATATATGTATCTATTGCTTAACACAATTACATCTAATAATAGTTTTCTAATTTCTTACTCCATCTGCAATAATTTCCCTTTGGTTATTACAATGTTTGAAGTATAGAATTCTAGTCGTGCAGTTCAGATGCTGCGGAAGCTGTCAGTTCCTTGTTGCGGCCCAGTTCCAGGATCCCAGCAAAGCACGGGGTGGCAGCAATGAGGGGAGACTTAACTGGGAACCTGCACTCCCTGTGAAAACCAGACTGTGTTCCTGGGTCCAGCCCTGAGTCCTTCCCTGTCCTGGGTCCAGCCCTAGTCCTGGCCTTGAACTGGAGGGAAATTCCCATGCAGCATTGTATGGGTGGGCTTCTACTGTCAGGCATAGGAAACAGATTTGGCTCCAAACCGAGACCCAGTGTCAGAACAGCTGTGGTATATTCATCCGAAGTCCTAAAACCGTGGCCCTGTTTCAGTACACTTATTCTCAGGCACTGATGAAGAAAACTCACAAGTACTAAGTTGCTGCCAAAAGACCTTGAGGGCCATGCATTGTTTTGGATGGAATCAGTCTCCATTGAGGGAGGATGAGGACCTAAGGCAGGTTTTCTGAGTGTGAAGTCTTGCCCAAGGCCTGACACGCCCCTGGGCTTTTTCTCTTTTAGTCAGAGACTGCTATGTTGCTCCCGGAATTATTCCCTATATCTCCCGATAACATTAGCATGCACCTGGTTCCTTTCATCTGACAGTTTAAATATTCTAACTATGTTAGCTTTTCTTTGATAAGCCAACTTCTATAATAAATGTATGCTGTGCCAAAAGAAAAAAAGTTAACTCAATTGATTTCTATAGAGAGCATAATTTTTAGCGTCCTCTGATAGTAAAACTAGAATTCTAAATGTATTCATATCTAGAGAATCCATAGTGAAAAAAACTCAGAATGTGTTTCTGAAGAACTGCATACAAATTAGAGTAATTTGAATTGGTTTATATTTTAATGTCATAAGAGAGTTCACTACGTGAGAGAAGTCAAAGACAAAAACTTCCTTAAAGTGAAGTACTGTCTCTTTCCACTACCTTTCACAACATGGGTTAGACCAAGTTTTCCTAGAGTGTAATATATCTATGACTTAATTTTGAAACAAAGAACTATCTATGAGCAATTTCAAACATTGATGGAAAGAAATGTATACACACTTGATTACCTTTTGCAAAAGAGCATCCTTTCGTAAACTCATTCACTTGCCTTTTGATAATTATTTGCGAATGCAGGATATTAGAAAAGCCTCCTTGTCATACAAGTCCCCATGTCTCAGACATCACAACCCTTGCTAGGTGAGTTGACCCATCCACCGACCACGCTCAGCTGGCGCCCATCCTCCCCTGCATGGCCTCCCCCACTGCCCTAGCCTGACACTGTGAGCCTCACAAAAGACACCTTCATGAATTTGTCCATACATGGTGCACAGAAACCATTATGGGCTTTATGAAACCCAGACTGCATTTTAAAATCTTAACTGAAAAATACGTGCATATACAAGTTACAAAATGTTTCATACACCTTGATTTGGAAACGATCGTCTCAGACAGTCATTTCAAAATATCCCCCCCACAGATCTCTGGCTCTGTCTTCCTCCTGCTGCAGCACACATTGTCCATTGATTCTACATGGTCCTTCTGAGAGGTACTTTCCGTGAGGTTCCTTTCCTGATTTTTATTTTTAGATCAACAGATCCACTTGAAATACTGACACTGACATTCAGCTTCTGAAACCAGCCCCAGAGCTAGTGTTGCGTTACACTGGCCAAGTTGAGGCCTGGGATGCCAGCATGCCATTCTGACCAGGCAGCTCTGCTTCTGGTGGCACTCCCTGATGATGCACCTGGGAGAACAGAAGATTCCATGTAGCCAGCCATGCAACAGACCCAGACCGAACTCCGGGGTCTCAGCTTCAGCCTGGCTCAGGTCCAAGCCATTATGGCCATTTGGAGGGTGAACCACGCTGTGTGTGTATGCACACCCCCCCGCCACTCTGTAACTCTGGATTTCTCCTAAGTGTTCTTTGTTAACAGCATGCTTTCCTCCTGGGCTGCAGATAGCTCAGGCTGCCTTGCGTGGACCTTCTGTGCTCCTCGCTTTCCTGATTTTGGCAGAATTTCCCTTCCTTCTGCAGTGGCTCTGCACCCTCTCTGTTTGCATTAGTCCCACTTGCTAACCAGGCCCATAGCGCCAGTGAACTGCCATAACACACGGAGTATATATAGAGTATGGGGTGTTTTGAAGCCACTCAATGCTCATGTTCATGCAGGGAGCTTTGTTGGGTGCTAATTTTACAATTTCTTGCACAGTGAAATGAGCCTACAAGCTAAATAAAACCAAAAGAATGACTAAACAAACAAAAAATAAAAAAAGGAATTGAAGTGTGAAAATGTAGTTTCATTTCAGTTGATTTATGCTCAAGTTTGTACTTTGCCTCAAATTTCTCACACGCCAAAAATGCACATAATTCAAAGACATTGTTTTAAGTGTAAGCTGGGCTACAGCAGTGACACGTTGCTCTTATATTTTATTGTATTTACTGGAAGACAAAATATATATGAAAACCAGACAGTTTATATGAATTCCACATGCTCAAAAAGGTCTATATTCAGAAGAATGTTTTATTTTGACAACCATATAGTCATAGCACTTTTAAATTTCTTTCCATAGTTCTATCTGTATTTAAAGTTTTCTAGGGTAATTTAAAAAACAATAACATAACAATGTACAATCTGTTATAGTGACAGATTTCCCAAATGTGTTAGATCTTATTTTCTGTATTAAAAAAAAAGCCTTAGTGAACTTGGTGGGAAAGACAAGGAACTGAATAGAACACCTTTTGACTCTTACACAACGTAAGTATTTCCAGATTAAACAGTGAATTCAGTGTTGGATAAAGCACACAAATAACATTTAACATTGAATGAATTTTCCAGAAAGTCCTTCTTCCTCATTCTCCCCCAAGTAGGGATTACAGGATCTTACTTTTCGGTTGCATACAGGTTAGGATAGCACTTCACCATGTATGCCTCTCCGTGAACACCCTTATCCATCCATGAATTTACTGAGCCCTGGTTGTGGGACAGGAAGATTGAGAACCAGCCCATGTGGCTGGCACTGTGAGTGAGACCGGGGTGGGGGGACTCACAAATGTCCCAGTGGGACTGCCAATTGTTCTCTGTGGGATGCGTTTGGGGATCCCCTCAAAACCGCCCTGAACTGCATCTTGTTCACAGTGCTATTTGAGGGGACTGGAGGTTCATGTGCAAGTCACGATGAGACAGCCAGGGGGCAGCAAAGTGCAAGGGCACAGTCCAGGAGGAGTCTGGTGTGGAGCTTCTGCAAACTGCGGAACTCCAGGTCTCAGAGCTCTCGCTACCCCAAGTAGACGCACACAATAACGTAAAGCTATTTTCCCAAATACTAGCATTTTAACATGATGCTTTTTCTCATTTCAAAAGGACACATGTGATATGAAAATACTTGATTTTTTTTGGAAACATACTGTTTCAATTCTTAAACATTATTGAAACTTTCTCTTAGTTAAATGTAATAGAAAATAGCAAATGGCATTTAAAATAATTAAAACCACTCTTTCCCGTCTTGTAAGATGATGGCAGAAACAGCTCCAGCTCTAAAGTCGGACACGAAGGAGAAATCTGCAGCCAAGCAGGTGGCTGCTGCCAGCGACGGAGATAAGAAAGCCCATGACGGGGCAGCCTGTCCTCACGAGAGGGATGGCAGGTCCACCATGTAGTGCAGGAAGTCCTCCTACAAGAGGAAGCACCCGGCTTCCACGTCCTCCAAGGAACACAGGAAGCAGAATATTCTTGCTACTAAAACCAAGCCAGTTGGTGGTGGCAAGAATGGTGGCACCAAGGTGGTTAAGCTTCGCAAGACGCCAACATCCTACCCCACGGAAGATGGCCCTAGGAAGCTGTTGAGCTCCAACAAAAAGCCCTCCAGTCAGCACATGCAGAAACGGAGGGCCAGCCTCAGCCTGGCGCCACTGTGACCATCCTCACTGGAGCCACGGAGGAGACGGTGGCCTGCCAAGTGCTGTCCCTCAGTCGGGTTCTTCAGTATAGAACACGCCACTTCACAAAACTGACATCAGCACTGTAGCATCCCACAGCCTCTTCTTGATGCTGCAAGCAGCAGCCACTGGGAAAGCCCCAACAGCAGGCAGGGAGAGCCTGCCAGGGAGTTCTGCAAAGCCACAGAGCAGTGCAAGGTTGACTGGAAGGCTGTGGGTTCGGATTACCAAACGTCAGGGCCGTGGCTCAGCTCCAGGGCTCCCAGTCAGCTTTGGCTCTAATTGATGTTCTGAATTTCATAGGAAGAATCTCATTTAAAAAACTAATAACACAAAGCTAATTAAAACCAATTAAGAAGACAACAGATAGGCCAAGCAAAACTGACAATCCTAATGAACTGGATCATGTAGTTGAACACTAAGATTGGGGCTGAGTGTGGAAAATGCATTGGAACACTGAAGCCGGCCTGCTAGAGCCAGCTTCACACCGTGCACACAGCCCTTGGTCCCGGGAGAAGGAATGTGCAAACACACCCTCTGTACGTGTACACAGGAGTTACCATCTTCAAAACACAATACAGCTAAAAATCCTGAAGTAGCAACACACCAGGCAACACGGCTCCGATTTTTCCTTTTCATAGTCGTGTCATTTCCTTTTCACCAGCTGCCTTCATTTTGCCCTGTCTTGCAATATGTTATAGCATCACCTTATAAACACAGAAAAAACTCAAATGTTTTGTGAACAAAGAACAGTTCGGCCATATGCATAAACCCGTTACAGACCTTCATGGCTGCGACTGTGCTAAGCCAGCTTCCAAGCCACTTGAAGAGCAAGCAAATATTCCTGATGGAGCGAGGAAGTCCTGCGGACTCCCTCCGTGTTCTGTAGCCAGGGGACTAAGCCTCCTTTGTCTGCATCCTTGCTTTCTGCGTCTAACTCATCCTCTGCTTCTCGGAGCGTGCAAGCACCCTCTCACGGGAGCTGTTGAAGAAAGTCACGCCATCAACTAAACCATCAATGCCATTCCAGGAAGTGCTGTGGTCGTCCACAGGTTGGGGCTGGGGCACTTGCCTCCTTATACACACCTTTGGCTCTTGCTTGACTGCAGGAGCCTGAATTCTCCATCCATTCCTCTGCTCTCCCAACCCCCAGAATGCTTCATGTACAAGGCTTGGCTGGTGGAAAACACTCCAGTTCATCGCCATGAGGGCCTCACCAAGGTCTCAGGCACCTTAACTCTGCACAGAAGCGTTCTGTCCATCTTGAGGCACAGATCAGCAGCTGTCAGCTCAAATCAAACTCTCACATGTATTCTCTCAGGACTGTCTCCTAAGAAGCTGAAAATGGGTACATTATGGAAAGCTCCAAGCTCAGGCCACGACTTTCTTAAACTCAACAGTCCTGGCAGATCAGTCTGGATGTCACAGAGAAGATAAACACATCCACAGGTATTTCTTGATTTCTTGGGACGTTTGGAGTTTCAGTTTGATTGCTTCATGAATTTGACTAATAAAGTGAGTGTCATGAGGTGGTTCTGGTACTTGCAGGGAGTAGTACTGGAAGGGAGTAGTGCAGGCCCGTGTCTCTCTTGGCTATCTCCCATACTAAATTCTGATTTCCAGCCCACAGAAATATGGTAGCAGGGTGATTGAAAATGGTGATTTTCAGTCCAGTAGAATGGCTCTCTGTACTGCAGGAGAAATGGTAATGAAATCTGTAGAAGGTACAATGCTATTTTCATAATCTCATTTCTCTAAAAAAGTTTTGAGGAAAATTACCACAGTTCTATTCTGTAACTCCAAATTGTCATGAATTATGTATTCATGATATATTTGAAAATTCACAACATGGAATGAATAGAATATTCCTTCAGTGAATTATGTATAGGGAAATTGAAATATTTTATTCAGTTAGCTTTTTTGTTGCAATACGCAAACTTGAAGCCAAAGGATGAGAACATTGATTCTCCCCAAAGCAGGCAATGTTGTAAGAGGCAGAGCCAACCAATGCCCAGCTGGGAGGAGCTCAGTTCATCAAGAAAGACCTGCTTTGGAACCTGGGATTTGACATAGTCACACCACGATCCATAACCATAGAACCATGGTGCTGGTTGAAATGAGTCATGTTGAAAGAAGTTTTATGAGAAACAGCCCAGACGATATAGTCAGAGAGGGGGGATGGGGAGGATCTGTCAGTTGAACTGTGAGGCTTCAGCCATCCATCAGCACAAATGGAAGGTGCTTAAGGTCACAGCATGACATGATGCTTGTGCATATGAAGGTTCTGACCCCAAAATGCGGGGCATAGAAAGGATGACAAGTAACGAAGGCTTTGAGCCAATCCCATCAGACCTGTTTCCACCATCAGTGGAGGTTGTATACACGAGTGTGTGAATGCTTTATGAGGAGTTCAATAAAACTGATTTTCATGAGGTCACTTGACTCCAACAAGCCTAATAAAGAGTCACGCACAGCACCGGCCATTGTGGTCACTTGAGGATTGAATCATCGAACGGAAGATCTTCCTCTGTGTCTCTCCTCCTTCTCTCTCTCTCTCTCTCTCTCTCTCTCTCTCTCTCTCTCTCTCTCTGTGTATATATATATATATATACAGGTATATATCTGACTTTTCAATAAAATAAATCTTTAAAAAAAGAGAAAGAAAGAGGTTATATTTTAGATAAATGCAAAATAGCACAACCGTTATGGAGGACAGTATGGAGATTCCTCTGGAATCTGAAAGTAGATCTGACATGATCCAGTCATCCCACCCCTGGGATTTTTCCCAAATAAAATGATCAGCATGTGTAAGTATTATCTGTACCTCCATGTTTACCGCAGCTCATTCACATAGCTAAAATACGAAATCAACCCAAATGTCCATCAACTGATGACCGGAGAATGGAATTGTGCTGTGTAAATATGATGGAATCCTGCTAAGCCATAAACAGAATGAAATCTTGTCTTGTAACAACACGGATGAAACGGAAAAGCGTTATGCTTGGTGAAATAAGTCAGACTCAAAATGACAAACCTCATGTTTTCTCTGATATGTGCCAGCTAATGCAGAAGGCAAAAAAGTATAAGAATGAAGTGGTGGTCACTTTTAGCCCATGTTTATTTTCCAGTGCAAATATTTAATATTATGACTAGGAACGAATTAAGCCTGTGAATATAGAGTACATTGAATTCTTTGCAAAGACTGATGGCTAAAGGCAGGAAGGAAGGAGGTGGGGAAGGTAACAGGGGAGTGAGGGATACACTTATCTCCTTGGGACTCTAACAACGGAATACATAAACTGTGCTCTCTTTACAGCAACACAATGCTTTTAAGGATATATACTATATATTTGGCATAGGAATTACCCCCCAAAAATGAAATTCTTAAATTTGCATTTGGTTAAGCTTAGATTATAAGCCTTTACTTCATGTAAACTAATTTCTTATAGAACATGACAGTATCTTTTCAAGGGAAATGAAATTTCCCATTAATGTTGTCTCAGTTGTGTTTGGTTCTCTGTAATATTTCTGGTGCTCCGATATCATTTTTAGTATGTTCCACAAAGCTGAAGTGCTGCAGTGAGACCCACCACATGGGTTGCCTACCCGCAGAGATGCAGTGAGCAAGCTGGGTGAGTGACATCGGCCCCGCCCGCAGAGGGGACTCCATCAAGGGCAGCATTTAACACATCCAGCCCAGGACAGGTGTCAGCCACACACTGGTACTCTAGAGAACAGCTATCACACCCACCAGCTGACGTGAATGGGAAACTCCCCTGAAAAGCAAGAAATGCATTAGTGTCACTGTGAGAGCCCGGGAAAGCACAGGGTTTCAGAGCTACGGTGCTGGGAGGGAAGGAAGGAAGAGAGGGGCAGACAGGCAGGGAAGGAAGGGGGGATGTGGAATGTGTGTTTATAACTGAGGTGTTTTTATTGGGGGCCATAAAATACAATTTAAAAGTTTATATTTTAGATACAGTTCTTCATATATTATAAAAACACTGATTTTTAAGAAAAGAATCAGAGGAAAATCTCATAACATATTAAACAGTAATTGAAGGATAAACAGCATTTTTTTAATTAAGTGAGGATTAGTGAGTATTTAGATTCCATTTTGTCTCACATGTATCCAACATGCACGATAAGTTTTGAGGCAGGTGTGAAAATCAGAAACATCAGTAACTCACCAGAGTCACTGAGTACAAGTGACATGCAAGCAGCACCACACCCAGGCTGTGCAGCGTCATCCCTGCCAGCGCTCCGGCAGCTTGCGGCTGGTGTATCATCCCCACCAACTGCTGGGGTCTAGAACTAGAGTTCTGTACTCCTGAATCTACCACATTCCTTAAAAGCAGAGAAAAGTTTAAAGTGTGTGCTTAAGCCATATTAGCACAGCACGTTCCACCACGGCTTGGAGAATATCTCCTAATCCTTTTGGGTTATGCCCCTAAGTGAACACACACTGACCACCCTTGAGTCCTGCCAGGGACACTCTGAATTGCTCAATCCCAGAAGCCAGCTGTGAGGGGCAGACATGCACCAGGGAGCTTACAACGCTCCCCTGTGTGCCACAGTTCTGCTAGGATACCGTCTGGCTCTGCACTCCCAGGCACACGGCTCCACCACAGCACAGGCGGTGAGCTGAAGGGGGAAGGCCTGATCATGTCCAGTGACAGCTGTACACAGAGGCGACACTTGGCCCTCTGGTGGCCTTGCCATCCCTAAGAGCCACCCAGAGCAATGGCAAGTGACAGCTGTCCATGTGGTCACATGTCCTTCTGGAAGACGTGCATTTTGTGTTTGGATACTGCACTGCCTTCGGGCTGCCTTCCCCAGGCCCAGCTTACTGTTTGTCCTTTGCGAGAACATTTCACAAGACCTTGATTTCATCCATTTGGCAAATCTCCCTTTTTACCAGTTTCATATTTTATGTGTAAATAAACGGAGCTTTCAGCTTGCCAGCTTGGGAACATAATTCACTGTAGATCCTGAACGTCGACAGAATATATGAAGTTTTACTTAGCTTTGCTATAATTTCTTAAGCTGTGCACAAAATTGAGGATTTTCAGCAATACTACATAATAAACAGGGGAAGAATACTGGAAAGTATGTACGGACATCTGTCTGCATATAAAATAGATTGAACCTATTTTGTTGTTGCTGAGAATGATTTTATAAACTATCAACCTGGACAGTGGCTAATTAGAATCATTGCTTTTTCAAGAGAAAAGGAAAATAAGTTTTTTCTTAGAAAAACTGGTAAAGAGAAACAGAAAAGAGATGGAAAGAGGACTGTTGAGATGTCCTGCGAACACACAGGATGTGCGTTTTGCACTTGCTGATTTTATCATGAATGTATGCATGGTACATGCATGGCACAATGCTAGGCACTTTTTATTTTTAAATGTGACACAAACAAGATGTGATTTCTTTGGAACAGACCAAGGGACTGAAGTCAATGTATAAACAAGATACTTTGTGATTGGTGCATTTCACTAAAACTTAAATATCTTCCTTGCATTGTTACAAATAAAGCAATAACATGTTTGTCGCGCATGTGCGGTCATTGACAGGACAATCACAATGAGACAAACCACAGGGTCATTTGTAGAACCAATGTTTGGAACGCATCCACCCAGAGCTGCAACTGTTAGAACCAAACCCATGCACACCTGGGATTGTACTCATATCAACAGAGGGGTTTGGATTTGTGTTAGACTCACAGACCCCTGAACCCAGAGAACCATCATTTCCTCTAGTGCAAGCATCCATGGTTCTACAGACAGGAAATAATGCAACAGGTGAAAACAACCAAGCATCTTCCAGTGCTGGGTCCCTTCCCACAACTCCCCAGTGAAGCCCGTGCCCTGAAGAGCCTGATGGTCATGGTTACACACACGAGTGTGCTGCCTCCTCCAGAGAGCACTCCTGGTTCTCTGACGGTCATGACTGCACACATGGTTACACACGAGTGTGCTGCCTCCTCCAGCGAGCGCTCCTGCTCCCCGAAGCCAGCCTCAGGCAGTGGTGAAGCAGCATGCCCTCACCAAGCCCAGCACCCTGGCTCCTCTCTGCTCAACCTGGCCAGCCTTGGCCTTCCCAGAGTCTTTCTAAACTCCTGATAGAAACACTGAACTGTTAGATCCAGGTGATGAGGCAGCATGGAAGCAGCACCAGCATTAAATTTTGCATTTAATGTTTCGTGGATAACTAATCATTTTAATATAAATAAACCAACTAATGAGAAATGAGCAAGTCATTGAATTGAGGTTCAACTGCAAATCTTGGTTTGAAAATGCTGTTTTTAAACGACTAGACTTTGAAATCCAAAACGGTAGTGTTTGCTGGCAGAGGCAGTGAGCTCAGGGCACTCTGCTCTAATCCCTTGCCCGTCACTAGTCAATGAGTCATTGACCTAACTGCCTTGACCTTTCCTGCTCCAGGGACACTCACTTGCATTCTCAAGGTCAGGTGGATGGTTCAACCATGTTTACCCTCATGTCACTGTGAGTCCCTGTTAGCACCTGCAGTCTCCGTGGCTATGATGTGCACACTAAATGTTAAATATACTCATCTTTTTAAAAGATGTTTTATTTGAAAGGCAGATTTACAGAGAGAAGGAGAGACAGAGAGAGAGAGAGACAGAGAGAGACAGAGAGAGATATTCCATCCACTGATATACTCCCCAAATGGCCACAATGCTGGAACTGAGCCAATCTAAAGCCAGGAGCCAGGGTTTGCTTCTGGGTCTCCCACATTGGTGCATGGGGGCAAGGACTTATACCACCCTCCGCTGCTTTCATAGTCTGTAGTAGAAGCTGGACCAGAAATGAAGCAGCTTAGACTAGAACTGGCGTCCAAAGGGGATGCCAGTACCGCAGGCAGGGTATTGGGCTGTTTAGCCACCGTACCAGTCCCAGTTCTTTTAATAATACACAAAATATCTTGGCTCTGCCATTTTTGAGAGAATTTGCAATCTTTAAAGTTTTGTTGTTTCTTTAAGGCTCTAAAGATAAATTTAAATAAATGCAATCAGCCAGTGTTGTGACACAGCCAGTGAACACACCAGGCCCCATATAAGCTCCTCTTTCCATCCAGACAGCTTCATTTTCAACTCAGCTCTCTGCTAATGGTTTGGGGAAAGCAGTAGAAGATGGCTCAAGTAACTGGACCAATGCCAGTCGTGTAAGGAGATCCTGATGAACCTGCAGGCTCCTGGCTTAAGCACTGGTGTAACATGAAAGATCATTCTCTCTCTCTCTCTCTCTGTAACTCTTTTAGAACAAATAAATTTTCAATAAATAAATACTATTCCCATCCCTTCCCAAAGAAAGCATGCAGACATGGCCACACACGCACACGTTGTGGACTTCTCACACCTACTTGTAGCCCAAGAAAACCATCTTCCCTCAAACTTGTAAAAGTTCCTTTGTACTATTTTATATTGTACATTCAGCATAGTTACAAACATGCTATAGTATATTATGAGGATAATAGATTATAAATTAAAATTGCAAACACATCATATTATAAATGTTTTCTTTCATACTTTGCATTGTTTGTGAACTTCTGGAGCATACTTCATATTCTTAGTTATAAGTAACATTAAAGTTAGAGAAGTATAATCACTACAAAAAAAGTTTTTCCTCCTCATGGGACATTTACACAAAAAGGCCTTTCCTGTGCTCATCGTGGAGTTATGAATAAGGTATGCCAGTTCAGCTCAGTTCCAGTGATGACACAAAACAGGGTCAAAATCACCAGCCTTTCAAAATTACTAATGTGGACCTCATCTGTCTTGATGGGATTTTTTCTATTGAACTCACTGTATCAGAAGCAGAGATTATTGTCACATTTTGGCTATTCACATCATTAACTAAATCTAAAGTTCAGGTGCATTCAGAAAATCATTGTAGAGATATTAGGAATATCCAAACCCAAAGTCATTTCTCACAGCTTGCTCCTGTACAGCTGTTGTGGCAAAGAAGTGGCGAGGTTATAGAAGCCAAGCAGTCTCTAAACTGGTGATTCTGAACTTTGCGACTTTGTTCATTCACTCCCAGCTGATGAATTCAGGCCAGGCTTGAGCCAAGCCAGTGTTAATGCAGCCCAGCTTAAGAATATCAGCTTTAGCTTTCCTCATGTCACCTTTTAACTTTAAAATTTCCATCTCAGAATCTATTATATAACATGGCAAGAGTGTTGCTGAAAAGATCAGAAAAATTCGATCCTCGTAAAGACATAAAGGGACTTAGCAATGCATTATTGATGTAATATCCATCTTCACTTTTACTTCTTTTATATGAACAAGAATGAATGCAAAATCTATTCAAATAAAATTAATAGGCCATCATTTCAGTCTAAAGTTCCCAGGAGATGCTAGGGAACATTGTTTTGGATTTCTATCTGTTCATTTTCCCCTTCTGAATTCTACCTGAGTGAGATAAATGCTTGAGATAGCACAGAAAAAAGTGAAACTAAAGCACATAAATGTGATCCCTTAGGTGTCTTGAAAACTACTGGGCAGCAAGATTTAATTTGTTCAGAGTGGATTACGATTATTATGAAGGCATAATTTCTAATAATATCCTTGGGGATTTGTTATAACCTTGTGGTTATAGTGCATGGGTTTCAGGCTTCTTGATCTTAGAAGGGATGTCCAGCCCAGGGGCCCCTGGGTTTACCTCTGCCCTGTGGACCCGCTGTGGTGAGTTGGATGCCCTATGAGTGGAAACAGGGAGCGCAGGATGCTGATGGCGAGGGAGAGCTTCAGTGCCTGAATGCCATCCTCTTCTTTCTATGGCAACTTGGCGAAGACCCAAAGAGTTGCAGGCACACAGAGGGCAGAGATGAAAGGGAGGGACACACACTATTCCATCAAGCCAATTCCCCAACCTCAGGTCCATCCCCAGGGAAAGTGGACTGGACCATGTGGCCAATGTATATGCCTAGGGAAAGACAGCCAGAAAAGCACGGCTGGATTTCTTGCCACTTTCCTCTGTCAACTGATCCCTGAGTCTGGGACCTGGCTGGCAACTCTGATGATGACAGAGGATGAGTAGCAGGCACAAGAGCCAACTGGGAAAGGCCCAAGGGCTTGCAACTGGCTGGGTAACAAAGCAGAATAATACTGATCTAGTGCCAACAATGAAATAAATATCCATGTCTTTACTATTATACTTGAGTATACAAATGGAGATAAGAATGAGGCTCTTTTTTTGTATTTTTTTGCATTAGAATTCCCAATAATTTATGTTTGCAGCTTGTATGTCCCAATAAGACATTTGACATATTACCCCATCCGTTTAATGTGGTTTATTATAGTTACTTCTGTAAGTATATTGGCTAGAAAGACAGAAAAGAGTTCCTGTTACAGTAATGACAGATACTACTGCAGTCAGATGGCAAGGATCCCTAGCACTTGTGGTCAGCTGTACTACTAGTTCTGATCTTGGATGATCCGTGTTGAGCATGCTACTTTACCTCCAAGACTTTATCCCAAAGCACCCTTGTCACTCTCTCATCATGAGTAAATATCCGAATAACGCCAACTAAGGGACAGTCTGCAAGGTACCTGACCAGTGCCCCTCTAAACTGTCAATATTCTCAAATAACAGAAAGACAATCAACTATCATAGCTTGCAAGACTGTAAGGAGACCTGGGAAGCAAATACAACTCGGGAATGTCGGATGGTAGCTTGGATAAACTGATATAGGGCATTACGGGAAAGCTGGGAATGTCTGAATAAAGATATACTTAATAATGCTACATCAGTATTATCCAGTTAGTGCAAAGAAAACACCACGCTAATGTAAAATGAGAGGGAAGTCTGAGGAAATCCTCTACACTATTCAACAACTTATCTGTCAATAAAAACAGTACTTCAGGCATCAAGAAGAATCCAATCAGGGGGCAGGGTTATCAGTGTCCCTGTTACAACTCAAACCCCTACACTGAAAATGGCTCCCCTGAACCTCAATATAGATGGGCCGGGGCGGCAGGGAGAGGGGGAGGAGGCTGGATGGCCTCTTCTCCCTCCAGCTCTTGTGAATTCAGTTACATGAGGATCACTCTGGACTCAGCCACTGCCCAGGCACCCGAGGCCCACGACATCCAAGACCTGATTCCCTGTGCAAATGCCTTTTGTAACTTCATTTATTCAAGGCTCCACAAATGGAGACACTGCATCTTATCTCACCATGGCTCAGCTGGTCACATTCCTATGGATAATCTTGAAAGCAAATAAATAAACGCAGAGCTCAGTAAGCAATATGAAGGAAAATGGGGCTCTAAATACGGATACAACACTGAGCAGAGTACTCCCTCCCAGAGTGGAGTCCAATTAGGTGATTTATCTTCAATTTGCTCACTTGACCAAGGGGACCATTTCACAGGAGGAACAGTGAGCATCAATTCTTATCCAAATTTGGAATGAGGCCAAATATGTGAAATCTCCTTCACATTTTTGACTTTACTAGATCGGGCTTTAAACACCCCTTTATGTGAAGTTGTATCTCCAGATAAAAACCATCTGGGATAAATAAATAAGAGAAGTCAGCAGAATAAAAGTCATAAATGCTTCTCTCTGGCATTCTTTCGCTGCTGGGAATAGAGTTTTCTAAGGTTACACTGAGTTAGCATGGGTTGTTGAATTGGGATCCTCAGTTCATCCTGATGATATTAACTCTGTTGAATGTGCTGAGAGGGAAGGCGAGGGCCAGGGTGCACCACCCCCTCGTATCCCATCAATGACACACAGTTGCTGTCCTGGATTCTGCTGCATCTTCTAGACATTCTCTTGCTTGGGTTGACATTGTCCACTGTCCTATTGTTCTCACCTTGTGTGTAGGTATAATAGGTAGCCACGTAGGTAGCATTAAAGCTGGGAAGTCATTATGATGACTGGGTAGAGGTTGTGATGGCAGATACATACATGTCAACTCATTTTTGGTCATTCCTCTTCCAAATTCCTCCAACCTCACCACCATGATGTAATACTGCTTTGTCAGTCACTCCAAGCTCTGCCAACTTTACCCTCTAATCTGTCCTCATTAGTCCTCCAGCTACCTACCCTATTCCCTCCCCGTCCCCTGCCCAGACAGACGTTACATTAGACAGACTATGTGGTCTATTAAAGAAATGCAATTGGTGCTATTTCTTGTATTACTTGGAGCCAGAGGTCTTTCTTTACAATGGCTGTCCACTTTTGCAATGAAGGGAGGGGAGGCAGAGGGCAGAGGAGATCCGTGGGATGCAGAAGTCACTGCTACCCAAGCACCATCCCTGCCTCGTTAGGAAGCTGAAACTCTGGGCAGATGGAAGGTTCTGTTCCATAACGCATCTCTCTCGTAAATATTCAGTTGTTTTAAACCCAGGATGTCAGCAGTAAGTAGAGCAAGGACTCTCCAGTCATTACAGTGAGGGATGGGGCAGCCTAATACTACACATTCTGCAGGGAAATACTTTTAATAACCAGTAACCACTGATATGAAATTATGCCATTATCCCTTGCAATTGAGGATGTGTAACTGCTGGGCTTCTTGCAGCATCATGAGCCTTTATTCTGTGCCGTCCCATTTGTTCACATGAGTTGGATGGACTAGAAGCAGCTGAACATGAAGATATGAAATTATTCAGGCACAGTAAATTTGCTTGAGGTATTTTGCTTTTTATCAGATGGTGAACAGTTGGTTGTTCACATTCAATTATGTATTGGAAATACATAGTTTAATTGCATCCATGAAGGAAACTCAACCAGACTTTATTATACTTGACAGACAATTGAACAATCTAAAGTATCTTTACAGATACTATCAAGGACTAGCAGGCATCCTTCAGAGTGATCGGGACACCTCACTGCATCTATTAGGTACAAAGACCCAAAAGGGACAAGGGAGACAGTGAAATGAAACAGGAGCAATTTAGGAATGGCTGGGTGTTGCCTTGAGGCAATGCAGTCCCCAGACGTCAGTGGGCAACATGATCAAACGTCTAGAGGCAACACAGCAGTCTTCAGCAGGCTGCACTTAGCTCAGAAATGCCAAGTACCTGGGAATAAAACTCCACACTGACACACGTGCCTACAGCTGACTGGCCAGTGCACAGAGGTCTCTGAAGGTCCTCCATGACGCACACAGCTGGACTCTGAAGTCAGCAGGCTGCTTCACTTCCCAAGCAGCTTTACCACTTTTCACTTCTGGAAACCCTCAGGCCTGTTCTGTCGCAGTCAGGTCCCACCTGGGCCAGGTACCTGCTGTTGCTTCTGCTGCTATGTACCAACCAAGCCCTTCATCCCATTTGTAAAACTGTGATCTTAACACACCTGTCACTTACTCTGGATTCCATGTTCCAGCAAAGATGGGAACAGCAAATAGAAGCAGAATCACCCTCCTTTCATCTGGCATTCACGACACCTACTTCAAATGTCATGGACAAGTGACTGTTATACATCATTGTGAGCTATAATGTTGTCAAGCTACACATTGTCTATTAAACACATCAAGATACTTAGATTATCCATCACCTTAAGGGTTTAGCACTTTTTGCTATCCATTATCTCAATCATATATCATTTCTTTGTGATGAGAACATCCAAAATCCTTTCTCTGAGCAATCTAGAATTATATGATACATAATTTTGTTACCCGTAGTCACCCTTTGTGTAACAGAAACATCAATTTGACTTTTTCCTATCATTTATTTATTCATTGTATAGATATTTTGCCATAAATAAATCTACTTGTCTTCTCTCATTAAGGCTCCTTGTCAACAATTACAGAGAGTTACCCTATTTAAAGATTACTTAACTGTATCACCGTTTTCCTAACATGTTTATGGTTTTCATTTTTTAAAAAAAGATTTATTTTTTGCTTGTTTGAAAGCAGAGATGGAGAGAGGGAGGAAGAGACGGACATATTCCATCTGCTGGTTCATACCCCACGTGGCCAGGACCACTAGGGTCCTGGAGCTTCATCTGGAATTTCCATGTGAGTAGAATAAGGTGCGTCTTCCACTGCCTTCCCAGGTTCATTGGCAGGGAGCTGGACTCAAAGTGCAACAGCCGGGACACCAACTACTTAAACAGAAGGCCAGTAGAGGCACCACCAGTGCTGGCCTGGCTTGCTACGCTACAACTGTGGCACCAGATTTTTGTTTCTAAAGTGACCTTCAATACATTTGGATTTATTTTAGCATAAGTGATGAGCTGGGAATTCAATTTCTGTTTCTAGATTGGCACATTTGCATTGATCAGTTCTTTCAGAGTCCGTATTTTCCCAGTGAGCTGAGAGAGCAATTCTGTTTTATTTTGTTTTGTTTTACTAAATACCAACTTATTTTCTAGTTTATAGATTCTGAATTATGTTCTCTCTGCTTCTCAATCTCTTCATGTACTGATGTTGCAATATCTTAATTAGCATTACTTTTTTCTGATTTTCATATCTGATAGAATTAGGCACTTTCATTTATCTGCTATAAGATCCCTCTGCAACATTTGAAAATTTTATTTTTCTATATTCTGTGCGTATTTTGTAATCTTTATATAAATTATTTTATCTAAGCATACCATTATTATAAACATAACATTTCACTACATCTGCTAGGTAATGCCTGTTGAATTAAGCTATTGACTTTTATAATCAGGAAGTGCTCACCCATTCCCTGATTTCCATGATTGATGCTCAGTATTTTCCCTTGGCCATCCTATAATGGCTTTCTATACATTCCTCTCTCTCACTGCTCCCCATACATGGAACTCATTGCTTGCCTATTTTCAAAAGCAGAGGAAATATCATTCCTTCACTTACTGACAACCATTATTTTATAAAAAGAGTTTTAAACTTTCCATAAATGATGCAGATCAAGGCAGTGTGTGTAAGAAAATGCCTTAGAGGAAGACTCAAGTAGTACATATTATCGAAGGCCATGTATTTGAAAAAGTAAGTGTACAGCCAACAAATAGGTTGAATCTGACGAAGATGAGCATTTACCAATGAACTTGAACTTCCAGCAGCTTGACAGAGCGCAGTGTTTTCATCTTCACGGGGTCATTAGCTATGTCTAAATGTTCGGAACACAAAAAGATCCACAAAGGATCTAGGTGTTGGGTATTCTCAATAAGGAAAACAGGCCAGAATCATAAGGGAGAAAAGTGAACTGGACCCTGTACCTCCTGGCTTTGATGGTGATCTGAGAGTTCCCAGGAAAGTGGTGGAGCAAGTCACTGCTGAGCAGCAGGATGATAACAGGGACTGATCCTGATTGGTGGGCGACATTACTGCACTTGGTGATTGGGGATCTGGAGTTCCTCCAGCTTCTGCCTCCCTATACCAAAGGCCCAAAGGGCTCTGCACTGCTCAGCAGCCAGCTGCAGGAGAGGCATGCTTGCTTGCTAGCTGCCCTGCACAGAAAGTGGTCCTATTACTGCACTCACACCCAGGAGGGCCATGTCCCCACTCTGCTAGCCAGGGACTTGTAGATTATTTTCTAATGGGAATCACTTACCAATGAACATTTTAATAGGAAAAGGGACAATTGTACTAGTGAATAAAGCTCAGGAAATGAATAAGTAAAAAATAAGAAGAAATAGATGAAAGGAAATCCACTTCGATATTTAATGTTAAATTGCTAATCCTAGGATCAGTATGTATCAGAAACTAATAATGATTCACAACAGAAGTACATGCTTGACACACTAGATGTTTCTTAATTTTTGAAACTTTATATTCTTCACCTTTGGGTATGCTTGATTTTTTTTCCCGCAGGACAGAAGTGTTCATCAAAGAACACTTTTAATTTCATTAAAATTCTGTCTTGGGCTACAGCAACATGGCCGGTCTTCTGCTGTTATTGTTCAAAGTGGTCATCACACTATATGGAATGATCTTGCTGAGCTGGAATTCCCACAGGGTCTGACTTCATAAAAAGAGATGGTAAAGTGTGTTCGGTCCCCACTTATTATAAGAAGGTAAAGTGGATACTTCTCAATTTAATTACGTCACACACAGCTGCATTTATCTAACTTTCTACAAAGATGTGCACCTTAGATTTCTGGTTTTGACTGTCAAAGAAAGTCTTCGCTTGCAGTATTTGAATAGCATGTTGTTATTCAATGCTCTCCCAAGAGGGTTTGGTCATGGAAGAGAAGATAAACAAATGTTTTTCTTAGGCAGCTCCTATCTAGGTCTGCTAGCCAAGATAGTCTCTATTGACATGTAACTGTGAGGACAAGAGCAACCTGATTGCATGTTACATGAATCAATGTTTACTCCGCTGTTTTTGACCTTAAAGGTCCAAAGCCAGATGTTTGCACCACGTACACTCAACATTGTCCTGTGCATTTACTCCATGCAATGAATAAGTAGGAGGCAAGGCATTTATCAAGAAAGTGCTCTCATACAGCTGAGAGAAAGAATGCACACTCACTGTAAGCATTCACCGAGCTCCTCTATCCTTCACAGCCTAACCAATTTCACACCCTCTTATTAATCCAGTCACCTAAAAGATGCATTTTAATTTATTAAGCTTGAAAATCACATGAAATTTTATCAGTAGGTGTAAACGTTACAAGCATTCATCTACTGCGTCTCCCTAAACACAATTCCTGGTTAAATTTTAATTCATTTTATTATCTACCTCGGTTTTCATTGAGCTTTCACCTCACTAGCCTCACCTCTGGGTAGCTGCCTACATTTGTTTATTTTTAATGTGTCTGCCCCCTCAACCAGGATCTCAGCACCGGCACCAGGCAACAGTCAGTCCACTAACAAGGATATTTTCCAGATCAGACATTTTTCACACATTTTTTCTATCCAAGGTAACTTGGCACAGGAGGGCACTGCATAACATTTTAGACAGAATATGTTTATAAGTTCACAAAATGAGATAATAAGGATAGCAACACATTTTCCCACATTAGAGATCATGGTGTTATAAGTTAAGTTCCACACGGAGACCTCTCACATATGTGGTTTCCAGGCATGTGGCTGTGAAATGCAGCTCAACTTGCCAAGTGGAAGTGGCACATACAGGACTTCGAATAGTCACAGCAGGTGCCGTCTGCATTCGGGGAAAACCAGGGGGCACTGCAGTCCCTGGCCAAGGAGATGAATCACCCCAGGTGGGAGACAATGCCGAGATCTGCCTCTGAGATACAGGCCGTGGTAACAGGCATGCCGTGCTGTGCCTGCTGCTATGGTATTGGCATTCTCCAACCCTGTACTGCCAGGCACACTCAGTTCTCCAATCTACACCAATTGTTTGACTGTCACAAAGGCAATTTCTCAAGATGTTCTATGTGGCCTATGAGGCTAATAGCTGAATTGTGTGAAATTTTTTCCATCCCTAAAGTTTAAGTTCAGGTCCTATTTCCCAGTGTTTCAGAATGTGAATGTATTGGGGAAACGTGTTACTACAATGTAACTGATTGATCCAAGCAGCAGGGAGAGTGCCTAGTCCATTTTTTGTTACTGCAAAAGGAGAAATGTGGGGACAGTCCTGGAAGCAAGTGAGCAGGCAGGCAGGCTGGGGAGGGGTGCTTCTGAAACATCACTGACCCCCAAAGATTAGACCACCAGATGCATGGAGAACAGGGACCACCTTCTCCGTGACACCCCACAGAAGGCGCCAGGCTGGCAGACCGTCCAGCTTGACTCTGAAGGCAGTGGAGGGATGACCCACCCACATCTTGCAGACAAGGGGGTGGCTGTGCCTCCTGCAGGGGCGACATGGGGCCTGGAGCCACACAGTTCTGCTTCCACACACTAATTGGACGGGGAGCCAGTCATACACCCTAATGTTAGCTTCAACAGGCATGAGCAAGCAATGACTGTTATTGAGATGTGGCTCAGGACTCCAACTTTTGCATTGTATTTTTAAATTTTTTTTTCTGGCCTGTAAGCAATAAAAAAGATTTCTTGCTTTAAATTGAGGAGCTTTAAATCTGTGGCTGCTCCAGGTCATAATTCTGTACAACAACAGGAAATGAAATTATGGACTTTGGGGATTTAGTTGGTGTTACTACGAACTGTTTCATGCATTGCCTCAGGGAGATTCCAAACGTTCTTTTTCCTATTTTCTGTGTTTAGCTTTTTTCTTTATCTGACAGATGGTAGGGCAGCGGGTTTGAGAGGGAGAGAGAGAGAGAATGAAAACGAGCTCTCCTCCTTGCTACTTCATTTCCCAGATGCCCAGAGCAGCAGAGGCCGGATGAGAGCCGACAGAGGCGCACAGGTCTTGGGCAACAGGGACCCGATTTCCGAGCCATCACTGCGGACTCCAGCTTCAGCTCTAGCAGAAAGCTGGAGCCAGGCGTGCAGGTGAAGCCACATGGAGCCATAACCACCACACTAGACGCCTGCTTCTCCTTTTCCTTTTATTTTGGTGGATCTCCTTGCCGAAGTCAGTTTGTGTTTTCCTTAAAAATGAGTGTCTGTGTTGCTAGTGTCTGGGAAGTTTTCAAAGAAGCGTGGAAACCGCTCCGCTAGTTCCCATCTCCAACTCAGGTCCCTTGCTGGCCAGCAATGGAGAGGAGATGAGAATTCCGCCTAAGGGGATGGCTGCAATTCATCCGCCAGGGAAGGAAGAGCTAGGACCCCAGCCTTGGGTGCACAGGCTCCTCCAGCAACAGTTCACAGAGTGCTGGCCACCAAGAGACCCTGTGCCCAGCTCCAGCTGCTGTGGGTCTACGGGGTCACTTGGCTCCTTCTTGGAAGCTGTACCACAGGAAGTTTCGCTCCTTGGTGAAAATAGATTACAAACACCCGAATAATCTGCCTCCGAGGTGGATAGCAGCCTGTAGCAAAAGCGTCGGTGAACGTCCACCAGGGGGCGGTGCTCCTAGCCAAGTCAAGTCCTGGTGCGCACCAGGCAGGCTTCATTCTGGTCCAGGCACCCACACCCTTCAGAGGGGAAGGCAAAGCACATACCCCCGCTAGCGTCTGCACAGAGAACCCCACCGAGCTCAATGGCTCGCGGAAGTCAACGCACAGCCCTGGAGCCCAGGCGCCGAGGGCTCGGGTACCTTCTAGGAGACAGGACAAGGCGACAGGTAGCTCTGCGCTTAAGTGACAAGATGGGTCATGGATCCCTGAGGCAAAGACGAAGCAGGATGCAAATTGAGTTCTCTGTCCGGCACTGTGTGTGCCCACCTCGGAACTCTGGGTGAGACACAGGGACCTCCTGCCCAGGAGTCGGACCCCAGTCCTTCTGGCTGCAGCTGTAGAGGCTGCAGAGCATGCTCTTGGAGGGAGAAGGAGATGGGTCTGCCCAGAAGGAAGAGAAAGTCAGGGATCTGTGAGCTCCTGCTGTGTTGCAGAGGGCGAAGGGAAACCCGAGTTGCTTCCTGCTGAACAGCCCTGCAGTCCCGGGCAGCGGGCTAGAAGGTGTGCTCTTGACCACGGAGGACACAGGCTCCGTGACTCCGCTAAGAGCCAAAGGCAGGTGGGGTGCACACTAGCACGTGTAGACCTCAGAGCCTACACCTGCTCCCACCTCCCATCTCCCTCAGCAGAATCTTGGTGAAGCTGCTGTCCCCTGGAGTCTTCTGGTTATCCAGGGGTGGATGCCCTCCAGCTGCTCCACTCAGTCATGATCAGGAAGAGGAAAACCAGCCACCAGTGAGAAAGGACTATACAGTGTTATTGTGGTACCAGGTGAATCAGGCCAAGCTTGAAAAGCAGCAGCAAGTCACGTGTAGGTCCCAGGCCTTGAAACTGACCTCTGTGAACCACCGTCAACTCAAGCAGCATCTCTTAGCTGCGTCAGCTGACTTTCCGTGGCAGCGTGGCCAGCTGCGGTGCCCAGCTGCGGTGCCCAGCTGCTGCTCCAGCTGCGCCCATGGAGGTGCTTCCTTTCAACAGCAGCACTTGGGTCACAGAGAAGCCAAACCCTCACTGGATCCTGGCTCTGTACAGCATAAGCTGGCGAGCGACACACAACCTGCATCCAAGTAATAGGGGATTATGCACGTCCTTTTTTTTGGATTCAAATGTGAGTTCTAGAAGTACTCAGAAGTCATCCAAAAATTGCAATATGTATATGGCACCTGAAGAGTGCTTTTCAATAATAAAAACATCAAAAAATTTTAAATTTACATAGCTCAAAAGCATTCTAAATTTTTAGAGTTTATAAAACTCTGAAATACTTACACTAATTGTTTCCATTGATGACTGTACTTGTAAAATGTTTTATTAGGACAGCAGGTGGTGATACATATTCATCCAATGGGAAGAGATGCTTATCTAAATAGAATGTGTTCGAAGATGCATTTACAGCATGAGTCATTCCAGCACCACAGAAACTACTTGAAGCATGTCCACTGGCCTTACACAGAGGACTGGTTAGGAAGAAGTCTGTTTACACAGCATGGGACCTAGTCTGGGCAAGTGATAGCTCTATGCGGAAATGTTTTGAGCAAACACTTGTAATTTAGGGGCCAGGGAGCCACTGTGTATCCAACAAGATTATTTACTGAGAAACTGCAACATTATATGAATTATTCAGAAATTTCTTTTACCAGGAACATATATCTTCAAAGTATATTTTGAATCCAGACAAAAGATGTTTATCTGAATTTAGGTGGACTAACCAGTAAATCTGAAATTCTTCTTGAGGATTAGAAAGCCATCTTGTACTAAAAATCACCCTTTCTTGCCCTCTCTTCCCCAAGTAGCCTAAACTCTGCCATCATTTTCCTTCTGAATTTCATGAAAGATTTGGAGAATACCATTAGCTGTGGTTAAGGAATTACTTTCATGCTCAACTCTTGTCGTAGTCATTTCTGCTTTCCTGAAAGCATTAACCTCAAGTTTCTCTGATAGCTTTCAAGTAAAGGTAACTGAAAAATATGCACAAGGCATCTTATCTCATCCTGGACACCCACCCTCTGAACTCCAGTGCAGTCCACCCACGTACCCCACTAGGTGGAGGCAGGGCATGTGCCCAGCACACAGGTTGGTCTGAATAGCTGGGGAGGGGTTATCCTCAGAGTGGGTGGGACCTGACCCAATACGGGCAGGATGGTACAACATTAATGAAATACACATGTACCTGGAGCTTGCCTCCTCTCTTCCCAGAAGCACCAGTTCTGAGTGGGGAGAGCGAGCACCTGCGAAGGCCCGAGAGCAGTGATGTTTTGCATGACAGGATCCGAATCCTGTTTCTGAAACAGAAGGAATGATACCACAAACAGAGTTTCCTTAGAAGTGTTCATCACTGTTGTTAGGATGGCTTAAAAGAAGACTAGGTCAGTCTATCAGCTTTAAGGAGGGAAGACTTATTTTTAACAAAAGTTTTAATTTCTGAAGAATGAGGGAAATGATGCAATTCTTATTTTGACTCATGAAATAATGGGTTTGGGTTGAGACTTTTTTCAGATGTTTTTCTTTAAACTTTTGAGCAGGTGCAGAAAATAAATGCAACTTATGAAAGACAAAACTTGAAAAACAAACAAAAGTTGAAGTTTATCCCTGACGGCCTCCTTAGGCTGAGATCATTTTGTTTTCATTTTTTCCATTTTTATATTTATTTTATTATTCCGTGATACTGTTCCATAGGCTCTGGGGTTTTCCTTTCCCTCTCCCGAACCTAGGCTGAACTTGTAAGGAAGGAATTTGGCCAGGGAGGCGAGGTATATTTTCCATGAAGTGGACAGCCAACTCTGATTGAAGAATACTAAACTTCTAAAAGCATAAATAAAAGAAATGTGCATATAATTTGTATTGTCAGACACTGTAAAAAATGCATCAAGTTATTTGTCAAAATTTATCCTCTAACATATCATATGTGTAACTGATCACAAATTTGAGGAAAGTATATGAGGGTCATTGAAATATTCTTAGAAAACTAAAGATTAATGTATTTAAAGGACATCAGATAAATTGGAAAAGAGGATGTCAAAATTCATGCTTGCAGATGACAAAATGTCATACATGCAAAAGTCTAAACATTTATAAATTCAGTGCCATTGCAGGTTATAAAACATATGACTGGAAACTGGAAACCATAATGCTAAGGGAAATGAGTCAATCCCAAAAGGTTAAATACCACATGTTTGCCTTAATTTAAGATGATATGATGCTATGTATAACATGTTATGTTATGTATGTTATATGTTGTGCATAAACTAAAATTGAAATGTCAATGAGGTGGTCACAGAAGGTAGTAAAGAACTAGCATTTATTTTTAACATATTGGCTACTCATTAATATGTCAATTAATTCCATAATGATGTAAATTTTTACTGATGGTATGTTGGAGCTTTTAATTGATCGGGATGATACTCTGCTGGCTCTGTCTTCAGACCAGAGAGGGTATACCGAAGAAGCCGTTGAACTTGACTGGACAATAAGATGCTGGACTCTATGTTTGGTATATGCTTGCAATGGGGGAATCTCAACTGAACTTGACCTGTGGTTATGCAACAAGGTGGAGGAATCCACCATGGTGGGAGGGTTTGGGGAGGGGTGGGGAGAATCCCAGTACCTATGAAACTGTGTCACATAATACAATGTAATTAATGAATAAAACAAACAAACAAAAAACATATGAAAAAGCTAGCTGCTTATAATCTAATAAGAACTCACAGAAAGAGAAATCTAGAATAGTCACAATAGTCACAAAAGTCAAATGTGTAGGAATCAATGTAGCAGGAGAAGTACAAGACCTCTGCAATTAAAGTGTAAGAAATCAACACACAGAAGGAAGGGCATTCCTTTCTTCAGGAGTTGAGTCAGGCAACCTGGCATGAGAGCAGGGCATCCCCAGCTCAGATTAGGGGTTCACATTTGGTAACATGTCACTGGATGCCCGCGTGTGATGTCAGAGTGTGTGGTTCTAGACCCAGCCCCTCTGCTTCTGACAGTGTGCACCCTGGGAGATAGCAACTGGTGGTAACTGGGTGCTTGGATCATTGCAACGCATCCGGGCAGCAGAACTGAGTTCTGAGCTCCTGGTGGTCTTTTTTTTTTTTAAAGATTTATTTAATTTTTTATATTTGGAAGGCAGATTTACAGAGAAAAGGAGAGAAAGGACAGAGGTCTCCTATACACTGGTCCACACTCCAAACAGTCACAATGGCAGGAGCTGAGCTGATCTAAAGCCAGGAGCCAGGACCTTCTTCTAGGTCTCCCACATGGGTGCTGGGGCCCAAGGACTTGAGCAATCCTCTGCTGCTTTCCTAAGCCATAAGCAGGGAGCTAGATCAGAAATGAAACAGCCAAGACACGAATCAATAGCCATATGGCAGGCTACCACTACAGGCAAAGGGCTTGCTTGCTGCTTGACCATGCTGAACCCCAAGGTTCTGGTTTGTTCTAGGTCAACCATTGGCATTGGGGAAATTTGGAGAATGAATGAGAGTGTAGAATAAAATGAAAGCAAATTAACTAAAAAATTTTGAAATAAAGGCCAATGTGAAAAATCTTTATAATTATTAAATTGGTATCAAAACATGACACTTTGCTTTAAATATTACCAAATTGGAAAAAATTGTATGCTATTATCATTTTAATGCTCTGTGACTTTTTTTAATAACCAAAGCAGAATCAGGTACTCTTTTTTAAAGGATTTATTTATTTTTATTGGAAAGTCAGATTTACAGAGAGAAAGATCCTCTATCCACTGGTTCACTCCCTAAATGCCTGCAATGGCTGGAGCTAAGCCAGTCCAGAGCCAGGAGCCAGGAGCTTCTTCCAGGTCTCCCTCATGGGTCAGGGTACAAGGCTTTGGGCCGACTTTTACTGTTCTCCCAGGCCACAAGCAGCGAGCTGGATAGAAAGGGAACATCTGGAACACAAACTGGAATTCTGTTCTCATACCTTCTCTCTTTGGAAAGAGATTCAGGAGACGGAGGCATGAAGAGAAGATGCTCCCAGGTGTCCTATCTGCGTGACCCATGTGACCCCTAGGGACTGCAGCACGGGAGGGAATGTCGTGTGTACCCCATGATCCATCCCCTGTGCTGAGGAACCCAGAAGTGCACACTGTCCACACATAGAGTCCTGAGGCTCTGTCTCCTCATCACGTCGTGTGACCTTGGACAGTGCCTGAGCCTCCTTCCCTGACCCCCTGCCTGTCATCTCTCATCTGTGCATATCAAACAGTATCCACCTGCACAGCTTCCCAAGAGAGTTAAACTGGCAAAGATGACCCAGGACTAATAGTAGTAAGCATATACTATAACCAATAAACTATTGTAGTAACTTTCCACCTGCACTATGGTCCCTAATGCTTTGTTTGAAAGAAGATCATTTAGCATATGAAACAAAACAGGACCCAACATGGTAGCCTAGCGCCAAAAGTCCTTGCCTTGCATGTGCTGGTTCTAATCCCAGTGGCCCTGCTTCCTATCCAGCTCCTTGCTTGTGGCCTGGGAAGGCAGTCGAGGACGGCCCAGAGCCTTGAGACCCTGTACCCACATGGAACACCTGAAGGAGGCTCTGGACTACTGGCTTTGGATCAGTTCACACCGGCCTTTGCAGTCACTTGTGGAGTGGATCATCAGATGAAAGATCTTCCTCTCTGTCTTTCCTCCTCTCTGTGTATCTGACTTTCCAATAAAAACAGAGTAAATCTTAAAGACAAAAATATCCCCCCACACATGTCTTTGATGCTAATTGTTATTGTCAGATCAGAAAGGGTCCTGACCTCTCCACACTTTGAGTCTCCCACACAGTGATGACGGGTCAGTCATTGAGCACTTGAAATGCTATTGGTCTAAGATGTACTGTAAGCCAACACAGCCACCACATTTTGAGGATTTATCCCAAGCAAAATCACAGAAAATTTCTCTCTAATAGCTATTTTTATACTAATCATTTGTTGAAATGATATTATCTTGGATATATTTAGCTGAATAAAATAAGTTATTAAAATCAACTTCACCTATTTGTTTTTACATCTTTTATGTCTTTGTGGCAACTAAAAAACTGAGCATGTGTACTTAAAATATAATCCACCATAATACTGTACACTAAACCCCGCTAATACAAACAAACATCTTAATTTAGCAGAATGGGAAACAAGGAGAGAAATGATTGTTTTGTATTCCAAGTGCCACAGTAGAGTAGCTGGGGCCAGGCAGATTCAACCATGCCCAGATGGCAGGTCACCGGGCCTGTTACTACAAGCGGGCCCTCACTCTACGAAAGCCTTTTCCCAGAATCAAACTAGAGAAATTATTTTAAAATCAACCAGAAAAGTCAACAAAATAGAACAGGTTTATTGTGCATTTTCTGAGACAGCGAGAGAGAGATAGAGAGAAGAGAGGACTCGTCTCTCCGGGAAGGATTTCCTGCCACTAGAATGGAGACGGGTGCCAGTATGTCTCGCTCAGTACTGAATCTGCACTGCTGGGTACAGTGTCCAACAGAAAGCATGCAGGCAGCACCTGCTTATTCACCGGGCACGTCACCCACACTGCCATAGCCTTTCTGCGTGAGCCTTCAATGTGCGGGTACTTCCCACTCCTGCAGGCTGTCACTCCAGCCTCAGAGAATTCTGGCGGAGAATTACTGAGTGAAATAGATTGTGCTTATTTCTGACCACTTGTTGACAGGGACACTGAATAAGTCTAATGCCTCTTCCAGAAGATGTTTTTAACAACTTCGGAGATTGTCTCCATTACCATTGTGTAGCTAATTTGAAAGAAAATGCATGTAGTAAAGCAAATATTTAAGCGTCGAATGACTACGGCATGGGGTATGGATTCTACTATCTGACCTCTTACCCTCAGTTTGATCAACAGCCATTATCTGCAGTTGGTCAGAGGACCCATTAATGTCATTCAATAACATTTGAGTCAGTTTATGTCCAGTCTCTTGCTCACTGTTGGTTGCTGCTAAACATAACTCTAGCCAATTACAAGCAACTGAGATAAAACTGAAACTAGTATCTGAAAACGATACTCCAATAAAATATTATTAACTATAAATAATAGAAGAAAATGCAATTGTAAAATGTAATTGTAAGGATTCTGAAGGTTCAGGAATCCCCTCAAAGCTTTCTGTTTGAAGTCTTCAGAAGTGGAGTGGGGTCTTAGCGCAAGGCACAGCCTCCGGAGCCAGCTCTCAGCATTTCAGTTTTGACTGCATTTTCACATCATTCTTGAATCTAAGGATTCAGGGCTGGGGAGTTAGGTGTTCTGCCGTGTCACGCTTGCTGTCATGGGAGAGTCTGTAGAGTTCTCCCGGGCTTGTTCTCCAGCTGCAGCTGGAGAGCAGTGGACACGGAAAAAGGAGCTTGGTCCTTTCCTTAGGTCAGGACTAGGGAGAAGAGGTGTTTCCTCCAAGAAGTACGCCAGGAACCTCTCTCCACACCAGAGCTAGCTGAGGACAAACCCGCCTGATGCTGCGGTGGGAATGTGCAAGCAGTGAGTTTATTTTCCATGTGGAAGGAAATGGATCATTGGGATCCCCAAGGCTTGCGGCCATCATTCCTCCTAAGATTCATGTCCTGGCAGTGAGCTCACACAGAACCAGGGCTGGCCTGCTGGAGAACACCGTGAACGCGGCAGCTTACAGTTTTTGAGACTAGGTCATAAAAAAATGCCAACTTCTGGCTTCGATTTTTCCATTGTTCATTCTAGCAGAAGATAGCTGCTGTGGTGTGAAGGCACCCGAGGACGCAGCGCTGGGCCAGGCCTTTCTGGAGACGCAGCAGGGCCCCGTGCGCATTAGCACTCTTGGCATGTGAGAGGATGTTCACATCATTCATCAAAACTGGGGCTTAACGTTCTTGCAAAAAGGTAGTATTTAAGCTCATCTTTAGCCATACAGCATTTGGTCTGTAGAAATGGAGGTAGTGAGCATTCCAGGTAGGAGGAACAGCAGGGAGGAAGCTCAGAGACTGGGATGTGCCCCGCTGAAGGCTGGGAACCCTTCCACGGACAGAGCAAGAGTGGCATAAAGTGTGTGGGGATGCAGACTGGACACTGTCCAGCCAAAGGGCAGCGGAGTCCTGCGGTCACAGTTCTTAGACTTGTGACAGAATTTGTACGGTTTATAACATTCCTGAGGGTTCCTGGTCACAGAAAAAATCAATTTGTCACTTGAATGAAAGGTGTACTGGAGACAAATAAGAAGAATAAAGAAAATAGATTAAATTCTGCTTCCATGAGCCCTAGCAGCAACTCTTAAATGAGAGATGCTGAAGTCGGGCACCACAGACATGGGGATGGAAAACCAGAACAAATCAGAACGGTGACCAAGGAACAGGAACTTACACATGTCGGAAGATGGTGACGGGCTGGCTTTTACTACAAAACAGCGAGTGGGAGTCACCAGTGTGTGAAGGCTGCTTTTGTAATTATATAAGCACAACCCCCACCTTCCAGTAGATGCTGCATGAGTTGTCAAGAAATCATGGCAGCATCTCTTTTTAAACTGTCCATACTTTTTAAAACTTTTTTTTTATTGGAAAGATAAATCTATAGAGAGAAGGAGCTACAATGATCTTCCATCTGCTAGTTCCCCAAGTGGCTGCAATTGCCAGAGTTGAGCCAATCTGAAGTTAGGAACCAGGAACTTCTTCCGGGTCTCCCACATGGGTTCAGGGACCCAGGGCCTTGGACCATCCTCAACTGCTTTCCCAGGCCATACGGTTGTTAGGGTTATCCACAATTTTCAGAGTAAATATTCAAAGTAATTTTCTGTATTTGAGAAACCAACACATCTGCTGGATGGGAAGTGGAGCAGCTAGGATATGAAACAGCACCCATATGGGGTTCCAGTGCTTGCAAGGCGGGGGCTTAGCCACTAGGCTACAGCACTGCCCCCAAACTGCTCAGATTTGTAAAGATACTTTTAAATGGACTAAGTGGTCAAGTGCATATTTAGGTTTGCATATCCGCTAAGATAAGTACCACAGAAGAAAAACACAATATATAAAGATAAGACTTTTTTCACTTTTTCCCCTGAATCTACATCACAAATATTTTAAAATTTACTTAGGTTTATTTGAGAGTTAGAGTAACACAGATGGACTGGCAGACAGAATGAAGTCTCCTGTCAGTTTATTTATGCTCCCAAATGTCCAAAAGTGCTGGGATTAAGCCAGACCAAATCCAGAAAGTTGAAGCACAGTCTGGGTCTTTGCTATGGGCAGCAGGGACCAAGCACCTGACCTGCCACCTGCATTATCAGGAAGCTGGCACTGGAAACTCACGTACGCTGGTACAGGATGCCAACACCCCAAATGGCATCTTTACTGCTGCAACAAATGCTCACCCCTATTTTTAAAAAAGTCCAGCCTGACATACAGTTAATTTGTTAGTGTTATCCACAATTTTCAGAGTAAATATTCCAAGTAATTTTCTCTATTTGAGAAATACATCTGCTTCCCTTGAACGAAAACAAATGCCACATAAAATAAATCACAAATATGTATTTGTCCAAATTAAAAAAAAACACCAAATTCTAAGTGCAGAAATGACAACGTTGGGTTCTCAAATATCACTGAAAAGTAATAGCATACCATCTGACTCCTCAACACCAAGGCCATCCTCAGCATTCTAGAAACAGCAACAAAGAGGGCCACAATGCATGTCCTGTGAACTCTGTGTATTCAAATATGATCTGAATCAAACACCTTGCATTAAGATTTAACTAGATGAGTATATATCTAAAGAATCAAATCACTTAAGCTGGAAGTTTCAAACTTTCATAACACAAATGGTATTTATTTTTATAGAGACCACAAATGCAGACATGCAAAAAAACCAAAATCATACAACATTACATGCCTGTAAATTGTCTGAAACTCAGCTTCCTCCTTGCATCAGAAGATTTATTGTCAGACACTGCAGGAGACAGAAAGGAATCGTGCCCTTTCAATGCCCCCTCAGGACCAGCCCCCACCTCCTCTTCACAGTAGCACCTGCTCTCTGGGTAAGCTAGGAGCCTGGGCATGGGGTTGGAGTGTGGGGATTGCAAACGTCATACTACTTCACGTCTTCTGAATTCCACTGGTCACATAGGAGCCCCACCCAAGCCAGGAGAGGACTGGGAAGGATGTGACTGCCAGCAGGCTGGGGTTATGTTAAAGTTCACATACAGTGATTTTTTCCTCCCTCTTTCCACCCTCCTTTCTTCTTTCATACATTTAATTTACTCCATAATCACGGGCTCAGTGCTTCTCTAAACAAAGAACTCTTTTAGTAAAAGCAGAAAGACCACTGTTCTGCAGGAATATAAACAAGTGTTATAAACAATAATCAGATCACAGGAGGCCAATGTCATTCTCATATGTTAAAGTGATTCTGTACTCTAGACATTAGCATCCAAAACATATGACATTCATCTTTATTTACTGGGTTATTTCACTAAGCATAATGATTTCCTGTTGTATCCATTCAGTTGCAAAATGCAAGCATTCCATTCTTTCTATGGCTGAGTAATATTCCATCATGTATACATGTCACACTTTCTTGACCAGGCCATCAGGTGATGGAAATGTATATTGATTCCATATCTTAGCTATTGTGAATTGAGCTACTGTAAACACAGGAGTACTTATACTCCACATGCTGATTTTGTTTCTTATCTGTTTATTCCTATGAATGAGATGATTGGGCATATGTTAGATCTATTTTCAAGTTTCTGAGGAACCTCTGGGCTGTATGTTTCAATTGTATCGGTTTACACTCCAGAAAAAAAAGTATCTTAAGGAACCTTTTTTCCTCTACACACGTTAACATTATGTTGGGGAGGAATTAAAGAAGGCAGACACAAAGCAGTGCTGTCTCGTTCAAAGAAAACAGTATTAGATATTGCTGCTCAGGAAGGGACCGAGCAGTGAAGCCCTTCTCTGGTCCTACAGGTTGAAGTGAACGCAAGATGGAGGTCCAAGGAGTTGTCTTGTCATCACCACGACAGGAGAGGCCAAGCCATTGCCCCGCATCAGACAGAGCCCCAGTAGCTGCAGCAATTAAGAAAGCTGTTGACTCAATTTCCTGGGAAACAGCATTGGAATTTTACCTTCACCACAGCCAAGAAAGGCCCCTCAGTGTGTCACAGTACAGTAGATGCCTAGTGTCACTCAGCCATGGTGCCTGGGCCTGTCCCCCAATAAACCCCATCTTTGGTTAGAACTGGGTGCAGGAATCCCTGTGGAGGCCTCAAGGGCTCCCAGGCTTTGTGTGGATCCACAGCCTCAGGACCATGAAACCTAACATCAAGAGAAAGAAAGATTTCAACAATATTTTGAAAGCATGTTCTCACTCAACTTGGCCACAAGACAAATCGGTTTATCATAGCCAAATGGAAACTGCATTTCCAGGGACACACAGTCCCTGGGCCAATCCACAGTGATATGATGTCTGAGCCAGAGAAGAAAATGCTCATTCAGTCTATGGACAGCAAGAGAGCTGAAAGCATGGACAAATGACAGATGTGCAAGCCCCGTGAGTTGGGGACCAAGGCTCAGTTGAGAGCTGGCAGTCCAGGTCTGTGGAGTGTGTGCGAGTCGCCTTGTGCTGCTCCTGGAGGTCTACACTGAGGAGCACAATGACAACAGGCTGTTTGCTGCAAACAAATGTGGGGTGGGGGGGAGCGACACCACCAAGCATGCATCAGCCATATCCTGGGGATAGATGCATGAAACGAGCCCAATGCAATCCGCACCCTATACATGTACCACCTGGGATGCTTCCTATTGATGCTAGTCCTGGAACTCTGCAAGTGAGATGTGTTTACAAAAGTCTGTGTCTATAATCCACTGGAACTGTTTGGAAGTAACTTAACAAATGAGAATAGGCACCCAAGGCAGTTGAGCATACCACTAGCTGGAAGACAGCGTTGTGGTTTCTTTGGCTGTTCCTTTGAAGAGTCCTCTTGTTACTGAGCCAGCTACCACTCCCCCTTGAGAGGAAGGACGGACTGCAGGGGTGACAGTGCTTCAAGAGCAGCCAGCCCTGAGTGCAGCTGTCTCCTCACCCCCAGGCTGGCCAGGAACAGGGACGGCTCACAGTGTGAAGCAGTATTACACATAGCCATCACTACTTCTGCTGGTTTTAGAGCCAAAGTCCCTCTTGGGATTGTGAGGAGCTTCTGCAATAAGAGCAACAGAGAGAGCTTCTTGGCCCAGGGAAACACAAACACTAAAATTCACCCAACCTGGACATGTGTGTCTTGCTGAAACTTCACATGGCCACTGAGCTTGGGGACAGATGGGTGTACCATGCCAGGTGCAAACTTGCACCTGTCAACACATTCCCCTGGGTACACATTCTGACTCCTGCCTTGCAATGCCTTAGTCTCTCAGCTCTGTGGTGGCTGCATGGATTCCCTTGCCAGCTGGAAACAACCGTATGTATCTTGTGAGTCCCTTCATTATTAGCAATCGCAGGTCTTCAAGTTAGTAACCTCAAAGAGAATTGATTCGGAAGTCTGTTTACGATTCTTGGTATCAGCTTCCTACATCTGTCACAGCAACTTAATAACCCAGCATGTGGGCATCAGAGAATTTTGAATTTGCTGTTTCGCTTTTGCCCGTCTCTGGGCACGGGTGTGTGTAGAAGCTCTCGGCAGGCAGAAGGCTGAAGGACTCTGTTCCTTCTCCACTGGCAGCACCCCCTTTCACTGGGGGCTCTGAAGGGCTGGTGAACAAGGACAGATAGGGCTGTCAGCACGGCCTCCTCTGCTGCCCACACCCCCCAGAACAGCTTCTTCCAGTCAGGAATTCTGGCACAAGATGGAACTACGTTCAGTTAAGGAGCATGCCGCAATTCACTAAGAGAACAGGCAAGGAAAGCCAATGTTGGAACTCACTGTCCAGCAGATCATTTAACAATATTAACTGAACATGTAAGGGCAGGCATAAGGCCTAGTGGTCAAGACACAAAGTGGAGGCCTGGTATGATGGCTCAGTGGCTAAACCCTCACCTTGCAAGTGCCAGGATCCCATAGCCGCATAGGTTCTTGTCCCAGATGCTGCATGTCTCATCGAGCTCCCTGCTTGGGGCCTGAGAAAGCAGTAAAGGATGGCCCAAAGCCCTGAGACTCTGAAGTGCGTGGGAGACCTGGAAGAAGGTTCTGGCTCCTGGGTTCAGATTGGCTCAGCTCTGACTGTGGTGGCCACTTGGGGAGTGAACCAGCAAACAGAAGATCATTCTCTCTGTATAGCCTTCTCTCTGTGAATCTGCCTTTCCAATAAAAATAAATAAATCTTAAAAAAAAAAAAGAATGGGACTCCTGCATCCCTTTTCAGACTGTGTGGATTTGAGCACAAGCGCTGCTCTTCCTCCAGCTTCCTGCTAATTCACAGCCTGGAGCGGAGCAGGCGCTGGTTCAGGAACCTGGGGCCTTGCTGATGGCGCTGGGCGCCTGGATCACCCATAGGGAGCACTTCCTCTTGCTCTCTCTGTTTCCCCTTTATCTTTACCTCTCAAATAAATCATTGTTTTTTCAACAATGAATGCTTACTGTATATTTGCAAATAGCATGAAGTATATGCGTATTGTCTATCCAACTCTGAGAGTGGTTACTAAGAGTTTCTGTGCACTGGATGTTGAAATTTCTAGCAATTTCTCCATGCTGCTCTTATGTAGTAGTGTTGCATAATGATCATGGATTGATCTTCACTAAAGCAAATATTAGATAGTTATTTACACTGTTCAAAATAGATATAAATGTACAAAACAGACCTGGCTCTTATCTCCTTTCTCCTACATATCTTTCTTTAAAATATAAGAAACTACCTTAGGAATGTAAAAAAAAAAAAAAAAAAGACTGCCTTGTGCCTCACAAAGACACTGCCTTTATTTTAAATTAACAGGGAAAAATAAAAAATATTGTATTTTCCATTTCATTTCTTTATAGTGAACTACCGTGTTTTTTAAAGACATACATCTTTCATATTTACATTCTGCTGGAATCACAGCGTTAGCACTCATTATAGACGATTCTTGCAAACTGAATTGATTTGTAGGAACTATATTGCAGTGTGGTCCCACACAAGAGAGATGGTTCAACACCAACACAGAACACTATGCTTCAGAAAGCTTCATTCCAATCAATGACCAAAGAGTGAGAAAGCAAGCCACACACCTGGACTTCATACAATGCCAAGTTTTTCTCTGATCACAGACGAAATGTTTAAAAACAAAACAGAATCTTTAGAACTTGAGCACTTCCAATTTCCAAATTATCTGTTTAAACTAATTCCAAAGAAGGGAAAGCCCTCCTCACATCATCCTAGTTTCTTGACAAGGCCTTGGAATTCAGGTTGCAATATTTCCAGCACTGATTATGTCGCCATGCATTTTCCGGACCAAATACTTTTCTCACAACTGTTTATAATTTCTGATATAAATCATTTATTTACAGAAAATTTCTAATGTTAAGATAGATAAATTGTGAGTAAAATAAATTAACTTTTCTGATAGATTTTGTAAGAAAATTACAGTGAACCAAACTATGAAAAGGAGCCATGAATGGTAAATCTCAGAGGAATTATTCAATAAATGAAAATTTCTACCGGGCAAACATTGTATATGATTCTATAGCATTTCTGACATAAATTGACAAATTCTTCTACAAAATGCATTTAATATTTTGAAAAGAATGTAAAGGATTCAAGCAGGGAAGATATTACAGATCTTAATTCCCTTGTCCGTAATGTAATCACTTCTTTATCTGGCATGGCTAAGATTACATTCAAGATCAAGGTCACTGTTGGAAGATCAAGATTTAGTATATTACACAATCCAAAGACAGAACCGTGTATAATCTATCTGGTAATTTCCTGTGAGAATGGTTTATTTTTGATAAGTACTTCCTCTGGAATTTCCCTTCCCTGGGATGTTGGTCTTGTCATCCTTTCCTCTGCATTTCACAATCCATTTTTATGCATCTCCTTGTTTGGTCTTGCAAACAAGTTAGATCTTAAAGCATTCAAACCTGTAAGTACTGTGTTATTACAACTTTCAAGGGACTAAGCCCACGTGCTTGTATTACTAGCCAGGCCTGTCCCCAGTCCTAGTTCTCATGCTCACCAGTGGGAGCCACAGTCCATCAGAGAAGTGCCTGCAACTTCCCTACTGGTCCCATTTCCTACCCAGGATCTTGCAATCTCCAGGTGGAGTCAGCTGGAATGAGTTAGGCTTCAACGCTCAATGATGTGCAAAAGAGGTAAATGTGATGTGGGAGAGACCAGACCAATCCACTGCACACACTGGCAGGCACAGAAACCAGGGCTGGGGGCCGTCCTAGTGCAGGTTACTGCGGGGTCACTCTGGGCTGCAGCTCTTACTGCTAAGTGTGTGGTGGGCAGGGTTGGGCAAGGCCGCAGAACCCACTGGTTTGTGTAAAAGACAGGGCTGCAGGTAGAGCTGACCTAGCAATTGTAATTATCAGTCTGTGTGTGTAGGATGACGTGGGTGACAGTATGAGCTGGGCCACGTGCTGGCCAGTGCACACAAGACTTAGGTCTAGGATCACCTCAGATGAGATTTGTTTGAGGGGCCCCTTAACTGAACCACTGGACTCAGAACTCCAATCATGGGCAGAGTGGTAGGACCTGTGATCTGACAGTGGAGTACATGTGTTTGAAAAGGGCCTCCTCAGTTACTGAAGATGGTGCAGTGGACAGCATACTCAGATGCACATGGAGGGTATGGCAGCCCATTGGGGCCCGCAGAGGACACCTGGTACCATAGCAGAGAAAGGAAGGCAGAATAAATTGGTCAACTGCCCCCAGAGAAGCTTAATAGTAAATTTCTAGGCGAATGGAGATTCTAAGGCAGACTATGTCAGCCAATGGACCTTGGAAGGACTGCTTCATCCTTGAATCTGTGAGGTCAACAGCATATCAGAACTATCGAAACCACTTGAGCTGAACCCTCAGAACATTCACGACATCAGGTACTTGGGGATGACACTGGGTGCTCAACATCAGGTACTTTGGGATAACACTGGGTGCTCAACTTTGGGATAACACTGGGTGGCTATTCTCTATCCCTGGGTACTGAGGGTGATTAGGAGACTGGATGTGGCTTCTCCCCTTATCTCCTCCCTTCCCTCAGATGCAAGAAGAAAAAAAATTAATAAATAAAATTTAGAAACAATGGTCTCACTTACTTTCCCCTAATTCTTCACCCTTCCCACCCTAATCAACTATGTAAATACAATCAAAAATAAAATTTGTAGAATCATTTTCGAAAAGTATTGGGTCAACATTTATAGAAATTTCATAAACATTTACAGAAATCAACATTTCTAGATTAACATTTTACGTGTAAATATTATCTCCCTTCTCCCCACCAAGTAATAAAGATGATAATAATATAATTGAAAGATCCTTTTAAAAAGGGAACAAAAAACAGATTCTGATCCAAACACCAGAAGCCACTCTTTTCAGGTTCCCATGAAACACATGTCAAGAAATGTTATCATCTGAGCCATAAAAGAACCCTCAAAAGTGCAAAAGAATTGAAACCATCCATAGGGCATCTTCTGATGCAAATAAAATGAAGGTATAAAGTAGTAAGAGAAAAAAATTGCAAACACTATGAAACTAGACAACACACATTAAATAATCTGCACATCAGAAAGGAAAATTCAAAGGAGGTTAAAAAAAGACTTGAATTAAATGGCAGTGAAAATAAAATGTTTAAAAACTAATGGCAAGCACTTTAACTGGTGCTGAGACAGAAATTTACAGCACCACATTTCACATCACCAAAGAGTAGAAATTTCCTCAATATTCTAAATCTTCTGCCTCAAAAAAACAGAAAAAGAACAAAATAAAACTAAAGCAGGCCCAGGCAGTAATAATAAAGAAAGCGGAGTTGATGCAATCCAGAGAGAATCAATGAAACAAAAAATTTTGTTATTTGAACAAATCAATAAAATTGTTAATCCCAAAGCAAAACTGACATGAAGGAAATAAGAGACAAGTGATTACTATCTGGGATGCCACGGGAGTTGCTCCAGACGGCAGCAGGTTCCAGGGGAATTCCACCACCAACAGCACTGCGTAAATCTGCCCCTTCACATCAACGCTCCAGCTTTTCCAGAACAAAATGCCATCTCTCAATGAATGCAATACCAACAATTCTAATACCCTTACATCTAGTAGAGAATCTGAACCCATAGTTTAAAATTCCTCCCAAAAGGAAAGCTACGAGCGCTGATCACTTCACCGGATGCTTCTGTCGGAGGAATGAACACCAATCCTATCAAATCTCTTCCAGAAAATAAAAGTGCTAACTCATTCTGAGTAGCCCGGAAAATCTTTATACCAAAGCCAAGCCAAGACAGCACCATGGAGGAATATAAAATACATCAGTCCCCCTCAATAAGAAGGGAGAAATTCGCAAAAAAAAAAGTCCTAACATATAATAAAAAGGAACTACACACTATGAAAGCAGGATTTCCTTTTGGGACTGAAGACAGGTTCATTATTTAAAGTTCAATCAAGAAAACGAAACCTCAGAGCTTTGAAGACTTCATTTCACCAGGTGCTCAGAGTCCATCTGAGAGCAAACTCAGGAGACCTGAGCCTGCAATCACTCACAGATTTTCAATTTATAAACCGAAGAGATTAAACTGAGTTTTGAGCTCTCTCCCAACCTCCATTCTCCACCCCACGTTGATTGCGGGGTAAATGCAGAGCAAGTCACAGATGCACACTGCCCAGCTTCTACCCAGGGCATGGAGTGCGGAACTTCGCCGTTCACAAAGCTCTTACAAGTGGTATATATAACTCACTTTGGCATGCAGTATGTGAACGAAGAGAAATCTGTGAGTGCAGGTTGAATGTTCTGGAAAGCCAAGGCCTGTTTTGCCACATTCCTTCTTACTACTGTGGAAACAGCAAAACTTTTCCCTGAAATGAAGCTTCTCCCAGTCTGTGCTGTGAGTCACGGTGAAGGTCAGACTCCCCCACTCACCTCCTTAGAGAGGCGCCAGTGTGAGTCACGGTGAAGGTCAGACTCCCCCAGTCACCTCCTTAGAGAGGCGCCAGTGAAAAAGTAAAATGAAGTTTTGAGGATTACTTGTTACTGCATTAAAACTGGTTATTCAGGCTGACACCTGATAGCTCAACTTCTGGAAGTTTAAATGCTTTGTGTCTTACTAAGAGCACTTAAGGAGATGATGTGATGTTGATAATTATGATTCTGTTGGAATAAATGTGCTATATTTATGAAAAAGAAATAGTGTTTTAATGTGTGACAACCATAAACTATATTTATGACTTCCTTTAATCACTGTGATTTACAGATTTTAATGAGTTCTGAATCTGAAGCTAAAAACTGACACTAGTAGTTTTTTATTTTAAATATGGCTTTAAAAATGACAGCCACAAAGATGCAGCGAGAGCTAATTTTGCAAGTCAATGGTCAGTGAATTAGACTTCAAGGAGAAAATTCAAGGAGAAAGGACCATAGATATGTTTTCCTCATTGGGATATTTAGTTTACAATTCCTTTCTTAAAAGTGTTAGTTAATAGTTTCGGCAATGAATGAGGTAGATGGCATTCAACTGAGTTAATATCAAAAAAGTTACATTAAAAATTAAAACAGCAAGCATATTTAGTACAGCCACTCACTAACAAAGATACATCCCTAATAAGTGCCACTATCATCCAACAGGGAAAGGCACAGGAGGTTCATGAAGGCCAGAACTGCCCATCAAAGAGGCAGAGGCAAACATAGACTGGTTCCCAAGCACCTACTGAACTCACAGGGAACAGCACTGCTCAACATGAGGAGCTAGGCAGAGATGCGGGTCCTTGTCACGGGAAAAAACAAAGCCGCAATGGCTGTGCTGCAGGGTCCCAAGCCTTTGGCCTGTCCTCAACTACTTTTCCAGGCCTCAGGCGGGGAGCCAAAAGGGAAGTGGAGCAGCTGGGATATGAACGAGTGCCCCTATGGGATCCTGGAGCACACAAGGAGAGGACTTTCGCCACTAGGCCACTGTGCTGGGCCCTGTTCTGCTGAAGATGCTGAGGCAATGGTTCCTGCCATAGTTAGTTGAGGGTGTGTCACCTGGCAGAGTGCAGGAACTGCATCTTCCCTTCCTCTCAGTTGTAATGGCGGGTACATTGATTGGAAAGTTACACGATAGAACAACTGAATGTTTCCCAGTGAGGTGTCTGCAGGCTTCCTCTCACCCTGCTAGCTGAAATCTCAGACACCAGCTCCCTGGCAGTCAGAGGTGGGGGCTGCTTTAGGCTCTGCCTTTTTGCTTTTGTCCAATTACAATCCTAACTGACAGAGTTGATAGTTGATTCTATCTCTTTGCTGTCCTTCAAGGGAGCTGGACAGCAGAGGGGAGGGAATGAAGGAGAATGTGCTCTCCAAACGAGAAGAAATGGGGGCAGCAAGGTTTTATACTGTCGGCTCCGGGCCACACACCTCTACGCTGTTCTCTCCGTCCTGAGCAGAGGGCCAGCCCTCGTTGTCCATGGTGGGCGAGCTCCCCTTTTGTTCTCCCTACCCTTGCTTTCCACCCTGAGATTGTGCACACCACACCACTCCACCATTTCCTCGGCTCTTCGCTTCCTTGGAGCCCTCCTCTTGCTATGGCAGAAGACTTCTTAATGGTTTTCTTAAATAAATCTTTCTTCATGCACTGAAGCTCTCTGCCTGAAAATTCGTCCTTCCTGTGAGTCAAGAAGCCAGCTTGCTGTCACCTTTTGTATCAGATTCCCTGCAACAATGGGATCGGTGGCTCCCTCCTCCCATCCTGACGATTAGCTGAAAAGTCAGGCACCATCCCTTGTCAGTAACCAGAGATGGGCTTAGTATGGGTCTCCTTGCTCTTGTCATGACGTCCTCTCTATGGGATGGGAAGTGATATTCTGACCCCTTGCTTCTCCCTCAAGGGCAGAATGTGCTCTTAGAAGGGTAAGAAATACGGAGAAGCAAGATTTTTAAATTTTATTCCTGTTGTTGATTTTGTTTTAAGGGAATATAAAGTAACTGTGTGGTAGAGACTATCAGATCCAGATGTGAGGATACAATGCAGTGTGCATCTCTACTTCCAAATCAGATATGTACTCCCAATGAAACTGGTATATCTTGACAAGAGGATGCTGGACTGTGCCATTGTCCATGCCCGCAATGTCAGCATACACCTAAACAGCAGAATGGTGGGCTTACGACTGCTCAGGAAGGACTGTTGTGCTATTGTAACACTATAGAGGAAATCAGTGGGGGGAGGGAATTTAGGGAAAGGGTATGGGAAATGCCACAGCCTATGGCATTGCATCATAAAATAAAGAATATTAAAATATAGATTTTATATTTAGAAGGTAATTTGACCAGGAACCAGAGATCCTAACTGCCTCTTAGCCCATCTGACCGCACAAAAATGCGATCAGAATCTGCATTATGGCTGGATAGTCTACCTGAAAATGGTTTACAAATCAAAACTGAGAAGTATTTGTCTAATCAATATATTGCTATTAGCAAATATTTATAATTAAGTTCTAGGTCTATATTCATTTCAATGAAATATACTTAGGGATTCTCCCATAAACAGGGCAAAAACTAAACAGCTGGATGTGTGATCCTTCAATAGATTTTTGAATGCTGTTTTCATAGAGGTGGAATTTGTACCTTACAATATGTTTTGAGTGCAATACAATAAAATGCATAACATTGCCTTCATACACGTGACTACCGCTGTAGGGGTGTGACATGATTACACGCATGAAGAGCAGATAAGACATGTCTGTGGCTACCTGGCCAAGAAATGACAAGTGTGATACGCTTTCCCTAGAGCGCTTGCAAAAATCTGCTGGAATGAAGGGGAGTCTGCAGGGCACCTGTTCTAAGCCTTTGCCAGGCAGCAGGAGTGATCCCCGAAGGAGTCTGCCTCTCCTTCCTGATGCCTGATGATACGTACATTTCCAGGAAAAAGGACTTTACAGAGGTAATCAAGGCAGGGTGTTGACAGATTCTTCTAGGTTATGCATGTGCTTTCAGTGTAACCACAGGAACCCCTATTAGAGCTGAAAAAAGACAAAGGGAGGGCTTGTTCCCACATGAAACGTGAACAACAGCTCTAAGAGAAGACACATCTAAGAACGAGGGAAGGACAGTCTCGCTTTGCTTCTGTCCTACGCAGTACAGCACAACTCAGCACTTGGCAAGTCCCCACAGCACCAAAGTCTAGGTCAGTAGCCCCAGACCATGCCTCGGGCCTGCTCCAACAACAAGCTGCATTCACATATCCAGTCCAGCACTTCTGTCTATTTGAGCCTGACCATCAAGGCTCAGGGTCACTGAAGAGGGTCTATAGGCAGAATACAGGCCTGCCTCTGATTTTAGATTGGCCCACACAGACCCCAGGTCCGCCCCAGCAGCTGGATAGAAGTGACCTCAGTACCGCACCAAAGCCAAGGAGACACTGCCATCCAAGCATGGTTGAACTGCTGAGTCTGCACAAGTTACCACCTGCCAGGATGATCTATCTGCCGCCACAGAGGCCTTCCAGAGAAGCTCCTCATCAAGACCAACCCTTAGAGACTCCCACCTATTCCTGCGAGCCTCTGGAGGAATTCAAGCTACCTTTTCCAAAGGGCTTCTGATGGATAACACCTCCCTCCATTCCTGCCTCGGCACTCAAATGCAAAACAAAATTTCTCTCCAAACCGTTAACTAGCTTTTGTTTTCAATGTGATGAGCTTCTCCTGATCTCCCATGCTTCCCCTGACCACCTTGAGACCCCCACCTACTGAGCACTGTGCCCAAACTCAGCTCGACGAAGCTAAGGGGGAAAATGATACCCCTTTCCTTTATATATAACAAAATGGAAAAATGTGAGCCTTTAAGATTCATTTTGTTGGAAAGTCAGATATATAGAGAGAAGAGGAGAGACCAAGAGGAAGATCTTCTGTCCGATGGTTCACTCCCCAAGTGACCTCAATGACTGGAGTTGTGCCGATCTGAAGCCAGGAGCCAGGAGCTCTTCCAGATCTCCCATACGGGTGCAAGACCCCAAGGCTTTGGGCTGTCTGCAACTGCTTTTCCAGACCAAAAGTAGGGAGCTGGATGGGAAGCAGGGCTGTCAGAATTAGAACCGATGCCCATATGGGATCCCAGCACGTTCAAGGAAAATACTTTAGCCACTAGGCCACACTGCCAGGCCCTGGACTCGGTACTTATACAATATCTTCTTCCCCTAGGTATTGGTTTTTTTAAGCCTCGGGGGCACTTCAGGCTCAAGTTTTGTTGTCTGCCAACCCATTGTAACTTCATAACCTGTTGTCACCAATCTGTTGTAACCTCTCCACCGATGCCTCACACCTCTACCTTCCAATCTCCATAGCAACTACCAATCCCTTGTGGATCTGACAGTCGTGTCCACTCACGGCCCCATGATGCAGCCCCATGGCCATAGAACAAGCACACTCCTGCTTGTACGTGTCCCCCTCTGCATGCTGCTAATTCCTCTGCCTGGTCCTTCCCCTGTCCTCCTTCGTCTTGCTCCCCCTTCCCCCTTCCCGTCACAGTGCAGGAGACTTCCCCCTTCCCTTTCTCTTGGCCTCCACTCCATCCCATGACCCCCACCCAGCTGGAATAAAGGACCTCCTAGGTGTCTTCACTGTGTCTGCTATTTCAGCTTATTGTTGCAAATTTATCCCAAGGAGAGCTAGGTTGCACAAAAGGACTAACAGTTAGTTATGGTCAAATACAAATAGACATGCGCTGGGACCATTGCATCTGGTACCAAGGACCTACGCGCATGGAAGATCATGGGGGGTATTCTAAACAATTTTATACTAACAAATTGGATAAACTGGGGAAAAATGGTTCAATTCCTGGGTATGTACATACAAACTACCAAGGCTGAATGGTGAGGAAATGAAAAATCTCAAGAGATATATATGTAATGAGGTTAAATCCCATCAAAGAAAATCTCAGGACCCAATAGCTTTATTGTTGAATTCTACCAAACACTTAAAAAGGAAATAATATCCACCCCTCTTAAACTCTTCCAAAAATTGAGTAAGAGGGATTATTTCCAAGGTCTTTTTATGAGACCAGAGGTGTTCCTTGTCAGAGACAGGCAACCATGTGCCAATTCACCCAGATGTTTGTGACAGAACAGCAACATGATAATGTCAAGCAATTCAAGCACTTGTCGGATGGTAGGAATGATCTAATTGCTGCATTAGTGTCATTACTTTAATAAGTAAAATACTTCAATGAGGTGCTTCCATAGAACCAGGTGGTGCTCTCTGTTGGTCAGTGCGCCCAATATCTGAAGTCAGCAGGACTGAAAACATATGCAACCATGGCACTGAATTGAAATGGAATAATAAACGTCTCTGGCCCACTATAATTAATTATTATGAAAATGGTAAAAATTACAGAGTATTTGAAGTAAATTGCAACGTTGGACATGTAATTTTGCTGATGTGAGGTACTCCTCTCCACAACCATTCTACTCCCAGAATCAGCCTGGAATGGCCACAGTACCATTTCCAAGGCAGAGGAGAATCGGATTCAATGGCTACCCAACAGCGCCAGACACAAACTAAAGCAGAAAGTAAAGGATTCTAAATTCCAAGAGGAGTGGCCACTTAATTCCATGGTTTCATAGAACATTCCACGGCACTGTGGATAGCTGAGTCTGTTTCCTGTTTCTCTGACAGAATACCTGAGCCTGGGTAACTTACGAAGGAAACCAGTTCATTTGACTCATTGGAGCCTGGGAAGTCCAGAGCCCGGCCTCAGCAAGGTTCTGGTGTTGGTGTGGCAGAAAAACAGAGTAAACATGCGACTGCTGAGATATGAGTGGGGCAGCATCCGCAGGGCAACTTGCCTTTCCGAGAACAAACCCATGCCTGGAAGAAAGCCAGTAGCTTCCCAAAGACCTAACGAACTCTTAAAGACCCCGATTCCCACCCTCTCCACGCTGCCAAAGTGATGACACAATTTCCACATGAGTCTCAAGCGGACAAGCCATATTTCAATCATAGCACATGGGGGAGGACAGAGTGGCCACTGAGGACTTGCCCAGGGAGGACAAAGCAAACCATGCTCTGTAACCATGCTCCCCAGAGAAGCACGGGAGGCGCTCAGGCAACAGCAACACGTCCTCCTGGGTTATCTCTGTCACCCTGCACATGAAAGACATTTCTAGTGTATCTTGGGAAACTACGCCCACCCCACTCCACCCAGCTCTCTCAGCACCTCATGCACCCACCTTAGTGGCTGTCATCTTACATGCCTCTATCCACCATGGTATTGTCTCACGAGGTGTCATAACTGACCCTCCTGGAGATGAGTCATGGAAACCTTTGATCTTCGTGCCCTTCGGAGGCTTCTCACTGATTCCTCTTCCGGTCTTAGCTTCCATCACAACACGAATATCCTAGTGTTGCAGGAAGTACTCCTGCCTGGCCATCACCATCATCGCATTTATGTCCTCCCATCTCCATCTCCCTCCATCCCTTCAAAAGGAGCAACCTAGGACCGCATTCGCATCTGCCAGTCCATCATCTTCCTCTGTGTGGCTACACTGGCAAAGCACCACCCATGGCAGAGAGTTAGTGATATAGTTAGTACACCACCATGCCTTTCCATTCCTACAAGATGACATGCTTTCTACACACACCAGTCATACCTATCTGGCAGAACACGCAGTGCTTGCCACATCAACTGAGCAGAACCACTTGTCAAATTGAGACAACCTTCTTTATGAGGTGCCGCACTTCTGGTAATGCACACACACAAAATTTTCCTAACCTTAGAGTCCGCCATGCTCAGAATACCATGGCCAAATGTCATCTAGCCACCACCTCAAGATATATGCATTTTTAAAAAGGTTTATTTTTTATTAGAAAGATTTACAGAGAGAAGGAAAGACAGAGAGAAACATCTCTCATCTGCTGATTCACTCCCCAAGTGGCCACAATGGCCAGAACTGAGCCAATCCGAAGCCAGGAGCCAGAAGCGTCTACTGGGTCTCCCATGTGGGTGCAGGGTCCCAAGGCTTTGAGCCATCCTCAACTGCTTTCCCAGGCCACAAGCAGGGAGCTGAAAGGGAAGTGGAGTAGCCAGGATGCAAACCAGTGTCCATACAGAATGCTGATGCACTAAGACGAGGACTTTAGCCACTAGGCTACTGTGCCCGACCCAAGTTACATGTATTTTAGATTGGTTGGAAGGAAAATACTGGACTATTAATCTCACTCTTGGCAAATTCAAAGCGCTCACAAATTCAAAAACATCACAGGAGCTGGCATTGTGGACAGAGAATTGAGCTGCTGGCAACACTGACATGCCATTCGGTTGTAGTGTTTGTCCTGCCCCACTTGTGACCCATTTCCCTGCTGATGCACCGGAAAGCAGTGACAGACCAACTAAGTACTTGGGTCCCTGTCACCCATGCGACAGACCCAGACGGATTCCACACTCTGGGCTTCAGCTAGCTGTTGCAGCCTTTTAGGGAGCGAACCAACAGATGAAAAATGTTCTCTCTTGCTCTCTCTCCCTCCCTCTCTCTCTCTCCTCATCCGTCTCTCCCTCTCTATAACTCTGCTTTTTAAATAGATTAATTAATCTTCAAAAAATTTTTAAAAAGTCATAGGGCACCATATTTCAAATTAGTTTGAAATAGTAAACTACTATGCAACACTTAAAGACACAATTTTATCAAATTCACAATTCAAAAATGTGATGAAACAAATATGGAGTAGCCTCACTAAGGAGGGAAACACAATACCAACCTGCTAAACATAATAGAGCACAAACAATTTCCAGAGTTTCAAAGCAATTGGCATAAGCAGGGTTCATGTTAAACCCATCAAAGGTAAGTTACATGTATGTGAACTTACCAAAACACCTAGGTCTAACCTATGTCGGCTGAAGAACAGGTAAGCTCCAGTGACGTGGGCCATCCTTCAGAAAGCTACTCCTCTCTATGGATAATGAAAACAAGAATTGCTAGGTCTGGAGAAGGGCCTGTGTTACAGGCTGACAGTGCCTCCCCCTAATCCACATGCTGAAGCTCTAAGCCAGAGCGGCTGTATTTGGAGACAAGGCCTTTAAGGAGACAAACAATGTTAAATGAAATTAGGGAGACTGCAATCTAACAGGGCCAGTGTCACTAGAAGCACAGAAAGGCCTCCAGGAAACACAGACCTCCAAGAGGGCCGCTCTCTCTTCTCCCTCCCCATCCAACCTCTTCTCTCCCGCTTTCTTTCCTTTTCTCTCTCCTCCTCTCCTCCCTCGCCCTTTTCCCCACGTTGGTCTAGTTTCTCTTTCTCTCCCTCTCCCTGGAACTCCATCACCAAAGTACAGAGCAATGCAAGACAGTGTCACATCTCATCAAAGTAAATCACTGTCGCTCAGAGGAAAAAAGAGCAACCATTAGTATTTAAGATGCAAAATACTCAGTAAGCACTAGGAAACCTAGAACAATTGTACACCATGGGTAGGTGTATGATATGGACATTCTTTACTGGGATGTTGATGAATTTTGTTTCATCAGAGAAATTGACCAGGGGGCCCTAAGGCTAGTCTCTGGGATCCAATCATACTTTGAGCCCAGGAACAGCAGCGCTTTGGAGCAGGTCATAGATTACTGACTTCAGACCCCAACCTTCATGCTCATTATCTGAGTGACCAAATGGAATTTGTGTAGTTTTTCGGAGTCTCAGTTTTTTCTCACAATAATGGGGCAGAGGAGTCACTGTTTTTCTCCATTTTCGAGCTTCATGAGTGTCCAGGATACCCAAACAGGAGGAAGACACTTGGGAAGTACCTGCCACTATGCGACTTCTCCAGTTAGGTGATCCAATGTTGTGTAGCTGCTAGGTCCAGCTGATGAATTACTATGTGATCAATAATAACTTAATACAGGTTCTTTCTACAAGAATATCGCTAGATTCACACATCAGACAATCGACTGATTCACCTGCCTCCCCTGTGCAGGGGGGCTGAGGGTGCCTTCAGGCTGAGGAGCGTGTGGGACTCGATGGCAGTAGGAAAAGCAGTTTGCCATTTATCTAAAGAGAAAGCACAGTCTAACATAAAGGAATCATTGGAATTTTGTGTAATAAAACTTAGTGAAAACTTTTATTAGGCTACTGACTTTGGGGAATTATTGGCAAATGTGATTAGAAAGTTTTCTTATACTTCTTTTTCTTTCATGGGAGGAGTACAGTGCAAATTTACCTGTTCCACAACAAGAAGTGAAAGCAGGACATTTCTTGGGGTCAAGAAAAAAAACCAATTACCATTTCATTCAACACTAACCAGTTAACTTTACTGCTCACACTTTTCTTGTGTTAATGGAGTCCGACCAGACTGAATGGCTGCATTTCAGCTTCAGGACGCCAATCAGTATTTGCCTCAAATTACTTTTCAGAAGTTCACCTACACATGCCTTTCCTGGGAGGATTAGCACTTTATTCCTTTAATGTAAGATATTGTAATTATTTTAATTATAGCTCAATTTCTGTTTTTTCCTCTTCCATTTATCTTTATGGGAAGTGCATTATTAATTTACAAGAAATGACTGGCTTCCAAAACCTCAAAATAATGAAAATAGCATGTTGATCATTTTTGCAAGGACAGCAGTTACGAAGAGAAACTTTACACTGTAGATACATCAATAACACTGGATAGAGTTTCCCAATAAAATGCCAGAATGTTGAGTTACAATGCTTTCAGGTTTTGATCATCACCACATTTCAGTTTGTCATCTCCTCTTCATTATTAATGCCCCCTAAATTATCTCTCCTTCAGTTTTATCTGCTGTCTTAATGCTCTGTTCTCTGGGGCTGGCACGGAGGGGAGACACCTGCTCTCCCAGGCAGCGCATTGGCCTTCTTCAATTCTTCATCCTATAAGTAATTTTCTCACCACAAATGCTCCTGTAAATCCCTTTTTCCAACATATGAAATGATTGATTCATGTTGTGATGCATCTTGATTGTTTTTTTAAGATTTATTTTATTTTTATTGGAAAGTCAGATATACAGAGAAGAGGAGAGACACAGGGGAAAATCTTCCATCCAATGATTCACTCCCCAAGTGGCCACAACAGCCGGTGTTGAGCTGATCCAAAGCCAAGAGGCAGGAGGCAGGAGGCTCTTCTAGGTCTCCCACACAGGTGCAGGTCCCAAGGCTTTGGGCTTTCCTCCACTGCTTTCCCAGGCCACAAGCAGGGATCTGGATGGGAAATGGGGCCACCAGGATTAGAACCAGTGCCCATATGGGATCCTGGCATGTGCAAGGGGAGGAGTTTAGTTACTAGGCTGCCGCCAGGCCCATGATGCATTTCTTATTCACCCATGTGCATGTACAAATAGTTATGCCACTACATCAATAGAGTAGTTGTTGCGACCATTTCGGTTAGTATTAGAGATGTTTTCTCCAAGATATATATGACACAGATTAGAAATGACGACACCAATAAAGGCGTGTATCTGTTAATTCTCTTCTCTAGAACTTGAAATGTGGCCATAGTAACAGGTAATTAGGAATGCTTCAGGCAGATGAATGCTACACTAGTACCTTTCTGAATGACTTTGGTGAGTGTTCTGTCTGCAAAGAGAGGCCTGAGTTTTAGAGAGGTATAGCTTGTCCCTCATATTTTCAGACTGGTCACAGGCAACTGCTTCTTAAAGTATTTGCTTGGAGTCCACATATGTGAGCAGTCAGAAGGGATAGCAGGCAGTTAAGGTTTTTATGGTCCCTGGTGAAGTTACCTGTCAGATGTTACTGGTGCTCCTCTGGTAAAACTATCTTTTAAAACCAAAAGAATGGGATTCCTAGAACACCTCAATCCCCATCCCTTGGCAAGCAGGCTGACGCACCCTGGTCCCTGGCAGTTTGTCCACATGAAAATTCCTTTTTGTGAGACAAGAAACGAGTTGCTGCCATGTTTTTGTGTCCAATGTCCTACAATATGGCTTCTTACTCAGTGTAGGGGAAACATATGTCTATGTGACAAAACAAAATCAAGTATATTCCTTTGACAATTTAACATTGTATATAGGTTATTGCATTTATTTATATTATCTGCAAAACCAAAGCTACCAAGCCTATATTTTACTTTTCTGTCCTCAAATGTACTTGAACTTTAGGAATCCAGAGAGATGAACAATTTTGACACTATGTATTACAAGACTTTTCGCAAGTCGCAGCAGCAACCTCAATTCTTGTCTCGCATGAAAGAAGAATGTTCATGAGGACACACTCTAGTTTGCAAAATATGATTTATTTAGGAAAGAGAGAACCACGCCTAGGTGGTGGGGGAGTGACTTCCAAGCTCTGATCCTGAACCCCCACCTCGCCACATAATGTTAACCCAAAAACAAAAGGTGAGACTCTTAGCTTCCCAAAGTTGAAGATTAAAAAAAAAAACAAAACAAAAACCTATTCCTTTGACAATTACCAAAGTAATAAGTCTGGGCCAGTCTTCTTGCTAAGGGACAAGGATTAAGATGTTAATTCTATTCCTTTGTTGTCTTCCTACAGGGAAGAGTTTGGGGTGGGAGAAAGCCCTGTTTTGGGCATTTTAAAAGACAGTATTATCAGAGGAGTGCAATGAACATTGTAAAGGTAACTTCAGCAGAGACCCTGACTGTCTGTTTACCTCCTTCAGCTGGGGAGGGGTTGCACAGGAACAAACCCTTCCTGTAATGCTGCACGCTGTATGGAAGGCTCAGTCTGATTTGTATCTATAAACATGACAGGGAAGGGGGAGTAGGTATTGGCTCTACATACTTTACAGGGAGAAAAACATTCTGTAGGAAGATTTATTTTGTTTATTTAAAATACAGAGTGACCGAGAGAGGGGGAGACACAGACAGGAAGAGACTTTGCATCTGCTGGCTTCCTCCCCAGATGGCCTCAATGGCCAGGGCTGGGCCAGGCCAAAGCTGGGGGCCCAGAACGCCACGTGAGTCTCCGTGTGTGTGGCAGGGGACCGAGGACCCTGGCCATCGTCCACTCCTTTCCCGGGCAGGGGCATTACTAGGGAGCTGGAGCAGGCATGCAGCAGCCCACAGCTGGAAAAGGTGCTGTGCTGTGAGAGCTTTCCAGGGGCTGACACCCACAGGGGAGAGCTAAATAATCAGAAATCAACAACTTCGTCTCAAAATGAAAGGAAATGTAGAGGTTGTAACACCCTGACTTAACACAAAGAGTCATGATTCTATGTTCAGAGAAACAGCTTCACTTGTATTAATTTGTCTTCCCCTCACTATTTTTTACAATAAATTATGTAGACCAAAAAAATGACTTTTCTAGCCATGATTTCAGGGCAAAATAAGGGGCTTGAGCTGCAGGATTATTAGCTGGCCCTTTTGTTCAACATTTTCATCTATCATTGGTTTGAGACTGCGGGGCTGTCAACTTCTACTAGTTCCCCTTGGAAACAGTAAACGGGCCAGGGAAGTGGCAGCAGATTAAAAAGGAGCGTCTCTACATTCATTCACAGTCATTACTAAAATTGTGTGAACAAAGAGTTGGTAGTTTTGAAAATAAATAAAAATTCTGGAGAAAAAAAACCTCCCTGGATGAAAACAAATCAGAAAAGAAAGACATCATTGCTGCCGATCCACTTAGGCCTCCAAGCGATCACCAACTCATTTTCCCATTCCTCGTGAAAATTCCTTCCAATATTTCCGTGTCTCCTAAAAGCTCCATGTATTTTTCAACAGAGGCCATTTTTGTAACATCTCCAGGTGGCAAGCCCTTGATCCATTTCAGATTTATAGCACCATATCAAACGCCCCTGCATTTCCATCCAGCACTTGTCCCTCCCTCCTGGAAACCAGGGCTAGGTGCTCCCTTGCTTTTGTAGCCCGCATCTCCCTGGCTTCCCTGAGCGTCACCCACATCAGCACCCAGTCCTCAGGCACCCTAGTTGGTCAATCCCAAGCTTTCTTCTATACTCTTAACCCAACCTTCTCTACTCATCACTGGTAAAAATTCATTTGGAATTGTTTATCCTTTAGAAAAGCCTATTATTATGCACGGGGTGCTTTTTGCAGCATAAATTTCCTGGAAACTCTTCTACTTTTGTTCTCGCTCCTACTCACTCACCCCAGCTCTCTCCTCACCTCACTCTTCTGTTTCCTAACACGAAGTTAAACCTGTGGCTACAGCCATAAGTGCTTCAGTGTCATCTCGCTGAGAGCAGATTTCACTCCAGCATTCACGGCAAATGAATTACACCATATCCCACCCAGCTGCCTAGGTCGCAAATCCAGCAAGGGATGCACACGCAGGCAGGGTTATTGACCATTCCTGATGTAATGCTGAGTTCCTTGGTGTCCTAGCTCCTTGGGGATCCCAATGGGACTTAGATAAGGAAACCTCCTTGTATGTCTGAGCTTGCATACCCTGACATCCTGGGGTTTACCGACATCCCCTGCCGTTCACCCTCATGCTCTGGAAATGCCAGATGGCACCGGAGAACCCCCTCAAAGTATTGCCCTGTCATACTGTGTATGCTCTCCCCGTGTCCTTGGGTCACTCTGCCCCTGTCCCCCAGCTAACTTGAGGGCAATCTCAGCCTTTCACCAGGATCCCCTTTCTCGGGTCCCTGCAACTCCACAGGGGGCAGCAGTCTGCACAACCCAGTACTGGTTGCTGGGCTCCTGACTTGAATTTCCCTGAGGTTCATTAAGTGATAAGCAAATATAACCCCTGCTGGTTCCCCTGATACAGTACTCCACTGCTAGAGAGAGGGTTTCATGCTGGGTAGCCTGCCTGGGGTCCTTTTCTGACCTCAGTGCACAGCAGCAAGCCCAAGAGGCAGACACCATAACATAGTCTCTGAGAGTTCAGCTCCACTACTAGAAGGTAGAAAGACAAATACAGCTTGAGCCACCAGGAAGATTGCCCTCAAATGATGACTGTTCTGGTGCTACCAACTATTGTTAGACTTTTTTTTTTCTCCATAACTAAGCTCTCTTTGGGATAAGTTTGCTGCCACAAGCCGAAACACCAGACGCACTGAGTCACACAGTAGGCTTTATTTCAGCAAGGTAGAGGCCACAGGATGGGCGCAAAGGCAGGGAGAGGGAGAAAGATGGCTGCTGCCACAGTAGCATGAGAGCATCCCAAAGGGAAGGGGGGAGAAAGGGGAGACAACAGATGATGGGTAGCGGGGGAAGAGAGCAGCAAGCCAAGGAGCACATGCACGTGGGAGTGTGCCTGTCTTGAAGGGAGAGGGCGGGGGTATTGGTGGGTAGAACTGTCAGAATCCCATGGGATTGGAAGGTGCGGTGACTGGGGGTGGCCAGGAGGAGTTGATGGAGAGGGCTGTCAGCTACTGCACAATCAGGTTATACGGATTGGTGGCAACAGGTTACAAAGTTTCAGCAGATCGGCAGGCATCAAAATTTGAACTTGAAGGGCACCCAAATCTTGAGGGAGCCAATACCTAGGGGAAGCAGGTACTTAAAAAGTACTGAGTCCAAAATGGCGGGGGTCCTCAGGGCCGATGTTGAAGTCACTCCTCACAACTACCCCACGCCATTGCTGGCAGAGGAATCCAAAACCAGCCCTGGCGCTGGCACTCACCTCAAATCTCCCTGACAGTGAGGGCTGAGCTCCCGGGGGATAGGCAGGTGAGCAGCCTCCTGGTGCTCATGGGTCTGTGCCCACCCACATCCAGGAAGGAGCAGGGATACAGGCAAAGGGCAGGCACTTCTTCGGGTGACTTCAGTGCCTTCCCCAGAAGTTTCCTCTCAGCTTCCCCAAGCACATGAATCCATCCATGCTCATAACAGAGAGGGAGACAGTTGTTGGGTGCGCACCCTTCCACAACCTCACAAATACAGGACTATCAGGTTAAAAACACAACGGGAAAAAATGAGTATGAGATAGACAAGTGGCAATGATTCGCACAATGCCTGTCCGAGTTGCTTCTAATCCACTGGCACATGTTATTAACTCTTGGGCCTCTGCTGTCCTTGGTTATACCTCAGAGAAAATCATGATCCTGTTCAACGGGCTCCAAGCACACTTGCTTTTACATTGCTGCCTAACACACAGCATGGAGAACTTCCACTCTGGACTATTTTCAGATTCAAGCTTCACTTCAGTACATATACAGATAACCCCAGTCCTCTTTCAGCAAGAACCTGATGGGCTCAGGGAGGAGGGAGCAGCGAGTGCGGGCTGCAGCTGCTGACCGCAGAGGGGGAGGCAAGGCCTGACACCGGACCACCAGCGGTCCCACCTATGTGCTGCCCGGCACTGGGCTGCCCGGCATAGGCAGCAATGCAAACGCCCATCTTCCCCCACAGTCTCAGTCACTGTCCCCAGGAAACCCTATTATTATTATATATTGTTTGTCGCTTTGGGGTCTCCATGTGACAAAATCTCAACTAGGCAATAGCAATCATTTATAAAGCTAGAATCCATCTTTCAGAAGCCCTGCACAACAGCTGCAATCTAATGACTAGTTTCTGTTTCGATACTCTCTCACACACTTACTCTCAGAGGAGCAGAGATGGCCGTGGGGCCCCTCTCACCTTTCCCTCTGAACTCATTTCATCCAGATGCAGTTGTTCAAATACCAGCTCCTCCTAGCTTTGCCAAAAGGCTTGAACTCCTATAGGCCAGTTTCATGGTTTGAACTACTTCTTTAAATAAATCTAGCATTAAATGTCAAACCAAAAGTCATTACTAGTTTCACAGCTTCCTCTGGGGGGTGTGTGTTCTTTTTTAACAAGTTTCTTGGCTTCAAGCCCTATAGCCTTCTATTTTGTGTTGCTTTCTTTTCTATGAAGAGTAATTGGACCTGCAAAACAAAGAAATGGGAAGAGAACTCCTCGCAGAGATGCTGTGTGTTCTACACGCACACTCCTACACCTCGCTTGGGAGAATAGGAGGAGATGTGAATGGAGACAAAAGGCAAAGACAGACACTGGAACTAGAGGTGCAGACACAGGCTAAGACCAGCGTAACCCTCATCAGGATGCCTGGGCTGGGCTCTCAGCTAACAGACCCGGATGCCGTGGCAATGGCTGAAGTAACTGCACTCCTGTCGTGCCTGTGCGAGACCTGGTCGAGCTCCTTCCTCCTGGTTTCAGCCCCAGCCTAGACCATGGGCCACTGAGAGAGCCAGACATCAGGAATCTCTGTCTGTCTCTCTCTCTGGTACTCTCTCACTCTACCAAATAACTAAGCACATTTTAAGAACCATGTCTTACCTACATTATTTTCAACATGAAAAAAATTACTCCAAGATGATACTGACCTTACTGCAGGACCCTTGTGCAACTGTAGCAAAGTCAACGCGGAGACATGTTTCACTTGATTGAAGGCAGCAGTGTGCACAGAGCGGAGCGCTGCTGTAGAGAGCTCACTCATTTCTCCTGAAGACTGGCGTCTGCTTGAGACGGTGGAGGACGGCCGGCAGTTGTGCAATTATTGTCTCCAATGGCAATATCCTAGATTTATAATCCAGGTGAAATTGCCCTTCATTTCATGCTTCAATTAGCAATGTTCTCTGATCCTTGAAATTTTACAATAACAGGGCAAACTAGAAAATCATTTGGTTTAGCCACAGGATAATAAAGAAATCCACAAGGGTGCTAGTTCTTCTAATTAGGGAGCTTATATGAATCCACCCCCCCTTTTTTTTTACTAAAATACTGAAAACAGGAGCAAAGTGCACTATTTTATTTGGACAATTTTAAACATGCTCTCCAAATAGTGACAAAATATCCATGAAAACAAGAAAAATGTGTATGTGTGTGCATGCATCTGGGTTTCTGTATATGGCCGTGTGCACATGTATGGGTTTATGTGTGCATACACATGGTTTCATGGGTGCGTTGTATGCCTGTGCAGGGGTTCCTGTGCATGTGGGGGGGGGGGGTTCATGTGTATATTGTACTATGAGTATGAGTTCTTGTGTGTGTGTGTGCATGTTTGTGTATGCACAGGCTCACTCTCTGTTACATCTTTCCAAAGTCCCTCATCTCATTTTTGCTTGTTCCTTTCATGATGAGTGCTAAAAACCTGGCATTTCATTTTCCCTTGGAATATTTTAGAATTGGCATCCATCAGGATTTTAGAGAGAGAGAATTGTCCCAATCTCTCTTTTCTCTGGTAAGTGGATATTGGCATGCGGGGCGGGACAGGGGAGTAACTCTGAATTATCCCAAGAGCACCAAGTTCCTAGTTCCTGTTTTGTTGACCCACAGCACACCCTGTTCCTCTTGCTCACAGGATGGCTGCATTGTTCCTAAGCAAAACATCTCTATTCCAGGCAACAAAGATGAGAAAGGAAAAAGGATTAAAAAGTATTCCAATTCAGCTCATCTTTTCTCATTGGGGGGGGGGGGGGGGAATCATGACTTTCCCAGCAGTCTCAGCCCAAAAGATCTGATTACATCTCACCAACCATAACCATCTCAAACCATCACCACTAGCAAAAAGGAAGCACAAACAGCTGAGATTTTTAGCTTGCTTCACAATGAAGAGGAATGATAATAAATATTGAGTGGACCAATCACAGCGTGTACTCTCAAGTTATTTTTGGGTTTAAAATTCAGTTATGAGTTCCTTTTATGCTTCATAGCTGGCACAGGTGTGGTGAGGGGCATGCATGACTCATCATCCTTCATGGTGCCAAAAGGAGGGAGCTCTGATCTGTCAAGGATCTTCAAAAATGGGCTGACTGATATGTGGAAGTCTAAAAGTGAGCACCTGGGAGGGTGCCCTGATGCTCGCCCCTGAGCTGCTCTTACTGTCTCCTCTGGGTGTGCTGGCATGAGGGTGGGGAGGAGGGTGGCAGGGGATGCTGGGAGACTGGATGAGACTGGGCTCTGGGGCAGCGTATGGATCCTACAGGTGGTGTGTAGTTTATAGGTGCAGCCCGTATTCTAGACACGAAGGACGGCAGGCCTTCGGTCTTGGGAAAGCAATTCCATAGCGTAACTTGGGGCTAAGAGGATTACACACAGAAATTGATGGTGAGTTCTTTCATCCCTAACAGCTTTGCCGCTATTAGTTTCCTCATGTTGCAGGATCTTAAATATAATGAAATGGCCGGCCTCCCCTCTCCTCTGCCCACCTAGATTTATGCAAGATCCTATGAAAAAAAGCATGGAACTGCAGTGCTCATTAAGCAACTAGGGGGCCTCTCTGCCTCTCCTAGTCATGGAAATATGTCCCATCCTCCTGTGACGACTCCCTATGCAAGGCTAGAATTCCTGGCAAGGTGACAGGCTGCATTGTCCTCACTTGTAAGTAGCTCCTTGCCAGACCGTTCAATGTTAGGAGCAAGCACTTAATTAAATTGCTGTTATAAATAACCATCCTTGAATTAGCACTGCTGGAACCACCTCCAATGATGCGTTAGTTTTTGTCTTGTTTTCCTCTGTGCTGGGTGCAGAAGTTTATGCTGCCAGCTACATGGTAACCACATTGGCCCCCTTTCAATATTATTTGTTATTTTCCATGATAGAGTTTTCTATGGATAAGGATTCCCCCCTTTCCCTCTTCTCCCTCACCGTTTTCTCCCACATTATTATAAAGGCACATTGGTCTTTGCTCTTCTTTCACACATAGAATGTGTCACACAGGCTGGTTAGTGGCGCTGCTAACAATGCCACAAACTGGTTGAAACTTGCGTGGCTCGCAGTTCAGGAGACTGGGAAGCCCTTGAGCAAGGACCCAGCATCCAGTGCCTGATGGGGGTCTCTAGTGTGGCCTCATGCAGTGGGAGAGAGGAGCAGGAACAGAGGACTCCCTCCTTCATCAAGTTCTGTGTAAGGTCCTAACCCCATGCATGTGGGTCGGACTCTCCTGAGTCAATGGCTTCTCACAGACCCAAATACTGCTGCACTGAGAATTAAGTGTATTGCAGTATGGGTTTTGGAAGGGCAGGAAACCTTCAAGGCCAAGGCCATAGCTGGTGCCAGAGACCAGAGCTGTGGTGGTGCAGGTGCAGGTTGTTCCTGATCCAGGAGGATGAGGGGGAACACACACATTCAAAAAAAAAAAAAGCTCTCAGGTGTGGGGCAGCATCTGCGGCTTGTGCGCCAAGTTCTATCTGAACGTGGTCCTTGAGAGGGCTAGGTGACCCTCAGATGAAAGGAGACAGTCATGTAAGAACTGCAACTATGCAGGTGCACTGATCGGGATTTTCAGTTGCAGCAGGAAGGGCCAAATGATCAAAAACCCATAGAAATCTCAAGTGTTTTCTTCCCATAAAGGGCAAAACAAACTGCAAATCAAACCTTCAGAAATCCAGTCATGAATAGCTCAAATTCAACACCCAATATAAATACTGGAATGAGTTGCAAAGGAACTCATTTGTGCATATTTCCACAACCACAGGGCGCTAAGCAACAACATTCATGGGTCTTCAAGAAGAATACATTCAAAACTTTAATTTCCTCCACCATGTGTGACAAGCTTGGAACATGTTGTGGTTCCCCCAGTGTGTTGTGACAACAGATGGGAGCTGGTCCACCGTTAGAGCCGCCAGCCCCTCTGACGCTCCCCTGAACACCAAGTTATAAATTTTGACCCTCAGGATCATTTTTAATGTTTTTACATTTACTGAAATGTAGGGAGAGACAAAGAAAGAGAGAGAGATCTTTCAGCCTCTGTATCACTATTAAAATGCCCACAACAGCCAGAGCTGGGCTAACTGAGACCCAGGAACTCAGAACTCAGTGTTACCTACATGGGTGCAGGGACCAGGCACGTGAGCCATAATCCAGTGCCTCCAGGTATTATCAGGGAGCTAGATAGGAAGTGAATGTGGACTCAATCGTAGGCATCCCAAGAGGTGGATTAACCCCCTGCAGCACATTATCTGCCCCTGGGATTGTAGAAGTAGATTCACTGTAGTATTAATAAGAACTGTGAGTCAGTAAATTGGCAATGTAAACTAGACATAATTCTCATTAATATTTTACCAAGAAAATCAATGTTAAGCAAAATAAAACAAATTTAAGAAGCGAGTTCAACACTAACGTTAAAATCAATAGAGACATAAATTAAGCATTATGAATATAAGCCTGCGTCCCCTGGAGGTGTGATATTCATGATTCATTGATTAGCTATTTAATTCAACAATTGCTTTATATTTATTATGATCTGTTGCCTTCATTAAGGATAGCATCCGTGGAGGTGTGGCTCCTGAAATCCCTTGGGTACCAAGATTCTTAGATGTTGGTATCAATTGGATAAGATGGCATATATTTACACATGACCCAAATAATATTCCTATATACTTACAATCATCTCCACATCACTTCCCATACTTAATAACATGTAAATAACACGTCTTGCACTGTGTAGGAACAGTGACCAACAAAAGAACCAGCGTTTGCTTAGCACATCTTTTTCCAAATTCAGCCAACCTTCCTCTTTTTTTTTTTGCATTCCCATCTTCCTTCCCTTCCTTCGGAGATGCAGTCAGGCCGCTTTGAGATACAGCAGTTGCCCCCTGACCACGAGAGGATGCTGTGGTTTAGGTGTGGTTCAAGGGTATCTCCACAAATGTCATGGGTTGACATTTAATCCACACAGTGAGGCACTGAAAGAATGGAAACATAGATTGGGCACTGGTAAGAGCAGTTACAGTGCAGTTGGGGCCCTTGTACTTCCCACGGAGGTCATGGGTTCGAGTCCCAACATCACTTGCTGCTACCACATACTCTGGAGAATACAGTGTGTTCCTATCACCTGCAGTAGATGTGTCGCTTGAGTTTTGCTCCTGTAGTGAGAGAGCCAGCAGATGGGGTCTCTCTCTCTCTCTCCTTCTTAAATAAAATGTTGCATTTGTTTCTTTTTTACATAAACAGGGTAGAAACGTAACTATGCATCTAGACACAAGCTCCTGAAAAGTGGTTAGGGGCCCGGCCGGCCTGATGGTCCAATAGCTGAATACTTGCCTTGCAGACTCCCGGGATACCATATGAGTGCCAGTTCATGTCCTGGCTGCTACATTTCCCTTTCAGCTCCTGGCCTGTGGCCTGGGAAAGCAGCAGAGAACAGCCCAAACCTTGGGACCCTGCACCCGTATGGGAGACTAGGAGCAAGCTCCTGGCTCCTGGCTTTGGATTGGCTCAGCTCTGGCAACAGCAGCCACTTGGGGAGTGAACCCGTGAACGGAAGATCCTTCTGTGTCTCAGTCTCACCTTCCCTCTGCAAATTGATCTTTCCAATAAATAAATAAATAACCTTTTTAAATAAATAAATAACATTTTTAAATAACTTTTTATTTGCTAGGTGTATTTTATTTCTTTTTTTTCATTAAATTTATTCATTAATTACATTGTGTTGTAATTACATAGAACCTGGGATTCTCCCCCCACCCTCCCCCCATGGTGGGTTCCTCCACCTTGCTGCATAACCATAGTTCAATTCGGTTGAAATTCCCTCTTTGCAAGTATTTGCCAAGCATAGAGTCCAACATCTTATAGTCCAGTCAAGTCCAACTACTTATTGGGTAGACCCTCTCTGGTCTGAGGGCAGAGTCAGCAGAGTATCATCCCGGTCAAATAAAAGCACTAACATACCATCTGCAACAATTAACATCGTTATGGAATTAATTGACATGGTATTGAGCAGTCAACATGTTAAAAATACATGCGATTTCTTAACCACTTTCTGTGACCCCCCCCCCATTCACAGTTCAAGTTTATTCTCAGTATGGAGAACATTCAAACAACTCAAAATCGACATACCGTATGACCCAGCTATAGCACTCCTAGGAATATATCCAGAACACTTGTTTTATGAGAAACCAACATGCACTCTTATGTTCATAGCAGCACAATCAGTAATTGCAAAAACATGGAAACAACCAAAATGCCCATCAGCAGAGGATTGGATAAGAAAGCTATGGTTCATCTACACCATGGAATACTACTCAGCTATTAAAAAAACAAAATGCAGTTCTTTGTGGCCAAATGGGCCAAACTGAAAACCATAATGCTAAGGGAAATGAACCAATCCCAAAATGTTAGATACCACATGTTTGCCTTAATTTAAGATGATATGATGTTAAGCATATCATGTTATGTTATGGATATTATCTTATATGTAGTATATAACCTTTCTTTTTTAAAAAGAAAGTTATTAGGATTTATAGCCCCAGTGATTGAATTCTGGTGGCTGTACACTCAGAGGGGGTTTGGGGGAGAAAGAGAGAGAGAGAGAGAGAGAGAGAGAGAGAGAGAGAGAGAGAGAAACGAAAGGACACACAGACACACTGCCCATGTCTCTGTGACTCCCTGCCAGCTAGAAGACTTTCAGCGGATGGAGCACCCTTACGCCTCCAGAATGATGAACGTCAGTAAATCTCTTTCCTTTATAAAGTCATCGAGCCTCTGTTACTTCACTGTAGTGATGCAAAACGAAAACTCTCCTCAGGAATCAGGTGCAAAGGCCAAGTCGTGCTGGCTCTTGATAACACTAGGCTCCTGTGCTGGCGTGGGACTTGCCCATGCGAGTGAAAGCCTTCTGCAGCTTTGGAAGAACCTCAGCATTTTCTGCTTTTGTGGTTTCTGCCTTGCTTGCTTGGCTGGGGGCTGTGTGAACTCCAGGCCTGGCAGTCTATGTGACACCTGGCAGATCACGTGGGCAGAGCAGTACTCAGGAAGGAGGTCCCTGGTGTGCTTGTTAGGTAAGTCACTAACTGCCCTATCGCCCACCAGTTTGTACTTTTTCAAAGTTCCTTCCTTCAAACCCACCAATAGAAGCCTGCCAACTTACTCTTTTTTCTTTCTTTCTTTTTTTACAAAAAGTTAACAATTAAACCGACCAATCATGACTGTATAATTATATGGAATTGGCCTGCAATGGATAAGAACCCTATGCTGTTCAAACTCGCTCTCTTTACTCTGCAGGACTGGGGGGTTGACTGGGAGACCTAGATTAACTTGAATAAATTGTCCTTTATGCGTTAGCACCGACTTCAGATTCCTGATGATTTTCTGGGGATGACAAAATCTGGCACAACACTTTACTACACCATTAGCAACAGACTAACCTTTTTTGTTTTGCTTTGCTTACTTTTAAAAATTGACAAATAAAAACATGTATAGTTATCATGTATCCCTAATTGCCTTGATATGCACATGCATTGTGGAAAGGCTAAACTGAGCTAACACACGTTAGTTGACATACTGGTTTTTTTTGTGGGAAGTGAGACCATTTAAAACCCGCTGCATGACAATTTTCAATAGTTTACTACACTGCTATGAGCCATGATCATCAGGCTATGCAATAAAGGGCTTGAATGTATTTCTCCTATCTAGCTGAAATTTTAAAATTTTGTATCTAATTGAAATTTAAATTTCACATCCTGTCATTTACAACCACATGGCGATTAGATAGATAGATAGATAGGTAGGTAGGTAGATAGATAGATAGATAGGTAGATAGATAGATAGATAGATAGATAGATAGATAGATAGATAGATAGAAGATAGAGGTTGTTGTGTTAACACACCAGGCTCAGGAAGAGAAGTGCCACATGACCCGACTTAGATGTGGAATTTAAAGCACGTCTCAGGAGCTGGCCTTGTGGTACAGAAGCACTACGCTGCCTGCACCCTGCAATGGGGTGCTGCTTTCTGCCCCAACTGTTCCACTTCCAATACAGCTTCCTTCCAACGTTGCTGGAAGGCTGTGGAGGCTGGCACAAGCATATGGGCACCTGCCATTCACATAGGAGACCCAGCTGGAGTGCCAGGTTCCTGGGTTCGGGCTGGCCCTGACCTGGCTGTCGCAGTCCTTTGCAGAGTGCACTAGTAGCTGCAAATCTGTCTCTGACTCTCTCTCTTCTGTCTCTGTTACTCTACCTCCCAGAAAATAAATTTTATTTTTTAATATTTATTTATTTATTTATTTGCATTTCTTTACATTTTATTATTATTGCTATCATTTTATGATACAGTTCCATATTCCCTTATTTTCTCCCTAACAGAATATACATTTTAATAAGAAATACCAGCAAGTGAAGCCGTAGAAGCAGTGGAGAGGTGGTCACTGAGGCTGGCTGGGAGAGGTCACTGGTAGAGGCAGGGCAGAGGGTGAAGGCTAACATTTCACCTGACAACAGGTCTGCAAATGATCTTTACAATTTCAACACGCTATAATGATCAGTGTTGGAGCTGAGTTCTGGGCACGCAGCCTCCACACAGCCAGTCTCTTACTCTTGACAAACGGGATGGCCCTATGACGTACACTTCATTGCACTCACCATTCTCAGCTTACCGAATTTTCCCCATTCTCGAATAAGGGTACAATTTATTTCTCAGACTGTGACATGTAACCCTCCTTTTTTTAAAAAAAATTTTTTTATTGTTAACAATCTTTACATAGTTACTTACGGTATAAAGGTTTAGGGGCTATAGGGATGTGGATAAGAGTTTTATGTCCATATTGTTTCCTTCATATATCTGAGGTAAAGGGGGATATTGAGAGAGAAGCACCACCCAGTTTCCCACCCGCCCAAAGTATCAGATTTGGGGCATGCTCTGAGATACCGGCTCAAGTGGTTTTAATAGTCCTCCAGTTGTGAATCAAAGCCAATCTCGCCACTCCCAGCTCGATGAGGTCACTGAAGAATCCACTGATTGTCACAGTCCATCATAGAGTCTTCATTTGCCCAGTATTTCGCTGCCCAACATATACCTGAGGTGGTTGATTGACTTGTTCTGTCCTCTGTCACTTCTTGGTCAGGGTTTTGAGTCCAGCAGTTCAACTGGGGAGCTCTCCAAAGAAACTTTGAGGTATTCCCAGACCAGATTCTTGTATGTTCCAGCAAGCAATGGGCCTGGCGCAGTTCATCATCATGATCAGCTGGTGGTTGCAATTGCTGGGTTGACTCTGCTCTCAGTCCCGACTTGCACTGGAACCAATGGGTGTTGCAGTCCAGCCTGGTTCTGCCCAGCACGTACTCGACCCTTTCATCAACTAGTGGGAGCTGTAGCCCAGTTGGGGCGACCCACAATAACCCTCACCAGCCTCGCCTCCCTCCCTGGCCTGCCAGTGTGCGCAGCAGACTAGTCCAGTCTGTCCCGCATCCCATTTGGCTCCTGTACCTATGAGTGGGTATTAAAGCTTAGTTCCTTCTAACCAACTCAACAATCTAGCCCTCACGGATGTTGCTGAGTGCCTCTCCATCTAGCCACCCCAGTCCTCGTCCTAGTTTTCATGCCCTCCCACGGGAGTAGTGACCCAAGAGGGGGGAAACCACCACTTCCCTCCCGGATCTCTTCTCAGTCCCCGTTTATGCCCTCTTTGGGTGATTCTGTGGTTTGACTTGACAGAGTTAACCCCCAGTGCCAGCTTCTGCTAGCTGATGCTGTGGCTAAGCCCAAACAACCCTCACCCACTCTAATTTATGCTTGCACTATCAGGAATAATCTACCCCGCCTGGTTTTTCCCTGATCTAGTCCACATGAGGCACACAGGTGTTGTGGTACTCTTTAGTCTGGTCTGTCCACATCCCAGCCCATGCTATCCAGTGGGAGTAGCTGTCCAGTGAGGGGACCAGCCCCTCAACCACCCCGCTGCCTCTGCCCTCCACCTCCCTGGTTCTCACGCATGCTGGTTGGGTGCTGCATTTAAATCCAGTACAAGCAACCTCACCTTGGCATTCGGTATTGTGGACTGGTTTCTGTCGCGACCAAACCCGTCCCGACCCACACTCCATTCTGGTGTTTGGGTTTGCCAGTGGATGACACGAACTGATTCAGCCTGGTCCCTCCAGGCCCTAGCCAACTGTATTCCAGAAGGAAACTTTCCATGGCCTATTCTGGGCTGTTTCCTATCGTGCCTCTTGTGCTTATTTTGCACATACAAGGGGGTCCATGAGCCAGCACTACTCAGTTCACCTTCTGTCCTAGCAGGAACAGTGGCTTTTCTTGGATGGCTTTCACCCCATTCTGGTTCTTGTTATTGGATGTTTCAGCCCAGCCACGGCTGGTCCATACCCATGTAGAGCTCACACATGGCTCAGTAGGGGATTGAGACTTAGCTTAGTCAGTCCCACATGAACTCTGGTTCCCTAGAACACCAGTTGGTGTTGGGGTTTGGCCCAGCCTGGTGCAACCAATCCCAGCCACACTACTGCTACAGAAGACTACAACTGTTTCGTATCCAGAAAGCAGCCCCCATTAAAGCACACGTGCCCCTTGGTGGGAACATCATCCCATTTAGGGTGACCACCCAGATCCGTAACTTGGCCTGCTCCTGGCTGCATATCATGCACCTGACAGTGGCTGCTCTAACTCAGCTTGTCTCAGCCCCAAACCTGTCCTGACCTCTACCCAAAACACTATACCCGAACATCCCTGATTAAAGTAGACCTGCAGCTGTAAGCACAAAGTTACATGTCCCTATCACTAACAATCAACAGGAATACATGCTTCACTTAACAAAAGTTGCTCTAATTCATGAGTGCCCCTGAGAGGCTATTACAAAAAATGAAAACCCCAGAGCTCACCGATGGGTGGCCAGTGGGCAGAGCCTGGCACCAATGGGTGCACTGGGCGCCATATGCAAAGGACTCATCCACCACCTTACAGGGTGGTTTTGGAATGAGCCCCTAGTCGGATCCCATTTACCAGAGACGCCACCCCGCAGCTGCCACCCTGCAGAGTGGTTCACTCCGTCCCCAGCCCCAAGAATGGAATCCGCCCTGACTGGTCCTGCCTCCATGGTGCAGAACGGAGCTAGATGAGTCCAGCTCCCGATTGGCCCTCATGGTTACAACCAGGGGGTTGCAAACCAGACAGATCGTTGCTCCCAGGCATGGGGAAGACCAAGGACTCATCCACCGCCTTGCGGGGTGGTTTTGGCTTGAGCCCCTAGCTGGATCCCATTTACCAGAGACGCCACCCCGCAGCTGCCACCCTGCAGAGTGGTTCAGTCCGTCCCCAGCCCCAAGAATGGAATCCGCCCTGACTGGTCCTGCCTCCATGGTGCAGAACGGAGCTAGATGAGTCCAGCTCCCGATTTGCCCTCATGGTTACAACCAGGGGGTTGCAAACCAGACAGATCGTTGCTCCCAGGCGTGGAGAAGACCAAGGACTCATCCACCGCCTTGCGGGGTGGTTTTGGCTTGAGCCCCTAGCCGGATCCCATTTACCAGAGACGCCACCCCGCAGCTGCCACCCTGTGGAGTGGTTCAGTCCGTCCCCAGCCCCAAGAATGGAATCCGCCCTGACTGGTCCTGCCTCCATGGTGCAGAAAGGAGCTAGATGAGTCCAGCTCCCGATTTGCCCTCATGGTTACAACCAGGGGGTTGCAAACCAGACAGATCGTTGCTCCCAGGCGTGGAGAAGACCAAGGACTCATCCACCACCTTGCAGGGTGGTTTTGGCTTGAGCCCCTAGCCGGATCCCATTTACCAGAGACGCCACCCCGCAGCTGCCAACCTGCGGAGTGGTTCAGTCCGTCCCCAGCCCCAAGAATGGAATCCGCCCTGACTGGTCCTGCCTCCATGGTGCAGAACGGAGCTAGATGAGTCCAGCTCCCGATTTGCCCTCATGGTTACAACCAGGGGGTTGCAAACCAGACAGATCGTTGCTCCCAGGCATGGAGAAGACCAAGGACTCATCCACCGCCTTGCGGGGTGGTTTTGGCTTGAGCCCCTAGCCGGATCCCATTTACCAGAGACGCCACCCCGCAGCTGCCACCCTGCGGAGTGGTTCAGTCCGTCCCTAGCCCCAAGAATGGAATCCGCCCTGACTGGTCCTGCCTCCATGGTGCAGAAAGGAGCTAGATGAGTCCAGCTCCCGATTTGCCCTCATGGTTACAACCAGGGGGTTGCAAACCAGACAGATCGTTGCTCCCAGGCGTGGAGAAGACCAAGGACTCATCCACCGCCTTGCAGGGTGGTTTTGGCTTGAGCCCCTAGCCGGATCCCATTTACCAGAGACGCCACCCCGCAGCTGCCACCCTGCGGAGTGGTTCAGTCCGTCCCCAGCCCCAAGAATGGAATCCGCCCTGACTGGTCCTGCCTCCATGGTGCAGAACGGAGCTAGATGAGTCCAGCTCCCGATTTGCCCTCATGGTTACAACCAGGGGGTTGCAAACCAGACAGATCGTTGCTCCCAGGCGTGGAGAAGACCAAGGACTCATCCACCGCCTTGCGGGGTGGTTTTGGCTTGAGCCCCTAGCCGGATCCCATTTACCAGAGACGCCACCCCGCAGCTGCCACCCTGCGGAGTGGTTCAGTCCGTCCCCAGCCCCAAGAATGGAATCCGCCCTGACTGGTCCTGCCTCCATGGTGCAGAACGGAGCTAGATGAGTCCAGCTCCCAATTTGCCCTCATGGTTACAACCAGGGGGTTGCAAACCAGACAGATCGTTGCTCCCAGGCATGGAGAAGACCAAGGACTCATCCACCGCCTTGCGGGGTGGTTTTGGCTTGAGCCCCTAGCTGGATCCCATTTACCAGAGACGCCACCCCGCAGCTGCCAACCTGCGGAGTGGTTCAGTCCGTCCCCAGCCCCAAGAATGGAATCCGCCCTGACTGGTCCTGCCTCCATGGTGCAGAACGGAGCTAGATGAATCCAGCTCCCGATTTGCCCTCATGGTTACAACCAGGGGGTTGCAAACCAGACAGATCGTTGCTCCCAGGCGTGGGGAAGACCAAGGACTCATCCACCGCCTTGCGGGGTGGTTTTGGCTTGAGCCCCTAGCCGGATCCCATTTACCAGAGACGCCACCCCGCAGCTGCCACCCTGCGGAGTGGTTCAGTCCGTCCCCAGCCCCAAGAATGGAATCCGCCCTGACTGGTCCTGCCTCCATGGTGCAGAACGGAGCTAGATGAGTCCAGCTCCTGATTTGCCCTCATGGTTACAACCAGGGGGTTGCAAACCAGACAGATCGTTGCTCCCAGGCGTGGAGAAGACCAAGGACTCATCCACCGCCTTGCGGGGTGGTTTTGGCTTGAGCCCCTAGCCGGATCCCATTTACCAGAGACGCCACCCCGCAGCTGCCACCCTGCGGAGTGGTTCACTCCGTCCCCAGCCCCAAGAATGGAATCCGCCCTGACTGGTCCTGCCTCCATGGTGCAGAACGGAGCTAGATGAGTCCAGCTCCCGATTTGCCCTCATGGTTACAACCAGGGGGTTGCAAACCAGATCGTTGCTCCCAGGCATGGAGAAGACCAAGGACTCATCCACCACCTTGCGGGGTGGTTTTGGCTTGAGCCCCTAGCCGGATCCCATTTACCAGAGACGCCACCCCGCAGCTGCCACCCTGCAGAGTGGTTCAGTCCGTCCCCAGCCCCAAGAATGGAATCCGCCCTGACTGGTCCTGCCTCCATGGTGCAGAACGGAGCTAGATGAGTCCAGCTCCCGATTTGCCCTCATGCTTACAACCAGGGGGTTGCAAACCAGACAGATCGTTGCTCCCAGGCATGGAGAAGACCAAGGACTCATCCACCGCCTTGCGGGGTGGTTTTGGCTTGAGCCCCTAGCCGGATCCCATTTACCAGAGACGCCACCCCGCAGCTGCCACCCTGCGGAGTGGTTCAGTCCGTCCCCAGCCCCAAGAATGGAATCCGCCCTGACTGGTCCTGCCTCCATGGTGCAGAACGGAGCTAGATGAGTCCAGCTCCCGATTTGCCCTCATGGTTACAACCAGGGGGTTGCAAACCAGACAGATCGTTGCTCCCAGGCATGGAGAAGACCAAGGACTCATCCACCGCCTTGCGGGGTGGTTTTGGCTTGAGCCCCTAGCCGGATCCCATTTACCAGAGACGCCACCCCGCAGCTGCCACCCTGCGGAGTGGTTCAGTCCGTCCCCAGCCCCAAGAATGGAATCCGCCCTGACTGGTCCTGCCTCCATGGTGCAGAACGGAGCTAGATGAGTCCAGCTCCCGATTTGCCCTCATGGTTACAACCAGGGGGTTGCAAACCAGACAGATCGTTGCTCCCAGGCGTGGAGAAGACCAAGGACTCATCCACCGCCTTGCGGGGTGGTTTTGGCTTGAGCCCCTAGCCGGATCCCATTTACCAGAGACGCCACCCCGCAGCTGCCACCCTGCGGAGTGGTTCAGTCCGTCCCCAGCCCCAAGAATGGAATCCGCCCTGACTGGTCCTGCCTCCATGGTGCAGAACGGAGCTAGATGAGTCCAGCTCCCGATTTGCCCTCATGCTTACAACCAGGGGGTTGCAAACCAGACAGATCGTTGCTCCCAGGCATGGGGAAGACCAAGGACTCATCCACCGCCTTGCGGGGTGGTTTTGGCTTGAGCCCCTAGCCGGATCCCATTTACCAGAGACGCCACCCCGCAGCTGCCACCCTGCGGAGTGGTTCAGTCCGTCCCCAGCCCCAAGAATGGAATCCGCCCTGACTGGTCCTGCCTCCATGGTGCAGAACGGAGCTAGATGAGTCCAGCTCCCGATTTGCCCTCATGCTTACAACCAGGGGGTTGCAAACCAGACAGATCGTTGCTCCCAGGCGTGGAGAAGACCAAGGACTCATCCACCGCCTTGCGGGGTGGTTTTGGCTTGAGCCCCTAGCTGGATCCCATTTACCAGAGACGCCACCCCGCAGCTGCCACCCTGCAGAGTGGTTCAGTCCGTCCCCAGCCCCAAGAATGGAATCCGCCCTGACTGGTCCTGCCTCCATGGTGCAGAACAGAGCTAGATGAGTCCAGCTCCCGATTTGCCCTCATGGTTACAACCAGGGGGTTGCAAACCAGACAGATCGTTGCTCCCAGGCGTGGAGAAGACCAAGGACTCATCCACCGCCTTGCGGGGTGGTTTTGGCTTGAGCCCCTAGCCGGATCCCATTTACCAGAGACGCCACCCCGCAGCTGCCACCCTGCGGAGTGGTTCAGTCCGTCCCCAGCCCCAAGAATGGAATCCGCCCTGACTGGTCCTGCCTCCATGGTGCAGAACGGAGCTAGATGAGTCCAGCTCCCGATTTGCCCTCATGGTTACAACCAGGGGGTTGCAAACCAGACAGATCGTTGCTCCCAGGCATGGAGAAGACCAAGGACTCATCCACCACCTTGCGGGGTGGTTTTGGCTTGAGCCCCTAGCCGGATCCCATTTACCAGAGACGCCACCCCGCAGCTGCCACCCTGCGGAGTGGTTCAGTCCGTCCCCAGCCCCAAGAATGGAATCCGCCCTGACTGGTCCTGCCTCCATGGTGCAGAACGGAGCTAGATGAGTCCAGCTCCCGATTTGCCCTCATGGTTACAACCAGGGCGTTGCAAACCAGACAGATCGTTGCTCCCAGGCATGGAGAAGACCAAGGACTCATCCACCGCCTTGCGGGGTGGTTTTGGCTTGAGCCCCTAGCCGGATCCCATTTACCAGAGACGCCAGCCCGCAGCTGCCACCCTGCAGAGTGGTTCAGTCCGTCCCCAGCCCCAAGAATGGAATCCGCCCTGACTGGTCCTGCCTCCATGGTGCAGAACGGAGCTAGATGAGTCCAGCTCCCAATTTGCCCTCATGGTTACAACCAGGGGGTTGCAAACCAGACAGATCGTTGCTCCCAGGCATGGAGAAGACCAAGGACTCATCCACCGCCTTGCGGGGTGGTTTTGGCTTGAGCCCCTAGCCGGATCCCATTTACCAGAGACGCCACCCCGCAGCTGCCACCCTGCGGAGTGGTTCAGTCCGTCCCCAGCCCCAAGAATGGAATCCGCCCTGACTGGTCCTGCCTCCATGGTGCAGAAAGGAGCTAGATGAATCCAGCTCCCGATTTGCCCTCATGGTTACAACCAGGGGGTTGCAAACCAGACAGATCGTTGCTCCCAGGCATGGGGAAGACCAAGGACTCATCCACCGCCTTGCGGGGTGGTTTTGGCTTGAGCCCCTAGCCGGATCCCATTTACCAGAGACGCCACCCCGCAGCTGCCACCCTGCAGAGTGGTTCAGTAAGTCCCCAGCCCCAAGAATGGAATCCGCCCTGACTGGTCCTGCCTCCATGGTGCAGAACGGAGCTAGATGAGTCCAGCTCCCGATTTGCCCTCATGGTTACAACCAGGGGGTTGCAAACCAGATCGTTGCTCCCAGGCATGGAGAAGACCAAGGACTCATCCACCGCCTTGCGGGGTGGTTTTGGCTTGAGCCCCTAGCCGGATCCCATTTACCAGAGACGCCACCCCGCAGCTGCCACCCTGCGGAGTGGTTCAGTCCGTCCCCAGCCCCAAGAATGGAATCCGCCCTGACTGGTCCTGCCTCCATGGTGCAGAACGGAGCTAGATGAGTCCAGCTCCCGATTTGCCCTCATGGTTACAACCAGGGGGTTGCAAACCAGACAGATCGTTGCTCCCAGGCGGGGAGAAGACCAAGGACTCATCCACCGCCTTGCGGGGTGGTTTTGGCTTGAGCCCCTAGCCGGATCCCATTTACCAGAGACGCCACCCCGCAGCTGCCACCCTGCAGAGTGGTTCAGTCCGTCCCCAGCCCCAAGAATGGAATCCGCCCTGACTGGTCCTGCCTCCATGGTGCAGAACGGAGCTAGATGAGTCCAGCTCCCGATTGGCCCTCATGGTTACAACCAGGGGGTTGCAAACCAGACAGATCGTTGCTCCCAGGCGTGGAGAAGACCAAGGACTCATCCACCGCCTTGCGGGGTGGTTTTGGCTTGAGCCCCTAGCCGGATCCCATTTACCAGAGACGCCACCCCGCAGCTGCCACCCTGCGGAGTGGTTCAGTCCGTCCCCAGCCCCAAGAATGGAATCCGCCCTGACTGGTCCTGCCTCCATGGTGCAGAAAGGAGCTAGATGAATCCAGCTCCCGATTTGCCCTCATGGTTACAACCAGGGGGTTGCAAACCAGACAGATCGTTGCTCCCAGGCGTGGGGAAGACCAAGGACTCATCCACCGCCTTGCGGGGTGGTTTTGGCTTGAGCCCCTAGCCGGATCCCATTTACCAGAGACGCCACCCCGCAGCTGCCACCCTGCGGAGTGGTTCAGTCCGTCCCCAGCCCCAAGAATGGAATCCACCCTGACTGGTCCTGCCTCCATGGTGCAGAACGGAGCTAGATGAATCCAGCTCCCGATTTGCCCTCATGGTTACAACCAGGGGGTTGCAAACCAGACAGATCGTTGCTCCCAGGCGTGGAGAAGACCAAGGACGCATCCACCGCCTTGCGGGGTAGTTTTGGCTTGAGCCCCTAGCCGGATCCCATTTACCAGAGACGCCACCCCGCAGCTGCCACCCTGCGGAGTGGTTCAGTCCGTCCCCAGCCCCAAGAATGGAATCCGCCCTGACTGGTCCTGCCTCCATGGTGCAGAACGGAGCTAGATGAGTCCAGCTCCCGATTTGCCCTCATGGTTACAACCAGGGGGTTGCAAACCAGATCGTTGCTAACAGGCATGGAGAAGACCAAGGACTCATCCACCGCCTTGCGGGGTGGTTTTGGCTTGAGCCCCTAGCCGGATCCCATTTACCAGAGACGCCACCCCGCAGCTGCCACCCTGCAGAGTGGTTCAGTCCATCCCCAGCCCCAAGAATGGAATCCGCCCTGACTGGTCCTGCCTCCATGGTGCAGAAAGGAGCTAGATGAGTCCAGCTCCCGATTTGCCCTCATGGTTACAACCAGGGGGTTGCAAACCAGACAGATCGTTGCTCCCAGGCATGGAGAAGACCAAGGACTCATCCACCGCCTTGCGGGGTGGTTTTGGCTTGAGCCCCTAGCCAGATCCCATTTACCAGAGACGCCACCCCGCAGCTGCCACCCTGCAGAGTGGTTCAGTCCGTCCCCAGCCCCAAGAATGGAATCCGCCCTGACTGGTCCTGCCTCCATGGTGCAGAACGGAGCTAGATGAGTCCAGCTCCCGATTTGCCCTCGTGGTTACAACCAGGGGGTTGCAAACCAGACAGATCGTTGCTCCCAGGCGTGGAGAAGACCAAGGACTCATCCACCGCCTTGCGGGGTGGTTTTGGCTTGAGCCCCTAGCCGGATCCCATTTACCAGAGACGCCACCCCGCAGCTGCCACCCTGCGGAGTGGTTCAGTCCGTCCCCAGCCCCAAGAATGGAATCCGCCCTGACTGGTCCTGCCTCCATGGTGCAGAAAGGAGCTAGATGAATCCAGCTCCCGATTTGCCCTCATGGTTACAACCAGGGGGTTGCAAACCAGACAGATCGTTGCTCCCAGGCATGGGGAAGACCAAGGACTCATCCACCGCCTTGCGGGGTGGTTTTGGCTTGAGCCCCTAGCCGGATCCCATTTACCAGAGACGCCACCCCGCAGCTGCCACCCTGCAGAGTGGTTCAGTAAGTCCCCAGCCCCAAGAATGGAATCCGCCCTGACTGGTCCTGCCTCCATGGTGCAGAACGGAGCTAGATGAGTCCAGCTCCCGATTTGCCCTCATGGTTACAACCAGGGGGTTGCAAACCAGATCGTTGCTCCCAGGCATGGAGAAGACCAAGGACTCATCCACCGCCTTGCGGGGTGGTTTTGGCTTGAGCCCCTAGCCGGATCCCATTTACCAGAGACGCCACCCCGCAGCTGCCACCCTGCGGAGTGGTTCAGTCCGTCCCCAGCCCCAAGAATGGAATCCGCCCTGACTGGTCCTGCCTCCATGGTGCAGAACGGAGCTAGATGAGTCCAGCTCCCGATTTGCCCTCATGGTTACAACCAGGGGGTTGCAAACCAGACAGATCGTTGCTCCCAGGCGGGGAGAAGACCAAGGACTCATCCACCGCCTTGCGGGGTGGTTTTGGCTTGAGCCCCTAGCCGGATCCCATTTACCAGAGACGCCACCCCGCAGCTGCCACCCTGCGGAGTGGTTCAGTCCGTCCCCAGCCCCAAGAATGGAATCCGCCCTGACTGGTCCTGCCTCCATGGTGCAGAACGGAGCTAGATGAGTCCAGCTCCCGATTGGCCCTCATGGTTACAACCAGGGGGTTGCAAACCAGACAGATCGTTGCTCCCAGGCGTGGAGAAGACCAAGGACTCATCCACCGCCTTGCGGGGTGGTTTTGGCTTGAGCCCCTAGCCGGATCCCATTTACCAGAGACGCCACCCCGCAGCTGCCACCCTGCGGAGTGGTTCAGTCCGTCCCCAGCCCCAAGAATGGAATCCGCCCTGACTGGTCCTGCCTCCATGGTGCAGAACGGAGCTAGATGAGTCCAGCTCCCGATTTGCCCTCATGCTTACAACCAGGGGGTTGCAAACCAGACAGATCGTTGCTCCCAGGCATGGGGAAGACCAAGGACTCATCCACCGCCTTGCGGGGTGGTTTTGGCTTGAGCCCCTAGCCGGATCCCATTTACCAGAGACGCCACCCCGCAGCTGCCACCCTGCGGAGTGGTTCAGTCCGTCCCCAGCCCCAAGAATGGAATCCGCCCTGACTGGTCCTGCCTCCATGGTGCAGAACGGAGCTAGATGAGTCCAGCTCCCGATTTGCCCTCATGCTTACAACCAGGGGGTTGCAAACCAGACAGATCGTTGCTCCCAGGCGTGGAGAAGACCAAGGACTCATCCACCGCCTTGCGGGGTGGTTTTGGCTTGAGCCCCTAGCTGGATCCCATTTACCAGAGACGCCACCCCGCAGCTGCCACCCTGCAGAGTGGTTCAGTCCGTCCCCAGCCCCAAGAATGGAATCCGCCCTGACTGGTCCTGCCTCCATGGTGCAGAACAGAGCTAGATGAGTCCAGCTCCCGATTTGCCCTCATGGTTACAACCAGGGGGTTGCAAACCAGACAGATCGTTGCTCCCAGGCGTGGAGAAGACCAAGGACTCATCCACCGCCTTGCGGGGTGGTTTTGGCTTGAGCCCCTAGCCGGATCCCATTTACCAGAGACGCCACCCCGCAGCTGCCACCCTGCGGAGTGGTTCAGTCCGTCCCCAGCCCCAAGAATGGAATCCGCCCTGACTGGTCCTGCCTCCATGGTGCAGAACGGAGCTAGATGAGTCCAGCTCCCGATTTGCCCTCATGGTTACAACCAGGGGGTTGCAAACCAGACAGATCGTTGCTCCCAGGCATGGAGAAGACCAAGGACTCATCCACCACCTTGCGGGGTGGTTTTGGCTTGAGCCCCTAGCCGGATCCCATTTACCAGAGACGCCACCCCGCAGCTGCCACCCTGCGGAGTGGTTCAGTCCGTCCCCAGCCCCAAGAATGGAATCCGCCCTGACTGGTCCTGCCTCCATGGTGCAGAACGGAGCTAGATGAGTCCAGCTCCCGATTTGCCCTCATGGTTACAACCAGGGCGTTGCAAACCAGACAGATCGTTGCTCCCAGGCATGGAGAAGACCAAGGACTCATCCACCGCCTTGCGGGGTGGTTTTGGCTTGAGCCCCTAGCCGGATCCCATTTACCAGAGACGCCAGCCCGCAGCTGCCACCCTGCAGAGTGGTTCAGTCCGTCCCCAGCCCCAAGAATGGAATCCGCCCTGACTGGTCCTGCCTCCATGGTGCAGAACGGAGCTAGATGAGTCCAGCTCCCAATTTGCCCTCATGGTTACAACCAGGGGGTTGCAAACCAGACAGATCGTTGCTCCCAGGCATGGAGAAGACCAAGGACTCATCCACCGCCTTGCGGGGTGGTTTTGGCTTGAGCCCCTAGCCGGATCCCATTTACCAGAGACGCCACCCCGCAGCTGCCACCCTGCGGAGTGGTTCAGTCCGTCCCCAGCCCCAAGAATGGAATCCGCCCTGACTGGTCCTGCCTCCATGGTGCAGAAAGGAGCTAGATGAATCCAGCTCCCGATTTGCCCTCATGGTTACAACCAGGGGGTTGCAAACCAGACAGATCGTTGCTCCCAGGCATGGGGAAGACCAAGGACTCATCCACCGCCTTGCGGGGTGGTTTTGGCTTGAGCCCCTAGCCGGATCCCATTTACCAGAGACGCCACCCCGCAGCTGCCACCCTGCAGAGTGGTTCAGTAAGTCCCCAGCCCCAAGAATGGAATCCGCCCTGACTGGTCCTGCCTCCATGGTGCAGAACGGAGCTAGATGAGTCCAGCTCCCGATTTGCCCTCATGGTTACAACCAGGGGGTTGCAAACCAGATCGTTGCTCCCAGGCATGGAGAAGACCAAGGACTCATCCACCGCCTTGCGGGGTGGTTTTGGCTTGAGCCCCTAGCCGGATCCCATTTACCAGAGACGCCACCCCGCAGCTGCCACCCTGCGGAGTGGTTCAGTCCGTCCCCAGCCCCAAGAATGGAATCCGCCCTGACTGGTCCTGCCTCCATGGTGCAGAACGGAGCTAGATGAGTCCAGCTCCCGATTTGCCCTCATGGTTACAACCAGGGGGTTGCAAACCAGACAGATCGTTGCTCCCAGGCGTGGAGAAGACCAAGGACTCATCCACCGCCTTGCGGGGTGGTTTTGGCTTGAGCCCCTAGCCGGATCCCATTTACCAGAGACGCCACCCCGCAGCTGCCACCCTGCGGAGTGGTTCAGTCCGTCCCCAGCCCCAAGAATGGAATCCGCCCTGACTGGTCCTGCCTCCATGGTGCAGAACGGAGCTAGATGAGTCCAGCTCCCGATTGGCCCTCATGGTTACAACCAGGGGGTTGCAAACCAGACAGATCGTTGCTCCCAGGCGTGGAGAAGACCAAGGACTCATCCACCGCCTTGCGGGGTGGTTTTGGCTTGAGCCCCTAGCCGGATCCCATTTACCAGAGACGCCACCCCGCAGCTGCCACCCTGCGGAGTGGTTCAGTCCGTCCCCAGCCCCAAGAATGGAATCCGCCCTGACTGGTCCTGCCTCCATGGTGCAGAAAGGAGCTAGATGAATCCAGCTCCCGATTTGCCCTCATGGTTACAACCAGGGGGTTGCAAACCAGACAGATCGTTGCTCCCAGGCGTGGGGAAGACCAAGGACTCATCCACCGCCTTGCGGGGTGGTTTTGGCTTGAGCCCCTAGCCGGATCCCATTTACCAGAGACGCCACCCCGCAGCTGCCACCCTGCGGAGTGGTTCAGTCCGTCCCCAGCCCCAAGAATGGAATCCACCCTGACTGGTCCTGCCTCCATGGTGCAGAACGGAGCTAGATGAATCCAGCTCCCGATTTGCCCTCATGGTTACAACCAGGGGGTTGCAAACCAGACAGATCGTTGCTCCCAGGCGTGGAGAAGACCAAGGACGCATCCACCGCCTTGCGGGGTAGTTTTGGCTTGAGCCCCTAGCCGGATCCCATTTACCAGAGACGCCACCCCGCAGCTGCCACCCTGCGGAGTGGTTCAGTCCGTCCCCAGCCCCAAGAATGGAATCCGCCCTGACTGGTCCTGCCTCCATGGTGCAGAACGGAGCTAGATGAGTCCAGCTCCCGATTTGCCCTCATGGTTACAACCAGGGGGTTGCAAACCAGATCGTTGCTAACAGGCATGGAGAAGACCAAGGACTCATCCACCGCCTTGCGGGGTGGTTTTGGCTTGAGCCCCTAGCCGGATCCCATTTACCAGAGACGCCACCCCGCAGCTGCCACCCTGCAGAGTGGTTCAGTCCGTCCCCAGCCCCAAGAATGGAATCCGCCCTGACTGGTCCTGCCTCCATGGTGCAGAAAGGAGCTAGATGAGTCCAGCTCCCGATTTGCCCTCATGGTTACAACCAGGGGGTTGCAAACCAGACAGATCGTTGCTCCCAGGCATGGAGAAGACCAAGGACTCATCCACCGCCTTGCGGGGTGGTTTTGGCTTGAGCCCCTAGCCAGATCCCATTTACCAGAGACGCCACCCCGCAGCTGCCACCCTGCAGAGTGGTTCAGTCCGTCCCCAGCCCCAAGAATGGAATCCGCCCTGACTGGTCCTGCCTCCATGGTGCAGAACGGAGCTAGATGAGTCCAGCTCCCGATTTGCCCTCGTGGTTACAACCAGGGGGTTGCAAACCAGACAGATCGTTGCTCCCAGGCGTGGAGAAGACCAAGGACTCATCCACCGCCTTGCGGGGTGGTTTTGGCTTGAGCCCCTAGCCGGATCCCATTTACCAGAGACGCCACCCCGCAGTTGCCACCCTGCGGAGTGGTTCAGTCCGTCCCCAGCCCCAAGAATGGAATCCGCCCTGACTGGTCCTGCCTCCATGGTGCAGAAAGGAGCTAGATGAATCCAGCTCCCGATTTGCCCTCATGGTTACAACCAGGGGGTTGCAAACCAGACAGATCGTTGCTCCCAGGCATGGGGAAGACCAAGGACTCATCCACCGCCTTGCAGGGTGGTTTTGGCTTGAGCCCCTAGCCGGATCCCATTTACCAGAGACGCCACCCCGCAGCTGCCACCCTGCAGAGTGGTTCAGTAAGTCCCCAGCCCCAAGAATGGAATCCGCCCTGACTGGTCCTGCCTCCATGGTGCAGAACGGAGCTAGATGAGTCCAGCTCCCGATTTGCCCTCATGGTTACAACCAGGGGGTTGCAAACCAGATCGTTGCTCCCAGGCATGGAGAAGACCAAGGACTCATCCACCGCCTTGCGGGGTGGTTTTGGCTTGAGCCCCTAGCCGGATCCCATTTACCAGAGACGCCACCCCGCAGCTGCCACCCTGCGGAGTGGTTCAGTCCGTCCCCAGCCCCAAGAATGGAATCCGCCCTGACTGGTCCTGCCTCCATGGTGCAGAACGGAGCTAGATGAGTCCAGCTCCCGATTTGCCCTCATGGTTACAACCAGGGGGTTGCAAACCAGACAGATCGTTGCTCCCAGGCGGGGAGAAGACCAAGGACTCATCCACCGCCTTGCGGGGTGGTTTTGGCTTGAGCCCCTAGCCGGATCCCATTTACCAGAGACGCCACCCCGCAGCTGCCACCCTGCGGAGTGGTTCAGTCCGTCCCCAGCCCCAAGAATGGAATCCGCCCTGACTGGTCCTGCCTCCATGGTGCAGAACGGAGCTAGATGAGTCCAGCTCCCGATTGGCCCTCATGGTTACAACCAGGGGGTTGCAAACCAGACAGATCGTTGCTCCCAGGCGTGGAGAAGACCAAGGACTCATCCACCGCCTTGCGGGGTGGTTTTGGCTTGAGCCCCTAGCCGGATCCCATTTACCAGAGACGCCACCCCGCAGCTGCCACCCTGCGGAGTGGTTCAGTCCGTCCCCAGCCCCAAGAATGGAATCCGCCCTGACTGGTCCTGCCTCCATGGTGCAGAAAGGAGCTAGATGAATCCAGCTCCCGATTTGCCCTCATGGTTACAACCAGGGGGTTGCAAACCAGACAGATCGTTGCTCCCAGGCGTGGGGAAGACCAAGGACTCATCCACCGCCTTGCGGGGTGGTTTTGGCTTGAGCCCCTAGCCGGATCCCATTTACCAGAGACGCCACCCCGCAGCTGCCACCCTGCGGAGTGGTTCAGTCCGTCCCCAGCCCCAAGAATGGAATCCACCCTGACTGGTCCTGCCTCCATGGTGCAGAACGGAGCTAGATGAATCCAGCTCCCGATTTGCCCTCATGGTTACAACCAGGGGGTTGCAAACCAGACAGATCGTTGCTCCCAGGCGTGGAGAAGACCAAGGACGCATCCACCGCCTTGCGGGGTAGTTTTGGCTTGAGCCCCTAGCCGGATCCCATTTACCAGAGACGCCACCCCGCAGCTGCCACCCTGCGGAGTGGTTCAGTCCGTCCCCAGCCCCAAGAATGGAATCCGCCCTGACTGGTCCTGCCTCCATGGTGCAGAACGGAGCTAGATGAGTCCAGCTCCCGATTTGCCCTCATGGTTACAACCAGGGGGTTGCAAACCAGATCGTTGCTAACAGGCATGGAGAAGACCAAGGACTCATCCACCGCCTTGCGGGGTGGTTTTGGCTTGAGCCCCTAGCCGGATCCCATTTACCAGAGACGCCACCCCGCAGCTGCCACCCTGCAGAGTGGTTCAGTCCGTCCCCAGCCCCAAGAATGGAATCCGCCCTGACTGGTCCTGCCTCCATGGTGCAGAAAGGAGCTAGATGAGTCCAGCTCCCGATTTGCCCTCATGGTTACAACCAGGGGGTTGCAAACCAGACAGATCGTTGCTCCCAGGCATGGAGAAGACCAAGGACTCATCCACCGCCTTGCGGGGTGGTTTTGGCTTGAGCCCCTAGCCAGATCCCATTTACCAGAGACGCCACCCCGCAGCTGCCACCCTGCAGAGTGGTTCAGTCCGTCCCCAGCCCCAAGAATGGAATCCGCCCTGACTGGTCCTGCCTCCATGGTGCAGAACGGAGCTAGATGAGTCCAGCTCCCGATTTGCCCTCGTGGTTACAACCAGGGGGTTGCAAACCAGACAGATCGTTGCTCCCAGGCGTGGAGAAGACCAAGGACGCATCCACCGCCTTGCGGGGTGGTTTTGGCTTGAGCCCCTAGCCGGATTCCATTTACCAGAGACGCCACCCCGCAGCTGCCACCCTGCAGAGTGGTTCAGTCCGTCCCCAGCCCCAAGAATGGAATCCGCCCTGACTGGTCCTGCCTCCATGGTGCAGAACGGAGCTAGATGAGTCCAGCTCCCGATTTGCCCTCATGGTTACAACCAGGGGGTTGCAAACCAGACAGATCGTTGCTCCCAGGCATGGAGAAGACCAAGGACTCATCCACCGCCTTGCGGGGTGGTTTTGGCTTGAGCCCCTAGCCGGATCCCATTTACCAGAGATGCCACCCCGCAGCTGCCACCCTGCAGAGTGGTTCAGTCCGTCCCCAGCCCCAAGAATGGAATCCGCCCTGACTGGTCCTGCCTCCATGGTGCAGAACGGAGCTAGATGAGTCCAGCTCCCGATTTGCCCTCATGGTTACAACCAGGGGGTTGCAAACCAGACAGATCGTTGCTCCCAGGCGTGGAGAAGACCAAGGACTCATCCACCGCCTTGCGGGGTGGTTTTGGCTTGAGCCCCTAGCCGGATCCCATTTACCAGAGACGCCACCCCGCAGCTGCCACCCTGCGGAGTGGTTCAGTCCGTCCCCAGCCCCAAGAATGGAATCCGCCCTGACTGGTCCTGCCTCCATGGTGCAGAACGGAGCTAGATGAGTCCAGCTCCCGATTGGCCCTCATGGTTACAACCAGGGGGTTGCAAACCAGACAGATCGTTGCTCCCAGGCATGGAGAAGACCAAGGACTCATCCACCGCCTTGCGGGGTGGTTTTGGCTTGAGCCCCTAGCCGGATCCCATTTACCAGAGACGCCACCCCGCAGCTGCCACCCTGCAGAGTGGTTCAGTCCGTCCCCAGCCCCAACAATGGAATCCGCCCTGACTGGTCCTGCCTCCATGGTGCAGAACGGAGCTAGATGAGTCCAGCTCCCGATTTGCCCTCATGGTTACAACCAGGGGGTTGCAAACCAGACAGATCGTTGCTCCCAGGCATGGGGAAGACCAAGGACTCATCCACCGCCTTGCGGGGTGGTTTTGGCTTGAGCCCCTAGCCGGATCCCATTTACCAGAGACGCCACCCCGCAGCTGCCACCCTGCGGAGTGGTTCAGTCCGTCCCCAGCCCCAAGAATGGAATCCGCCCTGACTGGTCCTGCCTCCATGGTGCAGAACGGAGCTAGATGAATCCAGCTCCCGATTTGCCCTCATGGTTACAACCAGGGGGTTGCAAACCAGACAGATCGTTGCTCCCAGGCGTGGGGAAGACCAAGGACTCATCCACCACCTTGCGGGGTGGTTTTGGCTTGAGCCCCTAGCCGGATCCCATTTACCAGAGACGCCACCCCGCAGCTGCCACCCTGCAGAGTGGTTCAGTCCGTCCCCAGCCCCAAGAATGGAATCCGCCCTGACTGGTCCTGCCTCCATGGTGCAGAACGGAGCTAGATGAATCCAGCTACCGATTTGCCCTCATGGTTACAACCAGGGGGTTGCAAACCAGACAGATCGTTGCTCCCAGGCGTGGGGAAGACCAAGGACTCATCCACCGCCTTGCGGGGTGGTTTTGGCTTGAGCCCCTAGCCGGATCCCATTTACCAGAGACGCCACCCCGCAGCTGCCACCCTGCGGAGTGGTTCAGTCCGTCCCCAGCCCCAAGAATGGAATCCGCCCTGACTGGTCCTGCCTCCATGGTGCAGAACGGAGCTAGATGAGTCCAGCTCCCGATTTGCCCTCATGGTTACAACCAGGGGGTTGCAAACCAGACAGATCGTTGCTCCCAGGCGTGGAGAAGACCAAGGACGCATCCACCGCCTTGCGGGGTGGTTTTGGCTTGAGCCCCTAGCCGGATCCCATTTACCAGAGACGCCACCCCGCAGCTGCCACCCTGCAGAGTGGTTCAGTCCGTCCCCAGCCCCAAGAATGGAATCCGCCCTGACTGGTCCTGCCTCCATGGTGCAGAACGGAGCTAGATGAGTCCAGCTCCCGATTTGCCCTCATGGTTACAACCAGGGGGTTGCAAACCAGACAGATCGTTGCTCCCAGGCATGGAGAAGACCAAGGACTCATCCACCGCCTTGCGGGGTGGTTTTGGCTTGAGCCCCTAGCCGGATCCCATTTACCAGAGACGCCACCCCGCAGCTGCCACCCTGCAGAGTGGTTCAGTCCGTCCCCAGCCCCAAGAATGGAATCCGCCCTGACTGGTCCTGCCTCCATGGTGCAGAACGGAGCTAGATGAGTCCAGCTCCCGATTTGCCCTCATGGTTACAACCAGGGGGTTGCAAACCAGACAGATCGTTGCTCCCAGGCGTGGAGAAGACCAAGGACTCATCCACCGCCTTGCGGGGTGGTTTTGGCTTGAGCCCCTAGCCGGATCCCATTTACCAGAGACGCCACCCCGCAGCTGCCACCCTGCGGAGTGGTTCAGTCCGTCCCCAGCCCCAAGAATGGAATCCGCCCTGACTGGTCCTGCCTCCATGGTGCAGAACGGAGCTAGATGAATCCAGCTCCCGATTTGCCCTCATGGTTACAACCAGGGGGTTGCAAACCAGACAGATCGTTGCTCCCAGGCATGGGGAAGACCAAGGACTCATCCACCGCCTTGCGGGGTGGTTTTGGCTTGAGCCCCTAGCCGGATCCCATTTACCAGAGACGCCACCCCGCAGCTGCCACCCTGCGGAGTGGTTCAGTCCGTCCCCAGCCCCAAGAATGGAATCCGCCCTGACTGGTCCTGCCTCCATGGTGCAGAACGGAGCTAGATGAATCCAGCTCCCGATTTGCCCTCATGGTTACAACCAGGGGGTTGCAAACCAGACAGATCGTTGCTCCCAGGCGTGGGGAAGACCAAGGACTCATCCACCGCCTTGCGGGGTGGTTTTGGCTTGAGCCCCTAGCCGGATCCCATTTACCAGAGACGCCACCCCGCAGCTGCCACCCTGCGGAGTGGTTCAGTCCGTCCCCAGCCCCAAGAATGGAATCCGCCCTGACTGGTCCTGCCTCCATGGTGCAGAACGGAGCTAGATGAGTCCAGCTCCCGATTTGCCCTCATGGTTACAACCAGGGGGTTGCAAACCAGACAGATCGTTGCTAACAGGCATGGAGAAGACCAAGGACTCATCCACCGCCTTGCGGGGTGGTTTTGGCTTGAGCCCCTAGCCGGATCCCATTTACCAGAGACGCCACCCCGCAGCTGCCACCCTGCGGAGTGGTTCAGTCCGTCCCCAGCCCCAAGAATGGAATCCGCCCTGACTGGTCCTGCCTCCATGGTGCAGAACGGAGCTAGATGAGTCCAGCTCCCGATTTGCCCTCATGGTTACAACCAGGGGGTTGCAAACCAGACAGATCGTTGCTCCCAGGCGTGGAGAAGACCAAGGACTCATCCACCGCCTTGCGGGGTGGTTTTGGCTTGAGCCCCTAGCTGGATCCCATTTACCAGAGACGCCACCCCGCAGCTGCCACCCTGCAGAGTGTTTCAGTCCGTCCCCAGCCCCAAGAATGGAATCCGCCCTGACTGGTCCTGCCTCCATGGTGCAGAACAGAGCTAGATGAGTCCAGCTCCCGATTTGCCCTCATGGTTACAACCAGGGGGTTGCAAACCAGACAGATCGTTGCTCCCAGGCGTGGAGAAGACCAAGGACTCATCCACCGCCTTGCGGGGTGGTTTTGGCTTGAGCCCCTAGCCGGATCCCATTTACCAGAGACGCCACCCCGCAGCTGCCACCCTGCGGAGTGGTTCAGTCCGTCCCCAGCCCCAAGAATGGAATCCGCCCTGACTGGTCCTGCCTCCATGGTGCAGAACGGAGCTAGATGAGTCCAGCTCCCGATTTGCCCTCATGGTTACAACCAGGGGGTTGCAAACCAGACAGATCGTTGCTCCCAGGCGTGGAGAAGACCAAGGACGCATCCACCGCCTTGCGGGGTGGTTTTGGCTTGAGCCCCTAGCCGGATCCCATTTACCAGAGACGCCACCCCGCAGCTGCCACCCTGCAGAGTGGTTCAGTCCGTCCCCAGCCCCAAGAATGGAATCCGCCCTGACTGGTCCTGCCTCCATGGTGCAGAACGGAGCTAGATGAGTCCAGCTCCCGATTTGCCCTCATGGTTACAACCAGGGGGTTGCAAACCAGACAGATCGTTGCTCCCAGGCATGGAGAAGACCAAGGACTCATCCACCGTCTTGCGGGGTGGTTTTGGCTTGAGCCCCTAGCCGGATCCCATTTACCAGAGACGCCACCCCGCAGCTGCCACCCTGCAGAGTGGTTCAGTCCGTCCCCAGCCCCAAGAATGGAATCCGCCCTGACTGGTCCTGCCTCCATGGTGCAGAACGGAGCTAGATGAGTCCAGCTCCCGATTTGCCCTCATGGTTACAACCAGGGGGTTGCAAACCAGACAGATCGTTGCTCCCAGGCGTGGAGAAGACCAAGGACTCATCCACCGCCTTGCGGGGTGGTTTTGGCTTGAGCCCCTAGCCGGATCCCATTTACCAGAGACGCCACCCCGCAGCTGCCACCCTGCGGAGTGGTTCAGTCCGTCCCCAGCCCCAAGAATGGAATCCGCCCTGACTGGTCCTGCCTCCATGGTGCAGAACGGAGCTAGATGAGTCCAGCTCCCGATTGGCCCTCATGGTTACAACCAGGGGGTTGCAAACCAGACAGATCGTTGCTCCCAGGCATGGAGAAGACCAAGGACTCATCCACCGCCTTGCGGGGTGGTTTTGGCTTGAGCCCCTAGCCGGATCCCATTTACCAGAGACGCCACCCCGCAGCTGCCACCCTGCAGAGTGGTTCAGTCCGTCCCCAGCCCCAAGAATGGAATCCGCCCTGACTGGTCCTGCCTCCATGGTGCAGAACGGAGCTAGATGAGTCCAGCTCCCGATTTGCCCTCATGGTTACAACCAGGGGGTTGCAAACCAGACAGATCGTTGCTCCCAGGCATGGGGAAGACCAAGGACTCATCCACCACCTTGCGGGGTGGTTTTGGCTTGAGCCCCTAGCCGGATCCCATTTACCAGAGACGCCACCCCGCAGCTGCCACCCTGCGGAGTGGTTCAGTCCGTCCCCAGCCCCAAGAATGGAATCCGCCCTGACTGGTCCTGCCTCCATGGTGCAGAACGGAGCTAGATGAATCCAGCTCCCGATTTGCCCTCATGGTTACAACCAGGGGGTTGCAAACCAGACAGATCGTTGCTCCCAGGCGTGGGGAAGACCAAGGACTCATCCACCGCCTTGCGGGGTGGTTTTGGCTTGAGCCCCTAGCCGGATCCCATTTACCAGAGACGCCACCCCGCAGCTGCCACCCTGCAGAGTGGTTCAGTCCGTCCCCAGCCCCAAGAATGGAATCCGCCCTGACTGGTCCTGCCTCCATGGTGCAGAACGGAGCTAGATGAATCCAGCTACCGATTTGCCCTCATGGTTACAACCAGGGGGTTGCAAACCAGACAGATCGTTGCTCCCAGGCGTGGGGAAGACCAAGGACTCATCCACCGCCTTGCGGGGTGGTTTTGGCTTGAGCCCCTAGCCGGATCCCATTTACCAGAGACGCCACCCCGCAGCTGCCACCCTGCGGAGTGGTTCAGTCCGTCCCCAGCCCCAAGAATGGAATCCGCCCTGACTGGTCCTGCCTCCATGGTGCAGAACGGAGCTAGATGAGTCCAGCTCCCGATTTGCCCTCATGGTTACAACCAGGGGGTTGCAAACCAGACAGATCGTTGCTCCCAGGCGTGGAGAAGACCAAGGACGCATCCACCGCCTTGCGGGGTGGTTTTGGCTTGAGCCCCTAGCCGGATCCCGTTTACCAGAGACGCCACCCCGCAGCTGCCACCCTGCAGAGTGGTTCAGTCCGTCCCCAGCCCCAAGAATGGAATCCGCCCTGACTGGTCCTGCCTCCATGGTGCAGAACGGAGCTAGATGAGTCCAGCTCCCGATTTGCCCTCATGGTTACAACCAGGGGGTTGCAAACCAGACAGATCGTTGCTAACAGGCATGGAGAAGACCAAGGACTCATCCACCGCCTTGCGGGGTGGTTTTGGCTTGAGCCCCTAGCCGGATCCCATTTACCAGAGACGCCACCCCGCAGCTGCCACCCTGCGGAGTGGTTCAGTCCGTCCCCAGCCCCAAGAATGGAATCCGCCCTGACTGGTCCTGCCTCCATGGTGCAGAACGGAGCTAGATGAGTCCAGCTCCCGATTTGCCCTCATGGTTACAACCAGGGGGTTGCAAACCAGACAGATCGTTGCTCCCAGGCGTGGAGAAGACCAAGGACTCATCCACCGCCTTGCGGGGTGGTTTTGGCTTGAGCCCCTAGCTGGATCCCATTTACCAGAGACGCCACCCCGCAGCTGCCACCCTGCAGAGTGGTTCAGTCCGTCCCCAGCCCCAAGAATGGAATCCGCCCTGACTGGTCCTGCCTCCATGGTGCAGAACAGAGCTAGATGAGTCCAGCTCCCGATTTGCCCTCATGGTTACAACCAGGGAGTTGCAAACCAGACAGATCGTTGCTCCCAGGCATGGAGAAGACCAAGGACTCATCCACCGCCTTGCGGGGTGGTTTTGGCTTGAGCCCCTAGCCGGATCCCATTTACCAGAGACGCCACCCCGCAGCTGCCACCCTGCAGAGTGGTTCAGTCCGTCCCCAGCCCCAAGAATGGAATCCGCCCTGACTGGTCCTGCCTCCATGGTGCAGAACGGAGCTAGATGAGTCCAGCTCCCGATTTGCCCTCATGGTTACAACCAGGGGGTTGCAAACCAGACAGATCGTTGCTCCCAGGCGTGGAGAAGACCAAGGACTCATCCACCGCCTTGCGGGGTGGTTTTGGCTTGAGCCCCTAGCCGGATCCCATTTACCAGAGACGCCACCCCGCAGCTGCCACCCTGCGGAGTGGTTCAGTCCGTCCCCAGCCCCAAGAATGGAATCCGCCCTGACTGGTCCTGCCTCCATGGTGCAGAACGGAGCTAGATGAGTCCAGCTCCCGATTGGCCCTCATGGTTACAACCAGGGGGTTGCAAACCAGACAGATCGTTGCTCCCAGGCATGGAGAAGACCAAGGACTCATCCACCGCCTTGCGGGGTGGTTTTGGCTTGAGCCCCTAGCCGGATCCCATTTACCAGAGACGCCACCCCGCAGCTGCCACCCTGCAGAGTGGTTCAGTCCGTCCCCAGCCCCAAGAATGGAATCCGCCCTGACTGGTCCTGCCTCCATGGTGCAGAACGGAGCTAGATGAGTCCAGCTCCCGATTTGCCCTCATGGTTACAACCAGGGGGTTGCAAACCAGACAGATCGTTGCTCCCAGGCATGGGGAAGACCAAGGACTCATCCACCGCCTTGCGGGGTGGTTTTGGCTTGAGCCCCTAGCCGGATCCCATTTACCAGAGACGCCACCCCGCAGCTGCCACCCTGCGGAGTGGTTCAGTCCGTCCCCAGCCCCAAGAATGGAATCCGCCCTGACTGGTCCTGCCTCCATGGTGCAGAACGGAGCTAGATGAATCCAGCTCCCGATTTGCCCTCATGGTTACAACCAGGGGGTTGCAAACCAGACAGATCGTTGCTCCCAGGCGTGGGGAAGACCAAGGACTCATCCACCGCCTTGCGGGGTGGTTTTGGCTTGAGCCCCTAGCCGGATCCCATTTACCAGAGACGCCACCCCGCAGCTGCCACCCTGCAGAGTGGTTCAGTCCGTCCCCAGCCCCAAGAATGGAATCCGCCCTGACTGGTCCTGCCTCCATGGTGCAGAACGGAGCTAGATGAATCCAGCTACCGATTTGCCCTCATGGTTACAACCAGGGGGTTGCAAACCAGACAGATCGTTGCTCCCAGGCGTGGGGAAGACCAAGGACTCATCCACCGCCTTGCGGGGTGGTTTTGGCTTGAGCCCCTAGCCGGATCCCATTTACCAGAGACGCCACCCCGCAGCTGCCACCCTGCGGAGTGGTTCAGTCCGTCCCCAGCCCCAAGAATGGAATCCGCCCTGACTGGTCCTGCCTCCATGGTGCAGAACGGAGCTAGATGAGTCCAGCTCCCGATTTGCCCTCATGGTTACAACCAGGGGGTTGCAAACCAGACAGATCGTTGCTCCCAGGCGTGGAGAAGACCAAGGACGCATCCACCGCCTTGCGGGGTGGTTTTGGCTTGAGCCCCTAGCCGGATCCCATTTACCAGAGACGCCACCCCGCAGCTGCCACCCTGCAGAGTGGTTCAGTCCGTCCCCAGCCCCAAGAATGGAATCCGCCCTGACTGGTCCTGCCTCCATGGTGCAGAACGGAGCTAGATGAGTCCAGCTCCCGATTTGCCCTCATGGTTACAACCAGGGGGTTGCAAACCAGACAGATCGTTGCTCCCAGGCATGGAGAAGACCAAGGACTCATCCACCGCCTTGCGGGGTGGTTTTGGCTTGAGCCCCTAGCCGGATCCCATTTACCAGAGACGCCACCCCGCAGCTGCCACCCTGCAGAGTGGTTCAGTCCGTCCCCAGCCCCAAGAATGGAATCCGCCCTGACTGGTCCTGCCTCCATGGTGCAGAACGGAGCTAGATGAGTCCAGCTCCCGATTTGCCCTCATGGTTACAACCAGGGGGTTGCAAACCAGACAGATCGTTGCTCCCAGGCGTGGAGAAGACCAAGGACTCATCCACCGCCTTGCGGGGTGGTTTTGGCTTGAGCCCCTAGCCGGATCCCATTTACCAGAGACGCCACCCCGCAGCTGCCACCCTGCGGAGTGGTTCAGTCCGTCCCCAGCCCCAAGAATGGAATCCGCCCTGACTGGTCCTGCCTCCATGGTGCAGAACGGAGCTAGATGAATCCAGCTCCCGATTTGCCCTCATGGTTACAACCAGGGGGTTGCAAACCAGACAGATCGTTGCTCCCAGGCATGGGGAAGACCAAGGACTCATCCACCGCCTTGCGGGGTGGTTTTGGCTTGAGCCCCTAGCCGGATCCCATTTACCAGAGACGCCACCCCGCAGCTGCCACCCTGCGGAGTGGTTCAGTCCGTCCCCAGCCCCAAGAATGGAATCCGCCCTGACTGGTCCTGCCTCCATGGTGCAGAACGGAGCTAGATGAATCCAGCTCCCGATTTGCCCTCATGGTTACAACCAGGGGGTTGCAAACCAGACAGATCGTTGCTCCCAGGCGTGGGGAAGACCAAGGACTCATCCACCGCCTTGCGGGGTGGTTTTGGCTTGAGCCCCTAGCCGGATCCCATTTACCAGAGACGCCACCCCGCAGCTGCCACCCTGCGGAGTGGTTCAGTCCGTCCCCAGCCCCAAGAATGGAATCCGCCCTGACTGGTCCTGCCTCCATGGTGCAGAACGGAGCTAGATGAGTCCAGCTCCCGATTTGCCCTCATGGTTACAACCAGGGGGTTGCAAACCAGACAGATCGTTGCTAACAGGCATGGAGAAGACCAAGGACTCATCCACCGCCTTGCGGGGTGGTTTTGGCTTGAGCCCCTAGCCGGATCCCATTTACCAGAGACGCCACCCCGCAGCTGCCACCCTGCGGAGTGGTTCAGTCCGTCCCCAGCCCCAAGAATGGAATCCGCCCTGACTGGTCCTGCCTCCATGGTGCAGAACGGAGCTAGATGAGTCCAGCTCCCGATTTGCCCTCATGGTTACAACCAGGGGGTTGCAAACCAGACAGATCGTTGCTCCTAGGCGTGGAGAAGACCAAGGACTCATCCACCGCCTTGCGGGGTGGTTTTGGCTTGAGCCCCTAGCTGGATCCCATTTACCAGAGACGCCACCCCGCAGCTGCCACCCTGCAGAGTGTTTCAGTCCGTCCCCAGCCCCAAGAATGGAATCCGCCCTGACTGGTCCTGCCTCCATGGTGCAGAACAGAGCTAGATGAGTCCAGCTCCCGATTTGCCCTCATGGTTACAACCAGGGGGTTGCAAACCAGACAGATCGTTGCTCCCAGGCGTGGAGAAGACCAAGGACTCATCCACCGCCTTGCGGGGTGGTTTTGGCTTGAGCCCCTAGCCGGATCCCATTTACCAGAGACGCCACCCCGCAGCTGCCACCCTGCAGAGTGGTTCAGTCCGTCCCCAGCCCCAAGAATGGAATCCGCCCTGACTGGTCCTGCCTCCATGGTGCAGAACGGAGCTAGATGAGTCCAGCTCCCGATTTGCCCTCATGGTTACAACCAGGGGGTTGCAAACCAGACAGATCGTTGCTCCCAGGCGTGGAGAAGACCAAGGACGCATCCACCGCCTTGCGGGGTGGTTTTGGCTTGAGCCCCTAGCCGGATCCCATTTACCAGAGACGCCACCCCGCAGCTGCCACCCTGCAGAGTGGTTCAGTCCGTCCCCAGCCCCAAGAATGGAATCCGCCCTGACTGGTCCTGCCTCCATGGTGCAGAACGGAGCTAGATGAGTCCAGCTCCCGATTTGCCCTCATGGTTACAACCAGGGGGTTGCAAACCAGACAGATCGTTGCTCCCAGGCATGGAGAACACCAAGGACTCATCCACCGTCTTGCGGGGTGGTTTTGGCTTGAGCCCCTAGCCGGATCCCATTTACCAGAGACGCCACCCCGCAGCTGCCACCCTGCAGAGTGGTTCAGTCCGTCCCCAGCCCCAAGAATGGAATCCGCCCTGACTGGTCCTGCCTCCATGGTGCAGAACGGAGCTAGATGAGTCCAGCTCCCGATTTGCCCTCATGGTTACAACCAGGGGGTTGCAAACCAGACAGATCGTTGCTCCCAGGCGTGGAGAAGACCAAGGACTCATCCACCGCCTTGCGGGGTGGTTTTGGCTTGAGCCCCTAGCCGGATCCCATTTACCAGAGACGCCACCCCGCAGCTGCCACCCTGCGGAGTGGTTCAGTCCGTCCCCAGCCCCAAGAATGGAATCCGCCCTGACTGGTCCTGCCTCCATGGTGCAGAACGGAGCTAGATGAGTCCAGCTCCCGATTGGCCCTCATGGTTACAACCAGGGGGTTGCAAACCAGACAGATCGTTGCTCCCAGGCATGGAGAAGACCAAGGACTCATCCACCGCCTTGCGGGGTGGTTTTGGCTTGAGCCCCTAGCCGGATCCCATTTACCAGAGACGCCACCCCGCAGCTGCCACCCTGCAGAGTGGTTCAGTCCGTCCCCAGCCCCAAGAATGGAATCCGCCCTGACTGGTCCTGCCTCCATGGTGCAGAACGGAGCTAGATGAGTCCAGCTCCCGATTTGCCCTCATGGTTACAACCAGGGGGTTGCAAACCAGACAGATCGTTGCTCCCAGGCATGGGGAAGACCAAGGACTCATCCACCACCTTGCGGGGTGGTTTTGGCTTGAGCCCCTAGCCGGATCCCATTTACCAGAGACGCCACCCCGCAGCTGCCACCCTGCGGAGTGGTTCAGTCCGTCCCCAGCCCCAAGAATGGAATCCGCCCTGACTGGTCCTGCCTCCATGGTGCAGAACGGAGCTAGATGAATCCAGCTCCCGATTTGCCCTCATGGTTACAACCAGGGGGTTGCAAACCAGACAGATCGTTGCTCCCAGGCGTGGGGAAGACCAAGGACTCATCCACCGCCTTGCGGGGTGGTTTTGGCTTGAGCCCCTAGCCGGATCCCATTTACCAGAGACGCCACCCCGCAGCTGCCACCCTGCAGAGTGGTTCAGTCCGTCCCCAGCCCCAAGAATGGAATCCGCCCTGACTGGTCCTGCCTCCATGGTGCAGAACGGAGCTAGATGAATCCAGCTACCGATTTGCCCTCATGGTTACAACCAGGGGGTTGCAAACCAGACAGATCGTTGCTCCCAGGCGTGGGGAAGACCAAGGACTCATCCACCGCCTTGCGGGGTGGTTTTGGCTTGAGCCCCTAGCCGGATCCCATTTACCAGAGACGCCACCCCGCAGCTGCCACCCTGCGGAGTGGTTCAGTCCGTCCCCAGCCCCAAGAATGGAATCCGCCCTGACTGGTCCTGCCTCCATGGTGCAGAACGGAGCTAGATGAGTCCAGCTCCCGATTTGCCCTCATGGTTACAACCAGGGGGTTGCAAACCAGACAGATCGTTGCTCCCAGGCGTGGAGAAGACCAAGGACGCATCCACCGCCTTGCGGGGTGGTTTTGGCTTGAGCCCCTAGCCGGATCCCGTTTACCAGAGACGCCACCCCGCAGCTGCCACCCTGCAGAGTGGTTCAGTCCGTCCCCAGCCCCAAGAATGGAATCCGCCCTGACTGGTCCTGCCTCCATGGTGCAGAACGGAGCTAGATGAGTCCAGCTCCCGATTTGCCCTCATGGTTACAACCAGGGGGTTGCAAACCAGACAGATCGTTGCTAACAGGCATGGAGAAGACCAAGGACTCATCCACCGCCTTGCGGGGTGGTTTTGGCTTGAGCCCCTAGCCGGATCCCATTTACCAGAGACGCCACCCCGCAGCTGCCACCCTGCGGAGTGGTTCAGTCCGTCCCCAGCCCCAAGAATGGAATCCGCCCTGACTGGTCCTGCCTCCATGGTGCAGAACGGAGCTAGATGAGTCCAGCTCCCGATTTGCCCTCATGGTTACAACCAGGGGGTTGCAAACCAGACAGATCGTTGCTCCCAGGCGTGGAGAAGACCAAGGACTCATCCACCGCCTTGCGGGGTGGTTTTGGCTTGAGCCCCTAGCTGGATCCCATTTACCAGAGACGCCACCCCGCAGCTGCCACCCTGCAGAGTGTTTCAGTCCGTCCCCAGCCCCAAGAATGGAATCCGCCCTGACTGGTCCTGCCTCCATGGTGCAGAACAGAGCTAGATGAGTCCAGCTCCCGATTTGCCCTCATGGTTACAACCAGGGGGTTGCAAACCAGACAGATCGTTGCTCCCAGGCATGGAGAAGACCAAGGACTCATCCACCGCCTTGCGGGGTGGTTTTGGCTTGAGCCCCTAGCCGGATCCCATTTACCAGAGACGCCACCCCGCAGCTGCCACCCTGCAGAGTGGTTCAGTCCGTCCCCAGCCCCAAGAATGGAATCCGCCCTGACTGGTCCTGCCTCCATGGTGCAGAACGGAGCTAGATGAGTCCAGCTCCCGATTTGCCCTCATGGTTACAACCAGGGGGTTGCAAACCAGACAGATCGTTGCTCCCAGGCGTGGAGAAGACCAAGGACTCATCCACCGCCTTGCGGGGTGGTTTTGGCTTGAGCCCCTAGCCGGATCCCATTTACCAGAGACGCCACCCCGCAGCTGCCACCCTGCGGAGTGGTTCACTCCGTCCCCAGCCCCAAGAATGGAATCCGCCCTGACTGGTCCTGCCTCCATGGTGCAGAACGGAGCTAGATGAGTCCAGCTCCCGATTGGCCCTCATGGTTACAACCAGGGGGTTGCAAACCAGACAGATCGTTGCTCCCAGGCATGGAGAAGACCAAGGACTCATCCACCGCCTTGCGGGGTGGTTTTGGCTTGAGCCCCTAGCCGGATCCCATTTACCAGAGACGCCACCCCGCAGCTGCCACCCTGCAGAGTGGTTCAGTCCGTCCCCAGCCCCAAGAATGGAATCCGCCCTGACTGGTCCTGCCTCCATGGTGCAGAACGGAGCTAGATGAGTCCAGCTCCCGATTTGCCCTCATGGTTACAACCAGGGGGTTGCAAACCAGACAGATCGTTGCTCCCAGGCATGGGGAAGACCAAGGACTCATCCACCGCCTTGCGGGGTGGTTTTGGCTTGAGCCCCTAGCCGGATCCCATTTACCAGAGACGCCACCCCGCAGCTGCCACCCTGCGGAGTGGTTCAGTCCGTCCCCAGCCCCAAGAATGGAATCCGCCCTGACTGGTCCTGCCTCCATGGTGCAGAACGGAGCTAGATGAATCCAGCTCCCGATTTGCCCTCATGGTTACAACCAGGGGGTTGCAAACCAGACAGATCGTTGCTCCCAGGCGTGGGGAAGACCAAGGACTCATCCACCGCCTTGCGGGGTGGTTTTGGCTTGAGCCCCTAGCCGGATCCCATTTACCAGAGACGCCACCCCGCAGCTGCCACCCTGCAGAGTGGTTCAGTCCGTCCCCAGCCCCAAGAATGGAATCCGCCCTGACTGGTCCTGCCTCCATGGTGCAGAACGGAGCTAGATGAATCCAGCTACCGATTTGCCCTCATGGTTACAACCAGGGGGTTGCAAACCAGACAGATCGTTGCTCCCAGGCGTGGGGAAGACCAAGGACTCATCCACCGCCTTGCGGGGTGGTTTTGGCTTGAGCCCCTAGCCGGATCCCATTTACCAGAGACGCCACCCCGCAGCTGCCACCCTGCGGAGTGGTTCAGTCCGTCCCCAGCCCCAAGAATGGAATCCGCCCTGACTGGTCCTGCCTCCATGGTGCAGAACGGAGCTAGATGAGTCCAGCTCCCGATTTGCCCTCATGGTTACAACCAGGGGGTTGCAAACCAGACAGATCGTTGCTCCCAGGCGTGGAGAAGACCAAGGACGCATCCACCGCCTTGCGGGGTGGTTTTGGCTTGAGCCCCTAGCCGGATCCCATTTACCAGAGACGCCACCCCGCAGCTGCCACCCTGCAGAGTGGTTCAGTCCGTCCCCAGCCCCAAGAATGGAATCCGCCCTGACTGGTCCTGCCTCCATGGTGCAGAACGGAGCTAGATGAGTCCAGCTCCCGATTTGCCCTCATGGTTACAACCAGGGGGTTGCAAACCAGACAGATCGTTGCTCCCAGGCATGGAGAAGACCAAGGACTCATCCACCGCCTTGCGGGGTGGTTTTGGCTTGAGCCCCTAGCCGGATCCCATTTACCAGAGACGCCACCCCGCAGCTGCCACCCTGCAGAGTGGTTCAGTCCGTCCCCAGCCCCAAGAATGGAATCCGCCCTGACTGGTCCTGCCTCCATGGTGCAGAACGGAGCTAGATGAGTCCAGCTCCCGATTTGCCCTCATGGTTACAACCAGGGGGTTGCAAACCAGACAGATCGTTGCTCCCAGGCGTGGAGAAGACCAAGGACTCATCCACCGCCTTGCGGGGTGGTTTTGGCTTGAGCCCCTAGCCGGATCCCATTTACCAGAGACGCCACCCCGCAGCTGCCACCCTGCGGAGTGGTTCAGTCCGTCCCCAGCCCCAAGAATGGAATCCGCCCTGACTGGTCCTGCCTCCATGGTGCAGAACGGAGCTAGATGAATCCAGCTCCCGATTTGCCCTCATGGTTACAACCAGGGGGTTGCAAACCAGACAGATCGTTGCTCCCAGGCATGGGGAAGACCAAGGACTCATCCACCGCCTTGCGGGGTGGTTTTGGCTTGAGCCCCTAGCCGGATCCCATTTACCAGAGACGCCACCCCGCAGCTGCCACCCTGCGGAGTGGTTCAGTCCGTCCCCAGCCCCAAGAATGGAATCCGCCCTGACTGGTCCTGCCTCCATGGTGCAGAACGGAGCTAGATGAATCCAGCTCCCGATTTGCCCTCATGGTTACAACCAGGGGGTTGCAAACCAGACAGATCGTTGCTCCCAGGCGTGGGGAAGACCAAGGACTCATCCACCGCCTTGCGGGGTGGTTTTGGCTTGAGCCCCTAGCCGGATCCCATTTACCAGAGACGCCACCCCGCAGCTGCCACCCTGCGGAGTGGTTCAGTCCGTCCCCAGCCCCAAGAATGGAATCCGCCCTGACTGGTCCTGCCTCCATGGTGCAGAACGGAGCTAGATGAGTCCAGCTCCCGATTTGCCCTCATGGTTACAACCAGGGGGTTGCAAACCAGACAGATCGTTGCTAACAGGCATGGAGAAGACCAAGGACTCATCCACCGCCTTGCGGGGTGGTTTTGGCTTGAGCCCCTAGCCGGATCCCATTTACCAGAGACGCCACCCCGCAGCTGCCACCCTGCGGAGTGGTTCAGTCCGTCCCCAGCCCCAAGAATGGAATCCGCCCTGACTGGTCCTGCCTCCATGGTGCAGAACGGAGCTAGATGAGTCCAGCTCCCGATTTGCCCTCATGGTTACAACCAGGGGGTTGCAAACCAGACAGATCGTTGCTCCCAGGCGTGGAGAAGACCAAGGACTCATCCACCGCCTTGCGGGGTGGTTTTGGCTTGAGCCCCTAGCTGGATCCCATTTACCAGAGACGCCACCCCGCAGCTGCCACCCTGCAGAGTGTTTCAGTCCGTCCCCAGCCCCAAGAATGGAATCCGCCCTGACTGGTCCTGCCTCCATGGTGCAGAACAGAGCTAGATGAGTCCAGCTCCCGATTTGCCCTCATGGTTACAACCAGGGGGTTGCAAACCAGACAGATCGTTGCTCCCAGGCGTGGAGAAGACCAAGGACTCATCCACCGCCTTGCGGGGTGGTTTTGGCTTGAGCCCCTAGCCGGATCCCATTTACCAGAGACGCCACCCCGCAGCTGCCACCCTGCAGAGTGGTTCAGTCCGTCCCCAGCCCCAAGAATGGAATCCGCCCTGACTGGTCCTGCCTCCATGGTGCAGAACGGAGCTAGATGAGTCCAGCTCCCGATTTGCCCTCATGGTTACAACCAGGGGGTTGCAAACCAGACAGATCGTTGCTCCCAGGCGTGGAGAAGACCAAGGACGCATCCACCGCCTTGCGGGGTGGTTTTGGCTTGAGCCCCTAGCCGGATCCCATTTACCAGAGACGCCACCCCGCAGCTGCCACCCTGCAGAGTGGTTCAGTCCGTCCCCAGCCCCAAGAATGGAATCCGCCCTGACTGGTCCTGCCTCCATGGTGCAGAACGGAGCTAGATGAGTCCAGCTCCCGATTTGCCCTCATGGTTACAACCAGGGGGTTGCAAACCAGACAGATCGTTGCTCCCAGGCATGGAGAAGACCAAGGACTCATCCACCGTCTTGCGGGGTGGTTTTGGCTTGAGCCCCTAGCCGGATCCCATTTACCAGAGACGCCACCCCGCAGCTGCCACCCTGCAGAGTGGTTCAGTCCGTCCCCAGCCCCAAGAATGGAATCCGCCCTGACTGGTCCTGCCTCCATGGTGCAGAACGGAGCTAGATGAGTCCAGCTCCCGATTTGCCCTCATGGTTACAACCAGGGGGTTGCAAACCAGACAGATCGTTGCTCCCAGGCGTGGAGAAGACCAAGGACTCATCCACCGCCTTGCGGGGTGGTTTTGGCTTGAGCCCCTAGCCGGATCCCATTTACCAGAGACGCCACCCCGCAGCTGCCACCCTGCGGAGTGGTTCAGTCCGTCCCCAGCCCCAAGAATGGAATCCGCCCTGACTGGTCCTGCCTCCATGGTGCAGAACGGAGCTAGATGAGTCCAGCTCCCGATTTGCCCTCATGGTTACAACCAGGGGGTTGCAAACCAGACAGATCGTTGCTCCCAGGCATGGAGAAGACCAAGGACTCATCCACCGCCTTGCGGGGTGGTTTTGGCTTGAGCCCCTAGCCGGATCCCATTTACCAGAGACGCCACCCCGCAGCTGCCACCCTGCAGAGTGGTTCAGTCCGTCCCCAGCCCCAAGAATGGAATCCGCCCTGACTGGTCCTGCCTCCATGGTGCAGAACGGAGCTAGATGAGTCCAGCTCCCGATTTGCCCTCATGGTTACAACCAGGGGGTTGCAAACCAGACAGATCGTTGCTCCCAGGCATGGGGAAGACCAAGGACTCATCCACCGCCTTGCGGGGTGGTTTTGGCTTGAGCCCCTAGCCGGATCCCATTTACCAGAGACGCCACCCCGCAGCTGCCACCCTGCGGAGTGGTTCAGTCCGTCCCCAGCCCCAAGAATGGAATCCGCCCTGACTGGTCCTGCCTCCATGGTGCAGAACGGAGCTAGATGAATCCAGCTCCCGATTTGCCCTCATGGTTACAACCAGGGGGTTGCAAACCAGACAGATCGTTGCTCCCAGGCGTGGGGAAGACCAAGGACTCATCCACCGCCTTGCGGGGTGGTTTTGGCTTGAGCCCCTAGCCGGATCCCATTTACCAGAGACGCCACCCCGCAGCTGCCACCCTGCAGAGTGGTTCAGTCCGTCCCCAGCCCCAAGAATGGAATCCGCCCTGACTGGTCCTGCCTCCATGGTGCAGAACGGAGCTAGATGAATCCAGCTCCCGATTTGCCCTCATGGTTACAACCAGGGGGTTGCAAACCAGACAGATCGTTGCTCCCAGGCGTGGGGAAGACCAAGGACTCATCCACCGCCTTGCGGGGTGGTTTTGGCTTGAGCCCCTAGCCGGATCCCATTTACCAGAGACGCCACCCCGCAGCTGCCACCCTGCGGAGTGGTTCAGTCCGTCCCCAGCCCCAAGAATGGAATCCGCCCTGACTGGTCCTGCCTCCATGGTGCAGAACGGAGCTAGATGAGTCCAGCTCCCGATTTGCCCTCATGGTTACAACCAGGGGGTTGCAAACCAGACAGATCGTTGCTCCCAGGCGTGGAGAAGACCAAGGACTCATCCACCGCCTTGCGGGGTGGTTTTGGCTTGAGCCCCTAGCTGGATCCCATTTACCAGAGACGCCACCCCGCAGCTGCCACCCTGCAGAGTGTTTCAGTCCGTCCCCAGCCCCAAGAATGGAATCCGCCCTGACTGGTCCTGCCTCCATGGTGCAGAACAGAGCTAGATGAGTCCAGCTCCCGATTTGCCCTCATGGTTACAACCAGGGGGTTGCAAACCAGACAGATCGTTGCTCCCAGGCATGGAGAAGACCAAGGACTCATCCACCGCCTTGCGGGGTGGTTTTGGCTTGAGCCCCTAGCCGGATCCCATTTACCAGAGACGCCACCCCGCAGCTGCCACCCTGCAGAGTGGTTCAGTCCGTCCCCAGCCCCAAGAATGGAATCCGCCCTGACTGGTCCTGCCTCCATGGTGCAGAACGGAGCTAGATGAGTCCAGCTCCCGATTTGCCCTCATGGTTACAACCAGGGGGTTGCAAACCAGACAGATCGTTGCTCCCAGGCGTGGAGAAGACCAAGGACTCATCCACCGCCTTGCGGGGTGGTTTTGGCTTGAGCCCCTAGCCGGATCCCATTTACCAGAGACGCCACCCCGCAGCTGCCACCCTGCGGAGTGGTTCAGTCCGTCCCCAGCCCCAAGAATGGAATCCGCCCTGACTGGTCCTGCCTCCATGGTGCAGAACGGAGCTAGATGAGTCCAGCTCCCGATTGGCCCTCATGGTTACAACCAGGGCGTTGCAAACCAGACAGATCGTTGCTCCCAGGCATGGAGAAGACCAAGGACTCATCCACCGCCTTGCGGGGTGGTTTTGGCTTGAGCCCCTAGCCGGATCCCATTTACCAGAGACGCCACCCCGCAGCTGCCACCCTGCGGAGTGGTTCAGTCCGTCCCCAGCCCCAAGAATGGAATCCGCCCTGACTGGTCCTGCCTCCATGGTGCAGAACGGAGCTAGATGAGTCCAGCTCCCGATTTGCCCTCATGGTTACAACCAGGGGGTTGCAAACCAGACAGATCGTTGCTCCCAGGCGTGGAGAAGACCAAGGACGCATCCACCGCCTTGCGGGGTGGTTTTGGCTTGAGCCCCTAGCCGGATCCCATTTACCAGAGACGCCACCCCGCAGCTGCCACCCTGCAGAGTGGTTCAGTCCGTCCCCAGCCCCAAGAATGGAATCCGCCCTGACTGGTCCTGCCTCCATGGTGCAGAACGGAGCTAGATGAGTCCAGCTCCCGATTTGCCCTCATGGTTACAACCAGGGGGTTGCAAACCAGATCGTTGCTAACAGGCATGGAGAAGACCAAGGACTCATCCACCGCCTTGCGGGGTGGTTTTGGCTTGAGCCCCTAGCCGGATCCCATTTACCAGAGACGCCACCCCGCAGCTGCCACCCTGCAGAGTGGTTCAGTCCGTCCCCAGCCCCAAGAATGGAATCCGCCCTGACTGGTCCTGCCTCCATGGTGCAGAACGGAGCTAGATGAGTCCAGCTCCCGATTTGCCCTCATGGTTACAACCAGGGGGTTGCAAACCAGACAGATCGTTGCTCCCAGGCATGGAGAAGACCAAGGACTCATCCACCGCCTTGCGGGGTGGTTTTGGCTTGAGCCCCTAGCCGGATCCCATTTACCAGAGACGCCACCCCGCAGCTGCCACCCTGCGGAGTGGTTCAGTCCGTCCCCAGCCCCAAGAATGGAATCCGCCCTGACTGGTCCTGCCTCCATGGTGCAGAACGGAGCTAGATGAGTCCAGCTCCCGATTTGCCCTCATGGTTACAACCAGGGGGTTGCAAACCAGACAGATCGTTGCTCCCAGGCGTGGAGAAGACCAAGGACTCATCCACCGCCTTGCGGGGTGGTTTTGGCTTGAGCCCCTAGCCGGATCCCATTTACCAGAGACGCCACCCCGCAGCTGCCACCCTGCAGAGTGGTTCAGTCCGTCCCCAGCCCCAAGAATGGAATCCGCCCTGACTGGTCCTGCCTCCATGGTGCAGAACGGAGCTAGATGAGTCCAGCTCCCGATTTGCCCTCATGGTTACAACCAGGGGGTTGCAAACCAGACAGATCGTTGCTCCCAGGCGTGGAGAAGACCAAGGACTCATCCACCGCCTTGCGGGGTGGTTTTGGCTTGAGCCCCTAGCTGGATCCCATTTACCAGAGACGCCACCCCGCAGCTGCCACCCTGCAGAGTGTTTCAGTCCGTCCCCAGCCCCAAGAATGGAATCCGCCCTGACTGGTCCTGCCTCCATGGTGCAGAACAGAGCTAGATGAGTCCAGCTCCCGATTTGCCCTCATGGTTACAACCAGGGGGTTGCAAACCAGACAGATCGTTGCTCCCAGGCGTGGAGAAGACCAAGGACTCATCCACCGCCTTGCGGGGTGGTTTTGGCTTGAGCCCCTAGCCGGATCCCATTTACCAGAGACGCCACCCCGCAGCTGCCACCCTGCGGAGTGGTTCAGTCCGTCCCCAGCCCCAAGAATGGAATCCGCCCTGACTGGTCCTGCCTCCATGGTGCAGAACGGAGCTAGATGAGTCCAGCTCCCGATTTGCCCTCATGGTTACAACCAGGGGGTTGCAAACCAGACAGATCGTTGCTCCCAGGCGTGGAGAAGACCAAGGACTCATCCACCGCCTTGCGGGGTGGTTTTGGCTTGAGCCCCTAGCCGGATCCCATTTACCAGAGACGCCACCCCGCAGCTGCCACCCTGCAGAGTGGTTCAGTCCGTCCCCAGCCCCAAGAATGGAATCCGCCCTGACTGGTCCTGCCTCCATGGTGCAGAAAGGAGCTAGATGAGTCCAGCTCCCGATTTGCCCTCATGGTTACAACTAGGGGGTTGCAAACCAGACAGATCGTTGCTCCCAGGCGTGGAGAAGACCAAGGACTCATCCACCGCCTTGCGGGGTGGTTTTGGCTTGAGCCCCTAGCCGGATCCCATTTACCAGAGACGCCACCCCGCAGCTGCCACCCTGCGGAGTGGTTCAGTCCGTCCCCAGCCCCAAGAATGGAATCCGCCCTGACTGGTCCTGCCTCCATGGTGCAGAACGGAGCTAGATGAGTCCAGCTCCCGATTGGCCCTCATGGTTACAACCAGGGCGTTGCAAACCAGACAGATCGTTGCTCCCAGGCATGGAGAAGACCAAGGACTCATCCACCGCCTTGCGGGGTGGTTTTGGCTTGAGCCCCTAGCCGGATCCCATTTACCAGAGACGCCACCCCGCAGCTGCCACCCTGCAGAGTGGTTCAGTCCGTCCCCAGCCCCAAGAATGGAATCCGCCCTGACTGGTCCTGCCTCCATGGTGCAGAACGGAGCTAGATGAGTCCAGCTCCCGATTTGCCCTCATGGTTACAACCAGGGGGTTGCAAACCAGACAGATCGTTGCTCCCAGGCGTGGAGAAGACCAAGGACTCATCCACCGCCTTGCGGGGTGGTTTTGGCTTGAGCCCCTAGCCGGATCCCATTTACCAGAGACGCCACCCCGCAGCTGCCACCTTGCAGAGTGGTTCAGTCCGTCCCCAGCCCCAAGAATGGAATCCGCCCTGACTGGTCCTGCCTCTATGGTGCAGAACGGAGCTAGATGAGTCCAGCTCCCAATTTGCCCTCATGGTTACAACCAGGGGGTTGCAAACCAGACAGATCGTTGCTCCCAGGCATGGAGAAGACCAAGGACTCATCCACCGCCTTGCGGGGTGGTTTTGGCTTGAGCCCCTAGCCGGATCCCATTTACCAGAGACGCCACCCCGCAGCTGCCACCCTGCGGAGTGGTTCAGTCCGTCCCCAGCCCCAAGAATGGAATCCGCCCTGACTGGTCCTGCCTCCATGGTGCAGAAAGGAGCTAGATAAATCCAGCTCCCGATTTGCCCTCATGGTTACAACCAGGGGGTTGCAAACCAGACAGATCGTTGCTCCCAGGCATGGGGAAGACCAAGGACTCATCCACCGCCTTGCGGGGTGGTTTTGGCTTGAGCCCCTAGCCGGATCCCATTTACCAGAGACGCCACCCCGCAGCTGCCACCCTGCAGAGTGGTTCAGTCCGTCCCCAGCCCCAAGAATGGAATCCGCCCTGACTGGTCCTGCCTCCATGGTGCAGAACGGAGCTAGATGAGTCCAGCTCCCGATTGGCCCTCATGGTTACAACCAGGGGGTTGCAAACCAGACAGATCGTTGCTCCCAGGCGTGGGGAAGACCAAGGACTCATCCACCGCCTTGCGGGGTGGTTTTGGCTTGAGCCCCTAGCCGGATCCCATTTACCAGAGACGCCACCCCGCAGCTGCCACCCTGCGGAGTGGTTCAGTCCGTCCCCAGCCCCAAGAATGGAATCCGCCCTGACTGGTCCTGCCTCCATGGTGCAGAACGGAGCTAGATGAGTCCAGCTCCCGATTTGCCCTCATGGTTACAACCAGGGGGTTGCAAACCAGACAGATCGTTGCTCCCAGGCATGGAGAAGACCAAGGACTCATCCACCGCCTTGCGGGGTGGTTTTGGCTTGAGCCCCTAGCCGGATCCCATTTACCAGAGACGCCACCCCGCAGCTGCCACCCTGCAGAGTGGTTCAGTCCGTCCCCAGCCCCAAGAATGGAATCCGCCCTGACTGGTCCTGCCTCCATGGTGCAGAACGGAGCTAGATGAGTCCAGCTCCCGATTTGCCCTCATGGTTACAACCAGGGGGTTGCAAACCAGACAGATCGTTGCTCCCAGGCGTGGGGAAGACCAAGGACTCATCCACCGCCTTGCGGGGTGGTTTTGGCTTGAGCCCCTAGCCGGATCCCATTTACCAGAGACGCCACCCCGCAGCTGCCACCCTGCGGAGTGGTTCAGTCCGTCCCCAGCCCCAAGAATGGAATCCGCCCTGACTGGTCCTGCCTCCATGGTGCAGAACGGAGCTAGATGAGTCCAGCTCCCGATTGGCCCTCATGGTTACAACCAGGGGGTTGCAAACCAGACAGATCGTTGCTCCCAGGCGTGGAGAAGACCAAGGACTCATCCACCGCCTTGCGGGGTGGTTTTGGCTTGAGCCCCTAGCCGGATCCCATTTACCAGAGACGCCACCCCGCAGCTGCCACCCTGCGGAGTGGTTCAGTCCGTCCCCAGCCCCAAGAATGGAATCCGCCCTGACTGGTCCTGCCTCCATGGTGCAGAACGGAGCTAGATGAGTCCAGCTCCCAATTTGCCCTCATGGTTACAACCAGGGGGTTGCAAACCAGACAGATCATTGCTCCCAGGCGTGGAGAAGACCAAGGACTCATCCACCGCCTTGCGGGGTGGTTTTGGCTTGAGCCCCTAGCCGGATCCCATTTACCAGAGACGCCACCCCGCAGCTGCCACCCTGCGGAGTGGTTCAGTCCGTCCCCAGCCCCAAGAATGGAATCCGCCCTGACTGGTCCTGCCTCCATGGTGCAGAACGGAGCTAGATGAGTCCAGCTCCCGATTTGCCCTCATGGTTACAACCAGGGCGTTGCAAACCAGACAGATCGTTGCTCCCAGGCATGGAGAAGACCAAGGACTCATCCACCACCTTGCGGGGTGGTTTTGGCTTGAGCCCCTAGCCGGATCCCATTTACCAGAGACGCCACCCCGCAGCTGCCACCCTGCGGAGTGGTTCAGTCCGTCCCCAGCCCCAAGAATGGAATCCGCCCTGACTGGTCCTGCCTCCATGGTGCAGAACGGAGCTAGATGAGTCCAGCTCCCGATTTGCCCTCATGGTTACAACCAGGGGGTTGCAAACCAGACAGATCGTTGCTCCCAGGCGTGGAGAAGACCAAGGACGCATCCACCGCCTTGCGGGGTGGTTTTGGCTTGAGCCCCTAGCCGGATCCCATTTACCAGAGACGCCACCCCGCAGCTGCCACCCTGCAGAGTGGTTCAGTCCGTCCCCAGCCCCAAGAATGGAATCCGCCCTGACTGGTCCTGCCTCCATGGTGCAGAACGGAGCTAGATGAGTCCAGCTCCCGATTTGCCCTCATGGTTACAACCAGGGGGTTGCAAACCAGACAGATCGTTGCTAACAGGCATGGAGAAGACCAAGGACTCATCCACCGCCTTGCGGGGTGGTTTTGGCTTGAGCCCCTAGCCGGATCCCATTTACCAGAGACGCCACCCCGCAGCTGCCACCCTGCGGAGTGGTTCAGTCCGTCCCCAGCCCCAAGAATGGAATCCGCCCTGACTGGTCCTGCCTCCATGGTGCAGAACGGAGCTAGATGAGTCCAGCTCCCGATTTGCCCTCATGGTTACAACCAGGGGGTTGCAAACCAGACAGATCGTTGCTCCCAGGCGTGGAGAAGACCAAGGACTCATCCACCGCCTTGCGGGGTGGTTTTGGCTTGAGCCCCTAGCTGGATCCCATTTACCAGAGACGCCACCCCGCAGCTGCCACCCTGCAGAGTGTTTCAGTCCGTCCCCAGCCCCAAGAATGGAATCCGCCCTGACTGGTCCTGCCTCCATGGTGCAGAACAGAGCTAGATGAGTCCAGCTCCCGATTTGCCCTCATGGTTACAACCAGGGGGTTGCAAACCAGACAGATCGTTGCTCCCAGGCATGGAGAAGACCAAGGACTCATCCACCGCCTTGCGGGGTGGTTTTGGCTTGAGCCCCTAGCCGGATCCCATTTACCAGAGACGCCACCCCGCAGCTGCCACCCTGCAGAGTGGTTCAGTCCGTCCCCAGCCCCAAGAATGGAATCCGCCCTGACTGGTCCTGCCTCCATGGTGCAGAACGGAGCTAGATGAGTCCAGCTCCCGATTTGCCCTCATGGTTACAACCAGGGGGTTGCAAACCAGACAGATCGTTGCTCCCAGGCGTGGAGAAGACCAAGGACTCATCCACCGCCTTGCGGGGTGGTTTTGGCTTGAGCCCCTAGCCGGATCCCATTTACCAGAGACGCCACCCCGCAGCTGCCACCCTGCGGAGTGGTTCAGTCCGTCCCCAGCCCCAAGAATGGAATCCGCCCTGACTGGTCCTGCCTCCATGGTGCAGAACGGAGCTAGATGAGTCCAGCTCCCGATTGGCCCTCATGGTTACAACCAGGGCGTTGCAAACCAGACAGATCGTTGCTCCCAGGCATGGAGAAGACCAAGGACTCATCCACCGCCTTGCGGGGTGGTTTTGGCTTGAGCCCCTAGCCGGATCCCATTTACCAGAGACGCCACCCCGCAGCTGCCACCCTGCGGAGTGGTTCAGTCCGTCCCCAGCCCCAAGAATGGAATCCGCCCTGACTGGTCCTGCCTCCATGGTGCAGAACGGAGCTAGATGAGTCCAGCTCCCGATTTGCCCTCATGGTTACAACCAGGGGGTTGCAAACCAGACAGATCGTTGCTCCCAGGCGTGGAGAAGACCAAGGACGCATCCACCGCCTTGCGGGGTGGTTTTGGCTTGAGCCCCTAGCCGGATCCCATTTACCAGAGACGCCACCCCGCAGCTGCCACCCTGCAGAGTGGTTCAGTCCGTCCCCAGCCCCAAGAATGGAATCCGCCCTGACTGGTCCTGCCTCCATGGTGCAGAACGGAGCTAGATGAGTCCAGCTCCCGATTTGCCCTCATGGTTACAACCAGGGGGTTGCAAACCAGATCGTTGCTAACAGGCATGGAGAAGACCAAGGACTCATCCACCGCCTTGCGGGGTGGTTTTGGCTTGAGCCCCTAGCCGGATCCCATTTACCAGAGACGCCACCCCGCAGCTGCCACCCTGCAGAGTGGTTCAGTCCGTCCCCAGCCCCAAGAATGGAATCCGCCCTGACTGGTCCTGCCTCCATGGTGCAGAACGGAGCTAGATGAGTCCAGCTCCCGATTTGCCCTCATGGTTACAACCAGGGGGTTGCAAACCAGACAGATCGTTGCTCCCAGGCATGGAGAAGACCAAGGACTCATCCACCGCCTTGCGGGGTGGTTTTGGCTTGAGCCCCTAGCCGGATCCCATTTACCAGAGACGCCACCCCGCAGCTGCCACCCTGCGGAGTGGTTCAGTCCGTCCCCAGCCCCAAGAATGGAATCCGCCCTGACTGGTCCTGCCTCCATGGTGCAGAACGGAGCTAGATGAGTCCAGCTCCCGATTTGCCCTCATGGTTACAACCAGGGGGTTGCAAACCAGACAGATCGTTGCTCCCAGGCGTGGAGAAGACCAAGGACTCATCCACCGCCTTGCGGGGTGGTTTTGGCTTGAGCCCCTAGCCGGATCCCATTTACCAGAGACGCCACCCCGCAGCTGCCACCCTGCAGAGTGGTTCAGTCCGTCCCCAGCCCCAAGAATGGAATCCGCCCTGACTGGTCCTGCCTCCATGGTGCAGAACGGAGCTAGATGAGTCCAGCTCCCGATTTGCCCTCATGGTTACAACCAGGGGGTTGCAAACCAGACAGATCGTTGCTCCCAGGCGTGGAGAAGACCAAGGACTCATCCACCGCCTTGCGGGGTGGTTTTGGCTTGAGCCCCTAGCTGGATCCCATTTACCAGAGACGCCACCCCGCAGCTGCCACCCTGCAGAGTGTTTCAGTCCGTCCCCAGCCCCAAGAATGGAATCCGCCCTGACTGGTCCTGCCTCCATGGTGCAGAACAGAGCTAGATGAGTCCAGCTCCCGATTTGCCCTCATGGTTACAACCAGGGGGTTGCAAACCAGACAGATCGTTGCTCCCAGGCGTGGAGAAGACCAAGGACTCATCCACCGCCTTGCGGGGTGGTTTTGGCTTGAGCCCCTAGCCGGATCCCATTTACCAGAGACGCCACCCCGCAGCTGCCACCCTGCGGAGTGGTTCAGTCCGTCCCCAGCCCCAAGAATGGAATCCGCCCTGACTGGTCCTGCCTCCATGGTGCAGAACGGAGCTAGATGAGTCCAGCTCCCGATTTGCCCTCATGGTTACAACCAGGGGGTTGCAAACCAGACAGATCGTTGCTCCCAGGCGTGGAGAAGACCAAGGACTCATCCACCGCCTTGCGGGGTGGTTTTGGCTTGAGCCCCTAGCCGGATCCCATTTACCAGAGACGCCACCCCGCAGCTGCCACCCTGCGGAGTGGTTCAGTCCGTCCCCAGCCCCAAGAATGGAATCCGCCCTGACTGGTCCTGCCTCCATGGTGCAGAAAGGAGCTAGATGAGTCCAGCTCCCGATTTGCCCTCATGGTTACAACTAGGGGGTTGCAAACCAGACAGATCGTTGCTCCCAGGCGTGGAGAAGACCAAGGACTCATCCACCGCCTTGCGGGGTGGTTTTGGCTTGAGCCCCTAGCCGGATCCCATTTACCAGAGACGCCACCCCGCAGCTGCCACCCTGCGGAGTGGTTCAGTCCGTCCCCAGCCCCAAGAATGGAATCCGCCCTGACTGGTCCTGCCTCCATGGTGCAGAACGGAGCTAGATGAGTCCAGCTCCCGATTGGCCCTCATGGTTACAACCAGGGCGTTGCAAACCAGACAGATCGTTGCTCCCAGGCATGGAGAAGACCAAGGACTCATCCACCGCCTTGCGGGGTGGTTTTGGCTTGAGCCCCTAGCCGGATCCCATTTACCAGAGACGCCACCCCGCAGCTGCCACCCTGCAGAGTGGTTCAGTCCGTCCCCAGCCCCAAGAATGGAATCCGCCCTGACTGGTCCTGCCTCCATGGTGCAGAACGGAGCTAGATGAGTCCAGCTCCCGATTTGCCCTCATGGTTACAACCAGGGGGTTGCAAACCAGACAGATCGTTGCTCCCAGGCGTGGAGAAGACCAAGGACTCATCCACCGCCTTGCGGGGTGGTTTTGGCTTGAGCCCCTAGCCGGATCCCATTTACCAGAGACGCCACCCCGCAGCTGCCACCTTGCAGAGTGGTTCAGTCCGTCCCCAGCCCCAAGAATGGAATCCGCCCTGACTGGTCCTGCCTCTATGGTGCAGAACGGAGCTAGATGAGTCCAGCTCCCAATTTGCCCTCATGGTTACAACCAGGGGGTTGCAAACCAGACAGATCGTTGCTCCCAGGCATGGAGAAGACCAAGGACTCATCCACCGCCTTGCGGGGTGGTTTTGGCTTGAGCCCCTAGCCGGATCCCATTTACCAGAGACGCCACCCCGCAGCTGCCACCCTGCGGAGTGGTTCAGTCCGTCCCCAGCCCCAAGAATGGAATCCGCCCTGACTGGTCCTGCCTCCATGGTGCAGAAAGGAGCTAGATAAATCCAGCTCCCGATTTGCCCTCATGGTTACAACCAGGGGGTTGCAAACCAGACAGATCGTTGCTCCCAGGCATGGGGAAGACCAAGGACTCATCCACCGCCTTGCGGGGTGGTTTTGGCTTGAGCCCCTAGCCGGATCCCATTTACCAGAGACGCCACCCCGCAGCTGCCACCCTGCAGAGTGGTTCAGTCCGTCCCCAGCCCCAAGAATGGAATCCGCCCTGACTGGTCCTGCCTCCATGGTGCAGAACGGAGCTAGATGAGTCCAGCTCCCGATTGGCCCTCATGGTTACAACCAGGGGGTTGCAAACCAGACAGATCGTTGCTCCCAGGCGTGGGGAAGACCAAGGACTCATCCACCGCCTTGCGGGGTGGTTTTGGCTTGAGCCCCTAGCCGGATCCCATTTACCAGAGACGCCACCCCGCAGCTGCCACCCTGCGGAGTGGTTCAGTCCGTCCCCAGCCCCAAGAATGGAATCCGCCCTGACTGGTCCTGCCTCCATGGTGCAGAACGGAGCTAGATGAGTCCAGCTCCCGATTTGCCCTCATGGTTACAACCAGGGGGTTGCAAACCAGACAGATCGTTGCTCCCAGGCATGGAGAAGACCAAGGACTCATCCACCGCCTTGCGGGGTGGTTTTGGCTTGAGCCCCTAGCCGGATCCCATTTACCAGAGACGCCACCCCGCAGCTGCCACCCTGCAGAGTGGTTCAGTCCGTCCCCAGCCCCAAGAATGGAATCCGCCCTGACTGGTCCTGCCTCCATGGTGCAGAACGGAGCTAGATGAGTCCAGCTCCCGATTTGCCCTCATGGTTACAACCAGGGGGTTGCAAACCAGACAGATCGTTGCTCCCAGGCGTGGGGAAGACCAAGGACTCATCCACCGCCTTGCGGGGTGGTTTTGGCTTGAGCCCCTAGCCGGATCCCATTTACCAGAGACGCCACCCCGCAGCTGCCACCCTGCGGAGTGGTTCAGTCCGTCCCCAGCCCCAAGAATGGAATCCGCCCTGACTGGTCCTGCCTCCATGGTGCAGAACGGAGCTAGATGAGTCCAGCTCCCGATTGGCCCTCATGGTTACAACCAGGGGGTTGCAAACCAGACAGATCGTTGCTCCCAGGCGTGGAGAAGACCAAGGACTCATCCACCGCCTTGCGGGGTGGTTTTGGCTTGAGCCCCTAGCCGGATCCCATTTACCAGAGACGCCACCCCGCAGCTGCCACCCTGCGGAGTGGTTCAGTCCGTCCCCAGCCCCAAGAATGGAATCCGCCCTGACTGGTCCTGCCTCCATGGTGCAGAACGGAGCTAGATGAGTCCAGCTCCCAATTTGCCCTCATGGTTACAACCAGGGGGTTGCAAACCAGACAGATCATTGCTCCCAGGCGTGGAGAAGACCAAGGACTCATCCACCGCCTTGCGGGGTGGTTTTGGCTTGAGCCCCTAGCCGGATCCCATTTACCAGAGACGCCACCCCGCAGCTGCCACCCTGCGGAGTGGTTCAGTCCGTCCCCAGCCCCAAGAATGGAATCCGCCCTGACTGGTCCTGCCTCCATGGTGCAGAACGGAGCTAGATGAGTCCAGCTCCCGATTGGCCCTCATGGTTACAACCAGGGGGTTGCAAACCAGACAGATCGTTGCTCCCAGGCATGGAGAAGACCAAGGACTCATCCACCACCTTGCGGGGTGGTTTTGGCTTGAGCCCCTAGCCGGATCCCATTTACCAGAGACGCCACCCCGCAGCTGCCACCCTGCGGAGTGGTTCAGTCCGTCCCCAGCCCCAAGAATGGAATCCGCCCTGACTGGTCCTGCCTCCATGGTGCAGAACGGAGCTAGATGAGTCCAGCTCCCGATTTGCCCTCATGGTTACAACCAGGGGGTTGCAAACCAGACAGATCGTTGCTCCCAGGCATGGAGAAGACCAAGGACTCATCCACCGCCTTGCGGGGTGGTTTTGGCTTGAGCCCCTAGCCGGATCCCATTTACCAGAGACGCCAGCCCGCAGCTGCCACCCTGCAGAGTGGTTAAGTCCGTCCCCAGCCCCAAGAATGGAATCCGCCCTGACTGGTCCTGCCTCCATGGTGCAGAACGGAGCTAGATGAGTCCAGCTCCCGATTTGCCCTCATGGTTACAACCAGGGGGTTGCAAACCAGACAGATCGTTGCTCCCAGGCATGGAGAAGACCAAGGACTCATCCACCGCCTTGCGGGGTGGTTTTGGCTTGAGCCCCTAGCCGGATCCCATTTACCAGAGACGCCACCCCGCAGCTGCCACCCTGCGGAGTGGTTCAGTCCGTCCCCAGCCCCAAGAATGGAATCCGCCCTGACTGGTCCTGCCTCCATGGTGCAGAACGGAGCTAGATGAGTCCAGCTCCCAATTTGCCCTCATGGTTACAACCAGGGGGTTGCAAACCAGACAGATCGTTGCTCCCAGGCATGGAGAAGACCAAGGACTCATCCACCGCCTTGCGGGGTGGTTTTGGCTTGAGCCCCTAGCTGGATCCCATTTACCAGAGACGCCACCCCGCAGCTGCCAACCTGCGGAGTGGTTCAGTCCGTCCCCAGCCCCAAGAATGGAATCCGCCCTGACTGGTCCTGCCTCCATGGTGCAGAACGGAGCTAGATGAGTCCAGCTCCCGATTTGCCCTCATGGTTACAACCAGGGGGTTGCAAACCAGACAGATCGTTGCTCCCAGGCGTGGAGAAGACCAAGGACTCATCCACCGCCTTGCGGGGTGGTTTTGGCTTGAGCCCCTAGCCGGATCCCATTTACCAGAGACGCCACCCCGCAGCTGCCACCCTGCGGAGTGGTTCAGTCCGTCCCCAGCCCCAAGAATGGAATCCGCCCTGACTGGTCCTGCCTCCATGGTGCAGAACGGAGCTAGATGAGTCCAGCTCCCGATTTGCCCTCATGGTTACAACCAGGGGGTTGCAAACCAGACAGATCGTTGCTCCCAGGCGTGGAGAAGACCAAGGACTCATCCACCGCCTTGCGGGGTGGTTTTGGCTTGAGCCCCTAGCTGGATCCCATTTACCAGAGACGCCACCCCACAGCTGCCACCCTGCAGAGTGGTTCAGTCCGTCCCCAGCCCCAAGAATGGAATCCGCCCTGACTGGTCCTGCCTCCATGGTGCAGAACGGAGCTAGATGAGTCCAGCTCCCGATTTGCCCTCATGGTTACAACCAGGGGGTTGCAAACCAGACAGATCGTTGCTCCCAGGCATGGAGAAGACCAAGGACTCATCCACCGCCTTGTGGGGTGGTTTTGGCTTGAGCCCCTAGCCGGATCCCATTTACCAGAGACGCCACCCCGCAGCTGCCACCCTGCGGAGTGGTTCAGTCCGTCCCCAGCCCCAAGAATGGAATCCGCCCTGACTGGTCCTGCCTCCATGGTGCAGAACGGAGCTAGATGAGTCCAGCTCCCGATTTGCCCTCATGGTTACAACCAGGGGGTTGCAAACCAGACAGATCGTTGCTCCCAGGCATGCAGAAGACCAAGGACTCATCCACCGCCTTGCGGGGTGGTTTTGGCTTGAGCCCCTAGCCGGATCCCATTTACCAGAGACGCCACCCCGCAGCTGCCACCCTGCAGAGTGGTTCAGTCCGTCCCCAGCCCCAAGAATGGAATCCGCCCTGACTGGTCCTGCCTCCAAGGTGCAGAACGGAGCTAGATGAGTCCAGCTCCCGATTTGCCCTCATGGTTACAACCAGGGGGTTGCAAACCAGACAGATCGTTGCTCCCAGGCGTGGAGAAGACCAAGGACTATCCACCGCCATGCGGGGTGGTTTTGGCTTGAGCTCCTAGCTGGAGCCCATTTACTAGAGATACCTTCCCGCAGCTGGGGCGATTCTACTTCATGGTCCGTGGGCAGGGAGGCTGCACCAGGCTACTTCATGGTGCTTGGGCACTCAGGACAGATTGAGGTTTCCTCATAGTCCTGGGTCAGGGATGCTCGGCCAGAACACTTCATGGTCCTGGGAAGGTAGCACAGGGTGAGGCTACCTCATGATCCCTGGGCATTGAAGCTGGGCACGGACTTCCTGGGTCTCAGGCATGGAGGCTGGACAGTGACCGCATGAGCCTTGGCTGGGCTAATTTATGGTCCTAGAGCAGGGGTATTGGACCAAAGTGCTTTATGGTCCTGGGGTAATCAGGACAGGGCAATATTACTTCGTAGTCCTGGTGCAGGGAGCTTGGGCTAGGCTACCTCATGGTGGTGGACCAGGGATGCTGGGAGAGTGAGAATTGCCATGCCTACTTTATGGTCTTTGGCCTGGGAGGCTTGGATAGGCCACTGCATGCTCTGGAACAATACGCATAGCATGCAGATACTTCTTGGTCCTGGAGCAGGAGGCTGAGAAAAGATTATGTCACGGTCCTAGGGCATGGAGGCTGGGTGAATTTAACCCACTTGCCTTTTGTTAGAGATGCTGCGCCAGGCCAATTCATGGTCCTGGGAAGGGAGGACAGGGCGAGGCTACTTCATGGTCCTCGGGCAGTGACGGTGGGCAGGGACTTCATGGGTCAGGGGAAGGGAGTCTGGGCAGGGACTTCATGGTCCTGGGGCAGGGAGGATGGACCCAGGTGCTTCATGGTCCTTGATCAATCAGGACAGGCAAGATTACTTCATGGTCCTGGGGCAGTGAGGCTGGCCAGGGACTTCATGGGTCTCGGGCATGGAGGCTCAGCCAGGAGACTACATGCAATGGGGCACGGAGGCTGGACCAGGCTACATCATACTCCTGAGTCATGGAGGCTGGACCAGGACACTATATGGTTGTGGGGCAGGAATGTTGGGACAGGGAGGCTGCCTGAGCCTACTTTATTGTCCCTGGCCAACTAGGTTGGGCCAGCTTACTCCATGGTTGTGCTGCAGGGATATTGGGATAGGGAGGCTGGGCAGGCCTGATTCATACATTGGAGACAGGAGGACAGGGTGAGGTCAATGCATGGTCCTGGGGCAGGGAGTCTGGACCCGGTTATTTCATGGTTGTGAGGCTTGGAGGCTGGACCAGGCTACTTCATGCTCATTAGTCATGGAGCTGGACCAGATTACTCATGCTCCGGGTTCAGTAAGCACAGGGAGACACTACTACGTGGTATTGGGGCAGGAAGGCTGGGCCAGGCCACTTCATGGGTGTGGGGCAGGGATACTGGGACAGGGAGGCTGGTAAGCCTACTTCAAGATCCTTGGTCACGGAGACTGGGACAGACTATTTCATACACTGGAGACAGGAGGACAGGGTGATTCTACTTCATAGTCCTGGGGCAAGGAGGCTGCACCAGGCTACATCATGGTCCTCGGGCACTCAGGACAGATTGAGGTTACCTCATGGTCCTGGGTCAGGGATGCTTGGCTAGACCACTTCATGGTTCTGGGAAGGGAGAACACGGCAAGGCTACTTCATGGTCCTGGGTCAGTGAGGCTGGGCAGGGACTTCATGGGTCAGGGGAAGGGAGTCTGGGCAGGGACTTCATGGTCCTCGGGCAGGGAGGATGGACCAAGGCGCTTCATGGTCCTTGATCAATCAGAACAGGGCAAGATTACTTCATGGACCTGGGGCAGTGAGGCTGGCCAGGGACTTCAAGGGTCTCGTGCATGGAGGTTGAGCCAGGAGACTACATGCAATGGGGCAGGGAGGCGGGACCCGGCTACATCATACTCCTGAGTCATGGAGGCTGGACCAGATTACATCATGGTCCAGATCCAGTAAGGACAGGGAGACACTACTACGTGGCATTGGGGCAGGAAGGCTGGGCCAGGCCACTTCATGGGTGTGGGGCAGGGATACTGGGACAGGGAGGCTGGTAAGCCTACTTCAAGGTCCTTGGTCAGGAAGGCTGGGCCAGAACTCTTCATGCTTAGGAGACAAGAGTAAAGGGCGATTCTACTTCATGGTCCTTGGGGAGGGAGGCTGCACCAGGCAACTTCATGGTCCTGGGGCACTCAGGACAGATTATGGTTACCTCATGGTCCTGGGTCAGGGATGCTTGTCCAGGCCAGTTCATGGTCCTGGGCAGGGAGGATGGACCAAGGTGCTTCATGGTCCTTGATCAATCAGGACAGGGCAAGATTACTTCATGGTCCTGGGGCAGTGAGGCTGGGCAGGGACTTCATGGGTCTCGGGCATGGAGGCTCAGCCAGGAGACTACATGCAATGGGGCAGGGAGGCTGGACCAGGCTACATCATACTCCTGAGTCATGGAGGCTGGACCAGGACACTATATGGTTGTGGGGCAGGGTTGTGGGACAATGAGGCTGCCTAAGCCTACTTCATGGTCCTTGGCCAACCAGGTTGGGCCAGCCTACTGCATGGTTGTGTTGCAGGGATATTCGGATAAGGAGGCTAGGTGAGACTACCTTATACGTTGGAGAAAGGAGGACATGGTGAGGTCAATGCATGGTCCTGGGGCAGGGAGCCTGGACCCGGTTATTTCATGGTGTTGGGGCAGCGAGGCTGGAACAGGCTACTTCATGCTCATGAGTCATGGAGCTGGACCAGATTACTCATGCTCCGGGTTCAGTAAGGACAGGGAGACACTACTACGTGGTATTGGGGCAGGAAGGCTGGGCCAGGTCACTTCATGGGTGTGGGGCAGGGATACTGGGACAGGGAGGCTGGTAAGCCTACTTCAAGGTCCTTGGTCAGGGAGACTGGGTCAAGCTACTTCATACATTGGAGATAGGAGGACAGGGCGATTCTACTTCATAGTCCTGGGGCAGGGAGGCTGCACCAGGATACTCCATGGTCCTTGGGCAGTCAGGACAGATTCAGGTTACCTCATGGTCCTGGGTCAGGGATGCTTGGCTAGACCACTTCATGGTCCTGGGAAGGGAGGACAGGGCGAGGCTACTTTATGGTCCTGGGTCAGTGAGGCTGGGCAGGGACTTCATGGGTCAGGGGAAGGGAGTCTGGGCAGGGACTTCATGGTCCTCGGGCAGGGAGGATGGACCAAGGTGCTTCATGGTCCTTGATCAATCAGGACAGGGCAAGATTACTTCATGTCCTGGGGCAGTGAGGCTGGGCAAGGACTTCATGGGTCTCGGGCATGGAGGCTGAGCCAGGAGACTACATGCAATGGGGCAGGGAGGCTGGACCCAGCTAAATCATACTCCTGAGTCATGGAGGCTGCAGCAGATTACATCATGGTCTGAGGCCACTGAGGATAAGGAGATATTACTTCGAGGTAGTGGGACAGGAAGGCTGGGCCAGGCCACTTCATGGTTGTGGGGCAGGGATACTGGGACAGAGAGGCTGTAAGCCTACTTCAAGGTCCTTGGTCAGGGAAACTGGGCCAGGCCTCTTCATACATTGGAGACAGGAGGACAGGGCGATTCTACTTCATGGTACTGGCGCAGGTAGGCTGCACCAGGCTACTTCATGCTCCTCGGGCACTCAGGACATACTGACGTTACGTCATGGTCCTGGGTCAGGGATGCTTGGCGAGACCACTTCATGATCCTGGGCAGGGAGGACAGGGCGAGGCTACTTCATGCTCCTGGAAAAGTAAGGACAGATTATGGTTACCTCATGGTCCTGGGTCAGGGTGCTGGACCAGGCTACCTCATGGTCCTGGGAAGGGAGGACAGGGCAAGGCTACTTCATGGTCCTCGGGCAGTGAGGCTGGACAGGGACTTCATGGGTCAGGGGAAGGGAGTCTGGGCAGGGACTTCATGGTCCTCAGGCAGGGAGGATGGACCAAGGTGCTTCATGGTCCTTGATCAATCAGGACAGGGCAAGATTACTTCATGGTCCTGGGGCAGTGAGGCTGGCCAGGGACTTCAAGGGTTTCAGGCATGGAGGCTGAGCCAGGGAACTTCATGCTTGTGGGGCACGGAGGCTGGACAAGGCTACATCATACTCCTGAGCCATGGAGGCTGGACCAGATTACATCATGGATTGAGTCCACTGAGGACAGGGAGACATTGCATCGAGGTTTTGGGGCAGGGAGGCTGGGCCAGGCAACTTCATGGTTGTGGGGCAGGGATGTTGGGACAGGGAGGCTGCCTGAGCCTACTTCATGGTCCTTGGCCTACCAGGATGGGCAAGCCTACTCCATGGGTGTGTTGCAGGGATATTGGGATAGGGAGGCTAGGTGAGACTACCTTATACTTTGGAGACAGGAGGACAGGGTGAGGTCAATGCATGGTCCTGGGGCAGGGAGCCTGGACCCGGTTATTTCATGGTTTTGGGGCAGCGAGGCTGGAACAGGCTACTTCATGCTCATGAGTCATGGAGCTGGACCAGATTACTCATGCTCCGGGTTCAGTAAGGACAGGGAGACACTACTACCTGGTATTGGGGCAGGAAGGCTGGGCCAGGCCACTTCATGGGTGTGGGGCAGGGATACTGGGACAGGGAGGCTGGTAAGCCTACTTCAAGGTCCTTGATCAGGGAGACTGTGACAGGCTATTTCATACATTGGAGACAGGAGGGCAGGGTGACTCTACGTCATAGTCCAGGTGTAGGGATGACACGGAGAGGCTACTTCATGGTCCTTGGGTAGTCAGGACAGACTGAGGTTACCTCATGGTCCTGGGTCAGGGATGCTTGGCCAGACCACTTCATGGTCCTGGGAAGGGAGGACAGGGCGAGGCTACTTCATTCTCCTCGGGTTTCAGGCATGGAGGCTGAGCCAGGGAACTTCATGCTTCTGGTGCAGGGAGGCTGGACCCGGCTACATCATACTCCTGAGTCATGGAGGCTGGACCAGATTACATCATGGTCCAGATCCAGTAAGGACAGGGAGACACTACTACGTGGTATTGGGGCAGGAAGGCTGGGCCAGGCCACTTCATGGGTGTGGGGCAGGGATACTGGGACAGGGAGGCTGGTAAGCCTACTTCAAGGTCCTTGGTCAGGAAGGCTGGGCCAGGCCTCTTCATGCTTTGGAGACAAGAGGACAGGGCGATTCTACTTCATAGTCCTGGGCAGGGAGGCTGCACCAGGCTACTTCCTGGTCCTCGGGCACTCAGGACAGATTGAGGCTACCTCATTGTCCTGGGTCAGGGATGCTCGGCTAGACCACTTCATGGTCCTGGGAAGGGAGGACAGGGCGAGGCTAATTCATGGTCCTGGGTCAGTGAGGCTGGGCAGGGACTTCATGGGTCAGGGGAAGGGAGTCTGGGCAGGGACTTCATGGTCCTGGGGCAGGGAGGATGGACCAAGGTGCTTCATGGTCCTTGATCAATCAGGACAGGGCAAGATTACTTCATGGTCCTGGGGCAGTGAGGCTGGGCAGGGACTTCATGGGTCTCGGGCATGGAGGCTGAGCCAGGAGACTACATGCAATGGGGCAGGGAGGCTGGACCAGGCTACATCATACTCCTGAGTCATGGAGGCTGGACCAGGACACTATATGGTTGTGGGGCAGGGATGCTGGGACAGTGAGGCTGCCTGAGCCTACTTCATGGTCCCTGGCCAACTAGGTTGGGCCAGCCTACTGCATGGTTGTGGTGCAGGGATACTGGGATAGGGAGGCTGGGCAGGCCTGATTCATACGTTGGAGACAGGAGGACAGGGTGAGGACAATGCATGGTCCTGGGGCAGGGAGCCTGGACCCGGTTATTTCATGGTGTTGGGGCAGCGAGACTGGACCAGGCTACTTCATGCTCATGAGTCATGGAGCTGGACCAGATTACTCATGCTCCAGGTTCAGTAAGGACAGGGAGACACTACTACGTGGTATTGGGGCAGGAAGGCTGGGCCAGGTCACTTCATGGGTGTGGGGCAGGGTGACTGGACAGGGAGGCTGGTAAGCCTACTTCAAGGTCCTTGGTCAGGGAGACTGGGTCAGGATACTTCATACATTGGAGACAGAAGGACAGGGCGATTCTACTTCATAGTCCTGGGGCAGGGAGGCTGCACCAGGATACTCCATGGTCCTTGGGCACTCAGGATATACTGACGTTACGTCATGGTCCTGGGTCAGGGATGCTTGGCTAGACCACTTCATGGTCCTGGGAAGGGAGGACAGGGCGAGGCTACTTTATGGTCCTGGGTCAGTGAGGCTGGGCAGGGACTTCATGGGTCACGGGAAGGGAGTCTGGGCAGGGACTTCATGGTCCTGGGGCAGGGAGGATGGACCAAGGTGCTTCATGGTCCTTGATCAATCAGGACAGGGCAAGATTACTTCATGTCCTGGGGCAGTGAGGCTGGCCAGGTACTTCATGGGTCTCGGGCATGGAGGCTGAGCCAGGAGACTACATGCAATGGGGCAGGGAGGCTGGACCAGGCTACATCATACTCCTGAGTCATGGAGGCTGCACCAGATTACATCATGGTCCAGATCCAGTAAGGACAGGGAGACACTACTACGTGGTATTGGGGCAGGAAGGCTGGGCCAGGCCACTTCATGGGTGTGGGGCAGGGATACTGGGACCAGGGAGGCTGTAAGCCTACTTCAAGGTCCTTGGTCAGGAAGGCTGGGCCAGGCCTCTTCATGCTTTGGAGACAAGAGGACAGGGCGATTCTACTTCATAGTCCTGGGCAGGGAGGCTGCACCAGGCTACTTCCTGGTCCTCGGGCACTCAGGACAGATTGAGGCTACCTCATTGTCCTGGGTCAGGGATGCTCGGCTAGACCACTTCATGGTCCTGGGAAGGGAGGACAGGGCGAGGCTAATTCATGGTCCTGGGTCAGTGAGGCTGGACAGGGACTTCATGGGTCAGGGGAAGGGAGTCTGGGCAGGGACTTCATGGTCCTGGGGCAGGGAGGATGGACCAAGGTGCTTCATGGTTCTTGATCAATCAGGACAGGGCAAGATTACTTCATGGTCCTGGGGCAGTGAGGCTGGGCAGGGACTTCATGGGTCTCGGGCATGGAGGCTCAGCCAGGAGACTACATGCAATGGGGCAGGGAGGCTGGACCAGGCTACATCATACTCCTGAGTCATGGAGGCTGGACCAGGACACTATATGGTTGTGGGGCAGGGTTGTGGGACAGTGAGGCTGCCTGAGCCTACTTCATGGTCCCTGGCCAACTAGGTTGGGCCAGCCTACTGCATGGTTGTGGTGCAGGGATACTGGGATAGGGAGGCTGGGCAGGCCTGATTCATACGTTGGAGACAGGAGGACAGGGTGAGGACAATGCATGGTCCTGGGGCAGGGAGCCAGGACCCGGTTATTTCATGGTGTTGGGGCAGCGAGACTGGACCAGGCTACTTCATGCTCATGAATCATGGAGCTGGACCAGATTACTCATGCTCCGGGTTCAGTAAGGACAGGGAGACACTACTACGTGGTATTGGGGCAGGAAGGCTGGGCCAGGTCACTTCATGGGTGTGGGGCAGGGTGACTGGACAGGGAGGCTGGTAAGCCTACTTCAAGGTCCTTGGTCAGGGAGACTGGGTCAGGCTACTTCATACATTGGCGACAGAAGGACAGGGCGATTCTACTTCATAGTCCTGGGGCAGGGAGGCTGCACCAGGATACTCTATGGTCCTTGGGCAGTCAGGACAGATTCAGGTTACCTCATGGTCCTGGGTCAGGGATGCTTGGCTAGACCACTTCATGGTCCTGGGAAGGGAGGACAGGGCGAGGCTACTTCATTCTCCTAGGGCAGTGAGGCTGGGCAGGGACTTCATGGGTCAGGGGAAGGGAGTCTGGGCAGGGACTTCATGGTCCTGGGGCAGGGAGGATGGACCAAGGTGCTTCATGGTCCTTGATCAATCAGGACAGGGCAAGATTACTTCATGGTCCTGGGGCAGTGAGGCTGGCCAGGGACTTCAAGGGTTTCAGGCATGGAGGCTGAGCCAGGGAACTTTATGCTTGTGGTGCAGGGAGGCTGGACCAGGCTACATCATACTCCTGAGTCATGGAGGCTGGACCAGATTACATCATGGTCCAGATCCAGTAAGGACAGGGAGACACTACTACGTGGTATTGGGGCAGGAAGGCTGGGCCAGGCCACTTCATGGGTGTGGGGCAGTGATACTGGGACAGGGAGGCTGGTAAGCCTACTTCAAGGTCCTTGGTCAGGAAGGCTGGGCCAGGCCTCTTCATGCTTTGGAGACAAGAGGACAGGGCGATTCTACTTCATGGAGCTAGGGCAGGGAGGCTGCACCAGGCTACTTCATGGTCCTCGGGCACTCAGGACAGATTGAGGTTACCTCATGGTCCTGGGTCAGGGATGCTCGGCCAGACCACTTCATGGTCCTGGGAAGGGAGGACAGGGCGAGGCTACTTCATTCTCCTAGGGCAGTGAGGCTGGGCAGGGACTTCATGGGTCAGGGGAAGGGAGTCTGGGCAGGGACTTCATGGTCCTGGGGCAGGGAGGATGGACCAAGGTGCTTCATGGTCCTTGATCAATCAGGACAGGGCAAGATTACTTCATGGTCCTGGGGCAGTGAGGCTGGGCAGGGACTTCATGGGTCTCGGGCATGGAGGCTCAGCCAGGAGACTACATGCAATGGGGCAGGGAGGCTGGACCAGGCTACATCATACTCCTGAGTCATGGAGGCTGGACCAGGACACTATATGGTTGTGGGGCAGGGATGCTGGGACAGTGAGGCTGCCTGAGCCTACTTCATGGTCCCTGGCCAACCAGGTTGGGCCAGCCTACTGCATGGTTGTGGTGCAGGGATACTGGGATAGGGAGGCTGGGCAGGCCTGATTCATACATTGGAGACAGGAGGACAGGGTGAGTTCAATGCATGGTCCTGGGGCAGGGGGCCTGGACCCGGTTATTTCATGGTGTTGGGGCAGCGAGGCGGACCAGGCTACTTCATGCTCATGAGTCATGGAGCTGGACCAGATTACTCATGCTCCGGGTTCAGTAAGGACAGGGAGACACTACTACCTGGTATTGGGGCAGGAAGGCTGGGCCAGGCCACTTCATGGGTGTGGGACAGGGATACTGGGACAGGGAGGCTAGTAAGCCTACTTCAAGGTCCTTGGTCAGGGAGACTGGGACAGGCTATTTCATACATTGGAGACAGGAGGACAGGGCGATTCTACATCATAGTTTAGGGGTAGGGATGACAGGGAGAGGCTACTTCATGGTCCTTGGGTAGTCAGGACAGATTGAGGTTACCTCATGGTCCTGGGTCAGGGATGCTTGGCTAGACCACTTCATGGTCCTGGGAAGGGAGGACAGGGCGAGGCTACTTTATGGTCCTCGGTCAGTGAGGCTGGGCAGGGACTTCATGGGTCAGGGGAAGGGAGTCTGGGCAGGGACTTCATGGTCCTGGGGCAGGGAGGATGGACCGAGGTGCTTCATGGTCCTTGATCAATCAGGACAGGGCAAGATTACTTCATGTCCCGGGGCAGTGAGGCTGGCCAGGGACTTCATGGGTCTCGGGCATGGAGGCTGAGCCAGGAGACTACATGCAATGGGGCAGGGAGGCTGGACCAGGCTACATCATACTCCTGAGTCATGGAGGCTGCACCAGATTACATCATGGTCCAGATCCAGTAAGGACAGGGAGACACTACTACGTGGTATTGGGGCAGGAAGGCTGGGCCAGGCCACTTCATGGGTGTGGGACAGGGATACTGGGACAGGGAGGCTGGTAAGCCTACTTCAAGGTCCTTGGTCAGGAAGGCTGGGCCAGGCCTCTTCATGCTTTGGAGACAAGAGGACAGGGCGATTCTACTTCATGGTCCTGGGGCAGGGAGGCTGCACCAGGCTACTTCCTGGTCCTCGGGCACTCAGGACAGATTGAGGCTACCTCATGGTCCTGGGTCAGGGATGCTTCGCTAGACCACTTCATGGTCCTGGGAAGGGAGGACAGGGCGAGGCTACTTCATGGTCCTGGGGCAGTGAGGCTGGGCAGGGACTTCATGGGTCAGGGGAAGGGAGTCTGGGCAGGGACCTCATGGTCCTGGGGCAGGGAGGATGGACCAAGGTGCTTCATGGTCCTTGATCAATCAGGACAGGGCAAGATTACTTCATGGTCCTGGGGCAGTGAGGCTGGCCAGGGACTTCAAGGGTTTCAGGCATGGAGGCTGAGCCAGGAGACTACATGCAATGGGGCAGGGAGGCTGGACCAGGCTACATCATACTCCTGAGTCATGGAGGCTGGACTAGATTACATCATGGTCCAGATCCAGTAAAGACAGGGAGACACTACTACGTGGTATTGGGGCAGGAAGGCTGGGCCAGGCCACTTCATGGGTGTGGGGCAGGGATACTGGGACAGGGAGGCTGGTAAGCCTAGGTCATGGTCCTTGGTCAGGAAGGCTGGGCCAGGCCTCGTCATGCTTTGGAAACAAGAGGACAGGGCGATTCTACTTCATGCTCCTAGGGCAGGGAGGCTGCACCAGGCTACTTCATGGTCCTCGGGCACTCAGGACAGATTGAGGTTACCTCATGGTCCTGGGTCAGGGATGCTGGGCCAGACCACTTCCTGGTCCTGGGAAGGGAGGACAGGGCGAAGCTACTTCATAGTCCTGGGGCAGTGAGGCTGGGCAGGGACTTCATGGGTCAGGGGAAGGGAGTCTGGGCAGGGACTTCATGGTCCTGGGGCAGGGAGGATGGACCAAGGTGCTTCATGGTCCTTGATCAATCAGGACAGGGCAAGATTACTTCATGGTCCCGGGGCAGTGAGGCTGGCCAGGGACTTCATGCGTCTCGGGCATGGAGGCTGAGCCAGGAGACTACATGCAATGGGGCAGGGAGGCTGGACCAGGCTACATTATACTCCTGAGTCATGGAGGCTGGACCAGGACACTATATAGTTGTGGGGCAGGGATGTTGGGACATGAGGCTGCCTGAGCCTACTTCATGCTCCCTGGCCAACTAGGTTGGGCCAGCCTACTGCATGGTTGTGGTGCAGGGATACTGGGATAGGGAGGCTGGGCAGGCCTGATTCATACATTGGAGACAGGAGGACAGGGTGAGGTCAATGCATGGTCCTGGGGCAGGGAGCCTGGACCCGGTTATTTCATGGTGTTGGGGCAGCGAGGCGGACCAGGCAACTTCATGCTCATGAATCATGGAGCTGGACCAGATTACTCATGCTCCAGGTTCAGTAAGGACAGGGAGATACTACTACGTGGTATTGGGGCAGGAAGGCTGTGCCAGGCCACTTCATGGGTGTGGGGCAGGGATACTGGGACAGGGAGGCTGGTAAGCCTACTTCAAGGTCCTTGGTCAGGGAGACTGGGACAGGCTATTTCATACATTGGAGACAGGAGGACAGGGCGATTCTACATCATAGTCCAGGTGTAGGGATGACAGGGAGAGGCTACTTCATGGTCCTTGGGTAGTCAGGACAGATTGAGGTTACCTCATGGTCCTGGGTCAGGGATGCTCGGCCAGACCACTTCATGGTCCTGGGAAGGGAGGACAGGGCGAGGCTACTTTATGTTCCTGTTTCAGTGAGGCTGGGCAGGGACTTCATGGGTCAGGGGAAGGGAGTCTGGGCAGGGACTTCATGGGCCTCGGGCAGGGAGGATGGACCAAGGTGCTTCATGGTCCTTGATCAATCAGGACAGGGCAAGATTACTTCATGGTCCTGGGGCAGTGAGGCTGGCCAGGGACTTCAAGGGTTTCAGGCATGGAGGCTGAGCCAGGGAACTTCATGCTTGTGGTGCAGGGAGGCTGGACCAGGCTACATCATACTCCTGAGTCATGGAGGCTGGACCAGATTACATCATGGTCCAGATCCAGTAAGGACAGGGAGACACTACTACGTGGTATTGGGGCAGGAAGGCTGGGCCAGGCCACTTCATGGGTGTGGGGCAGGGATACTGGGACAGGGAGGCTGGTAAGCCTACTTCAAGGTCCTTGGTCAGGAAGGCTGGGCCAGGCCTCTTCATGCTTTGGAGACAAGAGGACAGGGCGATTCTACTTCATGCTCCTAGGGCAGGGAGGCTGCACCAGGCTACTTCATGGTCCTCGGGCACTCAGGACAGATTGAGGTTACCTCATGGTCCTGGGTCAGGGATGCTCGGCCAGACCACTTCATGGTCCTGGGAAGGGAGGACAGGGCGAGGCTACTTCATAGTCCTGGGGCAGTGAGGCTGGGCAGGGACTTCATGGGTCAGGGGAAGGGAGTCTGGGCAGGGACTTCATGGTCCTCGGGCAGGGAGGATGGACCCAGGTGCTTCATGGTCCTTGATCAATCAGGACAGGGCAAGATTACTTCATGGTCCTGGGGCAGTGAGGCTGGGCAGGGACTTCATGGGTCTCGGGCATGGAGGCTGAGCCAGGAGACTACAGGCAATGGGGCAGGGAGGCTGGACCAGGCTACATCATACTCCTGCCTCATGGAGGCTGCACCAGATTACATCATGGTCCAGATCCAGTAAGGACAGGGAGACACTACTACGTGGTATTGGGGCAGGAAGGCTGGGCCAGGCCACTTCATGGGTGTGGGACAGGGATACTGGGACAGGGAGGCCGGTAAGCCTACTTCAAGGTCCTTGGTCAGGAAGGCTGGGCCAGGCCTCTTCATGCTTTGGAGACAAGAGGACAGGGCGATTCTACTTCATGGTCCTGGGGCAGGGAGGCTGCACCAGGCTACTTCCTGGTACTTGGGCACTCAGGACAGATTGAGGCTACCTCAGGGTCCTGGGTCAGGGATGCTTCGCTAGACCACTTCATGGTCCTGGGAAGGGAGGACAGGGCGAGGCTACTTCATGGTCCTGGGGCAGTGAGGCTGGGCAGGGACTTCATGGGTCAGGGGAAGGGAGTCTGGGCAGGGACCTCATGGTCCTGGGGCAGGGAGGATGGACCAAGGTGCTTCATGGTCCTTGATCAATCAGGACAGGGCAAGATTACTTCATGGTCCTGGGGCAGTGAGGCTGGCCAGGGACTTCAAGGGTTTCAGGCATGGAGGCTGAGCCAGGGAACTTCATGCTTGTGGTGCAGGGAGGCTGGACCAGGCTACATCATACTCCTGAGTCATGGAGGCTGGACTAGATTACATCATGGTCCAGATCCAGTAAGGACAGGGAGACACTACTACGTGGTATTGGGGCAGGAAGGCTGGGCCAGGCCACTTCATGGGTGTGGGGCAGGGATACTGGGACAGGGAGGCTGGTAAGCCTAGGTCATGGTCCTTGGTCAGGAAGGCTGGGCCAGGCCTCGTCATGCTTTGGAGACAAGAGGACAAGGCGATTCTACTTCATGCTCCTAGGGCAGGGAGGCTGCACCTGGCTACTTCATGGTCCTCGGGCACTCAGGACAGATTGAGGTTACCTCATGGTCCTGGGTCAGGGATGCTTGGCTAGACCACTTCATGGTCCTGGGAAGGGAGGACAGGGCGAAGCTACTTCATAGTCCTGGGGCAGTGAGGCTGGGCAGGGACTTCATGGGTCAGGGGAAGGGAGTCTGGGCAGGGACTTCATGGTCCTGGGGCAGGGAGGATGGACCAAGGTGCTTCATGGTCCTTGATCAATCAGGACAGGGCAAGATTATTTCATGGTCCTGGGGCAGTGAGGCTGGGCAGGGACTTCATGGGTCTCGGGCATGGAGGCTGAGCCAGGAGACTACATGCAATGGGGCAGGGAGGATGGACCAGGCTACATCATACTCCTGCCTCATGGAGGCTGCACCAGATTACATCATGGTCCAGATCCAGTAAGGACAGGGAGACACTACTACGTGGTATTGGGGCAGGAAGGCTGGGCCAGGCCACTTCATGGGTGTGGGGCAGGGATACTGGGACAGGGAGGCTGGTAAGCCTACTTCAAGGTCCTTGGTCAGGAAGGCTGGGCCAGGCCTCTTCATGCTTTGGAGACAAGAGGACAGGGCGATTCTACTTCATGCTCCTAGGGCAGGGAGGCTGCACCAGGCTACGTCATGGTCCTCGGGCACTCAGGACAGATTGAGGTTACCTCATGGTCCTGGGTCAGGGATGCTCGGCCAGACCACTTCATGGTCCTGGGAAGGGAGGACAGGGCGAGGCTACTTCATAGTCCTGGGGCAGTGAGGCTGGGCAGGGACTTCATGGGTCAGGGGAAGGGAGTCTGGGCAGGGACTTCATGGGCCTCGGGCAGGGAGGATGGACCAAGGTGCTTCATGGTCCTTGATCAATCAGGACAGGGCAAGATTACTTCATGGTCCTGGGGCAGTGAGGCTGGCCAGGGACTTCAAGGGTTTCAGGCATGGAGGCTGAGCCAGGGAACTTCATGCTTGTGGTGCAGGGAGGCTGGACCAGGCTACATCATACTCCTGAGTCATGGAGGCTGGACCAGATTACATCATGGTCCAGATCCAGTAAGGACAGGGAGACACTACTACGTGGTATTGGGGCAGGAAGGCTGGGCCAGGCCACTTCATGGGTGTGGGGCAGGGATACTGGGACAGGGAGGCTGGTAAGCCTACTTCAAGGTCCTTGGTCAGGAAGGCTGGGCCAGGCCTCTTCATGCTTTGGAGACAAGAGGACAGGGCGATTCTACTTCATGCTCCTAGGGCAGGGAGGCTGCACCAGGCTACTTCATGGTCCTCGGGCACTCAGGACAGATTGAGGTTACCTCATGGTCCTGGGTCAGGGATGCTCGGCCAGACCACTTCATGGTCCTGGGAAGGGAGGACAGGGCGAGGCTACTTCATAGTCCTGGGGCAGTGAGGCTGGGCAGGGACTTCATGGGTCAGGGGAAGGGAGTCTGGGCAGGGACTTCATGGTCCTCGGGCAGGGAGGATGGACCCAGGTGCTTCATGGTCCTTGATCAATCAGGACAGGGCAAGATTACTTCATGGTCCTGGGGCAGTGAGGCTGGGCAGGGACTTCATGGGTCTCGGGCATGGAGGCTGAGCCAGGAGACTACAGGCAATGGGGCAGGGAGGCTGGACCAGGCTACATCATACTCCTGCCTCATGGAGGCTGCACCAGATTACATCATGGTCCAGATCCAGTAAGGACAGGGAGACACTACTACGTGGTATTGGGGCAGGAAGGCTGGGCCAGGCCACTTCATGGGTGTGGGACAGGGATACTGGGACAGGGAGGCCGGTAAGCCTACTTCAAGGTCCTTGGTCAGGAAGGCTGGGCCAGGCCTCTTCATGCTTTGGAGACAAGAGGACAGGGCGATTCTACTTCATGGTCCTGGGGCAGGGAGGCTGCACCAGGCTACTTCCTGGTCCTTGGGCACTCAGGACAGATTGAGGCTACCTCAGGGTCCTGGGTCAGGGATGCTTCGCTAGACCACTTCATGGTCCTGGGAAGGGAGGACAGGGCGAGGCTACTTCATGGTCCTGGGGCAGTGAGGCTGGGCAGGGACTTCATGGGTCAGGGGAAGGGAGTCTGGGCAGGGACCTCATGGTCCTGGGGCAGGGAGGATGGACCAAGGTGCTTCATGGTCCTTGATCAATCAGGACAGGGCAAGATTACTTCATGGTCCTGGGGCAGTGAGGCTGGCCAGGGACTTCAAGGGTTTCAGGCATGGAGGCTGAGCCAGGGAACTTCATGCTTGTGGTGCAGGGAGGCTGGACCAGGCTACATCATACTCCTGAGTCATGGAGGCTGGACTAGATTACATCATGGTCCAGATCCAGTAAGGACAGGGAGACACTACTACGTGGTATTGGGGCAGGAAGGCTGGGCCAGGCCACTTCATGGGTGTGGGGCAGGGATACTGGGACAGGGAGGCTGGTAAGCCTAGGTCATGGTCCTTGGTCAGGAAGGCTGGGCCAGGCCTCGTCATGCTTTGGAGACAAGAGGACAAGGCGATTCTACTTCATGCTCCTAGGGCAGGGAGGCTGCACCTGGCTACTTCATGGTCCTCGGGCACTCAGGACAGATTGAGGTTACCTCATGGTCCTGGGTCAGGGATGCTTGGCTAGACCACTTCATGGTCCTGGGAAGGGAGGACAGGGCGAAGCTACTTCATAGTCCTGGGGCAGTGAGGCTGGGCAGGGACTTCATGGGTCAGGGGAAGGGAGTCTGGGCAGGGACTTCATGGTCCTGGGGCAGGGAGGATGGACCAAGGTGCTTCATGGTCCTTGATCAATCAGGACAGGGCAAGATTATTTCATGGTCCTGGGGCAGTGAGGCTGGGCAGGGACTTCATGGGTCTCGGGCATGGAGGCTGAGCCAGGAGACTACATGCAATGGGGCAGGGAGGATGGACCAGGCTACATCATACTCCTGCCTCATGGAGGCTGCACCAGATTACATCATGGTCCAGATCCAGTAAGGACAGGGAGACACTACTACGTGGTATTGGGGCAGGAAGGCTGGGCCAGGCCACTTCATGGGTGTGGGGCAGGGATACTGGGACAGGGAGGCTGGTAAGCCTACTTCAAGGTCCTTGGTCAGGAAGGCTGGGCCAGGCCTCTTCATGCTTTGGAGACAAGAGGACAGGGCGATTCTACTTCATGCTCCTAGGGCAGGGAGGCTGCACCAGGCTACGTCATGGTCCTCGGGCACTCAGGACAGATTGAGGTTACCTCATGGTCCTGGGTCAGGGATGCTCGGCCAGACCACTTCATGGTCCTGGGAAGGGAGGACAGGGCGAGGCTACTTCATAGTCCTGGGGCAGTGAGGCTGGGCAGGGACTTCATGGGTCAGGGGAAGGGAGTCTGGGCAGGGACTTCATGGTCCTGGGGCAGGGAGGATGGACCAAGGTGCTTCATGGTCCTTGATCAATCAGGACAGGGCAAGATTACTTCATGGTCCTGGGGCAGTGAGGCTGGGCAGGGACTTCATGGGTCTCGGGCATTGAGGCTGAGCCAGGAGACTACATGCAATGGGCAGGGAGGCTGGACCAGGCTACATCATACTCCTGAGTCATGGAGGCTGGACCAGGACACTATATGGTTGTGGGGCAGGGATGTTGGGACAGTGAGGCTGCCTGAGCCTACTTCATGGTCCCTAGCCAACTAGGTTGGGCCAGCCTACTGCATGGTTGTGGTGCAGGGATACTGGGATAGGGAGGCTGGGCAGGCCTGATTCATACGTTGGAGACAGGAGGACAGGGTGAGGACAATGCATGGTCCTGGGGCAGGGAGCCTGGACCCGGTTATGTCATGGTGCTGGGGCAGCGAGGCGGACCAGGCAACTTCATGCTCATGAGTCATGGAGCTGGACCAGATTACATCATGGTCCAGATCCAGTAAGGACAGGGAGACACTACTACGTGGTATTGGGGCAGGAAGGCTGGGCCAGGCCACTTCATGGGTGTGGGGCAGGGATACTCGGACAGGGAGGCTGGTAAGCCTACTTCAAGGTCCTTGGTCAGGAAGGCTGGGCCAGGCCTCTTCATGCTTTGGAGACAAGAGGACAGGGCGATTCTACTTCATGGTCCTGGGGCAGGGAGGCTGCACCAGGCTACTTCATGGTCCTTGGGGACTCAGGACAGATTGAGGCTACCTCATGGTCCTGGGTCAGGGATGCTCGGCCAGACCACTTCATGGTCCTAGGAAGGGAGAACAGGGCGAGGCTACTTCATGGTCCTGGGTCAGTGAGGCTGGGCAGGGACTTCATGGTCCTGGGGCAGGGAGGATGGGCCAAGGTGCTTCATGGGCCTCGGGAAGGGAGGATGGACCAAGGTGCTTCATGGTCCTTGATCAATCAGGACAGGGCAAGATTACTTCATGGTCCTGGGGCAGTGAGGCTGGGCAGGGACTTCAAGGGTTTCAGGCTGGAGGCTGAGCCAGGGAACTTCATGCTTGTGGTGCAGGGAGGCTGGACCAGGCTACATCATATCCCTGCCTCATGGAGGCTGCACCAGATGACATCATGGTCCAGATCCAGTAAGGACAGGGAGACACTACTACGTGGTATTGGGGCAGGAAGGCTGGGCCAGGCCACTTCATGGGTGTGGGGCAGGGATACTCGGACAGGGAGGCTGGTAAGCCTACTTCAAGGTCCTTGGTCAGGAAGGCTGGGCCAGGCCTCTTCATGCTTTGGAGACAAGAGGACAGGGCGATTCTACTTCATGGTCCTGGGGCAGGGAGGCTGCACCAGGCTACTTCATGGTCCTTGGGGACTCAGGACAGATTGAGGCTACCTCATGGTCCTGGGTCAGGGATGCTCGGCCAGACCACTTCATGGTCCTAGGAAGGGAGAACAGGGCGAGGCTACTTCATGGTCCTGGGTCAGTGAGGCTGGGCAGGGACTTCATGGTCCTGGGGCAGGGAGGATGGGCCAAGGTGCTTCATGGGCCTCGGGCAGGGAGGATGGACCAAGGTGCTTCATGGTCCTTGATCAATCAGGACAGGGCAAGATTACTTCATGGTCCTGGGGCAGTGAGGCTGGGCAGGGACTTCAAGGGTTTCAGGCTGGAGGCTGAGCCAGGGAACTTCATGCTTGTGGTGCAGGGAGGCTGGACCAGGCTACATCATATCCCTGCCTCATGGAGGCTGTACCAGATTACATCATGGTCCAGATCCAGTAAGGACAGGGAGACACTACTACGTGGTATTGGGGCAGGAAGGCTGGGCCAAGCCACTTCATGGGTGTGGGGCAGGGATACTGGGACAGGGAGGCTGGTAAGCCTACTTCAAGGTCCTTTGTCAGGAAGGCTGGGCCAGGCCTCTTCATGCTTTGGAGACAAGAGGACAGGGCGATTCTACTTCATGCTCCTAGGGCAGGGAGGCTGCACCAGGCTACGTCATGGTCCTCGGGCACTCAGGACAGATTGAGGCTCCCTCAGGGTCCTGGGTCAGGGATGCTCGGCCAGTCCACTTCATGGTCCTAGGAAGGGAGGACAGGGCGAGGCTACTTCATAGTCCTGGGGCAGTGAGGCTGGGCAGGGACTTCATGGGTCAGGGGAAGGGAGTCTGGGCAGGGACTTCATGGTCCTGGGGCAGGGAGGATGGATCAAGGTGCTTCATGGTCCTTGATCAATCAGGACAGGGCAAGATTACTTCATGGTCCTGGGGCAGTGAGGCTGGGCAGGGACTTCATGGGTCTCGGGCATGGAGGCTCAGCCAGGAGACTACATGCAATGGGGCATGGAGGCTGGACCAGGCGACATCATACTCCTGAGTCATGGAGGCTGGACCAGGACACTATATGGTTGTGGGGCAGGGATGTTGGGACAGTGAGGCTGCCTGAGCCTACTTCATGGTCCCTGGCCAACCAGGTTGGGCCAGCCTACTGCATGGTTGTGGTGCAGGGATACTGGGATAGGGAGGCTGGGCAGGCCTGATTCATACATTGGAGACAGGAGGACAGGGTGAGTTCAATGCATGGTCCTGGGGCAGGGGGCCTGGACCCGGTTATTTCATGGTGTTGGGGCAGCGAGGCGGACCAGGCTACTTCATGCTCATGAGTCATGGAGCTGGACCAGATTACTCATGCTCCGGGTTCAGTAAGGACAGGGAGACACTACTACCTGCTATTGGGGCAGGAAGGCTGGGCCAGGCCACTTCATGGGTGTGGGACAGGGATACTGGGACAGGGAGGCTAGTAAGCCTACTTCAAGGTCCTTGGTCAGGAAGGCTGGGCCAGGCTATTTCATACATTGGAGACAGGAGGACAGGGCGATTCTACATCATAGTTTAGGGGTAGGGATGACAGGGAGAGGCTACTTCATGGTCCTTGGGTAGTCAGGACAGATTGAGGTTACCTCATGGTCCTGGGTCAGGGATGCTCGGCCAGTCCACTTCATGGTCCTGGGAAGGGAGGACAGGGCGAAGCTACTTCATAGTCCTGGGGCAGTGAGGCTGGGCAGGGACTTCATGGGTCAGGGGAAGGGAGTCTGGGCAGGGACTTCATGGGCCTCGGGCAGGGAGGATGGACCCAGGTGCTTCATGGTCCTTGATCAATCAGGACAGGGCAAGATTACTTCATGTCCCGGGGCAGTGAGGCTGGCCAGGGACTTCATGGGTCTCGGGCATGGAGGCTGAGCCAGGAGACTACATGCAATGGGGCAGGGAGGCTGGACCAGGCTACATCATACTCCTGCCTCATGGAGGCTGCACCAGATTACATCATGGTCCAGATCCAGTAAGGACAGGGAGACACTACTACGTGGTATTGGGGCAGGAAGGCTGGGCCAGGCCACTTCATGGGTGTGGGACAGGGATACTGGGACAGGGAGGCTGGTAAGCCTACTTCAAGGTCCTTGGTCAGGAAGGCTGGGCCAGGCCTCTTCATGCTTTGGAGACAAGAGGACAGGGCGATTCTACTTCATGGTCCTGGGGCAGGGAGGCTGCACCAGGCTACTTCATGGTCCTTGGGCACTCAGGACAGATTGAGGCTCCCTCAGGGTCCTGGGTCAGGGATGCTTCACTAGACCACTTCATGGTCCTGGGAAGGGAGGACAGGGCGAGGCTACTTCATGGTCCTGGGGCAGTGAGGCTGGGCAGGGACTTCATGGGTCAGGGGAAGGGAGTCTGGGCAGGGACCTCATGGTCCTGGGGCAGGGAGGATGGACCAAGGTGCTTCATGGTCCTTGATCAATCAGGACAGGGCAAGATTACTTCATGGTCCTGGGGCAGTGAGGCTGGCCAGGGACTTCAAGGGTTTCAGGCATGGAGGCTGAGCCAGGAGACTACATGCAATGGTGCAGGGAGGCTGGACCAGGCTACATCATACTCCTGAGTCATGGAGGCTGGACCAGATTACATCATGGTCCAGATCCAGTAAGGACAGGGAGACACTACTACGTGGTATTGGGGCAGGAAGGCTGGGCCAGGCCACTTCATGGGTGTGGGACAGGGATACTGGGACAGGGAGGCTGGTAAGCCTAGTTCATGGTCCTTGGTCAGGAAGGCTGGGCCAGGCCTCGTCATGCTTTGGAGACAAGAGGACAAGGCGATTCTACTTCATGCTCCTAGGGCAGGGAGGCTGCACCAGGCTACTTCATGGTCCTCGGGCACTCAGGACAGATTGAGGTTACCTCATGGTCCTGGGTCAGGGATGCTGGGCCAGACCACTTCCTGGTCCTGGGAAGGGAGGACAGGGCAAAGCTACTTCATAGTCCTGGGGCAGTGAGGCTGGGCAGGGACTTCATGGGTCAGGGGAAGGGAGTCTGGGCAGGGACTTCATGGTCCTGGGGCAGGGAGGATGGACCAAGGTGCTTCATGGTCCTTGATCAATCAGGACAGGGCAAGATTACTTCATGGTCCTGGGGCAGTGAGGCTGGCCAGGGACTTCATGGGTCTCGGGCATGGAGGCTGAGCCCGGAGACTACATGCAATCGGGCAGGGAGGCTGGACCAGGCTACATTATACTCCTGAGTCATGGAGGCTGGACCAGGACACTATATAGTTGTGGGGCAGGGATGTTGGGACATGAGGCTGCCTGAGCCTACTTCATGCTCCCTGGCCAACTAGGTTGGGCCAGCCTACTGCATGGTTGTGGTGCAGGGATACTGGGATAGGGAGGCTGGGCAGGCCTGATTCATACGTTGGAGACAGGAGGACAGGGTGAGGTCAATGCATGGTCCTGGGGCAGGGAGCCTGGACCCGGTTATTTCATGGTGTTGGGGCAGCGAGGCGGACCAGGCAACTTCATGCTCATGAATCATGGAGCTGGACCAGATTACTCATGCTCCGGGTTCAGTAAGGACAGGGAGATACTACTACGTGGTATTGGGGCAGGAAGGCTGGGCCAGGCCACTTCATGGGTGTGGGGCAGGGATACTGGGACAGGGAGGCTGGTAAGCCTACTTCAAGGTCCTTGGTCAGGGAGACTGGGACAGGCTATTTCATACATTGGAGACAGGAGGACAGGGCGATTCTACATCATAGTCCAGGTGTAGGGATGACAGGGAGAGGCTACTTCATGGTCCTTGGGTAGTCAGGACAGATTGAGGTTACCTCATGGTCCTGGGTCAGGGATGCTCGGCCAGACCACTTCATGGTCCTGGGAAGGGAGGACAGGGCGAGGCTACTTTATGTTCCTGTTTCAGTGAGGCTGGGCAGGGACTTCATGGGTCAGGGGAAGGGAGTCTGGACAGGGACTTCATGGGCCTCGGGCAGGGAGGATGGACCCAGGTGCTTCATGGTCCTTGATCAATCAGGACAGGGCAAGATTACTTCATGGTCCTGGGGCAGTGAGGCTGGCCAGGGACTTCATGGGTCTCGGGCATGGAGGCTGAGCCAGGAGACTACATGCAATGGGGCAGGGTGGCTGGACCAGGCTACATCATACTCCTGAGTCATGGAGGCTGGACCAGATTACATCATGGTCCAGATCCAGTAAGGACAGGGAGACACTACTACGTGGTATTGGGGCAGGAAGGCTGGGCCAGGCCACTTCATGGGTGTGGGGCAGGGATACTGGGACAGGGAGGCTGGTAAGCCTACTTCAAGGTCCTTGGTCAGGAAGGCTGAGCCAGGCCTCTTCATGCTTTGGAGACAAGAGGACAGGGCGATTCTACTTCATGCTCCTAGGGCAGGGAGGCTGCACCAGGCTACTTCATGGTCCTCGGGCACTCAGGACAGATTCAGGTTACCTCATGGTCCTGGGTCAGGGATGCTCGGCCAGTCCACTTCATGGTCCTGGGAAGGGAGGACAGGGCGAAGCTACTTCATAGTCCTGGGGCAGTGAGGCTGGGCAGGGACTTCATGGGTCAGGGGAAGGGAGTCTGGGCAGGGACTTCATGGTCCTGGGGCAGGGAGGATGGACCAAGGTGCTTCATGGTCCTTGATCAATCAGGACAGGGCAAGATTACTTCATGGTCCTGGGGCAGTGAGGCTGGGCAGGCACTTCATGGGTCTCGGGCATGGAGGCTGAGCCAGGAGACTACATGCAATGGGGCAGGGAGGCTGGACCAGGCGACATTATACTGCTGAGTCATGGAGGCTGGACCAGGACACTATATGGTTGTGGGACAGGGATGTTGGGACATGAGGCTGCCTGAGCCTACTTCATGCTCCCTGGCCAACTAGGTTGGGCCAGCCTACTGCATGGTTGTGGTGCAGGGATACTGGGATAGGGAGGCTGGGCAGGCCTGATTCATACATTGGAGACAGGAGGACAGGGTGAGTTCAATGCATGGTCCTGGGGCAGGGAGCCTGGACCCGGTTATTTCATGGTGTTGGGGCAGCGAGGCGGACCAGGCTACTTCATGCTCATGAGTCATGGAGCTGGACCAGATTACTCATGCTCCGGGTTCAGTAAGGACAGGGAGACACTACTACGTGGTATTGGGGCAGGAAGGCTGGGCCAGGCCACTTCATGGGTGTGGGGCAGGGATACTGGGACAGGGAGGCTGGTAAGCCTACTTCAAGGTCCTTGGTCAGGGAGACTGGGACAGGCTATTTCATACATTGGAGACAGGAGGACAGGGCGATTCTACATCATAGTCCAGGTGTAGGGATGACAGGGAGAGGCTACTTCATGGTCCTTGGGTAGTCAGGACAGATTGAGGTTACCTCATGGTCCTGGGTCAGGGATGCTTGGCTAGACCACTTCATGGTCCTGGGAAGGGAGGACAGGGCGAGGCTACTTTATGGTCCTGGGTCAGTGAGGCTGGGCAGGGACTTCATGGGTCAGGGGAAGGGAGTCTGGGCAGGGACTTCATGGTCCTGGGGCAGGGAGGATGGACCAAGGTGCTTCATGGTCCTTGATCAATCAGGACAGGGCAAGATTACTTCATGTCCCGGGGCAGTGAGGCTGGCCAGGGACTTCATGGGTCTCGGGCATGGAGGCTGAGCCAGGAGACTACATGCAATGGGGCAGGGAGGCTGGACCAGGCTACATCATACTCCTGAGTCATGGAGGCTGGACCAGATTACATCATGGTCCAGATCCACTAAGGACAGGGAGACACTACTACGTGGTATTGGGGCAGGAAGGCTGGGCCAGGCCACTTCATGGGTGTGGGGCAGGGATACTGGGACAGGGAGGCTGGTCAGCCTACTTCATGGTCCTTGGTCAGGAAGGCTGGGCCAGGCCTCTTCATGCTTTGGAGACAAGAGGACAGGGCGATTCTACTTCATGGTCCTGGGGCAGGGAGACTGCACCAGGCTACTTCCTGGTCCTCGGGCACTCAGGACAGATTGAGGTTACCTCATGGTCCTGGGTCAGGGATGCTCGGCTAGACCACTTCATGGTCCTGGGAAGGGAGGACAGGGCGAGGCTGCTTCATGGTCCTGGGTCAGTGAGGCTGGGCAGGGACTTCATGGTCCTGGGGCAGGGAGGATGGACCAAGGTGCTTCATGGTCCTTGATCAATCAGGACAGGGCAAGATTACTTCATGGTCCTGGGGCAGTGAGGCTGGCCAGGGACTTCAAGGGTTTCAGGCATGGAGGCTGAGCCAGGGAACTTCATGCTTGTGGTGCAGGGAGGCTGGACCAGGCTACATCATACTCCTGCCTCATGGAGGCTGGACCAGATTACATCATGGTCCAGATCCAGTAAGGACAGGGAGACACTACTACGTGGTATTGGGGCAGGAAGGCTGGGCCAGGCCACTTCATGGGTGTGGGGCAGGGATACTGGGACAGGGAGGCTGGTAAGCCTACTTCATGGTCCTTCGTCAGGAAGGCTGGGCCAGGCCTCTTCATGCTTTGGAGACAAGAGGACAGGGCGATTCTACTTCATGCTCCTAGGGCAGGGAGGCTGCACCTGGCTACTTCATGGTCCTCGGGCACTCAGGACAGATTGAGGTTACCTCATGGTCCTGGGTCAGGGATGCTGGGCCAGACCACTTCATGGTCCTGGGAAGGGAGGACAGGGCGAGGCTACTTCATAGTCCTGGGGCAGTGAGGCTGGGCAGGGACTTCATGGGTCAGGGGAAGGGAGTCTGGGCAGGGACTTCATGGTCCTCGGGCAGGGAGGAAGGACCCAGGTGCCTCATTATCCTTGATCAATCAGGACAGGGCAAGATTACTTCATGGTCCTGGGGCAGTGAGGCTGGGCAGGGACTTCATGGGTCTCGGGCATGGAGGCTCAGCCAGGAGACTACATGCAATGGGGCAGGGAGGCTGGACCAGGCGACATCATACTCCTGAGTCATGGAGGCTGGACCAGGACACTATATGGTTGTGGGACAGGGATGTTGGGACAGTGAGGCTGCCTCAGCCTACTTCATGGTCCTTGGCCTACCAGGTTGGGCCAGCCTACTGCATGGTTGTGGTGCAGGGATACTGGGATAGGGAGGCTGGGCAGGCCTGATTCATACATTGGAGACAGGAGGACAGGGTGAGTTCAATGCATGGTCCTGGGGCAGGGAGCCTGGACCCGGTTATTTCATGGTGTTGGGGCAGCGAGGCGGACCAGGCTACTTCATGCTCATGAGTCATGGAGCTGGACCAGATTACTCATGCTCCGGGTTCAGTAAGGACAGGGAGACACTACTACGTGGTATTGGGGCAGGAAGGCTGGGCCAGGCCACTTCATGGGTGTGGGACAGGGATACTGGGACAGGGAGGCTGGTAAGCCTACTTCAAGGTCCTTGGTCAGGGAGACTGGGACAGGCTATTTCATACATTGGAGACAGGAGGACAGGGCGATTCTACATCATAGTTTAGGGGTAGGGATGACAGGGAGAGGCTACTTCATGGTCCTTGGGCACTCAGGACAGATTGAGGTTACCTCATGGTCCTGGGTCAGGGATGCTCGGCCAGACCACTTCATGGTCCTGGGAAGGGAGGACAGGGCGAGGCTACTTTATGGTCCTCGGTCAGTGAGGCTGGGCAGGGACTTCATGGGTCAGGGGAAGGGAGTCTGGGCAGGGACTTCATGGTCCTGGGGCAGGGAGGATGGACCGAGGTGCTTCATGGTCCTTGATCAATCAGGACAGGGCAAGATTACTTCATGTCCCGGGGCAGTGAGGCTGGGCAGGGACTTCATGGGTTTCAGGCATGGAGGCTGAGCCAGGAGACTACATGCAATGGGGCAGGGAGGCTGGACCAGGCTACATCATACTCCTGAGTCATGGAGGCTGCACCAGATTACATCATGGTCCAGATCCAGTAAGGACAGGGAGACACTACTACGTGGTATTGGGGCAGGAAGGCTGGGCCAGGCCACTTCATGGGTGTGGGGCAGGGATACTGGGACCAGGGAGGCTGTAAGCCTACTTCAAGGTCCTTGGTCAGGAAGGCTGGGCCAGGCCTCTTCATGCTTTGGAGACAAGAGGACAGGGCGATTCTACTTCATGGTCCTGGGGCAGGGAGGCTGCACCAGGCTACTTCCTGGTCCTCGGGCACTCAGGACAGATTGAGGCTACCTCATGGTCCTGGGTCAGGGATGCTCGGCCAGACCACTTCATGATCCTGGGTAGGGAGGACAGGGAGAAGCTACTTCATGCTCCTGGGACAGTACGGACAGATTACGATTACCTTATGGTCCTGGGTCAGGGTGCTGGACCAGGCTACCTCATGGTCCTGGGAAGGGAGGACAGGGCGAGGCTACTTCATGGTCCTGGGGCAGTGAGGTTGGGCAGGGACCTCATGGGTCAGGGGAAGGGAGTCTGAGCAGGGACCTCATGGTCCTGGGGCAGGGAGGATGGACCAAAGTGCTTCATGGTCCTTGATCAATCAGGACAGGGCAAGATTACTTCATGGTCCTGGGGCAGTGAGGCTGGGCAGGGACTTCATGTGTCTCGGGCATGGATGCTGAGCCAGGAGACTACATGCAATGGGGCAGGGAGGCTGGACCACGCTACTTCATGCTCATGAGTCATGGAGCTGGACCAGATTACTCATGCTCCGGGTTCAGTAAGGACAGGGAGACTCCATGGTCCTCAGGCACTCAGGACAGATTATGGTTACCTTATGGTCCTAGGTCAGGGATGCTCGTCCAGGCCAGTTCATGGTCCTGTGCTGGGAGGACAGGGCGAGGCTACTTCATGGTTGTGGTGCAGGGATACTGCGATAGGTAGGCTGGGCGAGCCTGATTCATATGTTGGAGACAGGAGGACAGGGTGAGGTCAATGCATGGTCCTGGGGCAGCGAGCCTGGACCAGGTTATTTCATGGTGTTGGGGCAGGGAGGCTGCACCAGGCTACTTCATGGTCCGGGGCAGTCAGGACAGATTGAGGTTACCTCAAGGTTGTAGGTCAGGGAAGTTCGGCAAGGCCACATCATGGTCCTTGGCAGGGAGGACAGAGTGAGGCAACGTCATGATGCTGGGGCAGTGAGGCTGGGCTTGGACTTCCAGCGTATCCAGCATGGAGGCTGAGCCAGGAGACTAAATGCAATGGGGTAGGGAGGCTGGACCAGGCGACATCATACTGCTGAATCATGGAGGCTGGACCAGATTACATCATTGTCCAGGTCCAGTAAGGATAGGGAGACACTACTACGTGGTATTGGGGCAGGAAGGCTGGGCCAGGCCACTTCATGGGTGTGGGGCAGGGATACTGGGACAGGGAGGCTGGTAAGCCTACTTCATGGTCCTTGTCAGGGAAACTAAGTCAGGATACGTCACACATTGGAGACAGGAGGACAGCGAGATTCTACTTCATGGTCCTGGAGCAGGGAGACTGCACCAGGCTACTTCATGGTCCTCGGGCACTCAGGACAGACTGAGGTTACCTCAAGCTCTGGGTCAGGGGTGCTTGGCTAGACCACTTCATGGTCCTGGGAAGGGAGGACAGAGCGAGGCTACTTCATGGTCCTCAGGCAGTGAGGCTGGGCAGGGTCTTCATGGGTCAGGGGAAGGGAGTCTGGGCAGGGACTTCATGGGTCTCAGACATGGAGGCTGAGCCAGGAGATACATGCAATGGGGCAGGGAGGCTGGACCAGGCGACATCATACTCCTGAGTCATGGAGGCTGGACCAGATTACATCATGGTCCAGATCCAGTAAGGACAGGGAGACATTACTTCGAGGTATTGGGACAGGAAGGCTGGGCCAGGCCACTTCATGGTTTTGGTGCAGTGATGCTGGGACAGGGAGGCTGGTAAGCCTCCTTCATGGTGCTTGGTCAGGAAGGTTGGGCCAAGCTACTTTATACTTTGGAGACAGGAGGACAGGGCGATTCTACTTCATAGTCCTGGGGCAGGGAGGCTGCACCAGGATACTTCCTGGTCCTTGGGCAGTCAGGACAGATTCAGGTTACCTCATGGTCCTGGGTCAGGGATGCTCGGCCAGACCACTTCATGGTCCTGAGAAGGGAGGTCAGGGCGAGGCTACTTCATGGTCCTGGGGCAGTGAGGCTGGGCAGGGACTTCATGGCTCTGCGGCATGGAGGCTGGACAGTGACTTCATGAGGCTCCCGGGCTAATTTATGGTCCTGGAGCAGGTGTATTGGACCTAGGTGCTTCATGGTCCTGGGGCAATCAGGACAGGGCGAGATTATTTCACAGTCCTAGGGCAGGAAGTTTGGGCCAGGCCTCTTCATGGTGGTGGAGCAGGGATGCTGGGAGAGGGAGCCTGGGCGTGCCTACCCTAAGGTCCTTGGCCTGGGAGGCTGGGATAGGCTACTGCATGCTCTGGAACCACAAGCACAGCATACGGTTACTTCCTGGTCCTGGATAAGGAGGCTGTGAAAAGGCTATGTCATGGTCCTGGGGCATGGATGCTGGGCGAATTTAACTCACTTGCCTTTTGTCAGGGATGCTCGGCCAGACCACTTCATGGTCCTGGGAAGGGAGGACAGGGCGAGGCTACTTCATGGTCCTGGGGCAGTGAGGCTGGGCAGGGACTTCATGGGTCAGGGGAAGGGAGTCTGGGCAGGGACTTCATGGTCCTGGGGCAGGGAGGATGGACCAAGGTGCTTCATGGTCCTTGATCAATCAGGACAGGGCAAGATTACTTCATGGTCCTGGGGCAGTGAGGCTGGCCAGGGACTTCATGGGTCTCAAGCATGGATGCTGTGCCCATGGACTTCATGGTCCTGCGTCAGGGAGGCTGGACCAGGCTACATCATACTCCTGAGTCATGGAGGCTGGACCAGATTACATCATTGTCCGAGGCCAGTGAGGACAGGGCAACCATATTCTTGGTTTTTGGGCATGAAGGCTCGACCAGGCTATTTCATGGTTGTGGGTCAGGGAGGCTCAGCCAGGCCACTTTATGCTCTGGAGCCATGAGGACAGGGCGAGGTCACTTCATGGTCCTCGGGCAGGGAGCCTGGAGCTATTTCATGATCCTGGGGAAGGGAGGCTGGGCCTGGCTACTTCATGGTGCTGTGTCTGAGAGGACAGGCTCCCATGTTGCTGTCCTTTTCCATGTCTGCTGGAGGAAGGCATGTCCTCCCCTCTCAAAACCCTGGCGATGAGCTGTGTTTTGTTTTCGTGAAAAGCTCACAGAAACCATGAAATGAGAATCTGCCTAACGGCCCAGCAGGAACTCCTGTGTGAACAATGGCAGATTTTCCTGAAGAGGAAATGAAAGATTTCGCTTGTATAAACGTTTTCCCTCTCTTGGAGCTGTAGTACCGCTAAGTTAAGCAAAAAAATCTTTCAGTACAATGCTATGCCCGAATCTGCCAGAAAACCAATATTGTGTTGGAGTACTCATGTTTGGAGAAAAATTACAAGTGAGATTATAAAAATCGTATGTTACATGAGCTTATTGCCTTATATTCTTTTTTTAAATGCCTCATATTCTATCAGATTCCCTTACACATCATCTCCTGGGAGCCTGAAAATGAACTCCACACTGGTTATTGTGGTCACCGTTTTTTTCCTTATTTCACAAGTTAGGAAGCCAAACTGACTTGTTCCTAGTGCAGAGTCTCAGTTACTAAGTGACAGAAACTAAATCTTGTAACATTTGACATGTCCCCCTCACCCCTGATTTCCCAGGGCCCCAGCGTGGCTCTGCTCCCATTCCCTGAACAAATGGGTTTCAGTTCCCAGTTCCAAATGCCACAGACAGAGGGAAAAGGCAGTGACTCCTTCAAGTTTACTGAGGATGAAAGGCACAAAACAAATTTCTTAACTTACCCCCACACACATTTTGTACATGCAGTGCTTATCCACTCACTCTCTGCCATGCAGAAGCCCCAGAGGCTGTAGTGCCCTGGTGGGCTGCAGGTGCTGCGAGGGAGCTGTGGCTCTGGGAGGCGACCTTGCTAGCTGTTCTTACCTGACCAATGTGACGTGTGTCTAGCAGCACCATGGAGCAATAAAACATTTGCAAGAAAGGCTCATGAACAAACAGCTTGTTTTTTTTGCTTGTTTTGCATGATTCAAACCTCAGTGGTCAGACCTCTAAACCATTTCAGCCATCTTGAGAAGATTTCTTTGAGTGGCTCTAATTCTCTCAGTAAGACCAGGAAAGTACTATATAATAAACCCAACAGCAGTCCATTAAACCTTCCCGCACAAAACTGTCACGCTTTTCGGATTCTGTGCAACTCGCCGGGACTTCTGACAGTTCCTCTCAACTTTAAAATGTTTGCTTCTTGTCCCTTGATACTTACGTCATGTATTTTTAGAATCAGGTCATTTTGTTTTCTTTATATGCCCTTTTTGTTTCGAAATGGGAACAGCTTTGTTTTTCTAATTGTAAATTTAATGGATGCTTATGAAAGAAAATCACAGAAGAAAGGGTGTTGAATACTCCACTTACCTTTCCAAAGTTATTTTTGTGCAGATATGTAGTCAGAAGCATGCAATTACGGAATGACTGACACTAAAGTGTTATTAAATCGCCTTGTCGATTTTAGGTTCCAGGCCCAGCTGAGTGCCTTCAGCCTGCAGTCCTCCTCTCAGCTGCCCACCCAGCCCAACCCTGGCTCCTCCAAGGTGAATGGTTTCCCTTCCGTTGCCTGTATTCTTTTCTCTCAGCTGGCACCAGCTCACCAATGCCCAGGATTGTGATTTCTGAGAGTATTCTTGAGTTTTCACTACTGCTTCTTGATGTCCTTGTTGCTACTCTCTTCCCAGACTGAGCTGGCCACCCCCACCTCCCCACTTTTTTGAATGCTTGATCAAACCTGGCTTGCCCACATGGCTGGCATGCAGCGGCTGAGACAGGATGAACCCCACAGAACACCTCTCAGGTTTGGTCACTGGATCCTGGATCCCTAGCTCTTTGAATCAAGTGCTTCCAGAGCCACTGCCAAGGCAATGGCTCTCACCTCCGCTCACTGCCCAGCATCAGGGATCCTGGCCCTGTGATCTGAGGCCCGCCAGTGGTGTGGGTGAACAACCCTTCCAAGCCCCTTGTTCTGACATTTAATCACTTGGAACAGGCAAGGCCTTTAGGAGGAGAGGAGATCACGGGGCATCCAGCCTCATGAGTGGACGTAGGCCATTACTGCAGGAGTGTGTCAGGTATCACAGAAGGCGGCTCCTGCTGACCACCTGGTTCTCCATTTTCACAATGTGAACCCTCTGCCCTGTTGGCATGCAAGAAGGCCCTCACCCTTAGTCCTACACTCCCCAGCCTTCAGAACAGTAAGAAAGAAGTACTCAGTTAACCAATGTCTTCCACTCTTATCTGTTACAGAACACCTGGCGCTGAGTGATATTTGAACAGGTAGCTCACAGTTTTGGAGATCCAGGAGCATGGTGCTGGCAACTGCTCAGGTCTAGGGAGGTTCCCCTTCTTTGTGTCGTGCGTGTCAGAGAAGCAGAGAAGGCATAGCTGCCTGTCGGAGGGAGAGACCACCTGAGGAGACAGAAGACCATTCAGGAGTCAGGCTCATCCTTCTTGAACAACCTGCTCTCTTGGGGGCTAACCCAGCTCCTGGGAGAAGTTAACTCATCACTTCCAAGGTTACCCATGATGCCGCAATGACCAGCCCCCTTGGCCCACCACCTCCTGGACCAGCAAATCCGAACCTTCACACCTGTGAAAGCAGCAGAAAATGGCCTAAGTCACTGTGGTTATGGTCTTGACTCCCAAAGCAGGCATAGCATGTCCTCAGTAATTACTTCTGAGACAGAAACAAGCAGTGTCTGTGGTACTGGACTGGATTCCCAGGGCCACTGTGGCTGATTACCATAAACCTGGATGTTTACAATATCAGAATCCCATTCTTTCATGGTTCTGGAGACCTAAGTTTGAAAGTCAGGTACTGGCAGGGTACCCCTGAAGGTTCTAACAGGACAGCCTGGCTTCCGAGACGCTTGGCAGTGTGCCTTCAGCTCCGCCTGCATCGTGGCATGGGGTTCTTTCTCTGCAACTCCTACACAGACCTCCGTCACTGGGTTCAGGGGCACCCAGGATGATCTCATCTCAAAATTAACAGTTGCTGGAATCTTCAAAGATCCACTGTCCTGTAAGATCAATTCTGAAGTCCTGGTGGGCACTACTTTAGGGGGGCACCATTTATCCCACTACAGGCAGCAATATATATTTCATCCCCACAACCTGAACAAAACTGACAGAGATGTGGAAAAAAATTAAGGACATGTTTTCAAACATGTTTGAATCTCCTGATAAGTTCAGTATCGCATTCCCACCAACACAGGGATAAAGACCGTCGATTCTAGAATCACTATACAGAGTTTTGAGCATCTCTGGACCAGTACGCCTGTTAAACACTGAGACTGAACGCATCTGTTTGCTTCTGGCGCTTCCAAATAACTCATTCTGAAATGGTAGCTAAGCAGTAGCAAAAGCTGGTGAGGACACAGCTAGGTGGACTCCAGAGACGTTTGGAAGCTAAAGAGCAGAAACAATGATGACCTCCAACCTTAAGGATCAATAGGCTGGGGGCCCAGCGCCGTGGCCTAGCGGCTAAAGTTCTCGCCTTGAAAGTGTCGGGATCCCATTTGGGCGCCGGTTCTAATCCCGGCAGCTCCACTTCCCATCCAGCTCCCTGCTTGTGGCCTGGGAAAGCAGTTGAGGATGGCCCAATGCATTGGGACCCTGCACCCGCTTGGGAGACCCGGAAGAGGTTCCTGGTTCCTAGCTTCAGATCAGCAAAGCACCGGCCCGTTGCGGCTCACTTGGGGAGTGAATCATCAGAGGGAAGATCTTCCTCTCTGTCTCTCCTCCTCTCTGTATAACTGACTTTGTAATAAAATAAATAAATCTTTAAAAAAAAAGGCTCAAGAGGCTGACAGCCAAGTGCCTCCAAGAGGCACCACAGAGCAGGTGGATTCATCCTACCAAGGTCAGAGGAGCTATGCAAGCAAGCGGGAGGCGTGGCTGAGGCAGAAACACAGGCACTGGGTTAAAATCTGTACAAGAAACAAAGGCTGCATTCCCTTGCTTGCTCTGATCCATCCAGTAAGCACCCAGACCCCCAAAAGCCACAGGAGAAATGAAATTTCAACTCCCTGAGCAGTTGAACCAGAAAGACCCTGAACTCCGGCTCTGCAAATCACTAAAAAATTAAATATCACTCTGAAAATAAATGAACTTAATTTTTAAAAAAGCATATTAAATTATGGGTCATCCCAGTTTCCCTTCCCACCCGACCTCTAGCAACAGGGGGCAGATCTCACAGCCAAGCAGGCTAGGCTGCTGCTTACGGGCCCACATCCCATATAGGAGTGCCACTCCACACTTCTAACCCAGCTGTGCCCTGGAGGCAGCAGGCGAGGTATCAAGTGTTCGACTCCCTGTCATTCCCTTGGAAAAACCAGACGAGGTTCCTGGCTCCTGGCTTCAGTCTAACTTAGCCCTGTTGTGGCCATCTAAAAAGTGAACCAGTAGATAGCGGATTTTCTATCTCTCCTTCAAGTAAATAAAACTTAAAGTGCGCAAGCACACACACACACACACACACACACACACACACACACACACACACACATGTAGAAAAGCCTTTAACCATCTCACCCAACCCCAGGCAAAATATGGGAAAATCCTATATAGAGACAATCAGGGTTGGGTTTGGTTTGTTTGTTTGTTTGTCCTTCCATCCACAGTGAAAACAAAATCTGGACCCTGCATGACTGTACTGTACAGAAGTTCACCACTCTGCAAGCTCGCCCATACCCACTGAATTTCCCAGTATCCATGTATGCCTCAACCTTACATACCAATACACAACCAAGAAAGACCTAAGAACTCAAGGAAATCTATAAAAAGTATCATTAAAATAAAGGCTTGACTCAAATATTCTAAATTCCTTACTAACCTTGGGCCTTGGAGATATCAACATCACAATAGACCATATTCGACACTCGTCTTAAGATAACATGTGTTTCAGAAGGTGGCTAGGAACTCGCATTTACTTTTAACATATTGGTTACTCATTACTATGTCAATTAATTCCATAATGATGTAAATTTTTGCTGATGGTATGTTGGAGCTTTTAATTGACTGGGATGATACTCTGCTGGCTCTGTCTTCAGACCAGAAAGGGTATCCCTAAGAAGCCGTTGAACTCGACTGGACAATAAGATGCTGGACTCTATGTTTGGTATACGCTTGCAATGGGGGAATCTCAACTGAACTTGAGCTGTGGTTATGCAACAAGGTGGAGGAATCCACCATGGTGGGAGGATTTGGGGAGGGGTGGAGAGAACCCAAGTACCTATGAAACTGTGTCACATAATACAATGTAATTAATGAATTAAAAATAATAAATAATTTTTAAAAAAGAAATATAATAATTGTCTAAAAAAAAAGATAACACGTGTTTTTCTGGCAAAGCACTGTGTTTATTACCAACAAATATTTGGGAAAGTTTTCTGTAAGTTCAGAGTGGGCTGATTTTTAACATTATATATCCCATTGATTAAGAAAAGGCACTCACTGAATAGTGTTTTAAAATGTTGATTTGCTTTAAAGCAAAAAATACTCAAATTAGAAAGTGTCCAAATTCCTAGTATGTAACACATGTTTCTGTAGAATTTCAAAGACTTGAACAGTATGTCAGTGAGAGTTGAGGTCAACTAACAGCTTTAACAAACACTTGAAGTACTTGGTTGGCAAATACTTGGTTCTGTTCCATAGATTCCCATTAAATCTGTTAATTGTTCTGTTACTGTGCAGGAACCTTTTTTTACTCTGATGTGGCACTACTGGTTCATTTTTGTTTTTTCTACTTGTTACGATGCTGTGAATTCAGTGCTAAACAATAGCTAAGACAGGGAACCAGAACAAGTGCCTATCAACGGGTGGACAATGAGATGACTAATGTAATGTCATTCAGTCTTTACTAAAACGGAAATCTTGGCAATGTGGATGAAGCTGGATATGAGTTTATGTCACACGAGATAGCGTTGTACGCAATTCATATTTCCTGTGGAGGAGGAAGATGTTTTTCAATGTAAATAAAATTCCTGTTATGCTAGATAAATAAACTCTAGATATGTGCTATAAAGTTTGGATAGAACTTAATTCTGGGTATTTTTATAACACAAAAAATATATTTTTAAAAATTATACAAAGGAATTGTAGGAGGTGCTAATGAATCTATTTGCTTTGACCATGGTAATGTTATTACAGATGTCTGTGTATTTCTGAACTACTAAATTTATACATTAAGTATGTACAGCCATTTGATTTTAGTAAAGCTACACACAGAATCTTACGTTGTGGCCGCAACGTCAGCACCCTTTATAGCATTCGTTCAAAGTCCCAGCTGCTCCACTTTCTTTTTTTTTTTAAGATTTATTTATTTTTATTGCAAAGTCAGATATACAGAGGGGAGGAGAGACAGAGACAAAGATCTTCCATCCAATGATTCACTCCCCAAGCAGCCACAACAGCCAAGAGCTGCACTGATCTGAAGCCAGGAGCCAGGAACTTCTTCTGGGTCTCCCACGTGGGTGCAGGGTCCCAAGGCTCCAGGCTATCCTCTTGTGCTTTCCCAGGCCACAAGCAGGGAGCTGGATGGGAAGTGGAGCTGCCGGGATTAGAACCAGTGCCATATGGGATCCCGACACATTCAAGGCGAGAACTTTAGCCGCTAGGCCACGGTGCTAGGCCCTGCTCCACTTTCAATATAGCTCCATGCTAATGCTGCTGGGAGGGCAGTGGGAGATGGCCAAGGGGTTGGGCCTTTCACCCACCTGGGAGGCCTGTGTGTAATTCCTACCTCCTGGCTTCAGCTTGATCCAGTCCTGCCTAGCCACTGTAGGCATTTGGGAAATAAACCAATGACTGGAAAAATCTCTCCCAACCCAACTCTTCTCGTTCTCTCTTTCTCCAACTCTGTCTTTCAAACAGATAAATAAAAAATTTAAAAGCTATGTGTATACACAAATGCACATATTATATATTATACATGCATGAATATGTATGCACACACATAACATTGCTTCATCATGTTGGAAGCTATATTTCACTTTTTTTAAGATTGATTTTATTTTCATTGGAAAATCAGATAGAGAGGAGGAGAGACAGAGAGAAGATCTTCCACCTGATGATTCAATCCCCAAGTGGCCACAATGGCCGGATCTGAGCCAATCAGAAGCCAGGAGCATCTTCCAGGTCTCCCATGTGAGTGCAGGGTCCCAAAGCTTTGAGTTGTCCTCAACTGCTTTCCCAGACCACAAGCAGGGAGCTGGATGGGAAGCAGGGCAGCTGGAATTGGAACCGGCGCCCATATAGGATCCCGGCATGAGCAAAGCAAGACTTTAGGTGCTAGGCCACCACGCTGGGCCCTTTACTTATATTAATGGTAGGGGTCTCGTGCAATTTTCATGTGTCCGACTTCCGTTCATGTCGTTATTTTGAGATTTTCCCACATTGTTGTGTACATACGCACTTCACTCCTCTTCAGTACTGAATAGTGTTCAACTGCTTGGACTTGGACAGTTTCTAAATCCTGACACCTATTGATAGGCAACTGGGCTTTTCCCATGGGGACAGTCGTTAAGGAAAGCTGCTGCCCCCAGTCAGGTAAAATCTTGGGCTGGCTCCAGGATCTGACGTGTTGGCATGTGCTCTCAATGACCACATTGCTGTAGGGGTCACTGTAGTGCAGGAACATACCTCACAATGAAAAAAGCTGTGCATGAATAATCCACAGCCTGTATCGCTGAACACAGGAAGGCTGAAGCTACTTCCCTCAGATCTGGAACAGGACGTCAACTTCAGCACTCTTATCCAGTGTGTTATTAGACATAACAGAACAATAAGGAAAGAAAAATAAATAAAAGCATCAAAATTGGAAAAGAAGAAGTCAAAATACCTGTGCTTGCAGCAGATATGACTTTGTACCCAGGTAACACCAAAACAGCTGCTAGGACTGAGGGCCAGTAGTGACAGCAGACAGAACCAATATCCAAAGCGCAGTATTTTTATACATCAATATGATGGTGCTGAAGGAAGAATCAAGAAAAAACATCATTAATAACATCACCCTCCAAATTAAGTATTTAGGAATAGATTTAATTGAAAAGTAAAAGATCTGTACTATGAAAAATGTTAAGACACTGAAATAAAACAAATCACTAAGGATACAAAAAAATGAAAGTCTTATCCATGCATTGATGGACCGTAACAGGCAACACAACCGCAAGCCCACACTTAACGTAAGTCTGCAGACTCAGCTCGCTCCCTGTCAAAATGCCAACAGTGTTTTTTTTTTTAACAAAATAGCAAAAACAAACATAAAATTCACGCAGTATCATAAAAGGCCCAGAATATCCAAATTAATTTTGAGCAAAAAATTAAGCTAAAGGCACAGCAATGTCTGATTTCAAAACATACAACAAAGTTGTGGAAATTAAAACAGTACTCGCCTAAACACTGATGCACGGATGAATGGAAGAGAATAGAGAACTCAGAAGTTAATCCATGTACCACACTGCCAACCGATTCTTCACCAAGCTGGCAAGAACACAATTGGAGAAAGAACAGTCCTTTCAATAAACTGCGCTGCCAGAAGAGCTAAATTAAATTCCTATCTCTAACCATATACAAAATTTCACTCAAGATAAATCAAAGACCTAAATGTAAGACTTGAGGCAATGAAATTTCTAGAAGAAAATATGGGGAAAGCACTTCAAGATGTTGGTATAGGCGATTATTTCTTGGGCAAGACATCAAAAACTCAGGAAAGAAAAGAAAAACAACATAAATGAGATCACATCAAACTCAGACATATAAATATTTCTATACAAGCAAAGGAAACAATAGAGTTAAGAAGTATCAAACAAAATGGTAGAAAAATATCTGCAGCCAATCTATGCAACAAAAAATTCATAACCATGAACCCATCTTAGGTGGGAGCTAAGAAGAAAAACGCAATCTGAACGTAGAATCATGATTTCTACGGACTGGCATAATGGAGGAAGAGGAATTTGGATTTTAGATTCCCAATCAAAGTTAGGTTGAAGGAACAAGCTCCTAGTGTTGCAGCAGAGTGGGGTAATAGTAACCTAACAGCTACGGCACAAGCATACTGAAGAAAGAAGCACCAATCATGTAACCACAAACTCAAAGAAAGGAAAAGACTGATTATCTGTTTTGACCAGTACACACTGAAATAACGTCACACCATACTTCATAAAGATGTGCAGTGATTGTTAATCAATGTTCTTGTAAGAGTTGGCAGAGGTTCTCTGGTGCTTTTAGTTCTGGCTTTATTCTAATTTTACCCAGCTCAAGAGAACCCTGCCCTTTGCAGGAACACCCAGCACCGAGCACCCAGTCTGCTCCCGATGCCCCACATGCAGGCTACCCCTACACTGCACATGCATGATTAGCAGTCAAGTTGCAAATTCAAACTCCTCACGAGGCACCGGGGGTCTCACTTTCCTTTTTCACAATCTCAGCTGTGGTCTCCAGCGTATGATTGCTTTTGGCGTGTGTACCTGGTGACAGGCTGCAGGGTGCGGTCCCCTGCGGGCGCGTGGGTGTTTGCCAGCACTAGCAGAGCTGGTGCCAGACACATCGCCGTAGGGTGCCGTGCCAGCATCACTTGGCTAAGAGCAAGCACAGAATGCGTCACTGAACCTTTGTGCGCATCTCTCGTCCTATGAACACAAAAGTTGCAGCCTGCTCTGTCGGAGGAAGCTCCAAAGTTTCAGTCTCTTGAATGTCAACCAGTGTCTTTCCAAGACTTCCCTTTTTTTTCAGCTTAACTAAGTCAATAAAACAGTGAATAAAACATGAAAAACAGCATGCTTTGCTCAAGTAACCTGAGTACACCCTGCCTTATTCCCAACTGACAGTCTTCTGCTGAGCAAACAATTCCGTTTATGGGACTTCAGACAGTTTACACAGAACATTTTTGATGGTAAAAGGTAGGGTATCAGAACTTTCCCTGTAATCTTTCACTCCTTTAGAGCTATTCTTCCAGCATTAGCAGAGTGAGCTGCAGGGAAACGGGGAGCTTAGCTGTAGGGCACACTGGTCACAGGACCCTAGTGACTGACACAAAGCCCAGGTAGACAAGTTGTCCCCCAGGAAATAGTTTCTGTCCTCAAAAATCTTTCTGTTAAAGGAGCTATCCAATGTAATTTACCAGATACAATAACCTTCCTCCCAAAGAGACGAAACCGGGTGACCTTCTAACGCATCCATTTGAGAGTCAGACGTATTAACTTGGTTCTCCACTTGAGGCTGCCAGAATTCTGTCAACATCAGTGCCCAGGTTGGGCAGCATGAATGCACGAAAGAGAACTGCCTTGGATTCTTCTCCCTCAACCTTGTTTCTCTCTGTTATTTCCAAGCATCTAATCTTTTCCTTTCTATTCCGAGAATCACACTTGGGCAAGCTGGGCAAAATCTCGGCTCCACGTGAGCTAGGAGCATCCCCCTGTTAGGTCTATGTTCTCACAAAGCATGGCCCTCTCCAGCACCAAAGACTCATTTACAGCGGGATCTGTTGTTACCCAGGCCCTACTTTTACTATGCCACTGAACTTGTGTTCTGAAAAAGCTTCCAGAAAATAACCCGACTAAATTGGGAAGTTAGGGGTGATGGATATTCAGATAAAAAAAAGGTACCTGGCTCCCCTCTAAGCACTTAGTACACATCTCTGTGTCCTGATCGTCAAGCAGAGCAAGGGATGTTTGCTGGTTGCAGGTGACAGAGGACCCATGCCACCAGGGTCTTCCATTCTCCCAACCCACACACCATCAGCTCTGCTCTCACTCTGTCCATACAAAGCTGTGTGTTTCTGGCTGGCTGGTACTGCCCACTCTTCAAGGCTTGCTCTAGCCCTTGGTAAGTAGCCAACTATCCCCACTTCACAGGTCCCTCTGATACTGCAACTGCAACCTCACAGCACAGCCGAAAGGATGCTCCTCCAGAGCTGTCCACGGGAGACTCGGCCCCCTGCACCAAGGGCCTTAGCTTGTCCCACAGCCTGGGGACACCGGCAAAGGAAGTGTTGCCTTGCAGGAACTAATGAAGCTGTTCAGCTTTACAAAATCTTGCTGTTCACATGATTTTAGGTGCGGACTCAAGGTACTAGAGATGCATATTCCTGAATGATGCATGTTTAGACTCAGCTGCTGCTAAACGATTGCTGTTTGCTAAACGGGTTTATCTAAGTTGGCACCAATCCCTCCCTAGCACTGGGACATCTGGATGCAGCCAGCTGACTTGATCTGACAAGCAAGATGGACAGTGGGGAGAGGTGCACCTATGTACTTCCTACAAATGTCAGCCACATCATGGCATGGGCAGTCATGAAACATCAATGCCTCCTCACGTTGGCCATGCTGCTCCCATCAGTCTGCTCCTGCCCTCTGTGGCTTGGCACATATGAAAGGTCTCAGTGACCATGCCCAGCAGGTGCAGTGATCTGCAACTAAGCTGAGGGGGTGGGGGTGGGGACAGACCTGCCCACACAGGTGCTGCACACTGCACAAGGTCCCATCGAACCCAGCCCACCACCACACTCACGCACATGTTTCTCCAGCCTGCCTTTATCACAGAGTGGTCTGGGACATGGTGAGTTGTTGTAGATGTTCTGTGATTGAGGGCAGCAGCAGGTGTACCCCTCTGCATCCACGTGTCATGGGTTCCCCCAAAAAGCAGATCATCTACATCAGCCAGGGCAAGGGCTGGCAGAAGACAGGAGCCAGCACCCAGTCGTGGGTCTCAGGCCTGAGCACCAGGGCTGTCAGTGTGGCCTCCCAGACACAGATACATCAGCAGGCAGCTGGATCAGCAGCATGAAGTACCCACAGTCAGACCTGAGCCCTCCAAAATGGGGTGTGGCTGTCTCTAGCGGCGGCTGAACCCCATGGACATTCCGAAGACACAGGAAGTGCTGAAAACAGAATCTGGAGCCTTGCCGTGAGGGGCTCTGCTGGGGACGGGGAAGCTGACAAACAAAAGGCAGAAGGAACCTGCTCTGTCCAGGAAGACGGCAGAGGCAGTGCAGTGTGGAGAGGCCAGGACCCCAGCAGGTCAGGAGAGTTCTCCAGGGGCGATCATACAGCCTCGTTTTGCCAGAACCCATAACCATGTGCAGCTCTCTGCCTTCATGCATTGCAACCCTAGAAATGCAGAGAGAGAAGGGGGGGATGGTATGGAGGACAAGGGCCGCTGCAGTGAATGTGAGACCTTGAAGGGCTGGGAGGCAGCCCCCTGAGCAGTGCCCGGACGCCGCAAGCTTGAACACAGCACGGGATACGCGGGAGCCCCCAGCTCTGGGCTGTCTATCCACTCACGGTCCCGGTCCGTCTCTTTCACTACCCACCAAACCTCTGCCCGATTGCCCTTCCCTCCCATAAGGCCAAAACCTTAGAAGGGGATTCGTTAGCACTGGCAACTAAAATCCTATCAATATAACCTGCCAGTTAAAGAAGTCTATATCCGCCTCTGATGTACTCTGGGTGTTACAGGAAGGGGGTGCCTGTTTTGACATTCCTGGGACAGGCAGAGTAGTTTGCTTAGCAGTTTTCTGAACAATGGGACTGTCTGACAACCTCTTAACAGGAGGTCACGTGCGCGGAGCAGGGGGGCACTCCAGAGTGGAGCAGGTGGTAAGGAGGAAGCTTGGATCCCAACCACGAAGACTCCCAGACCTTCCCCGCAAACTATTAATACGAGCAACAAGGACTATATCCCAACTGCCAAGGAGGCCAAAGGGAATTGGATGCCCTCGGAGGCCGAGTACTCTGAGGTCACCCACCCCCAAACGGAGCTTCCGCAGGGGATGGAAGAAATCCAAACACTACCGTGCAGAAACCAACGTCATCGGAAAGACAACCAGAAGCCCTGAGCGGTCCGCAGAAACAGAAGAACAATAAATGTCCTTCGGGACCAGGGAGGAGAGCTTTCTCTGGTCCGAGCCTGGCCCCAACTCTGGACCCCTGCCCTCCCTTGCAATGACCATCGGGATCGCCTCAAAAACCCCTCACAGCAAACAAACAATCATACAAACTAAAAAAAAAAAAAAAAAAACTAAAATAAATAGACAAACAACAGAAAGTAGAGCTTGAAATCTGACAGGAAAGAGCTGGCGTGGATTGGCTCATGCCTCGCTGGGTGGGACAAAAAGATTAGTTACTCCTCACCATGGTGTTGAGGATTTTCCTGCACACCCCTCCCCCAAAAAAAAGGGAAAAAAAAATGTTCTGCACCTTAAATGTCGACAAATATCTTGTTAGAGTTACAAGCCAGTCTAGATTATCCTAAAATCTGCCAAGATCAGCAAAATTATACTTCAACACAACAAATGGCTAAATACTAAAATGAAATAGACACGAGACAGCTGTATGGTACCTTATAGCCATTTTAAGGTATATAGCAGCCGGTCCGGTCCTGTATATAAACTAAAATTGAAATGTCAATGAGCTAATCATAGGTTGTGGTTAGGACTTGCTTTTTTTTTTTTTTTTAACATACTGGTCACTCAAAACCATGTCAATTCCATAATATTGCAAATTGCTGTTGATGTTATATTGGGACTTTTAATTGACTGTGATGATATTCTACCAGCTCTAACTTCGGACCAGAAATGGTCTCCCCAAGAAACTGTTCAACCCATCTGGACAATAAGTAGCTGGACTCTATGCTTGGTACATGTTTGCAAGGAAAGAATCTTGATTGAATTTGAACTGTAATACTGCATCAAGGTGGAGGAATCCACCAGGGGGAAAGGGAGGGGGAGGGGGGATTCCCAGAGCCTATGAAACTGTCACATAATGCAAAATAATTAATAAAAATATATGTATAATAAAAAAAAGAAAACAATGGGACTGTCTCCCACAGGCGGACTGACTCACCAAAGTGGGAAAGGACAGACATCTGAATTCTGACTTAATAGTGCAAAGCATGCGGTTTCCTACACTAAGAAAGGCTTTTGACTTTAAATTCCACAACTCAAAGGGCTTTATAACATCTCTTAAGGCCTAAGACATTTCGGAGCAAATCTTCAGCAGTCTCTTAACTAAAAAGCAAAGAAGGTAAATGCCCCACGGGCAGAGGGTTTGCTGTGAAAAGCTGGACTACTGGGACCGGTGCCATGGCATAGCAGCTAAAGTCCTCGCCTTGAACGCACTGGGATCCCATATGGGCGCTGGTTCTAATCCCGGCAGCTCCACTTCCCATCCAGCTCTCTGAAAGCAGTCGAGGACGGCCCAATGCATTGGGACCCTGCACCCGCGTGGGAGACCAGGAAAGAAGTTCCTGGTTCCCGGCTTCGGATCAGCGCAGTACCTGCCGTTGCGGCTCACTTGGGGAGTGAATCATCGGACGGAAGAACTTCCTCTCTGTCTCTCCTCCTCTCTGGGTACATGACTTTGTAATAAAAATAAATAAATCTCTAAAAAAAAAAAGCAGGGCTACTTCATCCTCCAAGCCCCCAGCACAGCAACCTGGAGCCCTTCGGCAGTAAGGCTGCACCGAGCACCCGAATCTGTCTCGGGAAACCCAGGGACCTCGTGTGCGCACTGGGAACAAGGCCTGGGCGCCGGTCTCGCCCCAGGAGGACCTGGGCCATCCTCACCAGGGACATAAACCAAGCTACCAGTTTTTGGAAAGGAATTCAGGGGTAGGTACGGTACTTTATGCAAACGAACAAACCAAAAAAAGCAATCTTGATGTAATGTACGATATAAAAACACAGTCTGTCTGACCTGGATGCCCCTACCTAGCCCCACTCGGGGCCAGCCCACCCTTCCCACCGTCCTCCCTGATGTCTCCCCAGCCACCAGTCCTCGGGGCCCGCGCCCGCGCCCTGGCCGCCCTGCTCCTCGCCCTCGCCGCCCTGCTCCGTCCTGGCAGCCCTGCTGCGCCCTGGCAGCCCTGCTCCGTCCTGGCCGCCCTGCTTCGTCCTCGCCGCCCTGTTCCGTCCTCGCCGCCCTCGCCGCCCTGCTCCTCGCCCTCGCCGCCCTGCTCCTCGCCCTCGCCGCCCTGTTCCGTCCTGGCCGCCCTGCTCCGTCCTGGCCGCCCTGCTCCGTCCTCGCCGCCCTGCTGCGCCCTGGCCGCCCTGCTCCGTCCTCGCCGCCCTGCTCCGTCCTCGCCGCCCTGTTCCGTCCTCGCCGCCCTGCTCCGTCCTCGCCGCCCTCGCCGGCCTGCTCCTCGCCCTCGCGGCCCTGCTCCGTCCTCGCCGCCCTGCTCCTCACCCTCGCCGCCCTGTTCCGTCCTGGCCGCCCTGCTCCGTCCTGGCCGCCCTGCTCCGTCCTCGCCGCCCTGCTGCGCCCTGGCCGCCCTGCTCCTCGCCCTCGCGGCCCTGCTCCGTCCTCGCCGCCCTGCTCCTCGCCCTCGCCGCTCTGTTCCGTCCTCGCCGCCCTGCTCCGCCCTGGCCGCCCTGCTCCGTCCTCGCCGCCCTGCTCCGCCCTGGCCGCCCTGCTCCGTCCTCGCCACCCTGTTCCGCCCTGGCCGCCCTGTTCCGCCCTGCTCCTCGCCCTCGCCGCCCTGCTCCGTCCTCGCCGCCCTGCTGCGTCCTCGCCGCCCTGCTCCGCCCTGGCCGCCCTGTTCCGCCCTGGCAGCCCTGCTCCGTCCTGGCGCATCGCCTTCCGGCTCCCCTCCCACTCCCCTCGTGGCAACCTCGGCCACCCCGCCACCGGCTCGCACCCTGGTCAGCCTTTTCAGTTGCCCTCAGCCCCGGGTCCCCGTCTGCCACACTCCCCGAGAGCGTCTGCACCTGAGACGATTTGCTGAAGATCAGCTGTTTTCCCCACGAGCCGCCGGCCCCGCGCCGCTGCTCTGGGGTCCCGGAGGCCCTGGGGCGTCCCACCCCACACGGGATGCACCTCACTCACCTCCCTGCGCCTGGGCCCTGCAGCCTGCTGGGCGCGCTGGTTCCCGGCCACGGTGGAGGAAGGCTGTGGGTGAGCGAGTGGACGGAGGAGGCCTACTGGGTCAGCTCCTCAGCGCGCCTCCCCGGCAGCCGGGGGTCTCCTCAGCACGCCGGCCCGGCAGTCTGGGGTCTCCTCAGCGCCTCCCAGGGCAGCCGGGGGTCTCCTCAGCGCCTGCCCGGCAGTCTGGGGTCTCCTCAGCGCCTCCCAGGGCAGCCGGGGGTCTCCTCAGCGCCTGCCCGGCAGTCTGGGGTCTCCTCAGCGCCTCCCAGGGCAGCCGGGGGTCTCCTCAGCGCCTGCCCGGCAGCCGGGGGTCTCCTCAGCGCCTCCCCGGCAGCCGGGGGTCTCCTCAGCGCCTGCCCGGCAGTCTGGGGTCTCCTCAGCGCCTCCCCGGCAGTCTGGGGTCTCCTCAGCGCCTGCCCGGCAGTCTGGGGTCTCCTCAGCGCGCCGGCCCGGCAGTCTGGGGTCTCCTCAGCGCCTCCCAGGGCAGCCGGGGGTCTCCTCAGCGCCTCCGAGGGCAGCCGGGGGTCTCCTCAGCGCCTGCCCGGCAGTCTGGGGTCTCCTCAGCGCCTCCCCGGCAGTCTGGGGTCTCCTCAGCGCCTGCCCGGCAGTCTGGGGTCTCCTCAGCGCCTGCCCGGCAGTCTGGGGTCTCCTCAGCGCGCCGGCCCGGCAGTCTGGGGTCTCCTCAGCGCCTCCCAGGGCAGCCGGGGGTCTCCTCAGCGCCTGCCCGGCAGTCTGGGGTCTCCTCAGCGCCTCCCAGGGCAGCCGGGGGTCTCCTCAGCGCGCCGGCCCGGCAGTCTGGGGTCTCCTCAGCGCCTCCCAGGGCAGCCGGGGGTCTCCTCAGCGCCTCCGAGGGCAGCCGGGGGTCTCCTCAGCGCCTGCCCGGCAGTCTGGGGTCTCCTCAGCGCCTCCCAGGGCAGCCGGGGGTCTCCTCAGCGCCTCCGAGGGCAGCCGGGGGTCTCCTCAGCGCCTGCCCGGCAGTCGGGGGTCTCAGCGCGCCTGCCCGGCAGTCTGGGGTCTCCTCGGCGCCTGCCCGGCAGTCGGGGGTCTCCTCGGCGCACATCCGGGGGCAGCCCGGGGTCTCCCCTCGGGTCTTAGCCCGGGGTCTCCCCTCGGGCCTTTCCCCGGGCCTCCTGGCCAGCCAGCTGTGTGCCCTCAGGTGCTGTGTGCCCTCAGGTGCTGTGGGCCCTCAGGTGCTGTGTGCCCTCAGGTGCTGTGGGCCCTCAGGTGCTGTGTGCCCTCAGGTGCTGTGTGCCCTCAGGTGCTGTGTGCCCTCAGGTGCTGTGTGCCCTCAGGTGCTGTGGGCCCTCAGGTGGTGTTTCAGCCGTTGGGCCTCGGGTCTGGTTTCCTGATGAAGTTCCGCACTGCAGAGCGGCCCAGGTCCCCAGTAAGGTTCAGAAACCACATTGTGAAGCTTTGAACTAACCAAAGCTAACCGAAGGGAAATGAATTGCTGGGCTTCAAGTTTCCACATTTTGTTGTTTGGGGTTTTAAATATTCTTGTAATCCCCATAACGTGCTAAGTACAAACTCAAGCCTGCATAGCATTTCAGGGGTCGGGATTGGCAGGGAGAGAGGAAGAAGAGGGACTTTATTTTTCTTTTGTCTTTTCCTTTTTTTTTCTTTTTTGTTCTTTTGGTCAATTCAGATTTTTATATCTGTACAAATGATAAGCATTTATCCTTGACTTACAATGGAAGCACGCCTTGAAAAGCACTTGGAGAATGCATTTACTGCTTCTACCTGAACAGCCTCTCTCAGCCAGGCACACACAGCTCACCATCAGCTGAAGTGTGAGGGTCCCCCCTGCAGACCCCAGAGCTGACCCCGGCAGCCTCTGCGCGCTGTGGCTGCTACCTGCATGGCCTGGCAGGATGGGATCACAGCTTGTAGCCCAGCAGCAGGTCACAATTCAAAAGCCAAAAAATGGTTTCTACTGTGTGTGTTACTGCTTCGGCACCAGGATAAAATCAAAATTCGTAGGTGGAGCCGATGTCAATTGGGACCCACCCGTGAGTCGGTATGTGTACTGACATGCGTGTTTCCTAACAGGGTCATGGCCACTCAATTACAGCCCTGACTGAATAAGCACTTCCTGCACCAGCATCGTCCCTTCGGGTTCACACTTCATGGTGGACAGGAGTTCACTCAAGAACAACCAACTTCCAGGCAAGGAGAAGGGGGTACGTGGGAAGTATACAACTTGCGCCAGCAGTCATCCACAGGACCCGCCCCTGATCTTATACCAGGAAAGCCTGGGCCAGCTTTCCTTCTCTCGCTTTTCCTGCTGCCCATGGCCATGTCACTGAGTTGTCAGGAATCTGGTGGGGTCCATTCGGCCCTCCACTGTCCAGGCCGTTGACCTCGAGATCCCATGGAGGGATTTACAGAGGCTCGGAGGAGGTCAAGGGCAGTCTGCACACAGGTGAACAAGAGGAGGGAGGGGACTTGGAGGCTATGCAAACAAAAATGTCAGAATTGTTTCCTAAATGATAAGACTTATTTCAAATCTCACATACAATCAAATGAGACTCTATTTACTTTTGACCTGAGTAAAACAATATAATGGAATTTAAACTGTACATTATTAAGGTTTGTCTAATTTTTGCCACCCAAACTAACAGCGTGCAGAGATGGGATGGGTGTGTATTGAAAGAAAGTCCAGTCTTCACAGCTATGCTCAGATCACTGTAAGAAGGATGGCTAGGAGTGGGATGGAGAAAGTGTCAATGCATCAAACACGATGAAGGGGCATGACGTGTGCAGTGTGAGATAACACTCACCTGTCTCTTACAAGTGTGTCTGCACTCCCTTGGAGGTGCAGGGCAGGTATCAGTTGTTTCGTGCTGATTGGTTGCTAAGCCCTTGCCTGCAGCTCCTTTGAATTTGATGATTGATTCATTCCATAGAGAGTGAGCTCTCTGCATGGCTGCCATGTCTCAGAAACAACAATGCTTTGTTGTCAGGTGTCGTTAAGCAACAATCTGAGCTATAGAATTGGACAGCTCTCCAGGAGGAAATTGATAGCAAGGATTCAGTTCATGAGCAGAAAACACGGAAGTGGAGATGGCATTTGGGGAAGTAGGTAAGCCACCAATGCAGGTGCCTCAATCCGAATCAGCATGCCTCAGTTTAAGCCGCACTCCAGCTCCTGGCTTCAGCGTCCTGCCGAGGCAGAGGTGATGTCTCAAGTTCTTTCCTACTCGCCTGGGACGCCTGGGACGCCTGGGACGCCTGGGTTGAGTGTGCGGTTACTGACTTCATCCTGGTCTAATTTCAGCTATGGCAGATACTTAAGGAGTGAACCAGCAGATGAAAGCCGTGTGTGTGTGTGTGTGTGTGTGTGTCTGGCTCCCTCCTCCCTGCTCTTCCTATCTTATAAGTCAATATATAGACCCTTTTTTAAAAAGGATGTTATTCTTTTAAAAGAAGACAGAAGTAACAACTACTGGGGATTTATACTGCTCATGTCTAGCGCTAAAACTTAAGATCATAGGAAAACACGTGATGAACCAACGAGGAAAGGCCCAGGAAATACAGACGTCTCAGCGGGGAAATCAAAATTCTGTTTTCTCGTCCAAGTGAAGGACAAAGGCAGTGCCTTCTCACTCTGCAAGAGCTTCACTATGACTAATAGGCTGTAGTTTAAATGTAGCTTTTGAGAGAGGTGAGGTCAGTAGCTTCCTGCATGTTCACCAAGGGTTTTGGCGAGTATTCAATGATAGAATGAAGCAGTTTCAAACAGATTTAGTTTGTATTACAAAGCAGGCAACAGGAATTCAACATATAATGAAGCACTGAGAATGACATTATGTCTTCAGAGGTCCTATCGAATGGGAACACGAAGGAATTTCACACACCTTAGAGGAATCCCACGCCGGCCTGGATCTATACTTGCTCCACCAGTGCTGCCGGGGTTCAGTGTTCAGACTCTCAGGCTACACTTTGTTTCCAAGTGCAGAAGTTCAAGTCTGGTATTAGTCAATATGGCACACAGACGACTTACCAGGAGAGATCTGGGTAGTTTTCTCAGCCATACTAAGGAGTAACTCGTGAGGCATTTTGAGCATGACTTCAGAGGAGCAGGAAGGTTCTGTGTGGTTCTTCCTTGGCCTTTTCTGCCCAGTCTTACCAGCCTCTGTCTGTTTACCACATCCATGGACTTCCCTGAAGCTGAACAAACACTATTCTGATTGACTTCCTTGCTGCGGAACAGACATTAGAGTGACTTAGAGCAGAAGGACTGTGGTTTAAATATGCAAAAATTAAGGTGATGGGCCCGGCGGTGTTGCCTAGTGGCTAAGGTCCTCGCCTTGGATGCACCAGGATCCCCTATGGGCGCCAGTTCTAATCCCGGCAGCTCCACTTCCCATCCAGCTCCCTGCTTGTGGCCTGGGAAAGCAGTTGAGGACGGCCCAAAGCTTTGGGACCCTGCACCCGCGTGGGACACCTGGTAGAAGCTCCTGGCTCCTGGCTTCAGATCTACTCAGCTCCAGCCATTGCAGTCACTTGGGAAGTGAATCATCGAATGGAAGATCTTCCTCTCTGTCTCTCCTCTTCTCTGTATATCCGCCTTTCCAATAAAAGTAAATAAATCTTAAAAAAAAAAAAAAAAAAAAAAAAAAAAAAAAGAGCTGTGTGAATGATCTAACAACAGCGGAGCTGCTGGTCAGTGACCACGCCGAGGCCATGCGGCCTCCCGAGCAGCCTTGCGTCGGTCCCTGACTTCTGCACTCCCTCCAGGCCACAGTGCAGGCCATGCTGAGCCCTGGGCTCCTCAAACCAGAACCATTCCGAGTTCAAAGGCAGATGCTCCCAGGAACTCAAAGCACTCTCCTGTGGGAAGTGGAGAACTTCTGGCCACACTCACCATCTTCATTTTTTCTTTCAGATACTAAGCTCCCAGACACTGCTTGGTTGGGAAAGAGGGAGAAAAATAGTTTTGGGCAAAATTCCCATTTCCTTGGGTTAAAACTCCCATGCTTATGGGTAAGAAGAGGTCTATTTCCAAAGACATTTTTCAAATGTGGCTAGCACTGTAATTTGGAAAGAAGAAAACCTGCAGAAAATAAGCCATTTGTTAGGGGAAATGGAGTGAGTATACTTATGCCCTCCACTCCACGGCCAGCACGCTGCCTGTGGCTCAGTAAACAGCAGGCCCCTGGTGCAGACTGAATTCTCCATCCGTGGTGTACATTTTTTGTTGCTTTTAAAGGATGTAAATTTTGGCAAGGCTAGGCACTCATGTCTTGAAATGTGCTTGCGGAGTTTCAAACTTCATCTCAAAAACATGGAAGGCACATAGCATATTGGAAATGAAGAGACACAAAACCGGCAAAAGCTCCTGGAATGTATCAGAGTGACCATGAGCCACAGAGCTGACCTTCGAGTGGACCCTTCTGTGAGCTGAGGCTTAAAGCGTTAGTGGCTTTCCTCTCAAACCAAGGCTTATTGTTAAACTCCTGCAAGAAAGAGAGAGAGAGAGAGAAAGAGAGAGAGGGGGAGAGAAAGGAAGAAAGAGAAAGAAAGAAAGAAAGAAAGAAAGAAAGAAAGAAAGAAAGAAAGAAAGAAAGAAAGAAAGAAAGAAAGAAAGAAGACACTATGGGGTTTCTGAGAAAGATGATAAAGTTAAAATTGGACTCTCTCCAAAGGCCCTGTCAAGGATAAATGTCTTTCTCCCTTTGTTTGATCCCAGGTGTCTCACTTCACCAAGGACTTAGCTAGTCACTGATTTGGCAGCTAATTCTATTTACACACTCTAGGAACTCAGCAAACTCTACTGATTCCATATTAAGAGACACTTAGAATGTTTCCAAATATGGTGCAATGACCTTGGGTAGACGTTCAAGGTCATAATGGACTTGGGTAGATGTTCAGGGACATGGGAGTGGATTTCTGGTTGTGACGGAGCACACATATTCCAGAGTTGTTGAGAAACTGTCTCTAGTGATCAGCTCGTATTTCAGACGCTGGCCTCTGCTGTCATTCATTGCGTGTGCTATTTGAATGTCAGATGACTTCCGTGCCTACTTATGCCTAGGAAGCTCAAGTTTCCAGTCACTGTATTTTCACAGATGGAGGGTAAGGAATGAGAGGACCTGAAAATGAGTGAGGTGGCTGTGAAGGCCAGCTGTCCAGGCCTACAAGGGCTCAGAACAACCAGGACAAGTGGTGCTACCACAGTCACCTTGCTCGTCGCGGCAGTAGAATTTCCAGCCAACACCTGTGACCCCTGCACGCCAGGAGAGTAACAGGGAACAGCTAGGAGACAGTCTGGTCACCTCAAACAAGTGGCCACACAACCCTGTGTGCTAGTCACATTTAGATGAACCCTGCATTTATCATGCTTGAAATTCTTAGGAAAAGCTCACAAATTCTTTTTGTACAGTCGTGCTGCCTGGGCAACAAGCTTATTTCTTCTCACAAGCTGGGCTCAGCTCAAGCCTCCGTGCAACGCGTACTTTTCACTCTGTCTCTTCCCGACTTCCTCTGACTCATGTGCAGAGTGGGTGGATGCTAGCTTCTGCTTGAATTAGCAGTCCACCAGGTAAAAGAAGACTGTTAAAAAAAGAACAAACGTTAATTACAAAAGTAAATACTATGGGTAGGATAGAGAGGGCATCAAACACTCTCTATACATCTTAAGGGAGATTGCCAAACAAACAAACAAATCACATTTCGGTCACTCGGTTTGAAAGAATTGCCTTCTAGGAGGCTGAGATGTGCCCTCAGCTGCACCTGCGGCCTCACGGGCAGGCAGGAGAGGACCACCGCGCCCTCTGCTGGGCACCGAGCGCCATACACATTCACCCATCGCAGCTGCACAGCATGGAAACATGTAGGGTCCTAGCCACGTTAAGATGAAAAAAAAAAAAAAAACACCGAGAGATAACAAAAAAGATAAGCACTTACCCAGAACCCCCAGCTTCTAATAAGTGACTGCGCTTATGTCCAGCCTTGAGTTCCAACCGCTAAAGATGAACGGAGCACTCGAGAGCCATCAGCTGTTTAATGCATGTAACGGAGCCGACCTCACGGGCCCTCACAGCGGAGCGGTAAGGTGAGGCCAGCGAGGAGGGATGCAAGCAGCATCGGCCCAAGGTCACCCAGCGTGACCATGTCCAAAGACCAGGTCCTTCCCCTGGAGACTGAGAAACAGCATCGGAATAAGATGTCTGGTTTGAAAACTAGTAATTTCCTTTAGATCGCAGAATGTTGAACTTGTGACTTGCTTAAGGACTACAGGATTCTCCTAACATGGGGGAAGTCTGTGAGCGGAGATGGGGAGGAAGCTGAGAGGGAAGGCAGAATTCCTATGTCTGTAAAACCGTGTCAGGGAAAGCCATCATAATAAAAAAAAAAAGTATCCACATTTCTAAAAAGAAAACGAGTAATTGAGTTTTCCATTGGAAAATGACACAACACATCTAGTAATGTGCAGCCTCACCTTGTCACAGGAAGCAGCTTGGCACGCGAGATTGAGCAGGAACAGAAACACTGTGCTAGGCCGCCACCTTGGGGACAGCTTCTGAAGTGACACTGCTCAATCTTGGAGCCAGTTTGCTGATCCCGGGGATGCGAACAACTGCCCAGCACAGCACAGGCTGCTGTTTCTTGATGTGATATGCCATGAGTTCACAGGCAAAGTGACAAAAGAAACTTATGATGCCGTGGAGGTGGGGTTGGGGAACACCCCCACCCTGCCCCTGGTTCTGCCCTGGAGGGCCCACCCCTCACCTACCTTGTGCAAACATCTGGCTGCAGCTGTCACTTCTTCCTTTGATGGCCCCCTCGAGTCATACTTGTCCAGTGGGTTGTTGTGGTCAGTGATGCAGTCAGAGATGGGGGTGGGGGCGAGCCTGGGAGTATGCAGTGGCATCACGGGATCGCTGCAGGTGCCGAGCAGGGGCCGGCCAGCCGAGGGTGGAGCTGCTTGACCTGTGTGCGTCGGGGGGGACACAGTGGTCCCAGGAGGACAGGATCCCAGGGGAGCTGGCTTCTTTCCTCTCCACCCCTTCCCCTCCTCCCCTTCCTTTTCTGAACGGTCAGTCTCTGCAGGCAGAGGGGGCAGGTGGGGCAGGAGGGAGACACATGCCCAGGGTGTAGGCCTGAGCGGGGTAAGAGGGCTGTTCCCAGACAGGGCAGTCAGCTGCAGTGTGGGGAATCAGCCAGCCGCCCAGACACCAGGCAGGCAGGCCTGACTGCAGAACAAAGCCACCACGGCTCTCAGGGCAGGAGGAGCATGCAGGCCTGTCCCCGTCCCGGGTCTGGGCCAGCACCTTGACTACTCAGCCCCTGGCTGAACTCTGGGGGTCCTCCTGTCCTCTCCGGGGACTCCTCGCCTGACAGGATCCCTCCTGACAACACCAGCCTACAGAGCTCCGACAGCTGGTGGCAAAGGTCACTCCAAGACCACTTACCGAGTGTCCCAGGATCCTGCCTGAGTCCTTCCTGAAACTTCTGGAGCTGCAGTTGCTGTCAGGCACCCTGTGACGACGCAGGGCAGGGTTGAAATCCCTCACCTGCACCTCGACCCTGAGCTTGCCCAGTGCGCGTGCCAGGGATCCAGCGCCGTGCGCGAGTCCGCCTCCTGAGGTGGACAGACACGGCAAACATGCATCTCCTTCTGGCCCGGCTGCGGCTGTGACTCACTCCGGCCCCGCAGGCGCTGATGTGAGGTCCAGCAGTGTGTTGCCAGACCATTCCACAAGTTCAGCTGACGTCACCCACTTCCTGGCAGCCTCCTCGATTTTTATGTCTAGCTCATTAGATCAATGGCATGAGAGTATGAAAAGCCTTCACAAAATGAAGGCCTTTCCTGATTTTGTCATGAGGCCACTCCAGCCTGTGGCGTTTGGACAAAGCGTCCAGCAGCCGCCGGGATCCATCTGCCTAATGCTGGAGCAGGGCTGGGACGAGCCAGCGCCGCCCTCACACCAGCTCTCACCCTGCACCGTGGCTCTGAGGCCTCCCCAGGGTCAGCGCCGAGCGCGGATGAATGCTTCCAGCTGCGCCGGTCGCTTGTATTTTGTCATCACACACGCAAGGTGGATGATGGTTTCCATATGCAGATGCTGTGTCACGAGTCACATGAATTACACCTGCAGGACCCTAAGGGAGGCTGGGCAGCTGACACTTTTACGGCGGTTATATGGTCTCTGTGTCTCCTGCAACTAAAAATAGCTAAGTCGAAAGATTTTATAGGAGTGTATTTCTATGCCTAGGGAAAAATATTGCCTGGTAATTCTCATTAGAACCCGGTTAGTGTAGCTCTTTCGTTTCAAATGCTGTCTTGCTCTCTGAGGGCCACAGGCTGCTATGGACACTGTCCAGCTGGTTAAGGTGGTGGATCTTCTGTGACCCTGACCTTTGTAAAGTGCCGCTGTTGGATACTGCTTGCTGTCCCATCAAGCTCTTGCCTGCCTTTGTTGGCAGGTCAATATCATTGCCTGATGAGTGCTCAGCTCCAGTCCCCCGGGAGTGCTGCCCACTGGTGCAGCCAGCTCAGACACCCGCAGAGCAGCATTTCAGCGAGGGGATGGGCCTTGTCTCATGTTCTGTAGGCAAACACGTGTGAGGATCAGGATGCCGTGTGCTGGCTCCAAGAGGCCAGTGGGGTCAGTCCTGCTCACCAGCCATATTTGCAACCTGAATAGGTACCTTCATGGCAGGGAGGTGGCACAAAGACTGTGGTTTGTGCTGTCCAGAGCTGTAGGATGTCTCAGAGAGAGAAAACACCAGCTCCACTGCAGCTGAGTCCCCAGGGACCACAGACAGGCTGACAGGTCTGAAAGCAACAAAGCACACAGGGGTGTCCCACTGGTGTTCTGGGATCTGCAAACAAGAGGCAGTGTGGACACTCACCGTCTAATGTCACAGGCGTGTGACACGTGACACGTGACACACATGGCTCCTGGAGTGTCTCAAGCATGAGAGGTAGGCAACTAAGAGGAACGATTTACATAAGAAGGGAAGAGGGTGTCAGAAAGTGTGGACGATCGAATGCCTCCGGGATCATGCCGCAGACACTTCTGAAGAACCAGGGCAATGGAGAGATGACACTATGCTTCTCTAAAGCTCCTGCCACGTCGCCATGTTCTGTGACTGAAGTTCTAGAAGCTTCTTTCAAGATTAAAACCTACTTTGAGCTTCACACTCCTCAGTTTGTTATGTAGAAAACAAACACCTTTGTTTACTCAAGGTGTTTAAGTTAGAATTATCTTCCCTGCAAAACAGGGGGAAAACTAACATGACAGGGGCCGTGCTGCTGTGCAGTGAGTTGAGCTGCTGTGTGATATGCATCCCAGAGCAGCCCCTGGCTGCTCCACTTTCCATCTGGCTCCCTGCCAGTGCACTTGAGAGGCGTAGTGGGAGATAGCCAAGTATGTGGGCCCCTTCGACTCCTGTGGGAGACCAAGTTTTGGCCGGGCCCAGCCACAAACATCACAGCCATTTAATGAATGAACAGTGATGGAAGATCTCTCTCTCTGTAAGTCTGTCTTTTAATAAATAGGATGCTTCTTTTTCCCCCTCCTATTTTATTCTTAACCTTATCATCCATAGGCTCTTGGATTTCCCTTATCCTGTTCCCAAATTGCCTCCTGTCAAATGATTTCCCCCAGGCCCGGCAGCGTGGCCTAGCGGCTAAAGTCCTCACCTTGAAAGCCCCGGGATCCCATATGGGCGCCGGTTCTAATCTCAGCAGCTCCACTTCCCATCCAGCTCCCTGCTTATGGCCTGGGAAAGCAGTCGAGGATGGCTCAAAGCTTTGGGATCCTGCACCCGTGTTTGGAGGAAGTTCCTGGCTCCTGGCTTCAGATTGGCACAGCACCGGCAGTTGCACTCACTTGGGGAGTGAATCATCTGATGGAAGATCTTCCTCTCTATATATCTGACTTTGTAATGAAAATAAATAAATCTTTTAAAAAATGATTTCCCCATATTATTACAACAGTATAGACCTTCATAAGCAGTCATAAGTCCATCACTTTGCTATTTGAGTGGTCCTGACATTGCGGGTACAGACAATGGCAGGTAGTCCTACATCCTATTGCCAGAATATATTCAACGATTTCATTGGGAGTCCATTTTTGATTTGGGAGTAGAAATGCATACTGTATTGTATCTTTACATCTGGATATGATAGTCTCCATTACACAGTTACTGTACGTTTCCTTAAATGAAAATCCACAAAACAAAGTCAACAACAGGAATAAAGTAAAAAAAAAATTGACAACACCATGGAGTTAAATAACATGCTACTGAATAACAAGTGTGTCAATGAAATGAAAAAGAATACAGAAGACCTTCTTGGAGAAAAAGATGCTACTGTGTAATCTATGAGTCAGTGAAGAATTTAATAAGAGAAAAGAAACTATTTTGAAGAAATGAAAGCAAAAACAAAAATATCAAAACCTGTGAGTTGTAGCAAAAATAGTATTGATAAGGCTATTGATGTTATAATTTGCATGTGAGGATGGTCTTGCTAGGTGCCTCAGCTGTTTGTTCTATCCTGGGACTTCTCTGTAGGCAGAACCCAAAATGCACCCATTTTCCATTGTGCTCTAATCACACACTAATGACCTCCTCTGGAAGCCTGTAACCTCAGACAGGCTTTGTTCCAATCCACTGTTCGAGACTCACAACATATCCAAGTCTCGTGGCCTAACAGTTGCCCTTTCCGGAGTCGGCACTTCCAAGTTCACAATAAATTCTCCCGCAGACCGCAACTTTCTGGGGGAGTGAGGGGAATAGAGTTGTTTGAAACACGAGGGGTAGGGCAGGAGCCCTGGAGACTGGTGTGGGCATCTGTAACAGAATCCAGTTCCTAAATCATTCTCACATGTGAGGTTCACAGTAAACATTACACTGTACCGCTATCATTGCCCGTTCCTTTGTCCTCAGGCTAAATTCGGACAGCAAAGGAAATAGCTGCTGCCAGTATTAAGGTGAACTGAGGGGCCCCTCGAAAGCCTCTCCATTTGACGATGGCCCCCAGTCTACAAAGCAGCCTGCTTTGGGCTCCTTCTCACTCTCTCAGTAACTGGCTTTTCCCTCCGGCAAAGCCCCAGACACCTGCGGGGTCATTACAACCAGCAACACACCCCTCCTCCTGGCCAGGAACTTGCTGACACCTTCCCCGTGGCTATCCTGACCCCTGTCTCTGCCTCCTCCTGCCGGGATCCAGGAGGGGCCCTGACTTGTTAAGTGCTTCCAGCTGACGCCTCACAGCCATCTGAGAGCAGATCTGCAGCTGTGGTGCACCCAGTGACAGCCCCAAGGAAGCAGAAACAGCCACCATGGGTCTCAGTCACCACAGTGACCCCAGTTCCTGGCATGAGCCTGACACTCTAACAATGTGTTGAATGATGAGGAAACCCAGTGGGTTCACTGATAGTTCCATTTGCAAAGCACAGCATTATTTAATGCCAGCTCTCGGCAAACATTCTTAGAGAATCCACTGAGGGCCTTTCCAGGATAGGGAAACACATAGCTACACAGCCCAGCTAGGAGGGAACTTCAGAGAGGGAGTTTCCTTGCGAATAACGCCGGCTCTGCTGCTAAGTGGGTGAGGGCATGCAGTGGTATGCCAGACAAGGAGCTGTTGACCTGCAATCATGGAGCCTTTCTCTGAGTTGAGTTTTTGAGGCCTGGGAGTTGGCCAAAAAGACAGGAAGGTTTGGGGAATGGGAGTCCTCCCAAATATTGGGTGCACTGTGGCATCGCGGGACTGCTGTGAGCAGTCCCATATGAGTGCCATATGAGTGCCCGTTCATGCCCTGGCTGCTCCACTTCCAACCCAGCTCCTTACTAACAGCCTGGAAAAGCAGCAAAAGATGAACCAAGTGTTTGGGCCCCCACATCCATGTGGGAGAGCTAGGACAGCCTGGCTCCTGTATCGACCTAGCCCAATGCTGGCCACCTGGGGAGTGAACCAGTGGGTGAAATATTCACACTGTCTCTATCGATCTAACTCTTTCAAACAAAAAAAATAAACATTTTAAAATAAACTATCATTTTTTAAAAAGGACACCAAAACCTGAACATTTAGCATATTTCTGCTAAGAAAAAGCACAATTTTTGTTTTCATTTCTTTTTTGTGTTTTTACTGGAATCCCAGCAAACTGAGCCAAGGTTAGTTCAGTTCAGCAAAATGGACTAAAAAGTGATGAAATTGACTGTAAAGAGACAAAGAGTAGACCCTCAATACACCTACAGTTATTTAACAACATTATCTGTCAAGTTATTTAGCAATTTGCCTAATGATCCGTCAATTTGTGTGATTGTTTCCCAGCTTGGACATTGGGTGTGCTTTGATCCAGGAGGAACAGGTCTGTGGCAGGTGCTGTCAAGGAGCATTTGTGGGAGGACGGGTGGATTGGTGTGTGATGGATGGATGACAAGTTAATGGATGCATGGATGCTGACAGTAGGTTGATGGATGGGCAGATAGATGGATGAATGAACATGTGTAGAAATCTAAAGTTACACAGTTCTCAACCTTGCAACCTATGCGCCTGCCAATATTCTGGCAGCTGTCCTGCTTTTCCTGGAGGATCTCTGCTGGGATGCTTCCAACCTCAGGAGACGCCTTATCTGACCATGCAGCATCCCTAGGCACAGAGCTGATCCTTCCCGCAGATCCCTTCCGCGGGGCTGAGCGGGAAGCCTGTGAGCCACACCACCGACCGTGCAACACTGAGAACGGGCGCAAGAGAGGATGCCCTGGCAATGCTGGAGCCTCTGCTCACCCGCTTCCCCTGGCTCCGCCCTTAACGAGGTCTTTGATGGAAGGTCAAGCTCCCCCGAGGGGCTTGCGTGTGGCTCTGCTCCCTGAGGACAGGGTCATAAACACCATGATGATTTGATTGTTAGGTGCGTTTATGTGGATTTATTTATTTGGCAATCAGTTCAGAGCAGTTTATATGAAGCCTTAAGATTATGGGCCTTCCGAAAGAATCTTGATTGAATTTGAACTGTAATGCTGCATCTGGTGGAGGAATCCACCGGGGGGAGGGGAGGGGGAGGGGTGCGGGGATTCCCAGAGCCTACGAAACTGTCACATAATGCAAAATAATTAATAATAAAAATTATGGGCCTTCCCACTCCTTTTTGCTAAACCCAAGTTACCTCAGCAAGGATGATAGACTCCAGAAACATTTCCCTTTCCCTCAGAGCAAGCTTGGACTACTCTGGACATGAACTGAACTAGGCTGACCCACTTGTAAGCTTCTCTCGGTGTTGTAGGGTTTTTGACCCCGAATACGGCAGCAACCTCAATTCTTGGCTCGCAGGAAAGAACAATTTTCGTGCGGACACAGTTTAAAGCAAGATTTATTAGAGAAATTGAGAAAGGAGACTCCTGTCCTAGTGACGGGGAGGGGGCTCTGAGATGGAAAGGCCCCTTACCCCTGCCATAGAAGCAGGAAGAAAGGTGGAAAGACCCTTACCCTTGCCATAGTGGCAGGAGAAGTGGAAAGACCCGTATTAATGGTGGAGAAAGCATCTTTTAAAGGTTCTCCTCAAAGATGTTTCTCCATAAACAAAGAGAATTCCTGGTTTCCATGGTACCTGGTCTGGGATAAAAGGCCAGAAAGGTGTCTCTGGCCACCTACCTTGGTCCCTTTCCAATGATAAAGAGGCCAGTCTGAAGCCCTCCCCCTTGGCAATGGCCGGAGACAGAATGGGGAGGAGGCTTCAGGTGGGAATAGATACTTTAATGTCGCCCTTGTCTCCTGGGGAAGCCTGTTACGGATAAGTTAAGATATGCACTTGTCTTGGGAGAGTCGTGCTCTGGTGAATCCAAGACATGGTGGGCCAAAATGCCCCTTTATATTTGAGAAAAAAATGACTTGGGGACCCAGAAAACCCTAACTGCCTACTACCCAGTCTAACTCCTCTCTCTTCGGGATCCAACGATCTTCCGCTAAGACCGGAACTCCTGGGGAGCCAGCAGTCTCAACCTGTGACCCCAGTAAAAGGTTTATCTTAGCCCTACATGTGCTCTGGCGGATGGGTTCCCGAGCATGCCAGTTCCTTCCTCACAGCAAAATTCGGCGTCACATCGGGCGATGTGATGTGCCACTTCAGCTCAGGCCAGCTGTGGGGCATCAGAAGGTGGAGCCGAGTCCCCTGTGCACTGCTGGGCTTCCTTGAGAGAAGCAGCACATTCACTGATCAGTAGGAAGTTACAGTAAGTCGCTTAGGTGAGCGAGTGTAACTGCAGATCTGATGTCTTGGAATGTGGGTGAGAAATAGCGCCCTCCCACTTCTCCTGCTTCATTTACACTTGACATTTTACAAATGTGTCTCGTAGAATTGTGACACATGCTGGGCACTGGAGCTCAAGCTATCAAAGCACAGCCGAGCATCACTGGGTGATTTGCCTGCCTGTTCAGCACTGGTTCCCCAATTTCATCTGAGCAACTCACGGTCGTCCTGTGGAGCTTTCTAGTGCAGACATGCCCTTTTGAGCATTGCTAAGGTGACACGCAGGTGAGAAAAGCCCGCTACGACTCGAGCTGACATACCTGACAGTAAAGTGGAGATAATAAGGCTGCATTCAAAGTGTTGGGTTTGGGCCCGGCGCCGTGGCCTAGTGGCTAAAGTCCTCGCCTTGAATGAGCCAGGATCCCATATGGGCCGGTTCTAATCCCGGAAGCTCCACTTCCCATCCAGCTCCCTGCTTGTGGCCTGGGAAAGCAGTCGAGGACGGCCCAAAGCCTTGGGACCCTGCACCCACGTGGAAGACCTGGAAGAGGTTATTGGTTCCTGGCACCGGCCGTTGCGGCTCACTTGGGGAGTGAATCATCGGACGGAAGATCTTCCTTTTTGTCTCTCCTCCTCTCTGTATATCTGACTTTGTAATTAAATAAATCTTTAAAAAAAAAACCACAAAGTTTTGGGTTTGACTGTTATTAAATAAGGGTTCAAGGGGGGGGTGAGTGTGATGTGTTTGTGTGTGAAGCTCCTTAGCTGTGACAGGTGTTGTGATGGTATTTTTGCATACTTTATTGAGAAACCCCTCAACAAAGAACACATAACTATCCTCCCTTACCCTTGAAAATTCTGAAGCAAAAAAAAAAAAAATTAGTAACCTACAGATACACTGTGAAATAAAGGCAGAATGTTCCTGCTCTAATACACAGTGGAGTCACCGTCTTCTGTTAAAGTCATCCATCTGGAAAAACAGAAACATGATTTAGAGCCTCGCTGAACCTGTTCTTTTTTACCTGTTAACCTTTGGAGAGTGAATTAGAGCTGGGGAAAGGTGCTGAGTTAACCACTATTGAGTTAAGGGCCATGAAGACAGATGTCCGTTCCAGAACCAGGAGATGGGCTGGACTTTTGCCAGAGGAAGAACAAACATAACCGAACGACCTTGCTGCACATCAAATGCTCCTCCGACAGCATGGTGTTCCTCTAGGAACGGCCATACGGGAGAGGAAGGAGAGGCAGACCATGAGTGGAAGTACTCGCACCCTGTGTCAGACACAGCACTGGGCACTTTTCAAGTGTCAGACCAGCCAAAGAACCACCATCGAAACTCCTGCTGCTCTAGGTTAAAGCTCCCACTGGACAGCCAGAATCAGTTTTTACCACTTTGCTCAAAGAGCAGTGAGACACAGATTGTAACCCCAAGGCCAGGTTCCTGGTCATCAGAGACTAGCGGACTGAGGCTATGAGAAGCCACACACACACTGTCGGAGTCTTCTTTAGGTTAAGTGCAGCATGCACTGTTTAGCAGGGAGCTTCACTAAGATCATGGACAAATGATGTTAACCACGTGAATTTCTTCTGCTGCATTTTTTTTTTTACTCAAATGTAGTATGAATAAAACTGCATGGATTGTACCAATATTCCTGCTTTTGTTTTCATGAGCTTTTTGTAACTGTAATGAAATACTTGAGGCAGGCCCCACTTTGCAGGGAACAGAGGCTTATTGGACACACGGTTCTGGGGATGCACGGCCCATCAGCGTACATGGGTTTGGAGGAGGGCCTGTTGCCTACATCATGACCTACCTTGAATAGACGGCTCCGTCTTCTCAGAAAACCACCAGCATTCAAGCACTGGGCAGGCCACTCTACTGCCTGGTTCCAGTCTAAGAGCCTCCTGAAGACGTCATTGCCAAGCACGATTATCAGGTTAAGCCTCTGCTCTCCTTACCACAGCTAAACTAAGGCTTTGGGGATTAAGCTCCAGGGGAACAAATAATCAAAACAACACACTGTTAAAGGGGGAGAGGCATAAAAGTGTCTTCTTTGAATGAATCTGTCCTTGGTTTTTACAGGGAAGACTCAAAAAATTGGCAGGGAAAAAAATTAAGATTCACTTAGGAGCCGGTGCTGTGGCATAGTGCTTTAAGCGTCTGCCTGCAGCACCAGCCTCCCATGTGGGTATTGGTTGAAGTCCTGACTATACCATTTCCAGCCCAACTCCCTGATAATGTATCTGAGAAAGCAGCAGAGGACCCTGCCATCACAAGAGAGACTGGCAGAAGCTCCTGGCCTCCATCTGGCCCAGTCCTGGCTGCTGTGCTCATCGGGGAGAGAATCAGCGGATGGAGGACCTCTCTGTCTCTCTCTACATCTCTCTGCAAAAATCTGTCTTTCAAATAAAAAAAAAATGTGTATTTTGGCAACATTTTTTGAAGTCTGTGGATAATTTTTTCATAACACATCTTTTTTAAAGTTTATTTATTTATTTTTTATAACACATCTTTTAAAATGAACTTTTCAAGTCCCCTTTGTCCTAGGATTTACAAAAAGGCCATCTTTGGCTATGGGAACCTGAAAGAAAGATCAGAAATGGTGAACATCCAGAATGCAGAATGCGACTTGTTGGAGCAGAAACACCACTGTGCATGTCGTGTTGGGGTCTGGGGGCTGAGCGGGGACCACGTGGGATGTTTATTTTGTTGCTTGATCCGAAGGGAATGCAGAAGTCACTGTGCGAGCCTAGCGGAGCTCGGGGGCCTGTTGGCTGCAGGGCAGCCCTGCTCCCACCGACCAGCAGGGATTCAGGAAACAAATGTGTGCCTCTGTGGGTGACACAGTTCTCTCCTTCGACTTCCACGACTGGCAGATGGCACCATCAGAGCTGGCATGGTCTGCATGGCCACATGGTGCCCCCCACAGTGAACAAGGCATTCCCAGCCAATTACCCTTCCCTTTCCAATTAACAGTACATTACGGCAGCAGTCAGACACCTCTTCCTCAGCCTTACACCCGCGCTCAGCCGTTCTTGGGTAGTTTAGAATGCCAAACTATTTGGAGAATGCATGTTTTAGAAAATAACAGAATAATCAAAACGAAGGAATGCTCTATATTCTGGTGTCTGTATTTTTTAACACGGTAGATACATTTTTGGCACTCTAACAAAATGGTAAAATTTTAAATGGTCTTCTTTTCTCTTTACTGTCTCTTTTTTTTTTAAATGCAAGTCTTCCTTCAGCATGCCTGCTGGGCCTTCCTTGCCCTAAAGCTGTGCCGTGGATGGCAGCAGTTCCCTGACACACACCACACCCTACAGGTCCTAGCATCCCTCCTCCTCCGTGGGACCACGTCCCTGCGTGTATTAATCCCTGACACACACCACACCCTACAGGTCCTAGCATCCCTCCTCCTCCGTGGGACCACGTCCCTGCGTGTATTAATCCCTGACACACACCACACCCTACAGGTCCTAGCATCCCTCCTCCTCCGTGGGACCACGTCCCTGCATGTATTAATCCAACGGCGAAGCACTTACCAAAAAGATAAGGAAAAACTACAGTGAAAACCTCCCTTGATGTAACCATCCAGTTAACAATAAAAAGTTAAACAAATATCACCAGTAAAACAGGTAAATGACACTAAATATTTTTAATGGCACCAATAAATTTTTAATCAAAGGGAAATGTATGTGTCTTCACTGATCTGACACCTTAAGAAATCTCATTTCAGTGTATGACTTAATTTATTTTAATTTTGGAAAGTTTTTTTTTCACATGAAGTAATAGATACGTGAATAATTAGAAAACATCAGCAGTGCAGGTGAGTCTTTATTTCCTTTTATTTTATTTGGGATTTCCCACCCCCCAAAAAATCCCACCCCCTGACAGGTTTTCCCCATGTTGCTACAATAGTATTGTCCTTCGTAAGGAGTCATATTTCCATCAGTCTCTTATTTAAGTGTGCCCCGACATTGCTGGTACAGACAGTGTCAGGCAGTCCAGAATCTCATTGTCTACGCATTTCCAACAGTTTCATTGGGAGTCCATCTTTTGTTTGGAAGCAGGGATGCATGTTGCACTGTACCCCCACATCTGGATATGGTAGACCCCAGTACTCCATCACTATACATTTCCATAAATGGAAAGCCATGAAATAAGGTCAACAACTTGTATGTATTGGAACAATAGCCACAACAACAACAATAAATTACAGTGCCATGAAAAAAAGCACGCCACTGAGTGATAAAAAAGGAAACACAAAAATCTCTTGGGAAAAGTGATGCCACCATGTAATCCATAAGCCAGTGATGAATTTGACAAGAGAAAAGAAAGTATTTGGAATAAATGAAACTGAAGTAAAAAACATGTGGGATGAAGCAAAAAACAAAAACAAAAACAAACCAGTATGGATCACATTATTGAAATTACACTTTCCATGATGGCTTCCTTATATTTTGTGATTGACTCATTGCACTGAGCAAAATGGTTTCTAGTTGGGACCACCTCGTTGTAAATGGCATAATTTCATTCTTCTTAATAGCTGAAAAATATTTCATGGAGTAGATGTACCACAGTTTGTTTAACCACTCTTCTTTGGAAGCACATCTGGTTTGTTTCCATGTCTTAGGTGAGCCTTTATTTAACAGTAAGTTCTGGAAATTGAAATAGCTCTTCCTTGAAATGTGGTCTGTGTGTGTGTGTGTCCATGGTGAACCACAGACATCTTTGCTATTGTTGTGCATGTAGAAGCTCTGCCCCAAAAAGCACAACTTTTCAAAGATCTATTTATTTATTTGAAAAGCAAAGTTATGGAGCAGGATTTTGGTGGAGGGGTGAAGAGGAAGATATTTCATCCTCCTGCTCTGCAAATAATTGCAATGGCTGAGGACAGACCAGGCAAAAGCCGAGAGCCTGGAACTGCATCTGAGCCTCCCTTGGGCAGCAGGGGTCCAGGCCCTTCTGCCACCTTCCACTGCTTTCTGCTGCACATTAGAAGGGAGCTCGATTGGAACTATGGTGACTGGGACTGCAACCGGTGTCCATGTGGAATGCCGGCACCACAGGTTATGTTGACTCTGTTCGACAAACATTTTAAAGCCAGCATTTCACATGATATTTTAAGGATTGCTTCTGGTTATTTGCAAAGGTTTTTCTAGCTGACTTTCTTGATTTAAAGTTTCATAGTAGGAGCCAGTGCTGTAGTGTGGTGGGTTAGCATCATTATGGGTACTAGTTCAAATCTTGGCTGCTCCCCTTCAGATTGAGCTCCCTATGTGCCCAGAAAAGCACTGGAGGATGACGCAAGAGCTTGGGCCCCTGCACACACATGACCCTGGAAGCCCCTGGATCCTGATGTGCAGCTGGCCCAGCCCCATCCATTGCAGCTATTTGGGGAGTGAACCAGCAGAAGGAAGACCTCTCCCTCTGTCTCTCTCTGTAACTCTGCCTTCAAATACATGAAGCAACTGTTAAAACATAAAAGTAAAAATAAAATTCCAAAGCAGAAGAGCTTGGTATACAGTACAGAGAGAAACCTGGAACAGGCCTCTCTTGTTCACATTAACTGCACTGCTCTTGAATAGACAGACTTTCCCAGCTGTCTTTAGTGGGCGCAGAGCTTCAGAGCAAGTGTACACACCATCGGGGATGGTCTGGCATGGCTGTCCCTACAGTCTCAAGCGTACACACCATCGGGGATGGTCTGGCATGGCTGTCCCTACATTCTCAAGCGTACACACCATCAAGGATGGTCTGGCATGGCTCTTCCTACATTCTCAAGTGTACACACCATCGGGGATGGTCTGGCATGGCTGTCCCTACATTCTTAAGTGTTTTTACTTTTGAGGTGAGAGCAAAGGGGATGGATGATTATTTTCCAAATGTTAAAAAAAAAAGTCACCACCAAGGTACATTATATCCAGTCACACTGAACTGAAGCAACTCCAGCTGTATGCTTTGGTGTCCAAATGGCCTACGCTACCATTCTAAATTCCCAGCCTGTGTGTAATTGCAGAATTATGTAACAAAACAGGGACAGGAGACAGTGACTACACAAGAAGCAAACTCACCCCGCTGATATCCCAGACTGCACTCGCAAAACGCGTGTATGAACTCTGCTTCGCTGCTGGAAGGAATGCAAAGCAAGACAGCTGCTTTGGAAGACAGTTTGGCAATGTTTAAAAATCAGAAGAAAAGAAAACCCCAACACTTAGCCCACATGTCCCACTCCTTGGGATCCACCCGGGTGAACTAAATGCTCGTTTCCATACAGAACTCTTCATGCAGGTGTTAAAGCATATTAACTTACACTGCCAAAACCTGGAAGCAATGAAGATTTCCTTCTATAGGGAGTGGATAAATAAACTGCAAGAATATGAGGAATACAACTTAGCAGTTAAAAGGAACCAGCCCTCCATCTACACGACACGGGTAATTCACAGAGGTACTGTGCTAGGTTGGAGAACGCTGACATGCTATAGCAGTGGGTTGTACAATTCCAGTCACATCACAGTCTGGGTAAGGAAAAATTATCACTGTGGAAAAGAGCTAGGTGGTTTCCAGGAGTTCTCTAATGAAAGGAATTAGAGCTCTTTGGATAACTGGTTGGTTCTGACATTGGAGCAGGAAAAACACAAAATTATCCTGGAATATTTCAGAATACCAAAAAAAATCAAAGTGTACATATTTAAACCATCTTGTTCTACTCCCTAAGTATATGCATTTTTATTTGTCCATTATCCCTTACTAAAGTTGGAAGTTATATCTTAGAAAGAAGAAACACTGGAGAAACTAAAAAGAAATGACCATGTCAGAGCAGCAAACACAAGAATCAACCCATAAGAAATCACAATAAAGATGAACAGCTTGAGCAACAAACAAAATCATGTAGCACTAGACTGTGGCCCAAACCATTAAGTAAATCTCCATAAATCCGCACTGGTAGGACTTAAGTGGGCACTGGGACCAACTGGGTGAGGTTGCTGGGGGAGCCAGCATGCCACATCAGAGCACACATAGTCCAAGCAACCCTGCTTCCAGTAGAGCGTCACACTAAGACTCTGGGAAGAGGTTGGCCTGAGCACTCAGGTCCCTGCCATCCTATGGGAGAACTGGACAGAGCTCTGGGCTCCCGGCTCCAGACTGGCCCAAAGCAATGGAAACTGCAGAAATGGGTGTAAATACACGTAGAAGGCAAGAGAGCCCAACCCTGGTCCCCCAGATGTCTCCTAAATGATATTCCTAAATCTAGTGAGACTAGTGCAGTCTTCTTGCAACCGAGCAGCACAATGTTTGCTAATCCTTCCCTGCCAAACAAAAACAAGAAGACAAAAACCTGTTCATAAGGCTCTAAATAGTCAAGCTGGGATTTGTGCGAATGTGTCTGCTTCCACACCCTGGCTTTTGGCACTTCCATGGGCTGAGTTGTGACCTTTCAAAGTTCCTGTGCTGAAATCCTAACCTCAGTACGTTACAAGGTGACTGCAGTTGGACATGAGGCCTTCATTCTTTCTTACTCTGAAAGAATACTTTTTAAAAATAAAAACCTTACTAAGAAAAACCATGAAAATCACTAAATCATAAGTCAGAAGCTGCAGTCAGAGTTCCTTGCAATGTCAATCAATCACATTTTAAAAGAAAAATGTACACTTTGAATAAAACTGAAGAGAAAATCTGAAATACTTGATTTACTTACTAGAGGGAGCACTACTTTCTTCAGCATTTGGTTTAGTGCTCCTTTCCAAGTGGGAAAGGCTCCCCTACTGGGCCACTGCTCCTGCTGGTGAGCATGGGAACGAGGATGGGGGAAGACCAAGCTGGGCAGGGCTCAAACACCTGTTGGCCTGCATGTGAACTGCGTTAGGGGGATAGCCAGGCTGGGCTAACCAACGGTACCCACTGGTGTATGCTAGAGTAAAAGCAGGCTGGTTGGACTTTGCCATAGCACCAACACAGCATCTGTGTTAAGCTAGACTGCAGAGAGAACCACCTGGAGATTGCAAGACCGTGATCGGGAGTAGCCCCAGTCGGGCAACTGTGGACACCGCTCTGATGGGTTGCAACTCCCGCTGGTGAGCATGAGAACCAAGGCATGGGGCAGGTCTGGCTAGACAGGTGCTGGCATCCACTGGCATGAGTGTGGGCTGGATAGCGGGGTCAGTTGGGTTGAGCTAGGCTTCCACGACAACTGATGTGCAATAGAACTAAATGGGATGTGGGACAGGCTGGACCAGTCTGTTGCACATACTGGCAAACATGGGAACCAGGGCTGAGGGTGGACCTACTGGGGGTTATTAGGGTCATTCTGACTAGGCTGCAGCTCCTGCTGGTGTACATGAAGACCAAGTGTGCGGTGGGCAAGGTTGGGCTGGGCCACAGCAGCCACTGATTTTCCTAGGAGACAGGGCCGGAGACAGAGTTGACCTAGCAACTTCCACTGTCAGTGTGTGTATGCTGATGTGGGTGACACAGAGCTGGACACCACACTTGCAGGCACACACAGGAGTCAGGTCTGGGATCACTGAAGATGAGGTTTCTTTGGGGATCCCCCTGTCTGAACTGCTGGACTCAGCACTGGATTCTCACGGGGAGAATTGCAGGATCTGTGATCTGACATGGAGTGCATGTGTCAAAACTGGGCCTCCTCAGTGGCTTAGGCAGAGCAGCAGATGGCATAGCCAGATGCACATTGTGGATATGACATTCATTGGAGCCTGCAGAAAACATGTGGTACCATAGCAGAGAAAGAAGGGCAGAATACATTGGTCAACTATCTCGGCCAAGCGTTGACAGCCAATATCTTGGTGAATGGAAACTTTAAGGTGGACTACATCAGCCAATGGACCTTGGAAAGATTTCCCTATCTTTGGATCAGCAAGGTTGACAGCATTTCAGGACTATTGAAACCACTTGAACAGAACTTTGGAGCATGCTCCACATCCTGGGGTGACGTCGGGTGGCCATTCGCCATTCCCGGGTGCTGAGGTGGTTGGGAGCCTGGGTGCGGCCTCTCCCCTTATCCCTCCACCCCTTTCCCAGGATACAGCAAGAAAAAGAAAATTTGAAAACAATGGTCTCACCCTCTTTCTCCTAATCCTCCACCCTTCCCACTCTAATCAACCACATAAATTAAATTTAAAAACTAAAGTTAAAAATGTAAAATTAAAATTCTCCTGAAAATAATGGAAATGGGAGCACACTACATCCAGGCTTACAGGATGCAGAGAAACAGTACTAAGATGGAGACTCACAGGAGTAACTACATCAAAAACCAGAAGGAAGACATGCGGACATGTGCAGCAAAGCAGATGGTCAGTGAGTTGAAGCCCAATGCAGAGAGAGACAAACACCAAATGTTCTCTCTCGTACGTGGGAGTTAGGACATGGAGTGAATGCTTGCTTGAAGCTGGAGGTTGGGTAACTGCTACACACACAACCAGGAGTAACTTTTAGTGCCCGAGAGCACAGTGGGGTGGCAGTAGTTTACAGTAATGCATTTTTCACTCCAGAAGGCACTGGAACACAACAGCTCATGGGATGCACACAGCAGAAAGGACAGGAACTATGCCAGTGTCTGATTTAGCTGGTTTGTACTGTATACATGTGTTGAAATATTGCACTCTAGCCTGTAAAAACAGACAGGTGTTACATATTAGCCAAAAAATAATTTAGGGAGTCATGGAATAAAAACACAGGTTTAAGCAGAACACAGTGGTTAAGACCTTACACTGGTGAAACAGAATATTCATTGGCTTTCCCTCAGGAGTTTTTCTAAGTTTAAAGGATAAGTAACAGAGTACCCACTTTCATTTCCTTATACTGAAAATGAGATATTTTTATTCCTGATTCTTTTCATGGGTACTGTATCAGATGTATACAAACCTTGAATAGCTGAGTTTTGCTGGGCTCCATCAGCTGTGTTAACCTTAAACACCTGTTTCCTGTTCACTCACCTTCTCAGCTGCAGATACTCATTTCACTGAATTCTTTCATCTCTGCTGTTTCTCTGTCCTGAATAGTCTGATTCTTTCCTAATTTCCCAAGATGGGATTCTAGATCATTGACTTTTAAGCTTGATCTTATAATGCAGGCATTCACAACTCATACATTTCCCTGTGTGTGTGTGTTATTTCTGGAGTAATTGCTGATTCTCCCAGCCTCATTTGGGGACTGGCTTCCGTCTGATTAAATGATCAGACAACGCGACTGACATGGCTATCATCCATATTTTGAAAAGTTGGTCAATGCTAGTGAATTTTCAGTGAAATCTAGAAGAGGATTTCAATCCTGAAGTTCTTCCATACTCTAAATATGCCATTTGCGTGTAGCTGATGAGTTGTTAAAAATCTCTTCAATGCTGTTTGGCATGTTCTTTCTACTACTACTGAATGCGAGGTCAAATATCCTAACTGCATTCTTCCCTTTTAGAGTTCTGAAAACATTTGCATTATATATTTGAGAAGTTTAAAGTATGCAATAGGATTTTCATGTCTTCTTCAACTGACTCTTTAATCACTGAAAATATCTATTTCTAATAGCATATCTTGCTTTATTTCCTTTATATATTAAAATTATACCAACTTTTTGTTCAGTATGTCTTACCTGATTCCAAATTTTCGAACTTTCTATGTCTTAAGATGTGAGCCTCCTAAGCAGCATATTGGTGGATTGGTTTAAGAATATCTGAACTGTTTGTGTAACTTCACTGAATATAATTCCTGACTATTCTTGGCAAGGTTCATGGGATCTGAATACTCCCTACATATAAACGTGGGACATGTGGATAGATTACGCTTGTGAGATATGGCTCTCTAGAAAGAGTCACATAAGCTGTAATTTGGGGCATGTGGGGCAGATGACACTTGGTATAATATGTAGACTCTTCACGGCCTCAGGGGCTCTTACTTCAAGCAATGCCCAGCAAGTGCCACACCCATCACAGGTGACACTTGCTCCAGGGAGGGCCCAAGGTAGCAGGAAAGCGGGGAGTGCTACTGGCAGGCCCCTGCAACACCTGCCTGCCTGACTGAACCCCGAGACTGGAAATCCCTGCAGAGGATGCTGGCCTGCACGACCTGCCTGCAGACTGGCTGAAGCTACTTGTCAACACCAACAGACTCCCGGCAAGAGTCTGTCAGTGTGAGTCTAGCACGAGCGGCCAGAGGGCTGGCACATGGACGCACCTGCTCGACCGCCCTGAATTACTGCAGCTCTTAGTCTTCCTGTGCTGATACCTAGCATCTACAGACGTGATTATGTATGCAGCAGAGTATCTGCTTGGTATGTTCTCTGGTTTATTTTGTGAGATAGACGAAAAAATGTACTACAGAATATAATAAACAGCCACCAAATCTTAACATTATACTATTTTTTCCCAGATATTTCTCTAAGCAGAAGCCTTTTACAGATAGAGATTTGCTTTTAAATGTAAAGCAATTAAATAAAAAGTTACCATTTAAAAGAGTCTGGGAGAAAACTATTATATTCCTTAATTTTTGATTCCTATTTTGACAAATTTTGAGAGAATCTGTTACTGGGAACCTAAAATATGCTACTAATTTAAGTCTGCATTGTAAATCTAGGATATAACCTGAGTGGTAGCATGGAAGTAATAGAAATTGCGCGGAAAAACTTGAAAGCACACCCAGGACGAACAGGAATGAAAGGGTCGCTGACAGAGGAGCAGACTGCATTTCCACCGCAGCGTGTACAGGCTGGCAGATGTTTCCAAATTCTGGAGCTGAGATACAACGACCTGTGAAAACTCACATGCCACAATGAAATTTCAAAATATATTTCACACTTTTAGCACCACTCAAAATAAAATCCCTTTACTTAAAAATTACTTTAGAATACCTTTGTAAGAGTAACACAGCTTTGGTAATCAATATTTGACAGTAATATAAACCTGTGACAGGTTAAGTTCTACATGTACACTTAAACACCTCAATAAGAACAGTCTTTTTGGGTGTAGGGCATATAAAATTACACTGTTTAAAACTGTTGGCCACCCAAGTTCATCGTCATGAGTGCAGACCCTGGGCAGGATGAAGGTTCCTGACAAGTCCTTCAGGGTGCTGGGGGCAGGTGTGGTCCAGGTAGCTGTGAACTCTGAATCCTGAACTAGCACTCTATGCCTACAAGGGGGGTTAAAAGCTTTGGTGAAATTGTCTCCTAGTATCTTTGGTCAAAAAAGTTTAATTTTCTCCCCTTGATTTCTGGTTTTATGACCAAATATCCTGAAGGTACCGCTTTTCTTCTTTTAAAGTAGCCAACGTCCTCATTGCTTCCAGTTTGTCGACACCAACCTCTTTGCTTATTATGTCCACAAAGGCATCACTGACATCCTTGGCCATATTTTTGGCATCTCTACAAAAGAAAATAGTAGCAGCACTGAAGACAAAATTCTGACCAGATCCTTCATTCTTCTTCCAGCTCGCATGACTCACCGTTTGAATGCTGCCCCCCAGGTTCTCCGGGGTTGCCACAGCCGTGTTCTGGCTGTCCTCGCCAGGCCTCCAGCCATGGGGGCCACCGTGAAGATCAGAGCTTTATTAAAGATGCATTTATTTGGAAGTCAGACACATACAGCAATACCCCATCTGCTGATTCATTCCCCAATTGCTCAAAAAAGCTGGTTTGGGCCAGGTCCAAGCCAGAAGCCCAAAGCTCAGCCTGGGTCCCCATGTGGGTGTAGGAGACCCCAGTCTTAAACCGTTACCTGCTGCCGTCCAGGGTGTACACTAGCCGATCACACAGGTCAATGTGTGATCAATTCAAAGATTCAGAGATTTACAATCCTTCCTGAGCTTCCATATCCACGGAGCAGCCTACAGCTTAAGTAAGTGTCTGGGTACCATCTCCATCTGCCTTCCGCTTGCTCCGGCTGCCTCCCACCTCCTCTTCCCTTCCTCAGCACATGTGGTGGAAGCCACTCTCACTAAAGTGTTAGGAGCAAACACATTTACTGAGAACTCTCTGCGTCCTATTCCAAGTGCATTCACATGTCTCAGGTCTTTACAAGACAGGGGAGGTCCTCCTTCAGTCCCGGACAGAACACTCACTGTGCTGCCAGCATCTGGTTCTAGTGGGCTCCCCTGCAGGGGCAGGCTGGTTGAGGGGTGGAATGTATGTCATTCTCCCTGGAATCTTGAAACACCAGCACCAAGCTCTCAGCAAGTGTTGGAACGGAGACAAGTGTAGGAGAGGGCTCTAATATGTCAGGGATGGAACAGCCCTGGTCCCTTACATTCCACTGCAGTCAGGGGTGCCCAGGGTGGCCAGCTCATCCCATGGCCTCTCCCTCGGTTATGATGGCCTGCGAGCTGCCACCTGCCACGGCCATTGTCCCCGCCTCCTTCATTTAGGACAACGTCACTCCTTCTCCTCTTTGTGCTCTCTGAGTCCTCATCTCTGCTCACCACTAACATAACCAACAGAAAGTGCAGCACCAGTCACTGGGAGGAGCCATTTCCAAGGTAACATTTTAAGAGCTTGGACTTTCAAGATGTTTTCCAAATCCCCAATCACCAGTTACTTCTGCACACGAACAATCAATTCTGCCCCTACTACTTAGAGATTCCTTTTGAAAACATCAACTTGAATTTGACTGCTGATGGAAACATTCTCTACAAGCAAAATGAAGATCAAGTGCTCAATTAAGAGCCAAATGCAAATGTAAAAAGAATGTCTAAAACTTCTGCCCTTTATCAACTTCAAGTGGTCATTTCCAACTGAGAGGCAAACCCATTAACAGATCATGCAGTCAACTGGCTAACCACAACTAAACAAGCAACTAAAACAGAAAACAAATGATCAGGATGTGCCATAAAAATAAGTAGAAATAAATCTTACTTCAATTATATTTAGTTTCCCTCATTTTTGGTTTCACTTTTTTCATTCAAAGTCAGATACAGTACAAAAATATCAAAATTCTAGAAATTAAAACCTGTTTTAAGCCATGTACTGTTCCGCGTCGGGGAATGTGACTCATGCCACGCCCTCTGCCTGACCAGCCACGCAGCTGCTGCCTCGGTGACACGCCGACTGCTGTGGCATCACAGCGCCTGGGTTCCGGGCAGCTGTGCCGGCCGGCCTGCCAGCACAGCCCCAGCAGAGGGGTGCACAGCAGGGCGTGGCCTCGTGGGTCTGGGCTGCATCTACAAACATCAGAGGCCTGCGTCGAGGGCATGATAGGTCACGGAGGACGCATGCAGACTGAGATCCTCAAGACATTCAGGAAAACACACACTAGGAGAAAACTATATCAAATGCTTTTCACCCAGCAAAATGAGCTTCTGGTTTCATTTCCCCAGAACCTTCTGGAAGTACCCTTGCATATATGGGAAAGGCTCTAAGGCGTTTGGCACTACGTGGACCTTCAGGCTGCCCCCCAGGCGTGCCCCTGGCCACCAGGCTAACATCTTGTGTGCGAATCAACTTTTAGTTGCTGCTGCTTCTCAAGAAGGACCTTCTCAAGAAGGATCTACTGACTTAGAAACTAGGTTAATTCTAAGGACATATTAAGATAAAATATAATTTTGTTACTTCTAAACACTAATTAGCTGAAATTTTTTTATTTCCATTAAAACAAGGAATTAGAAATATTTTATTTCCCAAGGCAATTGGATTTCTGTAATAGCTTTGGTCCCAGAAGGTAGATAAGACTTGGTAATACAAGAATGACTCCTGGCTTATGTCCCCTAAACACCATGAATCACGCCTTAAAGCAAGAAGAGCCCACAGCGCACTCTGAGTCACAGCAGACCTCGTTCCTCTTAGCTGCTCAGCAAACAAACAGCCAACTCTCAAGCACAGCCAAATTAATCCCAGGGTTTCAGGTTTGATGATTAGTGTCTTCAACACGAAATTTCAGAAACAGGAACCTAAAATGGTACAAAGTGCTCCCCAAATGTAAGAATTAATTTTCACCACTTCTTTCCTGGTCCTGGCAACATCTTGGTTATTGAGTGTGTGCTAAATCATTCTGGAACTTGCATTTCTATTTCCGAACTGCAAAATGTAATCTCTCACCCAGACTGGACCCCTGGCCGCTCACTGTCCTGGACCACGCCCACACAGGGTGGCACTTACCCGCACACGTAAATACAGCCATTGTCTCGGAGCACCAGCCTTGCCACTTGCTTGCTGTGCAGCTGGAGGCTGTCCTGCACGTACTTGGCCGGGGCCTCCCCTTCCCCTGCAGGCTCATCTCTAGAGAAGGAAACCTTAAGCTGGGTCAAGACGCCACGCTTCAGGAAATGCCTGAGCTCTTCCCTGAAACACACAGCCACCAGGTCACCTAAAGGGTCCAACTCTGAACGCTGACAGCACACTCAGAGCCGAGCATCCCAGCATGCCCTGCAGAGTACCTGAATAGGTAGTCCCGCTCCTGATGTCTGCAGCCAAAAAACAGCCACACTGCCCCAAAATCTCCTGCTGGGTTTTGCTCTTGAAGTTTCTCCCTGTAAGTGAGAGAAAACATGTGAGGTGTCTGACATGAACAACGTGCCAAAGCAGTCTCTTTGGGCAGGAAATGCTACAAGCTAACTGAGGTTTGTAAAATTCATCTTTGCAGTCTCTGAAAGGTCAGCCACCTCACCAACATTTCGCATCCAAAGGCTGTCACAGCCACTCCTGCGGTCAGCGTGGCAAGGACTGGCCCATGAGCCACAGACACACAAGCACAACCCGACATGTCACAGCATGACGGCCAGACTGATGCCTACATGTAAACACCATGGCAGCTTTACAAATACACTGAAGGTGATGGGATGCCACACAGGGCTGCAAGGAGCAGTGCAAAAGCTGGTCCGGCAAGCATGAGCACACAGCATTGCTGTCCTGACACTTCCGCCTGCTAAAGACAACACAAGGACTGCCCAAAGAACGGTCCGAAGGGGGCTCAGAGCCTCATGCAGGAAGTGCCGCATCAGAAGGAAGCCAGGCCTATCAGCACCACCCTGTGGACAATTACGGCCACAGGGATTTAACTGTGCCACCTTTGCCAGGACCGGATCTCTGCTACTCACAGTTTTATCCCATTAAGGAGTAGCGGGAGCAGCCTGGCTCACGCAACGTGAAGCTGTGTTGAACTACAAACCACAATGCTACTGAAAACAATCAGAAACTGAGCACGCCAAGAGTAGAAAAGGACATTGCAGGAGCAGGCGGAACCTCCACAACACACTGGGTTCACGCTTTCCACGCCACAGACTAAGGCAGGCTGCCACGTCTCACTAAAATTTTTCATTAATTTTTTTTCATTTGTTGTTATTATTACGATTTTATGATACAGTTCCACAGGCCCTGGGATTTCCCTTAACCCTTTCCCAAATCCCCCTCCCCCAATTGTGGGCTATGGAGTTAATTAGCACTTAGGATGAGCAGTAACAGGAAATGGACTTGCTGCTAAAAGCACCTGGTCTAATCGGACTCATTGGCATCCTATTGTTTGGTTAAAGGGCTTGCGGGAAAGAGTATAAAAGGAGTAATAAAAGGAGGCTTTAGAGAGACTTCCATCATTACTGGTCTCCTGTCATGCTGAAGCCAGGAACTTCCTCCGGGTCTCTCACGCAGGTGTGGGGCTCCAAGGCTTTGGACCATCCTCCACTGCTTTCCCAGACCACAAGCAGGAAGCTGCATGGGAAGTGGAGCAGCCAGGACATGAACTGGCGTCCATACAGGATGCTGACACTTGGAAGGTGGAGGATTAGCCTGTTGAGCTATGGTGCCAGCCCCTGATGCTAATTTTTTTAAATAAAAATTTTATAGCCAGTGTGTACCACCTAACGGGCTATTGTGTGCCCAGCAGGGTCACTGGGAAGTGCTCGTCCCCAAGCACACCTACCTGTGCTGCAGGAAGCCAATGAAAGGTGCTATGCCAGTTCCCGGGCCCACCATTATGATGGGGATGGAGGGGTCCGTTGGTAAGTGGAAAGACGTCACTCGCCGAGGAGAGATGGAGATCTGCAATGATAAATCCTCATGCTGAGTCTGACAGAAGAGCTGGGCCAAAGCATGCGAGCACCCAGAGAAACAGACTTGCCCACAGGAGTGTTACTAAGCAGCAGCCTGAGGCCTCAGGCACAGCAGGGGGCTGTCTTCCGGCTTAGCAGAGATGCCAGCGCCTGGGTTCAGCCATGGCCCTGGCTGATTCCAGCTTCCTGCTATGCGGACCTTAGGCAGCAACAGGAATCTTTCCCAGTCCTCCCCTGCGCCTGGGGAGCACTGGCTGAGACCGGTTCTGGTCCTCCCCTGCGCCTGGGGAGCACTAGCTGAGACCGGTTCTGGTCCTCCCCTGCACCTGGGGAGCACTGGCTGAGACTGGTTCCAAGTCCTCCCCTGTGACTGGGGAGCACTGGCTGAGACCGGTTCTGGTCCTCCCCTGCGCCTGGGGAGCACTGGCTGAGACTGGTTCCAAGTCCTCCCCTGCGCCTGGGGAGCACTGGCTGAGACCGGTTCCCAGCATCAGCAGCATGTGGGCATTTGTGGAGGGTCATCAGAGGAGCGATCTGTCTCCTCTGTCTCTTCCTGTCTTTCTGCTTCTCAAGTAAATAAACACACATACACAGGTCATTAAGATGAAAGGCCTGATATTCCGAGCCGGAACACTGAACAGGCTTCTCCCGAGCCCCGGCTGAGCTCTGCCCCCTGGGAGCTCTGAGCCTTGGAAGGAAGACCGAAGATGAACATCCATGGGTTCAAGAAATTTAGTGAAAATGAGGCAGCCTCAAAAGAAAAGACAGGGTTGTCCACAGATTCTAGTACAGTGTGCTTTATCGGCTGTTTGGGTCCAATGTGTTAAAATGAAAGAGTGATGATATAGTTCAACTTGCTAAAATTCCAAACTTTTTTTCTTTTAAATCATGTGCTGCGGCTAACTGACAACTGTAGCTAGGCTGGGGTGGGGGGATGTGTGGCGATCTCTGGTTGGCAGTGAAATGTGCACCACTGAGCACAGTTAAGTTCAGAGAGCAGTCTCCCAGGTAAACCCGCTGCTGTGCCGAAGGAGCAGGGAGGGGGGAGGCAGTAGGGAGCACACATGCGAAGCTCCGCCCCTCCGTGGTGGGCATGCGTGACGCATAGGTCCGTCTCTGGGTAAAGAAGACAGAACTGTGCCATTTGCACTCTGACAAGTCTGGGATCTTGAGGTCATGAGGATTCCTCAGGGGTAACTCAGACGATGTGAGTGACGTCAGAGAGAACCACTGCTCCATTTTGTCCATTAACTTGATATCTTTGCCGTCCACTAACTGAAACAGGAGTGCTTTACGGCCTTGTCCAGTGCTGTCGACACTAGCTGAGCCTGAGAAGCTGTTGTTACTGTTATTGATAATGTATTGATAATGCAGCCTAGACTCTGACGTAAGAGCACACATCCCTTTGTGACTCTCACCTATGTCAGAAGAAAGTCAGCTTGAAGGGCAAGGAGGGCCCACTCGAGCTGCTCCCTGCGCATGTGGCCTGACTCAAGACATCGACACTTGCTCTATGAAAATACAAACCGTGCCACGAAGTCCACGTGTAAATGTGCCCACAATTTGTTCAGAAAACTATAGAACCTGCTGCTCCTAGGTGTTCCAAGTGGCATACTATCATTTTTCCCCCAGATTTTCGGCTGTCAGCAAACCTAAGATCTGACCTCAGTGTGAAACGTGGCTGGCCTCACCGCGTGCTCCTTCCTGGACTCACTCTGGGCTGATGCCCAGAACTCAGAGAAGTCTATTCATTCTCCCTCAATGGTGCAGACAAGCACACAGAAAGAGCTGTCACAGGACACCCAGGCGCTCAGTGAGGGAAGCGTGGCCAGCTCCAGAGGCAGCGGCGGGAAGCACTGTCTGCCCCTCCACTGGAGCTGTGGAAGCGGCAGCACAGCCTACGCTTCTCTGCAGGGCTGGGTGACAGTGTGAGCGGGCAGAGGAGCATGGCAGCAGGGCAGCAGGGCACACTCGTGTGGTACCTGAGGGGCCGGGCCTTCTCTGCCATCTTCATGTGGATCTTCGGAGTTAGGCTGAAGAAAGGAGCTAACCCTCGTGGCCAACCAGCCAGTGCACACTCCCTTTCTCAAAACCATGGTCGTGGCGTTAGACACAAACTCCACAATGTTAAAAACAAAGTGCACCTTCCCCGGGTGGTACAGACTCGAGCTGCAGAGACACACACCAGTGACATGGTCACTTCACTTAGAGTACTCCTGGACCCTGTGACTCCAGACTGCCCGCCTGCCTGGTGACATCATCAGGAACACTGCCAGTCTTGCTTGCCCCAAGTAAAACCCCGAAGGCCCTGAGGATCTTCACTCAGCATGCATGAGGACTTCTTATCATGTGAATGAACACTAATAAGTCCTGACTGAAAGCCCAGATCTCATGCACTGTTAGGACACCGAAATCTGTAAGTGACTTTACCCAGAAAACTAAAAAGTCAGGGTGAAAGCATCTTTATAAGATTGCTATGACGGCTGGTGTTGCAGCATGGTAATTTCAGCTACTGCCTGCCAGTATCTGACACCGGTGCCAGTTTGAGTCCCAGCTGTTCCACTCTGGTCCAGCTCGTTGCCAACACACCTGGGAAAGCAGCAGAGGATGGCCCAAGTGCCTGGGTCCCCTCAAGACCCCATGGGAGACCAGGACAGAATTCCAGGATTCTGGCTTCAGCAGGGGAGTGGATAGTGGATGCAAGCTCTCTCTGCCTCTCAAATAAATAAGCCTCAAGAACGACAAGAGCCACAAAGCACCTTTCTGCGTGCAAAGCCATACAGCAGCGAGAAGGAACACCCCCTTGGTGTGCACTTGCACGCAGGCACTTCCTGTGTGAGCAAGGTTGAAATCCCTCCCCAGGGAGTGAGGCTTGGCACCAGAAGCGGGCTGTGGCCCTGGAGACCCACTACCCTAAGCGGGGAAACTCAGGGGGCCTGAACACCTTCCACCCCAAGCTCCTGGAGGGCTAGAGTGGTGAGCCTCATGCTGCCGCACAGCAGGTGAGCGTTCCCTGAGTGAACTGGCAGCTGTGAGGATCTGTGGTCTGACCTCCCTAAGGCTTTGCACAAAGATGCAATATTATGTCTAATAATAATAATAATAATAATAATAATAATACTAGTACCTTGCACATGAATACGGCCTGGGCTGTAGTTTAGGAAGATGTTCTAGAAAAAAGAAACCATTTATGAATCCACTGATACTGAAGATAATCATTATCAAACACTTAAAAAAAAAAAAAACAAAGCCTAAATGTGAAACCTGTTTTCTTATATATCTTTAAAATAACTGACATTGTAGCTTTACATCATAGGTAACATACATTTTTTTGTGGCTAAGTAAAATATTAACATTTGCTTTCCAATTCCTAAAGTTAGAAACCAGATACAATATACTCCTGTTCTCAAAGTAATTAATTCCACTCATTTACTGTTTGTTTTTAAATCAGAGCATACTGAGGGCCATGACTGACTGAGGCTGGCAGTGCAGATGGAGGAGGAATTCACGGAAAAGCATGAGCAGGGCTCGATTTACCCCGGCACACTGCAAGGTGAGCGGCCGGCCGGAAGCTGAGCGTGGCCACCACGTAGGTTCCTCTGCTGGAGGCGTGTACTGAACTGGACTGGCCACAGCTGCTCAGCACTAGGGACCTTATCTCTGAGGCCTTCTACTGGTGGCCTCCTTGCTGCCAGGGGCCAAGGTCATCTCCACGAAAGATACTCCAGCAGGGTCCGTCAGGAGGCCGGGGCTCTGGGAACTCATGGGCGGTTTCCTGGGCACCACTGGCTCCCCGGCAGCAGCAAATAAGGTGTGTGGGTACAACTCTCCCTGCCACAGAAACGGCATCACAACATGCCAACAGCAGCCAAGGGTCAGGCACCCACAGTGTTCTTGGCACCACTGTCCCTGCACACGGCTCCCCCACTTCTTGGGGTGCCCAGGAGAGGCCCCTCAACAGCCCTGCTCCAGGAAGACTTCTGCTGGAGTGTCCGCACCATTTTCACCTGAGGCACCCTGGCTCTGGCCCACCTTGTCCCCCTTGGCGCTCCGACACTCTGCATCTCGTCCAGGGGAAGGCCTGTCTGCATCACGCATACACAGTACACGCACACTAAAGTCAGTTACGTGCGATGCTCACTTTACTGAAAAAGATCATTGCTTCTTGTAAAATTCATTTTTGGAAGATGAATTAATAAATACCTTACTGGGAAAAAAGGTCAATTTTAAGAACATTGAATTCTGAGCCAACAACAAGACTGAACAAACTCAAACAAAATGATAGTAACAGCAGCAGGAGACGGAGCTAGGGAAATCAGCCTGCAAACAGTGCTGGGCCAGCACCTGCCTGCCGTGGACCTCCCCTACTGAGGCAACACAGCACCCAGGGGCCAGACAAGAGCAGCACGGGGCTTCTCTGCCAGGTGTGCCCATACATAAGCACCCTGGACTGAGGGAGACGGGGGCAGCCCTGCTCACCCAGCACGAGGCTCAGCGGCGGCCGGCAGGACGGAAAGGCGTGGAGGAGGTCCAGCAAGCACGCGCAGGCGTCACGCACGAAGCGGTTGTAATGGGCCGCTCCCTGCTTACTGCACAGCTCCTGCAGCCTGCGCTTCTCAGCACTGTTCCTGGTGTAGTCGGCCAGGGCTCGCAAACACGCCTGGGAAAGGAAGCGGATGTCAGTCATACCATCTGATCTGATGGTGCTCTGCTGGGAAAATTTCACAAATAGACCTCAACAATAAAGGGCAGAATCCCAAGTCTCAGAGACTTAATCAAACCCCAGCTGCCGGGTCAGACACACTAGCCTTGCTCATACCCACTGTTGGTCTGAAGGCAGTCGCAAGCTTAGCCACATGTGACACACAGCGTTTTATCGCACCGCCTGTGTCAGATGCTGCATCAAACACTCATGGGTTTCCATCGCATGGCTCTAGACAGATGTGTCCTGCTCCCCTAGCAGGGCAGGCAAGATCACTGTTGTCACAGGGCTCACACACTGCGTGGTATTGAAATGGAAAATTCCATATTGTTTTTGGAGAATAATTCAACAAAGCCAATAAATGTTATTACAACTTAAACCGGAGGTATTTCCAAAATAGCACTTGTACCTCAAGGAATTCATTTTACAAAAACACTTCAAATACATGTGCAAACATTAACACAATTCTTGTACCGTATTAACACACATTCCACTTGAACCCATCTATAGGGTAATAGCAGACAACTGGACACAACCAATGAATTACACTGCACATACTTGATACTTGCAGCTTATCATGTTGAAATAAACACATTTAAGTAAAGCAATTTATAAAATAGTATGTAAAAGATTAGAAAAAAATTCTCAATGTGTGCTATTAAAAAGCTATGCAGATTTCAAAAATTTTTGTACCAAAATAAACTTCTCCTTTCATTCTCTTTTCAATCAAATTTTTGAAATTACCTTGTGAATTATAGGATTCCACTTTTCTTAGCAAAATAAAATTCAAACTCTGAGAGTTGGACCATCAAACTTCTACTTCCTTGGTTACTTACCTCTTTATCCAAAATTTTTACAATGGCCATGTTGTTTTTGTAGTAAGGAAAAATGTGTAAATCAAAATGGCAAAGTCGAATGAATATTATGAATTTACTGCATTTAATCTGGAAGTTCTCACAAAGAACCGCCCCTAAACTTAATTGCATGACAGCTAGAGAGAGCGGAGCCTCTCTGTAAAGTAGTTCACTTTCCAAAGACATTGAAAAAATGCAATACACACGTGAAGAACGTGTATTGGCCAGTTACAGTGTCTTTGGTTGGCCAGGCAAAACTCTAGAGCATTGCAGCTACCAACATTCACCTGGGGAAAATGATTCGAGAAAACCCCTTCCTTGAGTTTTAAAAACAATTACCTGGAAGACACTGACATCTAGTGGACCTTTCCACCTCTAAATTCTTGTGTCAGTATAAGCCACCAAAACCCTGCAGTTCCCCCCAAATAACTGCTCCACCAGTAAGCCTAGCACTGCAGGAAACAGAGGTGAGCAGCTGTAGCAGGTGGCAGGAACCTCCCAGCCCTCACAGGCCTGTGTTGTCCACCAGAGGGACAGCATGGTGTAGCTGGGCAGTATGAGGTCACCCATGGTCAACGGTATCACTGCTTAGCTGCTATGTAAAGTTCATGTCTAGTACAAACAAGACTAAGAAAAACTGTTTTGTAATAATCTTACTTCTTTAGGAAACACAGTCATTTCAATGTAAACACATATACATCTATTTCTTCAGGCAATGATCAAGATATTGCTGATCCTAGGAACTGCCTGTGAAATCACACTTCTTTCTAAGACTTCCAGCCACACACGTCAGCTCCATTTAATGATCCTACAGGGGACAAATGCATGACATAACAGCTCCCCAAGGACGACAGAAAAATACCTTTTTGGGAACGGCTCGTATCTCAAGGCACCAGGTGAACAAGAAATGGAGAGAGCATCTCTCGGGGACGTGCTGGGGCAGGGCGGCACCTGCTCAGTGAGACAGAGGCGAGGCTCAAGACACAGGCGGCAACAGGCGTAGCACCCCTCAGCCGCAGCAGCCGCCCTCACACGCTGCGGTCACGGAGCAGCACGGCCCGGGCGACACACAGCCAGCCAAAAAGAAATCCCCAAATAAAGAAAAATCCCCAACAGCAACATTCGAAGTAGGTCAAACAAACGGAAAATAACCTAAAACTGAGGAACAAAGAAACTAAGACAGCAGTGCTCCAGCAGAATTGATAACCCTCAAAAAGAACCGCAGAAATAAACTCAAGAGGCTAGGCATAAAATACATATATCTGTATTTGAAAAATAAAAAACGATTTCAATTATAGAAGTAGCAATTATCTGTATATAGGAGATATGCACTTCTTAGTGCAAGTCCTGAGACGGGAACGGCAAAGGACAGGACTCTTGGAAGAGCCTGGCCACAGGGGACTGCCTCCGCTCCCCGGGCAGGCCCCCAGCAGGCCCCCGGGCCCTGTGCAGGCACCACTGGGCACCAGGCAGGAGCCCTGGCACTCTGCTCTGCTGGTCAGCAGCAAGCCATTGGCCCAGGACACCAAGGAAGTCCCAACACTGGGGTGGTACCTTTCTTCTTGGTGTCCGTCTTAACGTTCAAGAGGACACGATGCTCTCTCTTGTCTGCGAGCTCCAGTCTTTCTAGGAGGTTCTGTACTTCCAAGTCATTGTTGGGACAGATCACACTGAAGGCATCCCCAGGCTGATAGGAAAAATCTGTTTTCTAGAGGAGACCCAAAATGAAGATTTAGTTAAGGAGTTTAAGCTATGGGGAAACAAAACACATTTTTGTTGTGGGATCATTTTAATCTGTGAACTCAGAAAATAATTTGGAGACAAATTCAAATAAAGCAAATGCGCATTTATCAGCAGCTGTTCTAAATAAGAAAGGCACTGCCCAGCATCCTGCCTTCTTCCACTGCAGCTAGACAGGGGAAGTCAACCCTCCTCACCGCCTGCCGTCACACACCACACTGCTTTTCAAGTCTCTGAGCCCTTACAATAACTTGAGTGCACACGCACACACATACTATGACTACAAAACACTAACGGAAGTCAATCACACTGGTTTCCTGTCTGCACCCTTTTCCTTCTCTTACTCCTTTCCTTTGGTGAGAAACAAGTCATGAGGTTTTTACCTTATTGAGGAAAAATATGACACCAGGTGGTTTGACTGTGGTTATGAGCACGTGGGCTAGGAAAAGAGCCTTTGCCCAAGTCCACATGCAAGGGTCATGACCCCACACACTCGGGGGATGACCAGCAGGCCAGGGCTCGTGGGAGGAGCTCAGAGGGCAGGCACAAGGCTCCAGAACTATGCAAAAGCTCTGATCATCATTTTTCTGGAAAAAGGCCATGATTGCCCTAGATTCTCTCTGCTCTAGTAAGTCACCTTTGCAGAGCAGTGTGCTCCAAACTCCACTTGTAACTAGGTGTTTAATCTTAAATAAACAGATTTGCAAAGGGAGCAACTGTACCCATTCAGGCTGAGTCACCCTGATCACTCCTCATCCCTGCCCTGAAGTGGAAAGAAAACAGCAGCAAGGCAGGGCGTGAAGCAGCCAGCTGTGCCGGCGGGGCCTTCCGGCTCTCCTGAGCGTGCAGCCTGACACCTCATGGCTCTGCACGCCTCAGCGGCACACCAGTTGGGAAGGAAGCCCTAGCACTTACGGAAATGTCCAGTTCCAGCAGCAGGGTGGTTTTCACAGCGTCGCTCCTCGTGAGCTGAACCGCCTTTGAAATCGGCACCAGAAACACTGGATCTGCTGAAGGCACAGATGCTTGGCTTTCCTCCTGAGGAGCAGACGCGATACAGGACAGCTAAGTGCGATTCCCACTGCCACCATCTCCTCCTTAGGTGACTGCGCACCCTACAGGGAGCACACAGCCCCTGGCCGCCGGCTACTGCTTTCTACGCCAAGGGGTATACACGTCGGCATCCCCTTTTCAGAAGGGAAGCTCATCGTCTTCCACGGGCTGTCTGCCAGACATCAGGCTTTCTGAAACACGTGTGGACAAGGACGGCCCTTTCACGTGAACTCCAGCTCTCTGCCAGTGGAGAGGACGCTGCTGCACGTGCACACACTTCTGGCAGGAAGCCCTGAAGGAAGTGCCGGATGTGAGTGTCTGCAGCGTGGCTGTGCGAGGCCCTGGGAGCCTGGGGAGCAGCTGTGGGGCTGCCGTGTGCACGGCGTGCCGCCACGATGGGACTGTTCTCTGTGTGACACAGTGTGGCTCCACACGTGGCCACTGAGGACCTGCGATCTACAGGTGTTCACCCATCTCAACGCCAGCAGTGCCAGGACATCTTATATCCCCAGATTCCTTTCTGAGCCCACACAAGAGCAAGGACTTCCTTCTGTTCAGAGACAATGCAGGGGCCTCTGGCCACCCCCGCCCTCTCCCCCCGGGCTCCTCTCCTCCCCTGGCTGCTGGGCCAATGCCCAGGGTCAACCCTGACATCAAGCTGACAAAGAGCTGACCCAGCTAAGGCAGGCATGGCAAGATGCCCCAGCAGGACCCAGAGGAGCAAGAAGAGATGCGACGGGCTGTGCCAGGATCAAAAGGGCAGAACAGTAACGTGGAGCAGTGAGTGACCGAGTCCCTCCCGGCCCACTGAGTTTGATGACTCCCTGGCAAGAGCACCCAGTCGTGATGTGAGCGCACTGACCTCACAGCTTCCAGCAGCGAGGGAGAAGCAACAGCCAACCATGAGAGGTGGGGATGGCAGGGCCGCTTCGTGGGCCCTGGAGAGGAAGGGGCTTCCGGTGGGCACATCAGAACAGATAAAACTACACAGTGCACCCAATGCAGATGGTGACATTCTATGGGAACACCAGGAGACGGTGTCGCCAAGGTGCCAGGGAGCGGATGCCAGAGACCCTGGGAAGTTTAGGGCCAGCCTCCCCACCAGAGTGGAGGGCAGGTGGGCACCACTACCGTCACAGCGAACGAAAAGGCAGAAGGGCTGGCAGGTAAGGTAGAGGGCCTGACCCTCACAATCAACAGTGACAGCGGAGAATGCTGCTGTTCTTGGGGTTGAAATCAACAGGCAGCTAACAAGGGCTTTGGATCCATCCTTAGGATGAAATCAGGGGACATGACCAGCAGGCTCCAGGCAGCTGCCTCAACAAAACTGGAAGATTCCATGTCGGTTAACAGATGCAAACCCTACTGACTCTGAGGGGACACATCCCCAGGAAGAGGACCGCTCACAGCACAGCAACTGCACTTCACGGTACACATGGCAACAGGTGACAGGAAGGCCCACACTCGTGTCGGTGCCCAGGGTCCCAAAGGAACATCAGAATCTGCTCAGGAGCTCAGCGGGGCACGCTATGCCAGCCCAGGACAGGTCCAGCGGTTCACTGGCTCTCAGCACCTCCAGGGGCTGCTCAGCAGCTTGCAAACCTCAGGTTGCATTGCTGGGTCGTAGGGCAGGAGCAGCCATCCTAGGCAAGGCCTGGGGAGTTCTGGGTCATGCGGAAGCAGCAGCCATCCTAGGCAAGGCCTCGGGGAGCCCCTGGGTCATGCGGAAACAGCAGCCATCCTAGGGAAGGCCTGGGGGAGCCCCTGGGCTGTGGGGAAGGAGCAGCCATCCTACGGAAGGCCTGGGGGAACTCCTGGATCTGACACAAAGGGAAAAGCAGAGCAACATCCTAGAAGAGAGGAGATGAGCAAGCCACTTTGCTGAGCTCTGTTCTAATGTAGTTTTGAAAAGAAAGCAAACACCCATTAGTAGATACCATCTCATGGCTGGAAGCACAAGGTCACTGCTCACCTCGCCAGCAGGCTCCAGCAGGTGTACTTGCAGGTATTCTGGGGGCGCAGCAGGAACACTCAGGGAGGCTTGTGAGAGCGGGGGCACAGAATGGGTAAGTGTGGCTTCCAAGTCCTTAATCAAAGCCTCCGACAGGGCGCCGTTCACCACATTCTGCCTCAAGACCTCCGAGGGCCTTCCTCCTGAACCTTCTAAGCTCAGACGCTGGACTTGAGGTACGATGCCTAACAGCTCTGGTTTCCCAGGCTCTGCACTCGGGGAGGCACCAGGGGCTTCTGGGAGAGTTCCACTCATCTCTTCTCGTCCTCTATTGGACCTGAAGTGCTTGGTAAGGGCGGCCCAGAGTCCCGCAATCCACGGCTCTACCACAAGCTCCAAACTGAATCCCCAAAAAAAGAAAAGAGAGGAAATGAGCAGATGAGCACTCAAGTGCGGCCCAGCAGCAGGCGGCATGCACGCTGCCCTTACCCTACACAGTCATCAGCGTGTCCGGTGTCATAGAAGTGCTGGGCGCCCAGTTCCTGCAGGCGTTTGTCAATCACTTTCCCCCCATTACAGAAGAATGTGTACTCGGAATCACCCAATCCTGAAGGACCCAAAGAGACAATTAGTGCACAATGAGGTTCAAATGCCAGCGGTGGAATAAGTCAGCACAACGCGGCAGCTGTTACAGACGGATGACAAAAACACAGCCAGCCACATTTCTTCTATTTTACAACATGAAAGCACCTGACTCACCCCAAGAAACATGCTCCCTGGTGCTGGTGCCGTGCTAGGAGGTTAGGCTGCTGCCTGCGGCACTAAGGCACTACACAGACACCAGTCAAGTGCTCCACTTCTTACCTCCTCCCTGCTAATGCACTTGGCAAAGCAGCAAGAACAGCCCAAATCCCTGGGTCCTGAAGCAGCCCTGGCTTCTAGTTCTGGACTGGTTCAGCCCTAGCCATTGTGGCCATTTGGGGAGTGACCCAAAAGATGAAAGATCTTTCTCTCTGTAACTGCCATTCAATAACAAAATATTAAAACACACATATGGCCTGGGAAAGCAGTTGAGGATGGCCCAAAGCCTTGGGAGCCTGCATCCACATGGGAGACCTGGAAGAAGCTCCTGGCTCCTGGCTTTGGACTGGCTCACCATGGTACAGAGGATCTTCCTGTCTTCCTCCTGTATGTATATCTGACTTTTCAATTAAAAACATAAATAAATCTTTAAAAAAAAAACACAAAAACAAGGTGTAGACAGGATTAACCCCAAAATATATGCCTCCATTCACTGATCTGACCCTGAGCTGGGCCACTTCTCGTTCACAGCCAAGTCCGCTCGCATACATGCGGCCCATGGCTGCTCTCAAGCTCCAACGGCCGCTTGGATGGCTGTGGAAGAGGCGCTGGCCTGGGGTCTGATGGCTCCTTCCAGGAGCACAGAGACACAGGAAAGAACCTGCCGAGATTCCTGAGCTGCATCCGCTGGAACTGCTCCATGTTTCTTGGTAAGAAAATGGACTACCATTTTCAGACTTGTTGGAAACTTTACAACTCACGTTTACACTTCTGTTTGTCTACATGTCCCTTCCCCCAAATGAGAGACTGGAGTAGGAAGCTCCGTGTTTCAGTCCAACACTGAAAGACTGGTGGGCGGGCTTGTCTTTTAAGATTGTCAAAGCATGTGTTCATTCTCAAAAGAAATGTTTATTTTATTTTGTTTCTCTGGTTTACCTCCTAAATGTTATCAATAGCTAGGGCTGGGTCAGGCTGAAGCCAGGAGCCAGGACTCTCTAAGGTCACCCAGTGGGAGCCAGGACTCTCTAAGGTCACCCAGTGGGTGCCACGGAGCCAACTTCTTGAGCCTTCACTGTCGCCTCGCAAGGTGACATTAGCAGGCTTGCCAGGTGGGCTGAACTGAGCCTTCTGATTTGTACCTTCATCTTTTTAAAACCATGCTCCACAGAGCCCTAAGTTGAATAGCATCACCCCATAGCTCTGAAAACGACCATTGCTGGAGTCTGACCCCAGTCACTGCCGCCTGCACCTGGCCTCAGGGTCATGGAGCAGGGGCCAATAACCAAGACCTCCTCAGCCAGGGGACAGGCTCTCCTGCAAGAGGACATGGGAGCCATCTGGAACCCCTGTCTAGTTGGACCGAGAGACGGTGAGAGGGGCTGTTCCTTCGAGGGCTCTGTCTACACAGGTGTCAGGACAGTCCCTGCCACTAATCCTTGGGGAATGCTTTGTGGCTGCATCTGACATGCACCCCCAAGTCATTGTGGCACAGCTCCAGGGAGCTGAGGACCGGGGAGGCGTCCACACAGGACAGCACGTTACTCACATTATGCACTAACAAAGGGAAAACCTATCAACTGCGGAATCCAGAGTTCAAGCCAGGAACAACGCAGCAGGAAGAGAGCAGAGAACACAGTCCATTACCCAATAGTCCATACCGCAGGTGCGCTAAGGTGTCAGGTGGCAGCGTCTTGTCCTGTATCTCCTTAACAAACTTGCGGGCGGTGTCTGGTGGGTCTCCGGTCCCGGTGGTAGACACGATGACAACAAGAGGAGCTGTCTCAGTTTTTAGATTATACTGCAAAACACAGATACACAGTCAGAAACTGGCTGCCATGTGAGTTGTTTAGGCTCCTCATGAGCGCAGCCAGCGGCTCTGTCTCCCCATCTGCCCTGTCTTGCTTCTCCTTTGAATGTTCCATGTTATCAATCACTCAAGAGGCACAGCTGATGACACCTGCGACTTCCACCAACTCCCACCATGGAGTCACCGAGAAGCCAGCACATGCTCTCTGGGTGCTCATCAAGCTGGGAGAATGGAACTTCTCCTTATTCTGTAAGCCTGAGAGAACACACAGGCAGCTGCTGACCTCGGCATCACTTCCAGGACCCCACTTCCTAAAATCCTCCCGAGTGGGAAGCCAGCCGCAGGGCCCACAGTGCTTACTGTATCCGACTCGCTCATGCAGTGCAGATCTGCGGAAAACCCGTGTGCCAAGGCTTGCTGGCAGATGTCCTCGGCGATGGCCTTGGCCTGGCCGCGCTGGGAGGCGTAAAGCAACAAGAACCTCTGCATGCCCTCGTGGCAGCAGCCACAGCAGTGACACCGACACACGGCAAGGCGATCTTGGTGATAAATGCTCCCCGAACCTGAACAAATACCACATCCACACATAACTCAACATGGCTACATCTCTACATCCGTTAGCACCAAGCCTAAATGACTCTAAGTAAGAAAACAAACAGATTAGGGAAAAAATGGGAATCACTTGAATTTGTCCAAAGTTATCCGAAAAAGGACTTGCTACCTGAATACCTTGTGCCACTTTCAAAGCTTATGTAGCTTTTTGTTCCTTACTAGATTCTTGGTTCCTATTTAACCTTAATGCTAATGTTAACAGAAGCACAAGTTCTCCTTTGCTATTTAGTCAGTATCAAACATGTGAGAGCGTGAACATGCAAGGGGCACTGGAAAAGTTCCTGGCAATGGAATAAGGGATAAATTCCTCACACTGCAAACATTTTGAAGTACATGCAGCTTTTTTTTCATGATATGCATCTTTGAATACTCTGAAGTCCCTTATAAATACTGACTTTGCATTTTCTTCACAGACAAATTCATCTTTTCAATTGTCCACACTCTAAACTGGTCCTGTGAACATGCACTGGATGGAGAAAACACATTCAATCCCTGAAACGTTTTCCCAACACTTCTATGTCTCCAAAGAGAGCCTGGGGGAAACTAAAAAACTAGGGGCACCCCTAAGGGCCGATTTAAACTGAAATAGCAGTGATAATAATGAAATGTTGGCTTTCGGTGAATGAGCCGTCCTGAGTGCCCAGTTCCTTCAGCCATATACATCACAAGCAAATCCCACGTTTACCCAGGGAATGCTGGCGGCAGAACAGCATCTGGCACTGCTGAGGTGCCCCCGAGTCACAGCAGGAAGGATGGACGCACGTGGAGAGTACACCTCCCCTGGGGCTCACCGAGAGCTGTCAAAATCATGTTCCAGGCACCCACCCCATTCCAGCGGCCCCTACACCCACGGCCGCCCCACGGAGCAGCACTGTCTCGGAACCTGCTGGAACAGGTGCAGCCGAAAGCCCAGCAGGACCAGGTCCCTGACCCGGCCCATGCTTCACTGCGCTCTGGCAAGCATGGGGCACTCCGGGGCCCCGAAGGCGCTGCGGGGCACCAGCTGCGGGTCTTGGCCCCGGACGCACGCACGCTCCCGGGTGTCCCCCTGCAGCCCGCACGCTCCCAGGTGTCCCGCTGCAGCCCGCACGCTCCCAGGTGTCCCCCTGCAGCCCGCACGCTCCTGGGTGTCCCGCTGCAGCCCGCACGCTCCCAGGTGTCCCCCTGCAGCCCGCACGCTCCTGGGTGTCCCGCTGCAGCCCCCTGTAGCCGCACGCTCCCAGGTGTCCCGGGTGTCCCGCAGGCCGCGCCGGGATGACGCCCCAGAGACGCGGCGGGAGAGGAGGGGCCTGTGCGATCAGATCGTCTGCCCCGCCAGCGCCACACTGCCTCCCCATCCGAGGGCTCGGTGGCAGGCCGGGACCCCGACAAGGACACGCCCGCAGGACTCACCGGCGCGACCCCGGCCAGGAGCCCCGCACTGCACAGGTCGCACGGCCCGGCGTCCCCGCGCCTACCCCGCGGCGCGCATGCTCAGCACGGGGACCAATGCAGAGCTCCGGAGGGGCGAGTCGAACCAATCAGGGCGCCTGCTGTGGGCGGGGCGTGGCCGGCCTCCGGCTGCACGCATGCGCCGTCCGCTCTCCCGTCTCTTCAGCCACGCCGGCTGCGGCGACCGCCAACGGAGGCCCACACGGCCCGGCGGCTCGCGTGGCGGGCAGAGCTCGTGCTGAGGCGCGCCGGCCGGTGGGGCCGCTCTGTGCCGGCCTCCTCTCCCGCGGCCGCCTCTGCCTGTGTCCTCCGGCCGAAGTAGCCCTGGGCTCACCCCACCGCGACCTGGGCACCTGCGGGCCCCCAGCTGCGCGCCGGCCCGCCCGAAGCTGGCGCTCCTCACCCGCTTCCCAGTTATATTTCGTAATAAACGTCGCCGCAGGCCCTTCCTTCGGCCCCCCGTGGGGCTTGGGTTTGAATGCCAGCTGCACCAGCGGCTTGGCTGCCGGGATGCCGGTGTGAGCCCTCCTGGGCTTGGGGCAGGGCGCGCGAGGCGGCCCTGCGGGGGACCCTCTGGTCGGCCTTGAGCTGCAGGTCAAAGGCGGCGGGCTGTCGGACGGCATGGCTCTGGTCGCCTTGCGGAGGAGCCTGTGTCGTCTGCCCGACTTCCGGGTCCGGAGGGCTGTCACTCTGAGAAGGCGACTCGGGAGTCCCGTCGCCAGCCGGCGGCCGCGTGCGCCTCCGCCGGGGCCTCTCCGAGTCGGGCTCCATCGGGCCTACGGGCACAGGTTCCTGTCCGAGGATGGAAGTGCGCTCGGGCCAGCCGGGGAGCCGCACTGCCCCGGGCTGGGCCCCTGGGACGGGGCTGGAGGCAGCCGCGAGGGAGAGGACGGGCCGGTGCCGCCGAGGGCCCCGGGCGAGGAGCAGGTGCACCTGCGGACACTGGACGGCCTGGCCTCGGCGGAGGACGTGCTGGCCTTTGTGAACGCGCTGGACCCTCTGCCCGACAGCGTGGCTGCCAGGGCTCTCGAGCGGCTCGGCGAGGTGGGAGGAAGGGGTGGCGGCCCGGGCTCTCCGGCCACGTGGCCCCCGTGCAGCGCCAGCCTCATGGCCGCCCTGAGGACCCTGGTGCTGCTGCGGGCCGACCCCCGGGGCAGCCTGCTGGGCCGGCTGCTGGCCGAGTGCCTGCGGCGCCTGGCCGGGGGTGACCTGCGCGTGCGGGAGCTCTGCGTGCTCGGGGAGAGCCTGCTGGCGCTGCGGGGCCCGGGCTGCGAGGCCCTGACGCGCGTGCTGCAGCAGCTGCAGGGGGCCGACGAGGCAGACTGGGGCCCGGACGACGTGGTGGCCGTCTACGGCGTCCTGCAGGCGTGCCCCGAGCAGGCGGGCCTGCAGCAGGGCCTCCTGGCCAGGTTGGCCCGTGTCGCCCTGCCGCTGGTCCCACAGCTGGGCCCCGCCTCGGTGAGCCGGCTGCTCGCTGCCCTGGCGGGCTTGGACCAGGCGCAGGCGCGGCCGCTGCTCTGCAGGCTGGCCAGGCACGCCGTGAGGCTGGTCCCGCACTTCACCGCGCCCGAGCTGGGCCGCGTGCTCGACGCCTTGGCGCACTTCGGGCACCACGACCGCGTCTTCACGCACGCCCTGGAGCGGCACGCGGCCGGCCTGGGCACCGGCCTGGCGCCCGAGGTCGGGAGCAGCGTGGCCGAGTTCTGCGGCCGGGAGCTGCTGCTGTCCCGGCCCGTCCTCGACGCTGTGGCAGGGACCCTCGTGGGCCGCTTGGAGGAGTTCTCGCCTGCTCAGATCTCGAAAGTCATCGAAGCTTTCGGAAAACTCAACTACGTGCCCCCGAACGCCGCAGCCTTGTTTGCCAAGCTCGAAACGAGGCTTTGGGCTCAGCTCAATTCTTTTCCACCCAAAGCGCTTCTGAAGCTTCTCCATTCGTGTTCTCTTATTGAATACCATCCCGTCAACTTCATGCCAAAAGTATTCAGCCCTTTCTTCCTTCAGCGACTACAAGGTGAGCTGGTTCTAATGTCTGATTCTGGGAAACGAGGTCACCTTTGAACTTGGGGGTTACAGGTCTCAGTTGTAATGCTGAAGCGGAGCAGTCCTTGGCCTTTCTGTTTGCTCCGGGGGTACGTGGTTGGGTGTTCCATGGTGACACAGGGCCCTAAGGCCCGGTGCTCTCTTCCAGGTGAAGAATCCTGCTTGGACAGAGTCAGTCTGGCGCAGCTGACCCAGCTCTTCCTAAGCTCGGTGCTCGAATGCCCCTTCTATAAGGTAAGCAGGAGTGCAGGGCTCACTTCCCTGGGAGGGGGCCAGCGGGGGGGTGGGGGGGTGGGTCCTGCTGCGCCCAGACTCTGCTCACTGCTCTGTGTGTGTGTGTGTTCTTTTGCGCCCAGGCTCTCCTCACTGCTCTGTGTGTGTGTGTGTGTGTGTGTTCTGTTGTGCCCAGGCTCTCCTCACTGCTCTGTGTGTGTGTGTGTTCTTTTGCGCCCAGGCTCTCCTCACTGCTCTGTGTGTGTGTTCTGTTGCGCCCAGGCTCTCCTCACTGGTCTCTCACTGCTCCCTTTGAAAAGCAGAACTTTGATTTACTCCAGTTGCCTTCTGCTTTTTTTAAACAAATTGATCCCACTCGTGTGTTCTTGTCCTGAGGGACCAGGGTCCTCTGTGTGTGATTCCGTAGACAGCTGTCAGTTGCTGCAGGTGCGTGAGTCAGCACTGCTGGATTCTGTCTGCGGCTGTTAAAGGGTTTTAGCATTTCCCAGAACGGTTGCCAAAGTGAACCTCTGGGCTAAACAAACCCTACAGTGTTGTTAAAGCAAGGCAGCACTCTGAGAGTTTAGGGAGAGTTGCTGTGGCTGTGTAGCAGTGTCGGGCCCACGTGGAGGCTCGGGATAGCCACGCCGGGCCTGGCCACCCACTGCCTGGGACGGTCTGGAGAGCGCTCAGGCGCCTATGGCTGTTCCTGCAGGCACAGTGCCCACAGCAGGGTGTGTGCCCACAGCAGGGTGTGTGCCCGCAGGGACGCAGACACGCAGGCACACACATACGCAGGCATGCAGGCACGCAGGCACGCAGGCACGCAGGCACATTGCCAGTATTTTCTTGGAATGGAGTGGGCCTGCCGAAGCAGATGGCTGGTGTCCTGGTGCGTTGAGGACATCCCTTCAGGCCTGCTAAGAAGGGCTTGCTGAGATGTGACATCGCGCCTTCCTGGTAATGCACTCTCCGTTTTTCCAGCTTTAGCTTCTATCAGCAGTGCTGTGGTCAACATCCTTGTTACCATTGTACTGTTGCTGGAAACTTTCTGTCCTGTTGCCTGTAAGCTAGAGTCCTATAACGTGGAATTGCTGAATTACTATTTTAAGTACTGGATTACTATTTTAAATACTGGCATATCTGTCCGCTAGTATTTGTAGTGGTCTTATTTCTCTTCAGTGAGAGAAGCTGACCCTGTCTCCCCACGTCTCCTGCAAGGTGGAAAGCAGTGTCATGTGTTAAGATTCGTTTTCACAAGCACGAGTGGGAACTGAACACATCTTCAGGTGTTTAGTGCCTGTTTGTATTTCCTGGGATGTGTCCTTGTGCATCTGGATGCCCGTGGAAGCTGGGTTATCTTTAGAGTTTTAGAGTTCATTGTAAAACAGACACAGGATTTTCCTTTGGTTTGTGATTTTTTTTTTTAAATTATGGTGTAAGTTTAATTTTTCTGTAATCCAATTTGTCTTTCATGTCTTCTGGGTTTCCTGTCCTCATTGACCTTGGGTTTGTATTTTTATTATGTCGTCACATTTTGAAGCTAACCCTTAAAGCTGTGTCCTGTGGGCCTGTGTTGAGGCCTGGGATCTCGCATCCCGACTGGGCGGGAACTTCATTCTCTTGAGCGCTTTGCGAGAGTGTAGCTGAGCTTGCTCTGCTCTGCTTTGGAATTCATGACTAGCCAATGTCAAGTGCTGCCAGTGGAGCCGAGCTCTCCTGGCCGCAAGCCTTCATTACCCTGTTCTTACTAAATGGAAAGGCCACCTCTGTTTTGCCTTGAAGGGCTTTGGTCAGTCCCCAGGTTGTTTCCTGTTTGCCCCTCCCTCACGCCCCCCTCTTTTTCTTCTGTCTGTCTCTGGTGGCCAGGGACTGCTCTTCACACAGCTCTGAAGGGTATTTTGAACTGTGATCTTTTGCAGTGTTTTTTTTAGAAGGCCATCTGCCCTTCCTCCTGGAAAAGCATCCTGCCTATAAAGTAATTGTGTATCACACTTTTGTAACAGCTGACCTTGAACTTACTCTCAGGGTTTGTGTCTTACATTTCTTTCTCATGTTTGCACATGATTTTTAGGGGCCCAAACTCCTTCCTAAATACCGAGTGAAATCATTTCTAACTCCATGTTGTTCCTTGGAGAGCCCCGTGGATTTCCGGCTTTATAAATCTGTGATGCTTGGACTCATTGACCTTTTAGGAGCGAGATTGTATTTTGCTTCCAAAGTGTTAACACCCTATTGTTACACGCTAGGTAAGTGACAGAGGCAGTCTTGCTGTCTTGAACCTAGCTGGGCGCCCTGCTCTTTCGCAGATATGTGGGTGTGTGGAGACAGAAGTACAGCAGTGCCCTGCCCGGGTTAGCACACTTCCCATCTGTCAGAGGAGAATTCAGACACTCGTGTATGGACTCAGTGAAACATGCCTGGGACATAGAAAGTGCTCAGTGATGGCTAGTTGCAGTTATAGTCAAGGCCAGGGCTATCCGAATTTACTAGCCATGGCTACAGGAAGCTGTTTAAACCAAAATTAACTCAAGTGAAAGGAAAACAAAAAGTTTACAATTCAGCTCTTCCATCAGCCCTGTTCAAGTGCTCAGTAGCCAGCTGTGGCTTGCGACTGCCTGATTGGACCGCACAGCCAGGAACACTTCTGCCTGCAGGGCTCTGCCCCACAGCAGAGCGCAGAGCACCAAGCCACGTCCTGCCGGGGGGCTCTGTAAGGTCAGCGAGTGAAGGGCAGTGGGCTCTGGGGTTCCCACGATAGCATCTGGACTCCTGCCTTCACCCAGGGGCATGGGTCGCCTATTCCAGATTTGAGAATATTCGAGGACCCGTGTCAGCAGGGCACAGCATCCTTCGCCTGCCGGCCGTGAGCTTGGCAGGTGTGCGGGTGGTGGACGCTGCTTGAGCTGCCCATCTGGACTGGTTGTCAGGGAGGGAGTGAGGATTGTGTGTGACATCTCATGACCCTCCTGTCTGCTTAGTGTAGCTGAGCTGTGAGTGTAAGCTGGTTAGGATCGAGTTCTCACCTTGGTTGTGGTCATTGCAGCTTTCCGCCCAGCTGGTACATACAGTGTGGAAGTGCCAAAGCAGAGGAGGTACACAGGAAGATGGTTCTTATGAGGGTATCACGCAAAGACTTCCCTTTCTTCTCTCACCAGATGTCGAAATTAAATTAGACGAAGGGGGATTTGTATTACCTGCTTCAGTTGATGAAGATGTCTATAAAAGGTAGAGTCTTGCACTTTTTGTTCTAAGACATTTGAAAGAAAGAGTGACAGAGGGAGAGACAGCATTTCTGCCCACTGCGTCATTCCCTCCGTGGCCACCAGAGCCCGGCGTGGGCCCGGCTGAAGGCAGGAGCCGGGAATTGCATGCACGTGGCCCACGTGCAGCGGAGACTCCAGCACTGGAGCCACTGCGTGCTGCCTCCATGGGTGTATTAGGAAGTTGGCTTGGAAGTGGAGCAGCTGGGACTTGAACCAGAACTCCTATGTGGGATGCTGTCATCACACCACAGTACAGACAGAGCCCTGTTGTAACACTTGCAACCTTAAGAAATGATCTTTTTTGAGGCTGGTATTGTGGCATAGCAGGGAGAACTGCCACCTGCAACAACTGGCATGGTATGGATATTGGTTCAAGTCCCAGCAGGTCTATTTTCCATCTGGCTCCCTGCTAATGCACCTGGGAAAGCAGTGTAAGATGGTCCATATCCGGGCCCGGCCTAGCGGCTAAACTCCTTGTCTTGGATGCGCCAGGATCCCATATGGAAACTGGTTCTAATCCTGGCAGCTCCACTTCCCATCCAGCTCCCTGCTTGTGGCCTGGGAAAGCAGTGAAGGACGGCCCAAAGCCTTGGGACCCTGCATCCTTGTGGGAGACCTGGAGGAAGTTCCTGGCTCCTGGCTTGGGATCGGCGCAGCACCAGCCGTTGAGCTCACTTGGGAAGCGAATCATTGGATGGAAGATCTTCCTCTCTGTCTCTCCTCCTCTCTGGATATCTGACTTTGCAATAAAAATAAAATAGATCTTTAAAAAAAAAAAAAAGATGGTTCAAATTCTATGGTCCCTGCTCCCACATGGGAGGCATGGAAGGAGCTTCTGACTCTTGGCTTTGGTCCGGCCCTGCCCTAGCTGTTGCAGCTACTTGGGGAGTGAACCAGCCAATGGAGGTTTTTGTCCCTCTCTCTGTAACTCTGCATTTTAAATCAATGAAATGAAGATATATATATATATATTTTTTAAATCTTTTCCTTGATAGGGTGAAAAAAATAGGCCTTCTAGAAGTCAAAATGTTTTTAACTTGCTACTTCTGAAAATTCCTTGCGATATTTTATAAGGATTAATAGTCACTGAAATTGCATCTCAGTGCTTTTGGAAGGATTGAAAGCTGACCCGCTTGGGACTAGAGCAGCCAGCACTGTAACTAGGCATGTTCTCGTAAGACTTCTTCCTCTTGGGTTTTTCAGAGTCGCCTTGTGCATTGACGGGCCACAAAGATTTTGCTCCAACGGCAGACACTTACTGGGGAAAGAAGCTATTAAACAGAGACACCTGCAGTTACTGGGCTACCGAGTTGTTCAGGTATGAGTTCACATTTTTTTAGGTAAAAAGTTTTAATTCAGGTTTGATTTTTCTAGGGTACCGTTAGCAAGTAATAGAGGCACAGAAAAGCTTTCCTAAGGGTTCATGACTTGAGCAGTGCCAAACAGAAGTGATTCGGAGCTCTCCCAAGGGAGTGAAGAGGGGGGCTTCTCGGAGACTGAAGTGGCAAAGTAAGTGCTCCCCAAGCTTGTGCTGTGCTGTTTCCTGGAGCAGGAGTCCCCGGGAACCATCCCGGCCCCACGCACAGGACCCGGAGGCAGCTCTCGGAGATTCCTCAGGCCCGTGGTCGCTTATTTTCCCGGAACTCCGTGATCTGCCTGCCTGAGGATGACTGACCTAGTTTAGGTCCGGGATTAGCCTCAGGTCTCCTGACGGGCTGCAGGGTGGGCCTTCCCCAGCTCTGGTTGTTCTGCAGAAGCGGGGTGTGCTGTGTGCTCTCAGCTCTACCTGCCTCTCTAGTTCACAGACTCAGACAGATTCCTGATTTAGCCACAAACGTGGCTGACTTGACAAGGTTCGCAACCTTGTTTGTGTTTTCTGTGGAGATGGGTGTCAGGCCTGGTGTGGGGAGGGATTGGAGGGGTGAGTTTGAACAGAAAGAGCAGCCTGGGTTCCCGGCTTCTCCGGGCTGGGGCTGCAGGCCCCTTTGCCTTTCTGCCTGCTGCTCTTTACTCCCCAGGAGAGCATTCCTAAAGGAATCACGCCAGGTGTGCTGCTTCTTGGCCGGTTCCGGAATTCTTGATGTCCTAACATCCAGGACCCTCCATGGCTACCCCCTGGCCTGCTCAGCTGCCCGGCTGCCCCCACTGGGCCCTGTGGCCGCCTGGCCTGCTGCCCAGTGGCCTGGCTCTGCTCCTGCAGCCTCTCCTTGCCCAAGCTGCTTTGCTGCCCAACTTTTCCAGCGCAGTTGGAATTCTCCTGTCCATCAGCTCCCACCGTGGTTTTGTTAAATGCCTCCTCCCTCTTAGTAAAAAATTTCCAGTCTGCTTCTGTGTGTCTTATATTTAACTTGACACCTCGTCCTTGAGCTCCTAGAGGCCCAGAGACTGGGCTTGGTTACTCTCATGCGCCTGTGTGCCCGGCTCTGTCCCACAGGCGTGACCATTGCCCTTGTATAAGAAACAAGGCCATCTCCAAAGCAGCGTCCTCCCAGCTCCTGAGGGGTGTTACGCCTTTGCTCTCCCCCGCAGGTCCCCTACTATGAGGTGGAGCTGCTCAGATCCAGACTGCAAGTGGTGGAGTATTTACAAAGAAAACTATTTTCCCAAGACACTGCTGCCTGTTGGTAACAGGGAACCCTGGTGGCAGAACTCAGAGAGTAAAACAACCTCCCGGTTTTATCCTCTGTGGCATGAAAACAGAGAGAGAATGTAAGTTTTGATTCAGTCATACTACAGAATTGTGTGTCTAGGTCGATGATCGGGGAGAGTCTGTACATGTCCTTACACCTCGTGTACAGTGATTGGTGGGAGACTTGAAGCTCATCTTGATTTAATGCTAGTGTCCTAGATATTTTTTATACATCAAACAATATATGAAGTTAAGTAAAGGAATGTAATAAATGTCATTTGAAGTCTTTTGATTTCAATAATTATTGTAATTATATGCTAAATGGGCCTGGCACGGTAGCCTAGCAGCTAAAGTCCTCACTTATACATGCTGAGATCCCTTATGGGCTCCAGTTCTAATCCCAGCAGTCCGCTTCCCGTCCAGTTCCCTGCTTGTGGCCTGGGAAAGCAGTAGAGGACGGCCCAAAGCCTTGGGACCCTGCACCCACGTGGGAGACCTGAAAGAGGTTCCTGGCTCTTGGCTTGGGATCGGCTCAGCTCAGCTCCGGCCATTGTGGCTACTTTGGGGGTTGAATCAACAGATGGAGGATCTTCCTCTCTGTCTCTCCTCCTCTGTAAATCTGGCTTTCCAGTGAAAATAAATCTTTTTTAAAAAGTATATGCTAAATGAAAATAGGATCTTTAGAGGCCTGTATTTTCCCATACAACAAATGTGAAAATTTTTATTTGTCTTATTTTTGTGTATAAAATGGAACAATAAAAAGTAGATTTGGGCCCAGTGCAGTAGCCTAGCGGCTTAGGGTCCTCACTTTGCACGTGCTGGGATCCCATATATGTGCCAGTTCTATCCCAGCAGCTCCATTTCCCATCCAGCTCCCTGCTTGTGGCCTGGGAAAGCAGAAGAGGATAGCCTGGAGCCTTGGGACCCTGCACCCACGTGGGAGACCCAGAAGAAGTTCCTGGCTCCTGGCTTCAGATCAGTGCAGCTCTTGGCTGTCGTGGCCGCTTGGGGAGTGAATCATTGGATGGAAGATCTTTGTCTCTGTCTCTCCTCCCCTCTGTATATCTGACTTTGCAATAAAAATAAATAAATCTTTTTTAAAAAAAAGATTCTAAAGTACTTTGGATGTAAATGTGTCATAGAGGATTGTAAGTTGTATTAATGTGACAGCTGCATTTTGTGATGATTAGCATGGGCAGTGGTATGGGGGAAGGGCCGTTTGGAGGGAGCGCCTGGGACGGTGGAAGCTGGGTGGAGGGAGTCAGCAGGAGTTGGGGGCAGGCATGTCGTTGCCTGTCAGGTCAGGTTCGGGGGCAGTGCATCGTAGCTCTTCAAGGCCAGGTTACAGTGCGGGTGTGGTGGGGGCGACTTGGGGCCGTGGCAGGAGCTCTAGCCTGGGGAGCCCTGCTGAGGGTGCCTGCCACCTGGGGGAGTGCCCCATCTCAGGTGGGCCAGGGGGAGGCGGTCCTCCCGAGACCCTCGCCTGGGGTGAAAGGGCTCCTTTTCTTGCCCTTTGGAGCAGGAGTGGAGACCAGGTGGACTCTAAGTCCCCTCTGGCAGTGCACCTTGGTTCCAGATAGGGACGGAGGGCAGCAGTGGGCAGGAGGCAGCCTGTGTGTTCTGTCGTGTGCCTGTATCTGGGTGAGCATGCCACCTGCTTTGGCGCTGGTTTGATGGGCAATCAGCTGAACTAGACGACTGTAAACAGGTGATCTGCTTTGGGTTCTGTGAGGCCTCAGAAGTCCCCTCGCCAGTGAAGCCCAGTCCTGTGTGCCCTGACAGCCCCAGGCCCGTCTACTGTCATTGTACCGGTCCGCTCTTCCCAAGGCCCTCAGAAGTCCCCTCGCCAGTGAAGCCCAGTCCTGTGTGCCCTGACAGCCCTATCCCCCGTCTACTGTTATTGCACCAGTCCGCTCTTCCCAAGGCTCCACTCTTCCTTGATGTGAAACCCAGCCCTGAAGTCTGCCTGCACTGTGAGCTGACCATGTGGAGAGGCACATGGACCTAGCCCAGGACTTGGGCACCCGCAGGAGGTGGCAGTGTGACTCCTTAGCCTTTGTCCCAGCCCTTATCTGCTGGGTGGCCTTCTGTCCTGTCCTCTCCCGGCACTCCACCTGCGGCCTCTGCTGTGCCTTGGCCCCACAGGTCCTCCCTCCCAGTCCCACCCATTCCCCTTCTGGAGGCTGTGATGATGCCAGAGCCCCAAGGGAGGAGCCCAGAGGGCTGGGGGTGACCCCTGTGCCCCAGAAGCCCATGCAGGTCTCTGGGAAAGCCAGGACCCCAGCCTGCCAGCGAGGGAGGTAAACGCTGAGTTTCAGCAGCAGGTGGAGATCTGGGACGGGGTACCCTGTGCAAGACCGGCAGGCCCATCCCAGGGAAGGAGGTGGGAGCCAGGCCAGCGTTGATTCAACGTGGCTCCCTCCTCAGAGGGTACATGTGGAAATGACTGACGTGGAAATGATTTGGATGAATAAATAGGCTCGCTGGCTTCCCAGTGGACTGGATTTGTCAGACCCTGAGATTCACGGGTGCGCCTAAATAATGAGAGGTGTGACTACATGACCCAGCCTGGTAGCCTTTGCTACCAATCTTACTGCACTGCAATGAGTGAAAACTGGGTGAGACACATTTGAATGTTGGTCTCGTCCTAGCCACAGCTTCACTTTGGATGGTTTCGATTATCTGTGGTCAGTACGCGCTGAGAATACGAAGGGAAATGCCGGAGAGCAGCCACATTCATGCTATTTCTTACAGTGAGCTGTTCCTGCTGCTTGCTTTGATTTAATCATTGCGAGTCAGGAGCCTTATTTAGAACTCCGACTTGATCCTGGGTGTGTTTGTACAGGGTCCACAGTTGGAGCCACGCCCCTGGGGTTTGGAAGGAGTCCCTCCTGGCTCAGCCCTGGCAGGCCTAACCCCCACGCCGTGGGGATGTTCCGTGATCTCATCACTAGGGGGCAGCACAGTCCAGCCCATGGTTGTGCTGCTGCCCTGAGAGCCTGGGCTGGCTCTGGGTAGAAGCCAGCAGGTCCCGTTGTGGAAGTTGGTGTGGGGAGTGGTGTTCATGGGCACGCACACATGGGCGGCCTACGGGCTGCAGGTGTGGGAGGTCAGGGCCTGACTCGGCTCCCAGCTTCCTCAGTTTTGCTTAAATTCTCAGGCTCACTTTCCCAGATGGCATACCCACTCTGGCTGGCTCTTTGGTTGGCAGCCTCCTGTTCTGTGCCAGGCAGGACCCTGAACTTTATGCCAACGTGCTTTGGCTGCTGGGCCTGTCGCAGGAAATGCTGCCCTCACGTGCTTGCGATAATCCAAGCCCATCGCAGGAAGAGCCCATCTGCAGCAGCTCCCACAGAGCCTGGCACCCGGCGCCCTTCTGGGAGAACTGATGCTGGCAGACAGGATCTTCTCTGCCCTGCTGTCCTCTTTCGGGGATTCTGAGCACTCACAAGAGCTGCAAGCACAGCTGTGGTGCGTCCATCCTGGAAAATGACCATCATTTTCTAATGTTTCCCCTTCCTTCCCATTGTTACTGGAATGTGTCTGCAGCAATCCAAGCTACATCATTGCACTGCTTGTTTTTTCACCGAAGCATTGAGCCATGCTAGAAGATGTGTCCCCTTTCATACCTGGTCAGGATTCTGTTTCCTTTGACATCTCCAGAACAGTTGCCACCTGCTGATTTGTTTGAATCAGAATCCAAGACCACATGTGACCTTTAGAAGTTGTACTACTGAAGTCTCTGGTTCATGACTTCCCCCATTGAGTCACTGTTTCTCTGTAGAATGCCCACACTGTTGGCTGGGTGTTGTCTTCCTCCTCCATGTCTTGTGCTTCCTTGTAAACTAAATCGGGACCTTTGGCACAGTGGTGTTGGGGAGCAAGGGCTGGTCCTGTGTGTGTCCCTCCTGTGGTGCAGTGCCGTCTTGGTGCCATCCCTCAGCTGATGATGGTGCACCTGTACCACCAGCCCCACCCATCCAGAGCAGGCTCCCCGCGCCCTGCCGTCCAGGGCAGGCTCCCACCCGTCCAGGGCAGGCTCCCCACACCCTGCCGTCCAGGGCAGGCTCCCACCCGTCCAGGGCAGGCTCCCCGTGCCCTGCTGTCCAGGGCAGGCTCCCCGCGCCCTGCCGTCCAGGGCAGGCTCCCTGCACCCTGCCGTCCAGGGCAGGCTCCCACACGTCCAGGGCAGGCTCCCTGCACCCATCCAGGGCAGGCTCCCCGCGCCCTGCCATCCAGGGCAGGCTCCCACCCGTCCAGGGCAGGCTTCCCACGCCCTGCTGTCCAGGGCAGGCTCCCACCCGTCCAGGGCAGGCTCCCTGCACCCATCCAGGGCAGGCTCCCACCCATCCAGGGCAGGCTCCCCGCGCCCTGCTGTCCAGGGCAGGCTCCCCACGCCCTGTCGTCCAGGGCAGGCTCCCACCCATCCAGGGCAGGCTCCCCGCGCCCTGCCATCCAGGGCAGGCTCCCACCCATCCAGGGCAGGCTCCCCACGCCCTGCCGTCCAGGGCAGGCTCCCACCCGTCCAGGGCAGGCTCCCCGCGCCCTGCCATCCAGGGCAGGCTCCCACCCGTCCAGGGCAGGCTCCCCGCACCCTGCCATCCAGGGCTTGTGCAGTACCTGTGCGTGAGCGTGGACCAGACCCAGAGAAAAAGCCACAGCCAGAATGACTTCCCTGTGCATGCATCCCTTCTCCTCTTGCTTTTTCTCATGACAAGGAGGAAACTGCTCCTGGTGGCCAATGGTCGGTGGACACCGGTTGGTACAGAGAAGCCAGAAGCCTCTGTCTCCTTCATCTTCAGAATTGCTCATGGTGGTCTAGCCAGGACTTGGTTTGTTTGCAGGTGTTTGTGAACGCATGCCTGCACTGTTGCAGTCCTCTTTTTGATGCTTCCATGACCCTGTTGTGGACCGGTAGAACCCCCTCATGTGGGATGCGCAGGGATGCCTTCTGGGAGACTTGTTAGTGTTTGGGGATTTTTATTTTAAGCATCGCGTTTTTACTCATTATTATTATTGCATTTTAAAGTTCATGGGTTTGATGCTTTAAGTTGGGAGCCAGAGGAGCCTTCAGGGAAACCTGAAGGTCAGCCACTGAGGAGCCTCAGGGGTTTTCATTTTTCAAGACTGATTGCAAAGAGACTAGGGAGAGGCGCCGCCAGGACCCGCCCCCCGCCGAAGCCCCACCCTCTCTACCGGTCCACACCTCGGACCGGCCCTGCCTCAGGAGCTTGGTGAGGTGCGGACCCCAACCCTCCCCTCCCCCAGCCTCTCACCATCCAGCCCCGTGGCGCCGACACCCCAATACCCGCAGTCTCCCTGTGGCCTTCCCTTCTGCGCACGCACAGCCCGTAAGTTAACAAGTTAGTGCACGCAGGCCCGGGGTCCCGCCCGCGGCGGCTGCAGACTTTCACCTGCGCTTTGCAAGCGGCAGGTGGCCAGCGAGTGCGCGGAGCGTCGGGGCTTGCTGGAGCAGCGGGAATCGCCCGCGCCTCGGGGCCGCCGCCCTTGGCAGGCCGCGGTGTCCAAGCAACAGCCGAACGCCGGCGCTGGGCAGCGAGCGGACGCGGACCGAGGCCCCGGGACAGGCGGAATGGAGCACGACGCGGAGGGGGCCATGGACCCGGACGGCCTGGAGGACGAGGAGGAGATCACGGCCTCCAAGCTGCGGGCCAGGCCGCGGCCGCTGCCCATCTCGGCGCTGTCTGCCTTTAGCTACGTCCCGCCGCGGCGCACGGACCCCAAGGAGTACAGCTACTACTACCGCCAGTGCCAGGTGCGCGGGAGGGAGGCAGGCGTGGAGGGGACCGAGAGGGGTGCGGCTGCGGGGACTGGGGGGCGCGCTTGCTGGGGTGCGGCGGCCAGGGGCCTCATCTGGGACCGACCGCGGGTGAGTGCGGGAGGAGGGCTGCTGCTTGGCGTCTGAACCCCGAAAGAGCAGTTGACTCACTGCAAGGACCATGAGGTGCCCTTGGTCCAGGACCTGGGGCAGGGTCCGAGGCTGCGCCAGGTGTGACTGGGCAGGCCCGTGACTGCGTGGTACCTGCCGGACGCCTGCAGGGGGTGCTGCTCTGCAAGTGTGCCTGTGGTAGGGGGTTCTGGCCAGGCCCAGGGTCAGGTGCACCTCCGGTCCCCCAAATGGCTGCAGTGACTGGAGCTGAGCTTACTCAAAGCCAGGAGTTTTTCTCGGTGTCTCACATGGGTATTGCGCGTTCCAAGGCTTCGGGCCACAAACAGGGAACTGGCTGGGAAGTGTTTGTCTCCTTTTGTTGATGTTTCTTGTGTGTTTCTGCTACTTTTAGCCATTCCTACCAACACCAGTTTTAGTCTTACTCCTCTGATGGGTCTTCTCTTGGAGCTGTGTTTTGTGGCATGGTAGGATGACTGCTCCATCGCTAGATATCTGGAGGTGTGACCTGGTGCTTGAGAGTGGGTGAGAATGCAGGATGACACCCAGGTTGGGCATGGTGAGTCTCCTCTTGTCAGCCAGGAAAGGCAGTGATGCTGGCTGTGAAGTCACTGCCTGCCTTGCCCTTTAGAGGTGGTCGGTGCCCAAGGTTAGCCCAAAGTGGCTAGAAGCCCCACACATGGCAGCTCTGTGTGGTTGTCAATGTGCCCAAAACCCGGCTACACACTATTGTGGAGTTGTTGACTTCCCAGTCTGTGCAGAAGACCCCCACAGTGCTGAAACTTCTCTCAGCCACAGGAGTCGGCTGCAGCTGTAGCGGGCAGCCACACCTCCTCTCCAGCTGTCGCTGCATGCTTCACTTTAGTGGGTCACATTGCTTCTCTGCTCAGGGCTGTTTGGTGGGTGCAGTGCAGGTGAGCAAGTCCCACCTGGTCAGGCAGGCTGCTTGCCCTGGCTGAGTCACTGAGGGGCACAGATTGGTCCTTTTGATGGAGCCCCCGGTTGGTTGGTTCAGCACAGAATCCAGCGTATGCCATGGCTGCTGCAGCCACAGGACTGTGCGTCTTCAACACGTGGCTTCTTGGGTACCCGGGGGCAGGGAGGATGAAGTATGTTCCTCCCCCGTGACGACCCTCCGTGATCTTTCCCGTACTCTGGGCCCTGCCTGAACCTGGAGTCAGTGTCGATCGTGAGAATCTATGCCAAGCAACATGTCTGGTTACTCTGGTCGCACTCTGTGTCCCGGCCTCTTCTGTGTGGTGGGCCATGCAGTAGTGATTCTAACTCGGGGTGATGGGGAGCTGCGGCTCATGCTGGCTAATGGCTGCCCCCATTGCCCACCGCTGATGGCACTCCAGCGCTCTGTCCTCCTGTCCCATGGAGCTTCCGCCATTTTCCTTTGCTTCCTCACCAAGAATTGTCAGTGGAACTACTGGAAGCACAGCCCTTTCTTCCTTCCTCTCTGCAGACGCGCTGTGGACACTGGCTGGGCATGGCCAAGTTCCCGAGTGGCTTCTGTTGATTGGCAGACTTTCCTGAGTGTTGGGGTGTGGGCTAGGTTGGGCTTAATATTGCTTTTCTAGGTTCTTTTCCTTAAAAAGAATTTAAGTACAGGCACAAATGCAGCTTATTAAGTGTTAAAGTTTGTTTAAAAGGTGATGAGTCAGACACACGTGGGCCATATTGAAGAACCTCAGTGTTTTCTGCTTTTGTGGTTTCTACCTTGTGCTTGGCTGGGGGCTGTGTGGACTCCAGGCCTGGCGGTCTGCGTGACACCTGGCAGGTCACGTGGGCAGAGCACCCCTCAGGAAGGAGGTCCCTGCCCTATCACTGCCCTATCGCCTACCAGTTGGTACTTTTTCAAAGTTGCTTGCTTCAAACCCACCAATAGGAGCCGGCCAACTTGCTCTTTTTAAAAGTTAACAGATAAACTGACCATTCGTGACTGTATAGTTCTGTGGAGTTGGTCTGAAATGTATGAAGCCCTGTGCTGTTGAACCTCCTGCTCTGCTGTGGCTGTTGCTGCTGCGGCCGCGGCGGCTGGGAGCCTAGGTTAGTTTGAATAAACCGCCCTTACGCGTTTCCATCCACTTCTGATGATCTTCTGGGGATCATAAAATCTCAGCCCCACAATATTCAGTGGGAAGTGTGGAAGGCATGTTTCTACCTTCCATGCTCTGAGTCCAGAGAGAAACAGAGGGAGCCCAGCCTCCTCTTGCCAGACTTAGGAGCTTGGAAAGCGGAGTGGTTATGTCATGTTGCCCCCAGGTGCCAGCTGGGGAAGGAGTCGTTTGACAGCTGGGCAGGTCGGGTTAAATACGGTAGGCGAGGTCTGGCTTCCAATGGCGACCCTGTCTACCATATCACCTGGGCCCAATCTCTAGCTCCTGGTCCCTGTTCTCTGCTGGAGATCTAGCAGGTGAGGGCAGTTTAGATGGTGTCTGTCCTGAGGTCAGCTTGCTGGAGGAAAATGGATGTTTCTGTTTTGCTTTGATTTCTAAAAACAGCATTATGAGTGAAACGGAGGCAGTTCCTTGAGAGATCTGATCACCAAGGAGCAGCCAACTCAAAGCCCTGTTTTGCGATTGCATCTTTTATTAATGTCGCTGTGCTTTAAGCTACAAAGAAGGGAAGGGAATATGAAAGACTGGTGTGAAGATGTGGCCGAGGCAGGTTTTCGCCTTGGAGTTGGATAGGCGTATTGCTGAGTGAGGTGAACTGTACTTGTGATATCTTTTTTGTTTTTCTTTTTATCTTTATGGTTCAGTGCTGGGATTGTTTTTGCTGTGGAAAGTCCTGAATATGCCAAACCTTCACAGAGAACAGCTGTGTAGGATGCTGTTCACTGCAGCAGAGGGGTTCCTGGCAGAGAGCAAGATGAAGTAGACTCTTGACAACTTAGTCCTGTGGCCCGCGGCCCACGGTGGTACCCGTGCAGCTAGCAGAAGGCCTGAGCAGGATGCGGAGGAGCCCAGGAGCAAAGTGCATGGGCCATTGTGGCTGCTGTCTCCTCGTTTCAACTCCTTCCTCCCAGGATGAGCCCAGGAACCCTGGGGTCCTTTCCTGAAGGAGAACTTATGCAGAAGAATGCCAAGCCCCATGACTCCCTAGGAACCTGCTTCCCCGTGTTCATGCTGCCCTCTCGGACCTGGGCGAGGCTGCCCAGCTGCAGGGAGTGCTCTGGGGACTGAGGGGCCAGCAGGCACCCCTAGCTCTCTGGGTGCAGGCGAAGGGCTCCTCTCGTGCTGTGGGTGTGGTTTCCTTGGAGGCACTCTTTGAGGGGATCACCTCCAAACCCATTTGTGGCACAGAGTGGGTCAGGTGCTGAGGGGTTCCAGAGACAACAAAATTGCCTCTGTTGTTGGGACCAAGTTGGAAATGCTGTGTTTGTGGTGGCTGGTGACACAGAGGTGGCTCTTGCCTTCCAGCTGGCTGGCCTTCCCCTGGCCTAGCGTGGAGCTCTGAACATCACCGAGGAAGCAAGCTCTGATGTCAGGATCTTTGCCCAGAGGGCCAGTGGGCACCTCTACAGGCTCAGACCTCTCACCATCCCCAGCTGGCTGGCACACTGGGCCTTAGTGGGACTACTGCCTTCTGGCCACTGGTGCCCCTCTGCAGGGAAAAGGCTGGCACCTGTCATTGCCGCTACATTCCCTGCGTCTGGTGTATATGCAATGAGCTTTCTTTGCTCTGTCTTCATGTGGTTCTGAAAAACCTCAAGTCTAATGAGCACATGTCCTGTGTATTGGAAGTGACCGTTTGATGTGCCCGACATGCCCCCTCATTGCAGTTTTGTGCAGGATGTGTTTCTGTTGTGGTCTCAGGCAGCTGGTCCAGGGTCACAAGCTTGGAAGCCATGCCTCTTCCAACTATGTGGGGTCCTTTCTTTCCACCTGGAACCTGAGAGGGGGCGGCCCCTATAAAGGCCCAGGACAGGGAGGGGCTCACTCTCTTAATCACTTGCTCCTGTCGCTCTTACACTGCTACTCTCTGCCTCCCCAGGAACCACTTGCTCTCTGGCTTCCTGCAGACAGATTCCCAGGACAGGTAGTCCCTCAACATGGCCCCTGTATGTCTGTAGTCCTCATCCTGTGTTCACTGCTCGGGTGAGTCTGTGAAGATGCAAACGCCAAGGTGTCTGTCATTCTAATGTGTGTACTTACAGGAGTTCCAGGAGAGGGGAGGCCTAGCAGTGATGGAATGTGGGCAGAGAAGCCAGGGAAAGGTGAACGTGTATAGCTTTAAGTATGTCTAGGTTGTCTGTTGCACATTTCTTAGGATATTTGATATTGCTGGGGGAGTTGGTCTTCAGTTTAACTGAGGGACTTCAGGACAATGACCATTTGTTCCTCTCAGGGTTTCAATTCAGATTGGATTGTCACAGTGACTTGGCATTTGCTAATTTCTAGTGGGCCCTGCCATCATCAAGCTTGGTTAATGAAGACTCCTTAATACATCCTAGACTTGTCTGATGTGATTTTTCTCACACCCCACAACATTTCTGAAGAATTTCCTTATCCATTTGTTGTTCTGATCTATCCAGAACTTACTTTTATCCATCATGCAACGTGAAGACCCAAAGAACTGGCCCATTTTCCCAGCACCAAATGCTGAATGGTGAATGCATTCTCTGCTGATCTTGAACCCTCTGAGTTCATGGGCTGGCTGTACCGTGTATGTTGTGGGATGCCCTCTGGTGATGGGCCTGAGTTGGAGTCCAGAAGAGAAGCCTCATGAAGTGACCGGTGTTGGCTCGGGGGCAGGAGCCACGGCTCCTGGAGGGGCGTGCCTTCCCTCCCACATGTTAGAAAATGTGGCTGAGTTCGTGGGACCCTGGGGTCGAGCGGCAGTGAGTGCCCCGCACCTGCTTGCTGCCCTGGGGTGTTCTGGGAACCTTCAGACAGTTGTGTTGACAGGCCGTGTGTGTCCCTGGCCTGATGGCAGTCAGCATGCTGAGTTATCTCCTCTGCTCCCTCTGCAGGAGCACATGTGGGGCATGTGACAGTCACTCTGTTACAGGCTGAGCTGGGCTGTTTGGCTGTCCCCAGGGTGGCATGGGATTCTGGGTGCTGCAGGCTCCTGTGTGTTCTGACATGACCTCTATCTTACATGATTGGAGCCAACAGTCTTAGTGTGGCCAGCAGAGCAGAACCTACAGCCACGAAGCATCAGGGAGTGCTGTCCTGCTCTCGGACCACGCGGAGAGGCACTGGGGGCTTAGGCAGCAGGAGTGATGGAAGCGACAAGCCGGCGCGCACAAGGGGGACTGGAGAGCAGTGCTGCGAGTCCCTTGTGCTTGCTAGAGACCACACATGGCAGAGTCACTGTTTTATTCAGAGGAAGTTGAGATGAGAAAATGGAGAGGTTACATGATAGCTCTGTTAGTGGAATCATTTTCTAATCCATCAGAACTGTGCGTGTAGTATGTATGTGTGTGTATTATGCATAAACATAACCTGTAGTGTGCATGATTATAGAGAAAGCTTTTTTTAAAAATTTAAGATTTATTTATTTGGAAGGCAGAGCTAGAGTGGGGTCGTTCATACTCTTGTTCACTCCCCAAATGACTGCGATGGCCAAAGCTGGGCCAGGCCAAAGCCAGGTATCTCACATGGGTGCAGTGGCCAAGCAGTTGGTCCATCCTTAGCTACTTTCCCAGGCCATCAGCAGGAGATAGATCAAAAGTGGAGGAGCTGGGACTCAAACTGGCATCTGCATGGGACAGTTTAACCTGCTAACACCATAGCGCTGGCCCCCAGAGAATGTGTTCGTCTCTCAGGAGTGGGGTTTGCACGTAGACCATGTGACGATGGACTGGCGGCTGAGGCGGTGACTTCTGGCCCCTCGTGTGGTCTTGGTATTAGGGTATTGGCAGCACAAGCATATTACAGGACATCAGAGAAACACCAACAGCAGCGATTGGGGAGGAAGCAAACAGGAACACCCTTAGCTGGAGAGGAGAGCCAGGAAGTCTGCAGGTTTCCTGTGCAGAAGCCTCACTACAGTGTGCTGGTCACTGCCGCCCGGGCCCTGGGGCTGATGGGACCATGGGGGCTGAGTGCCTTCCACAGCAGTCCCGGAGAGCTCACTGACCCCTGCCTGCAAGAGGACCCCACCTGGAAAGCAGAGGGACGTTGGCCAGGCAGTGAGCCTGTCTGCAGCCGCTGTGATAGATACATCTGTCATGTATAAAGCTCATGCTCTCCAGCATGTTGTGACTAAGAGCGTGGTTGCTGGCCAGTTTGGACGTGGTGATGACAAGAAGAGGAGGAGCAGTGGAGACACCCCACAGGGAGTGGGCATCGTGGCACCTGGGCATCTCCCACCCCGCAGGGGAGCGCACACTGGGTTTCCCCCCTTCCACCACAGGGGAGCGGGCACCATGGTGCCTGGGCTTCTCCCTGCCCCACCACAGGGGAGTGGGTGCCCTGGGGCCTGGGCATCTCCCACCCTGCAAGGGAGTGGGTGCCCTGGGGCCTGGGCATCTCCCACCCTGCAAAGGAGTGGGTGCCCTGGGGCCTGGCTCCTCCATCTGCCAGATCATGCAAGGTTTCGCTGCGTGCAGCGCCCGGTGCTGTGTTTAACTTGCTGCTGGTTGCACAGACGGCAGTGGGTGAGGCATGTCGGCTTCTGTGCTCCGTTGGCTTGGCCTTTAGTGAACTGGCAGCTTTCACTCTCTCTTCCCAGACAGGAATTATTTCCCTCTATGACTGCGTTTTTAAGAGGCAACTTGACTATAATCAGAAATTGCACCGAGATGACAGAGAGCACGCGAACGGCCTGGGACTTCATGTCAACAAGGAGGTAATACTAAGGTGGATAGTAGCAAGTTGTGAACAAACTAAGAAAGGGTAAGTGTGCAGTGCGTGTTGTGTGTGCAGCCCTGATTGTGTGACACACATGTGCCAGTGTGTGTACGTGCGTGCATGTTTAATGTTAGCAGTACTAGCATGTACATGTGTTTGTGTTATCCACATGGCATCCTGTGTGTGCATACACATGTGTATTTGGTCTGTTCTGCCCTTTTATGCACGTCTCTACGTGGCTCTTGTCCATTCTGCTTTGTGGTTACCAAGGCCCTGGGACCACAGGAACTGCAGCTCTCCCTTGGTCTTTTCATCACTTTCTGAAAGGGTGCTGGGGGTGGGGTTCTTGCCGACTCAGCTGCACAGGGGGGTGACCTCTGAGGTAGGAAAGCTTCCAGGCAAGGAGCCCCCAGGACCGTGGCAGGTGCCAGGGACCCTGCCAGGGAGTTGTGTCTGCAGCCTGCTCAGGCCCATCTGCCTTTCGGGTGAGATGCTTCTCCCTTCCACATGCTGTGACTCCATCTGTCCCAATCTGCCGGAGGGCAGCTTGCTAGCATAGAGCTGGGTGCCCAGTGGGCAAGCCCTGTACCCGGAAGTCCACACAGAAGTCTCCAGCATGCATGCTGCACACGAGATTCCTGTGGGAATCACAGATGTTGGCGTGTGTGTTACTGGTTAGGAATGCCGTGGTGCCACTGTCAGAATCCTCTTCACTCTGATAGGAACTCGCGTGGTGGACTACCACTGGGTACGACTGATCCCATAGACAGTGCATGTCACTGCATCGGATCCACTCTTCAACACTGAGCAATTAGGGTTGTAATAGACAAGTTCCCACCTCTTAGAACTGGTGGGGAAGAGAGAAAAGGAAAAGCTAGAGAACGTGTTAGCGAAATGCAGGGTATAGAGCATCCCCAAGTCCAAAACTGCACAGGTCGGAGGTTTTTGAGCACAGCGTGACACCAGGGAGGACTGCAACTTTGGCATGGCAGCTGGCATGGTGTGAGGCACTGGGCAGCAGTGGGAGCAGACAGGTGACCACGAAGGGGGAAGTGGATGGAACAAAAGCCCAGGGGCTGGGAAAGTGTTACTGTGAGTATCTGGGGGGCAGAGACACAGCAGTGACACACACACACTAACAGAAATAGAGACTGACACAGAGAAGGGTACAGAGGGACAGGGACACACACACACACTAACAGAAATAGAGACTGACACAGAGAAGGGTACAGAGGGACAGGGACACACACACACACTAACAGAAATAGAGACTGACACAGAGAAGGGTACAGAGGGACAGGGACACACACACACTAACAGAAATAGAGACTGACACAGAGAAGGGTACAGAGGGACAGGGACACACACACACTAACAGAAATAGAGACTGACACAGAGAAGGGTACAGAGGGACAGGGACACACACACAGTCGAAGAACAGAGGAAAAGAGCTCTAGAGCCAGAGAAACAGGAGGTGGTGGGCGGGGGGACGGAGGCCAAGAGATGCTGAGGGAGAGGGGCAAGGCCAGAGAGGCAGCAGCACACACAGATACAAGAGGAAGGGACGCAGGGATACCCCCAGAGAGACACAGACACATGGGGGACAGAGGGGGCGAGGGAGCAGAGCCAGAGACACACAGGGACAGTGATACAGAGACAGGGGGCAGAGAGAGAGAGACAGGGCGGAGGGAGGGGGTTCAGAGAGGGGCAGAGAGACAGACATACAAGGGCATGGACATAGAGAGGGCTCAGACATACACATGGAAAGATGTGAAGGAGGACAGAGCTGGAGACAGGTGGGTCAGAGAGCAGAGAAGGCAGGCACAGGCAGGAGGGTAGGGAGGGAGGAGTGCAGGGGCAGGGCCTGGGTCTGCAGTGGGAGGGTACCAGGCACCCAGGGCCTCTGACACCTGCCCGGGACACTGGATGGAAGGAGCGGGGTCTAAGCTCTTCCCGGCGTGGCTCTGGTGTCCGCGTGGAGAGCCCAGTGATGGCTGGGCAGAAGCGGCACACAGGGGTGCAGGCAATGACTTGGCCCATGGAGGGTGGGGCCCAGGTAGGGCAGGGCAGGGCAGGTGGTCCACTGTGCTGAGGTCCACTACATGCTGACTTAGTCGTTTTGCTGATGTCCCCAGGAACAAGAGAGGCCTGTGGGAGTACTGACGTCCTCTGTCTATGGGAGGCGCATCCACCAGCCGGTGGAGCCGGTGAACCGGGACTTCCGCCGTGCCAACCATGTGCAGGCCGACTTCTACAGGAAGAATGACATCCCCAGCATCAAAGCGCCTGGCTTCGGGCACATCACGCCAGCCTGAATCGCCCCTGCAGCCCCCAGCAAGCGGGGTTCCTGCTAGAGGGAGGTTGCACAGGCAGGGGCCCCGTCAACTTCTGCTTTTGACTTCCAGGTCACAAGGAGATCCTAAGATGCCTTGCTTAAAAACCCAAGCACACATCTTTAAACATACTCAGAACTTCTTCCCGCATGGTGAGTGGCACCTGCCGTTATTTCAGATTCAGTAACAGTGAAGACTGAGTCACTGCTGTGAGCACCAGAATAAAATGAGAGCTTGCTTCCACTTGCATCTGGTGAGCCTGTCTTTGTGCACTGGTTCTCTGCCCACCGGGGGGCCTTGCGGGAGGAGGTGGTCACAGTGGTGGGCCTGTCTTTGTGCACTGGGTCTCTGCCCACCGGGGGGCCTTGCTGGAGGAGGTGGTCACAGTGGTGGGCCTGTCTTTGTGCACTGGGTCTCTGCCCACCGGGGGGCCTTGTGGGAGGAGGTGGTCACAGGAGTTTGGCATTCAGTTACTTTTTCTCTTCAGTGCTGGTAACTGCCAGGCCTGCCCACACAGCAGCCCTTATATTTTCTTTCCTCCGAGACGAGATGCCAAGAGGCAACTGCCCGTAAACTTTTGAACTCTGGAACATTTCAGTTTCCCCGAGGTCTGAGCCGTCACAAACAGGCTTGTGTACAATGCAGATCAAACACTGCAGCATGAGGGAATCGCCCGGGTGACCTGTGGTGGCAGCTCTGGCGCCTCCAGGGAGCAGAACTCCAAGGTCCTTGGAAGCGACTGGGCAGGGCTCGGGTGTTGCACAGACCTGGGGAAAGTTCGGGCCCCAGCGTTTTCTGGGGCAACTCCTTTCATCTCTTCGAGGAGGCGTCTCCCGCTCTTGAGGGGTGTGTGTGGAGAAGCAGGGTGCGTCTAGAGCAGTTTGTGATCATCCGCCTGGCCCCAAGGAGCTGCAGCAGTGTGACTTGGAACGGCTGAATTTTCGTACAGGAGCCGTTCGCTATCTGGGAAGTGTTTACTTTGGAGATCATCCGAAAGCTGATCGAGTGTTGAGGTATCCACCATGCTTTCAATGGGTGAGTCCCTCGGAAGAAGTCACCTGTACCGTGAGTCAGTTTCCCACAGTCGAGCAGTTAATCCAGTTAACTTCAGTGCTGATCCTTCCAGCCCTGGTTTGATTCTTTCAACTCCGCAGAGAGGATCCTCTGGGGACACCTGACACAGGACAGCTGGCAGCTTCGAAGCTGAGTGACTCTGAAATACCTCTTTATGATTTTGCCCCCAGAGTTTCAGTGTAGGTGTCTTTTATGTTTTCGTAAATACCCTCAAGTAGTTTGTTTGGCATGTTTCTGGATACATTTTGCTACATTTATAATAATGTAACAGGAAACAAAATTGGGGTTACAGATGTGTCTGTATTCAGTCCAGTTTTCAAGAAGAGCAGACGTGTGTGGCTGTAAATGATGTCATTCGAGGTGGGCGCGGCTCCCTAGCTGCTGCTGCTCCAGAGCAGGGAGAGGGTGCAGCTCTCACAGTGCTCAGGCAGCGAGGGAGGATTGTGCATACTTCACTTCTCTCTGCATCCTGACATTTCAAGCAAAGCCAGTTCATGAGTACCTGTTAAAGGCATTTGAGAGAAGATATTCCTGCAGGAATAAAGGGTGTTTTATCAGATTTCCACCAGTGGCTGATAACTCGTGGTGATTAAACCTCCCAAGGGGGATTCAAAAGTCCATAGAAAATGCTTATTATGGGAAAAACAAATCTATGGATTTTAAAAGCTTTTGATATTAAACTAATCTTTTAACTCCACTTCCCAGGAACTATTTGGAGCCCCCTTGTGTCTATAGCAGAAGAAAGCAGACTGGTGGCTGCTTTGGAGAAAGCCCATTGAGTCGCTACTGAAGAATCCCGTGGGCTCGGTGACAGACCTGGGCCTTTCTAGACAGTCCCAGGAAAATCCTGGCATTTTAGGGGCTTGGAGGGCAGGTGCTTTTCACAGCTGAAGGCGTCCTGCAGGCTTTGCGGGGGAGGAGAGCTCCTGGCAGGGGCTGCCCTTGTGCCAGGGGCCAGGGAGGCCGGCTGCTGGATGGTTTACGTGTAACATGTTTCCCATTGCTCAGAACTTAGGACTCCCATCAGAAATGAGTCCATGTCAGACTTCAGAAATTGGGCTGCTTCCATCCCAGTGTTGCCTCAGCCATGGCTCAATCAGGAAACCTGGAACAAGCGCCCAAATATCTCTGCACCCATTTCCTCCTCTGTGTGGATTGGAATCACCTGGAGGAATCATGTGGCACAGTGCCAGGGTTCAAAGGTGGTGAAGTTGGGTAAGACTCAAGCCTGCATTGCTGACCCACTCCCAGCTGATGCCAACAGTGCTACCCTGGGACCCACAGCACTTGGAGGCCCATGGACACAGAGCACATGGCCAGGCAGCCCTGATGGTGTGTCTGTCCGGGCACACGGAGCACATGACCAGGCAGTCTTGATGGTGTCTCTGGTTGCTCCTAAATTCTGTTCTTGCCTCAGGGACGTGGGGGCAGGCAACAGCCACCCAGGATTTAAATGAAATCACGGCATCCCTATGGCACACTGAGCTCGAATTCCACTGGAGGAAAGGTAAGTATCTGACTGCTTACCAACTTTCTGGAGCTCTCAGTGCAAAACTGTGATCTACAGGATCCAAACGTCCACTGGGGTGGACACCTGGACAGGCTACGTCTGCCCCAGGAGCTAGTCCTGCAGGGCACGGTGGCTGTGTCCATGCTGGGAATGAACTGGCAGGCCAGGCACCTGCTGGTTCTCCTGCTCATGAGCCCTTTAATCTCAACCCAGCCCCACCAGCTGCCAGGCAAGGCAGTGCCCTGTGTTCCAGGCCACACTACTGGCTGGCAGCAGGCCAGGACTCCAGCAGCAGCAGCGAGTACCTGAGGTCCCCCCAGCGAGCGCTTCCTGCCTGATCAGCGGTCCCTCCTCCTCCCAGGGGCTGCTGACCTCGCCGGAGACCAGCCCTGCTGGGACCTGCAGTGTTGCCTTTCAGCATCAGATCACATGACTGCCTTCTTAATTGGCACTGAGTTCTGGATTTGGAAGAAACAGGTGCCTTTGTTGGGCTGTAGGAATAAATTCCTGCAGGCCTTTCAACTTAAAAAAAACAACCCACATAAGCCTTGGTTTCCAGTTTTCTTCAGACTCCAGTGTAGCCGGTGACCGGGACTCCATGTGCTGACCGCGTCTGCACCTTACAGCCCGGCACTGCGCTGCTGCCAGCCCCTGGAGAGGCTCGCGACTGTGAATTTTCCCAAAAATGCTTTCTAGAGATGTCGGATGAAAACCAGTCTGAGACACAGTGCGCATGTACTGTGAATGAATGACATCATCCCCGGCTCTGCCCCCATCTCAACTCCATGAGGATGCCTCCATGTTGGCTGTGAGCAGGTTCTTTCAGGAAAGGTGGATGGGGAGCCACCCTCGCAGGAAAGGACGCAGGCACTCTAACCCAAAGTACGTAAAACTTTTAATGAGTTAACCTTACAAAAGACAAATGGCATTAAAACATCAGACAAGTTTGGTACAAAACTGTCCTAGGCTGTGAGGACTGATTCTGTTGATGATGGCAACATGCTGCTGGCTGGACACACAGAGCCAAGGTGACGAGGGCCGCGGGTCACAGGTGGCGGTGAGACACCGGGAGGACCACTGGCCCCACGGGCTGGGGGCGGGGGCGACAAACACTGCGGGTCTGAAGCACACTAGTGGAGGCGGTGGGCGGGCGGAACATGCGTCAGAAGATACTGTACACTCCTGGTGTTATTGCCTCAAGAGTGGGGAGTTTCACGTTCTCTTTGGATGCTCTTCCTCCACCATGCGTCCTTCTGTCCTTGTTCGGGAATAAGCACAGTGCAAGTGGCAGGACGATGTGGGCAGACGTGGGACAATATGCCACTGGGTCACAGAGACAAGTCCGTGAGGACCCGGAGGACGGGACAGGACACCCACGCCAAAAACGAGGGCCCAAAGGCGCAGTCCGCGAGTGCGTGGTACCTTCTGGGGGTCTCTTCCCTCAGCGGGGATGGAGGCCACCCTTCAGGATGCCACGTTGCTCTGGGAAAGGGATCGTGACATTTCTGTGTTCACAAAGTACGTCTTCAGGTCCCCCTTCCCCTTCACGTTGATGATCCCGCGGCACGTGCATGCGTACCCCAGCGTCTGCAGGATGAGGCTGGTCTCCTCCGTGACCTACAGGAGAGCGTGGTTAGCACCCAAGGCCAGCATGCAGTCCAGGTAAAGGAGAAGGAGCCCCTGGCCACTCTGCTCCTGAGAAATCCAGTAGGGAATTTTCTCTTACCAAAGTCAAGTTTAAGGACAATGACGCTTAGTGCAGTGCTGTGGGAATCCACCAGCAGGATTCAAGTCTTGTGCAGGGTTAAGCATGGTGAGTACTACCATGGCTAGCCACTAGGCGGCGCTACAATCCTCAGAGAACCTGGCATCACCTGCCTTTACTTGCAGGAGACTTGGCTAAAAGAAAGTCAAAATATTTTGTAGCTGTACTATTTTAATGATGTTTACAGTGACCATAAATGTCATTTAATGAAATAATCAGATATTAACAGCAGGTATGAATAAAGGGAGAGACACTGAGAAGCCTAGCCGACTCCTGAGACTGGCCACATCTTTCAGGTTTCTGCACATGGGTAACGTGAGCTGTAGGGATCCCTGTGGGCACTAGCGAGTCTGATGCTTCCCACCACATGTTAAAGGCCCCCTTACTATGTGTGTGTGGGGTGTTTGTCATAGTAGTTAAGCCAGTGATGGTGACACCTGTTTAGGAAGATCTGGGTTCAGGTGCCAGCTCTGCTGCCGATTCTAGATGTTGCCACCCTGGGATGCATCAGGTCCCTGCCACTCACATGGGAGACTAAGATCGAGTATCCAGTTCCTGGCTGTGGCTGGCAAGGTCACTGTGAGATCTGGTAAGCCAGGGTCTGGGAGCTCACTCTGTCCGTCTGCCTGCCTCACTTTGTCTTCAAACATTTTAAAGAGGTTCCCTCTTGTCACTGACTTGGAATGCATGGGAGGGAGCCCCTGGTCACACCTGTGGCTGTGCTGAGACGCTTGGCTTTCTGCCACTGCACGCTAGGTAAGGCCCCCAGCTGCCTCAGGACCTGTAGTCAGATGGCAGCAACCATCACAGGCTGGGAGTGGGGGGTTCTAAGACCCAGAAACCTGGGGCGTCAGGATGGTGACCTGATGCTCAGCCCACGCCTGTGTGAGTCTCCACGTGCAGCTGCACAGTCTTGGCTGAGCCATGCACTGTCTGGGCCGCACGTGGGATGTGCCTCCGTGGGAGACCATGTTGAGGACCAAGGCCCCGCCTGCGTCCAGCCTGCTGGTGGATTCCAGGGGCTTCTGAATCCGACCTCGTTGCAAGCAGAATCTGGGTGAGACAGAAGGCGTGGGCTGAGCGCAAAGCCGCCATCCTGATGCCCCAGAAGATTTTTAGGTCTTAGGGAAGGAGGGAACAGTCTTGATCCAGGGCTAGTCGCTAGTACTGGGGGTCCTGCGGACCCACCTGATGCGAGCAGGAGTGGAAGGAAGGCTGTGGAGGGGGGTTCCAGATGCTGTGTCCTGTGCCCAAGCTGGGCTAATGCCCCAGGGCAGGCAGGGCCTGACAGGACGCAGGGAGGCTTTGAGGACTGGCTGAGAACCAAGAGAACATGGTCCTAATGCAGGAACGGAACTGCAGTGTGTTTCCCATGAGCAGGGATTTCTCTTAGTGGCTGTCAGAGCATTTCACACACAGCTGATGTGTGACCTCCTAAACACAGACCCAAGATAGCCTCTGGCCCTTTGGGGGCCGACTGTCCAGCTGTGCTGCTAATGAATGCTGGGAACCATTGTGGGCATGTTTGAACTATCCACTGGTTGGTTAACACCAAGCCACAAAGCACCCAGCATGGCATGAATGCCTGCTGGGCATCCAGTGGGTTTCCAGGCTGGGAGTCACGCTGGAGATGCAATGCTGTCTGATGACAACAGCCCCTTTCTCAGGTCTGGGAGCAATGGTTTCCTGGTCTCCACAGCCTCCCTATCCCCACAGGGCACCCCCATATTTTCTTTCTTGCTGCACACAAACAGAAACGAAAGGCTATTTGTAGCTAAAATGAGCCACACTAGCTAGCTGGCAGAAGGAAGCGTGCTGGGATGTGCACTTTCTAGCCACTGAACTGAGTGCATGCAGGCCAGCCAATGCACTTGACTTTGGACAGGTAAGCTGCTGTGCACTGTGTCAGAGGCAGTGCTTGGGGGCTCGATCCCTCTCACAGTGACCTGTGATGGATTTACCAGCTCCAGGAGGGAGAGCTTTCTGGGACTGCCCTGAATGCCTATGGCCAGAGCATGAGAATGGCTTAACTGCCACACTCCTGTTCTGTGGTAAGACTGGGTGTCCCTCAGCAGCGTCCTTGGTGGCTCAGGTTTGCTGGAGCATTCCTGATGTGCGTGGCTAGCAATGCTTGTACAGGCACTACTCAAAGCACTGGTGCCAACAGTGGTAGGCTGCCAAGGTTACTGCCCACTCTTCTGGGCAAGACAACATCCGTGGCCACAGCCTCCACCTGGAGGATCCCAGCTCAGCCTGTCACAGTGGGAGATCAGCCAGCGCACACATGTCCACCGCCCTGAGTGACCTTGGGAGCAGAACCTTGGCCATCACCAATTTTGGGTAAGAGAACCTGGCCAATTCACTCTCCTTTTTTATAACTGTATTGTGTCTGCCTTCTGCCAGATGTCTGCTGACTAATCTGGGCGGAAGATGGCCAGTGCTTAGAAGTAAGGCTTGTTCCATCCCGTGCAAAAGACTCTCCTTTAGCATGGCCCCAGAAATGGGTTGGGATGCCTGAGGTGGAGTAAGCCTGACGACTTCTGCACAAGGGCAGCCCCTCTAAAGAAGGATTGAACAAGACCATAATGATGTTAGCAGGCAGGATTGTCAGGTCTTCACCCAGCTGGGACACCCAGGCTAGAGACAGCACAGTCCCCGAGAGATGACTGTGACCAAGCCCATTATATGGGCCTGCTGGTTTTCATACAAACTTGCCATTAAGTGGATTTTGTTTTCCAGAACACAACACAACAGGGTCAAGTTTAACACCTCTACTGTTTGAGGATCAGGCCATATAGAGTTCACACACAAGAAAACATCCACGTAGCTTCTGGAATGTAGCGCCTCTTGCTGAGGGCCTGGTGCCACGCCCAGCAGGTGCTGACGACCAGCTCACTGAGTTGTCACTCAGTAGTGTGTTCGTTTCTCCTAAGTTTCAGCAATGAAACTAGAAGGTAGCTCCAGGCTTCAGCAAAAACCCTGACTCTGCTATTGGACAAAATTATTTCTCTGTAGGAGACAGATAATCCATTGGCATGCTATGTGTCATTGGAATGACTTCTGTTAGAAAATGGTCAATTCAATCAGATTATATTCTTAGTTAAGTAGCTATGGATTTCAGTTGCAGGATGGCAATAAGATAACCTTAAGTTTGTGCAAAATTTCCAAACCATAATTATGGTTTTGTTCTTTTCATATATCTTAGTGTGCTCAAAATTTTAACACATGTGTCTACATTTGTGCATTTGAGGGACCCTCAAAAAGCTCATGGAGAAACTCCATGGATTTCAAATTTTCCTACCCTAAAATTTTCTTTATTTCTAGTTCTTGATGAAATTTTTGAAATTCCCTCAAATCATCTAAATAAATAAGAAAACATAACATTTTTTCTGCATTTGTCATTCTCTTGCTTACCTGAAACTTCCTGTGCTTCACCGCTGACCCCCTCCGGCCAGGAGCCCCTTCCCCAGTCTCCGTCCTGTTGCCTGCTCCCGCACCGCCCACCCCGCCTGTGCCCCAGGGGTCTTAAAGGCATCCTGAGACACTGTCAGCTTTGTCCACTTCACAAGGGACCTTCCCCGGGTCAGACTAGTTCAAGGCCTCTGATGGATACAGGCCCTTTCCTGTGAGCTACGGGCTCAGCACTGCTGCCGCCGTGCCTGGATCCATGCAGGGCGAGAGGAGAGGCAGGGAATGGACTAAGGGATGGCCTTGACTGGGCAGAGGTGCCTCTCTCCCATCTCCTTCCCATCTCCTTCCCGCTTGCTGCCAGCGCTGCTGCTGCTCCTGCTCGGGTGGAGCCCTGCCCTGCCGGCTGTGCTGCAGCTCATTTGTTCTGTATTAAGAGACAGCGGCAGAGTACATTCCTGCTGACTTACTCTTGCAATGCCCTCGATGGCCATGGCTGGAGCTGGACTGTAAGGGTGCCAGGAACCCAGTGACTCGTGCCATCATCTGTTGTTTCCCGGGGTCTGCAGTAGCAGGAGGCTGCAGCCGGACATGAAACCCGGGCACTTAGAAAAGGGACGCAGCTACCCAGTGGCTTAGTCACACTAGGCCACTTGCCTGCCTATCATCTCTGCGACCACAGCTACCCAGTGGCTTAGTCATGCTAGGCCACTTGCCTGCCTATCATATCTGCGGCCACAGACTATCTTTCCTATTAACTTTGCTGTGATTTTTAAATACTTTCTACAATATTATCAGTGTTAATTACAGCCACCTGAGCCACAGCTGCATTTGATCTTATAAGCAATGAGAGTACTAAGATGAAAACAGTTTTAATTTAGCCAGATCTTCCCTTTCTGTCCCTTTGCTGAGTCCTAATGTCTTCTAGTCATTTCTAGCTCTTCTAAACTGCATGCTGGAGTGGCCTGGCACTGCAGGTTGTCTGCTCCCCCCAGGAGAGGACAGCAGGGGTTCTGTCTGGCTTGGCTTTCCTGATGCCTCTTTGTAAAGCTCTTTTGCAGGAAGGTGTTGGGCCAGGAGAAGCGATGGAGCAGTGTGCTACTGCTGCACTGAATACTGTGTCACCTGGCAACCATGTTGGGCACCTGCTATTTACATAAAGGAAATAGGCTACATGTTGTTAGAATTCTGTTACTATTAGAGCCAGGACTATGGCATAGTAGGCTAAGCCTCAGCCTGAGGTGCTGGCATCCCATATTTGTGCTGGTTCAAGTCCCAGCTGCTGCACTTCCCATACAGCTCCCTGATAATATGCCTGGGAATGCAGCAAAAGATGACCTATGTCCTTGGGTCCCTGAACCCATGTGGGAGATCTGGAAGAAGCTCTTGGCTTTGGCCAAAACCCAGCCATTATGGCCATCTGGGGAGTGAACCAGTAGATGGAAGATCTCTTTCTCGCCTTCTGTCTTTAAATCTGCCTTCCAAGTAAAAACAAATCTTTAAAAAAAAATACATTGTTGTCAACAGCTACTGCAGAAACTGACATTTCACCAATAACAAGATTTCAGTAAGCTTCACAGCAGACTTTGTTTCCTGTGCGTTTATATAGTTACTGTGAGCATACTACTATTCAGTTCCCAAGACAGACATGGCCTAGGCACTCACCTGGATCTTGTCCAGGACCCCGGTGCTGTCCATCCTGCTGGCCACGTTGACTGTGTTGCCCCAGATGTCATACTGCGGCTTCTGGGCTCCGATGACGCCAGCTATCACAGGGCCATGGTTAATTCCTGTGGCATGTGAATTAGCAAGACTCAGTTCTAGAAACTGGCTGCAGCGGGCACGTCTGAGGAAACCATTGCTGAGTCATTAAACGTGAGCTCGACTCAGGAGACCTACTGCCACTCACATCACCATCTCAAACATGCAAAAATGTTCACCCTGTTCTTTAACCTAGACCTTGAATCCTATTTACATACCCATGGTCATTCTTTGATGGTACAACCATTTCCTCTGTTGCTGGACAGTCTAGAGATGATCATTGTTTTGCAACAGCTTTGCAGTCTCCATATGCATTCCAAAGTGGACCTTTAATTATAACTGGCTACACTGAGTGAATGCACCTGACTGTTGGACCTGGGTTCACGCCTGCATCCAGCCAGATTGAGTGCTATAACCGCTCAGCACAGCAGTAGCAGGACAGCACCATTCTAACAAGTACACACTCCTTCAAGGGCCACACATGGCTTTTCCTTCTGCAGGTGCCATCCTGCCGGGAGTGGCAGCAGAGGGCATGGGGCCAGGCCCTGCTCCTGAGAACACACTCCCTGCAGGCTACCTGTCCCTGTTTGTCCCCACCTGCAAGGCTGCTGCCTGTGACAGCTTCCCACTGGAATTACTGAACTCAGCAGGCACAGTGGAGAACGTCCAAAAGCCCACGAAGAAGATCACAGTAAAAGATTTTGGTGCAAAAAGCTTTGAAATGCATAGCATGGATTTTCCACTAACTTTCTGAAGACTTCCTCACATACATTGCAAAACGTTTTGTTCCAAAATTTAAAATTTTATTTGAAATGCAGAGTTCCCCCCACCTCCCTCCTCCTCTCCCTCCCTCTCTCTCTCTCTCTCTCTCTCTCTCCCTCTCTCTCTCTCTCTCACACACATAAACACACATACACACACACACACCCCTTCCATCTTCCAGTTTAATCCCCCAGTAGCTGCAGCAGTCAAGGTTGTGCCAGGCAGAAGTCAGGAGCCTGGAATTCCATCTGAAGTTCAGTTCACATGGTTGGCAAGGGCCCGAGCATCTGAGCCATACCTGCCTCTTTTCCAGGGTGCATTAGCAGGAGTTCGGCCGGAAATAGAGCAGCTGTAACTCAAATCCCTACTCAAATGGCAGGCTGGCACTGCAGGGGCAGCTTAACTTTCTGTGCCACCATGCTGGTCTCTAAATTTATCTTTTAACTCAATTTTCCGTATATTTTTTAGATCCTCACATATGCTTATGGTGGTAATTTCCATTGATAAACCACCTCTTGATGGATTCCCCTAATATGTACTGCTCTGTGGACAGGTTTTTAAGCATTAAGGAGTCTCAGGTCTGGGGACATGGCATAGCAGGCTAAGCCTTGCCTCAGTAGTGGCATCCCATAAGGGCACCAGAGTTGACTCCTGGCTGTTCTACTTCTGGTCCTGCTGCTGGTGGCCTGGGGAAGCAGCAGAGGACAGCCTAAGACCTCTGAGAGGTCTGCCAGGGTTTCCTGCTGGGGTGCTCAATCCCCTTAACTTTGGGCTTCATGCCCTGCACACATCAGGGCAAGTAGCATCCTGTCTTTGGTGGAAACCACCTCCCAGAGATTCTCCAAGGAGATTGACCAGAAGGCAGCATAGGAATTCATGTGGGTGCCTCTTGCTGGATCTGTATACCTCAGTTCTCCACACAACCGACCAGACACCCTGGGTCACTGCTAAGGGTAAGTGGAACAGTGACTGGGCTCACAGCTGCCTTAGCCATTCCATCCTCAAACACCAGTCACTGTGTATTTACACCTGGGGCTGGGTGCACGCTGACATTCTGGGCGGGAGGTGGGTGTGGCACCCACCACCAGGGGCAGACGCTTCAATGTCTGATCAACATTGCTGATTGGCCAGCACAAGCCAACAGGAAGGATGCCTCCCTGTGGCAACGACTCAGCTCAGACTCACATACCCACAGTTAGGGGAGGGTGTCCATGGAGAACCACAGAAATAGAAACACAGGTACTGAGAGGCATTGATCACCAACTGTCTGGGCTCTGCACTTCCTCCTGGATCCAGGATGCACACCATACTGAATGAGTGCAACTGCACTGACTAACAAGGGTGTTTCTGTAAGACTGAACTCCAAGTGCCAAACTTCTCGGCAATCTTAGGCAACTTCAGAGAGTGCTCTCTTTAGATGACTTAGCTCAGGACAGCTGGAGGTGGCACGTTGTGGCTCGTGGGCAGGACCCTGGCCTGAGGGACAGGGACTTTGGGGAGAGAAACCCAGTCAAGCTCCCACCAACTGGGCCCAAGCCAAGAGAGTATCTCTGGTTCTTCTTTCCAATCTTGAGCATTGGGGGTTCACAGCTTCCCTGAGTCCTTCCATCTGCAGTCCAGTTCTGCCACTGGAAAGACACCACGACACAGCAGCAGCGACCAATGACATGGTTCCCATTCCATGCCTTCCCTGCAACCTACCTACTCGCAGCTTGAAGTCGTTGAAGGAGTGTTTGTTGATGGCATCCAGTTTGGCAACGAGGGCAAAGGCAAACTCCACCATGGTACCAATGTGCATGTACTGCCGCTCGGGCTCCTGGGGAGGCAAACAGGCAGCAGTGGATGAACAGAAGGGAGAGGAGTCCCTCTAGTCACACAGTCCAAGCTCCCGTGGGAAGCAGAAAGCACATCCTGCCACTTAGACCTCAAGCCAATGCTGTGTACAAATCCATTGTCAAGGGCAGGGGTGGGGCGCGGTGGGTAGAGTCAATCCTGGGTAACACTGATTCGAGTCCCTTGGGTACCTTCACGCCAGGAGCACCTTGCAGGCTGAGGGGTGCAGCCTTGCTAACCAGGGTCCACACTGTTTTAACCCAGGAAGTTCACCAAGGACTGCAGTCCCCAGCATCAGGGACAGAAGCTGCTGTTTCCATGCAGTACCCTCTAGTTCTGCTAACACATTCCCCTTTTAGGCCCTTTTAAGCCTGGAGAAAGAGCGTATTCTGGGTAACACTGTGTTCCCCACAAGGCAGTTGGAGTTCTCGGTGTATGGCTGATTGTGGCCAGGTTGTCACTAGGTGTGGCTCCTGTCCAACAAGACAGTCGACAAGACATTAACACACATGCACAGCCAGGTGATGACACTGGGAGACTGTGCCATCTGTGAGCTGAGGAGAGAGAGAGGAAACTCCGAACCCTGGCCCTGCTCTCATCTTGATCTTAGCTGTGAGCCTGTAGCACTGTCAGCTACTTGGCTGTGGCAGCTCGAGCAGACTATTACAGGGTCACAATTCTTCCCTCTCCCCTTCCCTGAGTGCTTCATCATTCCATGAGATGACAATAGAAAAGGAGAGACCTCAAGGTTTGCAGTGGGGATAGTGGGAATGTCTGTGTATTCATAATTCATACTCTCATCCACAAGCCGTTCACACACAGCGTTCATTTGCAACATCTATGATATTTACTTTTAAAATGCATCATTTGAAGCCACTTTTTCTGATAGTTATGCTTCTCAAATAGATTATTAGGACAGGCCCAGGATGCGTCAGTCATTGATGTTCCTGTTCTGGGGTCACTGTCCCTGGCACTCTGGTATGGTCAGGGTGCCCAAGCAACCTGAGGAGCTAGCCTGCTGGGCAGCTGCCCCTGCCAGGTTAGGTGGCAACACAGTCCCTGACACTGCACTGTGGCTGGGGCTAGGGATGCCTCTGGGAACTCAGGAATCAGTGCAATCTTGGACATCTGTGTCCCTCCCTGGTGTGCATGGTCTGGGTGAGTGGGGAAGGCTCTGCTCTATGACTGGCTGGGCTGCAGAAGTGGCACCTAATGAACGCTGATCAAGTGGCCACCATTAGGCTGCACACAAGGTAAGTGATGGGGAGTGCCCAGGAAGAACATAAAGGAGGATGGTTCATTCTTGCTGCAAGCAGGGAGTGGGCAGGCACCCAGGGGATACTGCTAATAAGTTTGCCACAGTGTGCTATGTTATAAGGACCACTGGGGTGGGACAGGTAAGAGAAGAGTAGGAGAGACACTGGCGGGGGCTGCCCTGGGTCCCCAGCAACGACTTGTTGGATGAGTGCAGCCAGGGATGGAGAAAGTTCCTGGGGACAGACAGGAAGTACCTGTAACCCCAGAGAGGCTTCCCCACGGAGAAGGAAGGCAAAAACTAACTCTTGAGGGCTTGGTAGGGATGGTGAGAAGATGTAAATAATGGGCACAAATCGTGCTTTCAGTAGGCAGGGAGGGGGACAGCCTCACAGCACTGTAATCCAGTAGGAAGGTCGTAGTGCACAGATGCAGCAATGGGCACTGCTGACGTCTGCACAGCCTCCATCCCATGGATCCTGGGGTGTCAGCCTGCGAGGTGTCAGCGACTCCCCCACCTCTGATCATGACAACCAAAAATGTCTTTAACATTGACAAATGTCCCCAAGAGTTGGGGAAGGAAAGGAGTGAAAACTCATTTGAAAGCCACTGCACTAAACACCATAAACAGTAACAGACAAGAGGAAGAGTTTTTCTCTTCTGCTGGTTAATTATATCATTCTGGAAAAGGGGGACAAAGGAGTCTTGCTGCCATCCACCCTTGATGTAATACTGTGGAGGCAACAGCGACCAATGGACCACGAGGCTCACTGTCAGCTCAGGCGGGTGGTAACGCAAAGTCGCCTCTGAAGAATGGTGGTGCCTTCCCAGTCTAACTTGTGACCTCTGGGGGAACCTTACATTGAGACTTCTGTAGTTGGCTGGAAAACATTTTGCTCCCTGACAGGAAATACACCTGTTAAGTCAACCAGTAGAGCCTTGTGACATAAATGTTACAAGTGTCTCTTGCAGGCTCCTTTTTGCCATGGAGAAACAGCTTGCTTATTTCCAAGCAAGCATGCAATGAAGGACTCTTCTCCCTGATAAATTATTGCCTAATCTGTTCTCAAGCATTGATTTCCAACTAGAGGTTTCAAGCAACCTCATATGAAATAAAAGGAGATTGGGTTCTGGGAATGGGATTTAAATCTAACATCAGAAACTCATCTGGGCTTAGCAAACCCTAGGGGGGGAAAATTCACGTTCAGTCTCTCAAAGAACTCAATTCATTTTGAAAGGGTGATAAGATTGAGTTCTTGGTAAATATTTGATGGCAGGACAAAGCAGCTATTTCTCCCATGATGCAAATAATTTGTTAGCTTTCTCAAAATATTTAGCTGACTTCCACCTACATGTGCAGATGACGCCTTCCACTCCTTAGAATGTGTTCGCAAGCCGGTTGTTCCGTACGCTGCTCCGACCAGGGTCTTTGCTTGCAGTAGATGAGTGCTTACTGACATTATTCTGTATCCCACATGACTGTTTAGCAGCATACCATGTACCAAGTGGTGTGCTCACCACTGTGTTCTATGCTAGAAACCCTTTAGATTTTGGACCCTCCAGTGTCTCCTGTGGAGGGGACATGGGATTGTGCTCTAAGGGGCCTGCTCTGCCTGGGGCTCCGGGGAGGTGTGGTTAGACTTTACTGTTTTCCAGGGGTATCTCCACCATCTCCTGGGTGAGCAGGAAGAGCTCACGCTGGAGGAATCAGCTCATGTGGGAGAAACAGATGCCATCAGTGCCGTACTTGATGGAACCCCTCAAGTATTCTGGTTCTCAATCTCCTCTCTGTCAAATGGCACAGTGTGTTATCACTGACTCAGACATGCATTTGGACTGCAGGAAGTGGGTGTTCCCACCTGAAAAGTGGACAGAGCTTGGTGTTGTTGGGCACAGAACATGCAAGTGTCTCTACACACACACACACACACACGCAGTATGCAATTTTGCTAAAACTTTACTTTCCAACCACATTTCTATGTGGTCAACTTGTGTCCCTGCCACTCTGTTTTAAATTCAAAGAGCAGGAACTGTTCTTACCAATAGCCTTCCAGTCAGCTCTCATCTCCCACTACATTGTGTATTCATCTGGAATCAAGCCACTACTGACCGCCTCTTCCCTCCTGTCCAGCAGCAGAAAGAAGTCAGCAAAGAGCCCTGTTGCCCCAAAGAGGCCCTGAGGAATGCTCATCTTTACCTGCAGGCTCACAGCCACTTATCTCTGAGTGACACACACTCTGGTTTCTGGCTCCAGGGATGACCCAGAACTCCTGTGCATGGTTGGGTGGCCAATGCATCCTTACCTGAGCATGCTCCTGGCTGGGCACTGCACTCAGTCCTGTCGCTGCCATGTACGTGCTGCCAATGGTCTTGATCTTTTCAACTCCACTGAATTTGGGCTTGGACAGCAGCTGCAAAGCAATAGCCATCACACAGTTACACAACTGAGCACCGGTCCAACGCCTAACACTTTGCAGAGACACTGTGGTGATTCAAACAGGACTCCTGCATCTTTGCGGTCACCCTTTGATCTTGGGCTCTGCTGGGGAAGAATGCTTTATGCATCTCACAAAGAGGGTGTCCTTGGAAGGAAGCACAGGATAAAGATTCAGTGCAAATGGATATGAATTGCCTTTCAGGCTTTGCTAGTGAGGGGTGTAGCATAAATTATGCTGCAAGTGATGGGACATTCCATCAATTTCCCAATTCTGTGCTTGAAGGGCATGAATGTGAAATGATGATCCATTGAGTGAGGTCTTCCCTTCATGGTAGGGTGACCTGTGACCAATGGTTATTCATGCTGAGCACCAGCTTTGACTCTTAGGGAGTTTGAGGCATACAGAATACAAATCTGAAATGGCTCTTTGCATCAGCCCAACCCGAGGTTCCCATTGGAGTCCCAGCCTCCCACAGGACCTGTTCCTGGTATAGTGCCTGAGCTCTCCTGCTAGGAAAAGGAGGTAGGAGTGTGAGTAGGCTCTGTAGGGACTCTGGAAGGTTCTGTGCATGCCCAAGAAGCCAGGAGGGCTCAAATGAATAGACCAACTAAAGACTAGAAGCATAAGTTTTCTTCTATCTCACTGTCCGGTTCTCAAAGAAGATATTTTAGACATTTCGTGTTAAATAATTTAAGCAAGATAAGCAAATCCTCCTCTCATACCTACACATCCATTGCCCCTCACCCATCAGTCCTAGCAAATGTTCCTCTTACTGAAGTGGCAGTTAAGGCAATGTTCACTATGGTCCTAGTATCACAGTGGCAATGTCTGGTTGCCATGAAATCACCATGAATATCTCATGGAGAAAATAGTAGCAGAAGAGAATGCACGGGGATCATAAGCCCTTTAGAACAATGACCTGAAACCATGATATTTCATAGTTTCACTGCCATCTCTCTCTCCATGACTCATATGGCACACATGCCCATGGATGCTGTCTTTTCTCTTTTTTGCATGACAGCGACAAGTGTTGCCACAATGCCTTTACAACCACAGCTGCATTTGCCCTTACTAGAAAGAAGATATTATTTTTCTGTGTGGACAGATTATTTAAGCTTAAAAATGACCCCAATTTCAAATTCTAAAACCTATGTTTTGTCCTTCAAAAATAAGATGCATTCTGTCACATACTTACTGCTTAGTCAATAACAAAGTATGCTCTTCACACATAGTTCAAGTTGCTGACTGACCTCGACCTTGTGGAATGCACAGACATGCAATAATTTATTGCAAGAAATAGCTTATCTGTGCTCATCAAGTATCTTTCCTGTCTACCCTTCCTAGAAAATAAAATTCACCAACACACTGGGTATCTATTGAACAGATTCTGGTAGCTGTTCTTGTTAGTCATATCAATTTCAGAAAAACACTGCCTCATATTAGCCATGGATTTCACTAGAGCACAAGACTTTAATGCCAGCCATGGGCAACCAGGCCAAAGAGCCAGTTTTAAGATATGTCATTGTGTTGAATTAACTTCCAAAGCATAAGGACCTCTGGGTCAGAGACTAAGTCTTCCCCGTCTAGCAGAGCTCAGGGCACCTACATCATCAAAGTCAGCGATGATCTCGTTAAGGAGCCGCAGGCACTCCAGGCCCTCCTTGTTCACATCCGACTCCGTGTAGAATTCTTTGAAATCTGGGATGGAGGCAAACATGACGCAGACACAGTCGTAGGATTGGTGGTACAGCTCCTGCCCGGAGAAACAGAGATGCTAAGCTCCACAGAGCCCTTTTCAGGAGCACACTCCAAAGGCAAGGGTTCAAGCTGGGATTGCTAAAGAAACTGCCCAAGTGCCCCACTCTCCCTGCCACTAGCGGCAGGTGAAGGCATCCAGGGAGCCAGACACTGTGTCCCATGGCCGCTGCCAGGTCACAGGAGTTGGCTGCTGGTAGGAGGCGCTCTTGGGTGGCACCTCTCTGCCACCTTTACCTCAGCAGCTACAAGAGAGCAAAGTCCAGCTAAGGGAAAAGCATCCTTTGAACAACCAAAGGGAAATAAAATTTCCCAAGCTATTATATGACCCTGAAATAATGAGTCATGGCTACACTCAGAATGAGACTCTGGGGCATTTGCCTTTTTAGGTCTGAAAGCAGATAAAACTTGCCAAGTGATTTCTTTGATCAAACTAGAAAGGACTGATGGAGTCCCTCAGGCCACCTATTCATATTGAATTGCATCAGACACCCACAATCAGAAGTCAGGACACGCTTCTAAGTTCTTCATCCATGGTTATGAATCAAACTGCAAGGTGTTTCCTTTGGGATGTGACAGGTAAGACCTTAGGACTTGTGAAGCTTTCAGCAGTGGAGGCATGTGAGGTGGGCATGGTTATGGTAGAACAAATCTGCCTTCACAAGATGCCAGATTTCTGAGATGAGCGAAAATGCCAGAAGTGGGTGCTCTGTGAGTCCAGCCAAGCCAGGGAGCTGATCCTACGTGGCCATCATCAGTGATCTCTGTTCTCTGGAACACCCTGGTAGGAAGCAAGACCCCCTCCCCCTTTCCTGAGGCTGTTCTTCCTCAGGGAGCCCTCATAATGAACTCATGAGGACCATGGAAACCCCATCAAAGGCCACAACAGTTCCACTGTCTTCCACAATGGAAACAGTCAAGATGTGTTCTATTCTGTGGCCATCAGGACTGAGCTGGCTGGCCAAACCTGCATTTGCTCCCTATGCAGGATGATCTTTGTGTACATTTGGACTGCTGGTGCACATCCTGTGATCCACGTGGAAACCAAGGCTAGGTTTCAGGAACGTGACCATAGCCAGAGTGAGGGGAACTTCTTCCCTGTGAAGAGGGGGTAACCCTTGGGGCCTCTTGTAAGTGGAGTCTTGGAAAAGTACCACAAACTCCACTGACTTACCTAGTCTTAAAGCAAAAAGGCACGGCCAGTGTGGCACCGATGAATTTTCTGTGACATAAAATTGCCTGCTGTCCTCTGACAGGGGCCACAAAGAATGCATCTCCTCCCCTCACCATGGGAGGAAGGGCAGATCCTGGAAGATTCTACATGTGCTCACAGCCCCAAAAGGAACCCTGCAAGGCTGTCATCTTAATTTCATGGTCGTCAAATTAGAGTGCACCGAAGAATTACCAATGGGACTTCGAAGAAGGCAGGCACCTGCACCCTCCCACTCACCAGCTGCACCTCCTTTCCGGTGGGTACCAAGCACCTCCTTCACCTCCACAGCCTCCATGGGCTACCTGCTGTGCAGCCTCAATGATGAGAGATTAATCAGGAAGTGGGGATGCACAGAGCCACTAGAATTTGCCACTGTCTGGGGAGGAGCCAGGACACACCTCTGCCTTCTCCAGAAGGGCCTTGAGCTGCAATGCCCTTCCTTTCTGGCACACTGACCACTTGGAACATCTAGGGAAAAAGCCTGGGATGAGTTCAACCACAGATACTCTGGTTCCAGGATTCAGAGTCTCCCCAGGACTGTGACAAGTAGAGAAAACTGTGCTTTTCAGGTTATTTTGAGCCAATGAAGCTTGCAGGACCCTTCCCCATGCCTCAAATTCACAAGAGCTTTCCTTGAGTCTCTGGATTGAGTCTGGGGCAAGAGAGGACCACCAGCAGACTTGCAGATGACCCCAGCTGCCTGATAACCGCCAGAGGGTCTAGGGGTTGAGGTAAGAAGGGCAGGTAGCCAGTGGGAAGATTCTGGAATTTACGATCTCAAAATATCACTGAAACTAAAAGTGAACTCACATGTTATTCCAATTTCCGTTCATGTGTGGCTGTACAAACAAGCTCCAGGATCAGCCAGGTTGTCACAGTGCATCTGCATTTCTGTGCCCTTGTCCCTTGCAGCTTAAGTGCGGCTGGCTCCTCCTCACCCGGGATGGAAACATGCCGCACTTCTTGGCTCTCGTGTCACCCTAGGGTCACACGGACTCCTCCTCTCCATGACAAAATGTCCATCCCAGTGAGCAGCTGAGACTGCCTGGAGCTCTGTGCGTGGGAAGGAGCCTGGGTGGCTTTTACTCATTTTCCATCTTGTGATGCTCCCTTGACCTTCCCTCCTCCAGCGTGTGCTGGGGCTAAGTGGGTATCTCAGGGCATCCTTATGGACTTGCGGGAGACTACCCACTGTTTCACCCAGTCCTAGACGCATCCCTTATCCGCCCTGCACTGAAATCTGATGAGGCCCAGGGAGGCTCACTTACACATCACCATTCTCAGGCCATCTCTTGAGGTTTTCTGCTGGAATCCGTTAAGCCCTCCAGGGAGCTTTGCCAATGCAGATCTGAGATGACCAATACTAAACCCAGCAATGGCCAATCAAGCCACCTCTGCCCCCCCGATACCCCTAAAGCTGAGTTGCTCTGTCAGTCCCTGTCCTCGGCATCTCCTTGCATCAGCACCCAGCTTTCAACTACACCTGAGCTGGGGATGCTTCCTGGGCTACTCTGAAACCCACATCACAGCACACAGGTGGGGTGGGGTGATCCTGGCCCACTAAGCTAGCACTGTGGGGGAGACCTCCATTTCCAACTTCAGGATGGGAATGATTATTCTCCTGACCCCCACACCCCAACACACACACTCACTGCAGAAGACCTGAGTGGGCCAGACTTCATTTAAGCCCCCTTTTCAAGGTGTAGACAGTCTAGTTGGTGAGAGAGCAAGCACAGGTGCTAGCCACACAGTGACACCAACATTGCGTTCTCCAAGAGCAGAGATGCCCAAGGCTCCTCTTTCAGGCTGGTGGAAGCTGGAATGTTCTAGAAATGCCCAGCACTGCCACCAGGGCTGTGACTGGCACACGCTTTGCAATCAGGGCTGCATTTCCCAGTCCCCAGCTGACCTGTCTGTAGACTCCTTGTATCCTCGGGGTGTGGGCTCTCATGGTGAGCAGGAGAAGAGGTGCTGCTCCCATGCCAAGTGCCTTCCCTGGACATCTGTATCCTTGCCTTGCTATGTTTCAGCCAGGGCTCCCTCTGAATGAGGCTGCCCGAGTCCAAGTCCCACACCATCCTAACGGCCCTGGGCGTTCTGCATAGGGCTGACTGGGTGACAAAACTCAGTTTTCTCAGCCAGTGATGAACAGTAACTTTGACATCTATTCAAAGAGCTTCCCAGGAAAGCTCAGCCTGCATGCAACAGGGAGATGGCGGGTTTCTGAAACAGCAGGCTGGTGTGGGACGTACTCTGCCAAGCACATGTGCTGGCAGGGTGGGCTTCATCTGGCGTATGCAGAAACTTTAGAAAGTCCTTTTATTAGCAGTAGTATTATTTGAAAAACAGAATGAGAAGTAGGAACATTTTCTACTGCTGTTTCACTCCTCAAAGGCTTTCATCATCCAGGACTAAGAGCTGAAAATTCAACCCAGGAACCCCAATCCTGGAGCTCAGTGTTGTCTCCCAGGGTCTGCATTGGTGGGAAGCTAGGAGCAGGAGCCAGAAAAGGGAATGGAAATCAGGTACTCTGATATCAGCTGCTGGCCTCCTAACCAGCATATTAATCACTCCAGGAAGTTTTCAGGAAAGCAGATGCCCCAACGGACAGGAAGGTAGGCAGCTGTCAAGCTGGGCTCCTGTACTCCCATGTGGCCCAAGCGAGACTGTTTCATCTCCATGAAAGCTTTGTGGAACTGGCTGCTGCAGTGACTTGGCTGCCCACTCCAAAGGGAAATGCACAACTTTCATACATCAGGGGAGCAAAGAGAAGAAACATGAGCTGCCGGCAGGTTGTCAATGCAGGTCATGGCTTCCATCATACCACTCTTCCAGGATGGTTCTAGGAAACCAGGGCGTGGGCTTCCAAAGCACCCCTGGACCCATGGCATAGGCCGTGGCATAGGGAGAGGTACAGGAGGCCCTGGTGCTTCCTGGAGCCCTAACCTCTCAGATGGCAACATCCCCAATCCTGTTTATATGAGACACATGTCACTTGCCAAGTCAGAGATGAGCTTGTGTAAGCTGATCTCAGGGAGGGAAAGAAAATTCTCCTTTTGCCACATCTCATTTCTCTGCACTATTTCCAGAAGTCTGAGAAAGGCATCTCAGGAAATTATCTGGAAATGGGATTTCATGGTGCGTGCCAGACCATGAGACCATGGTCTCCACTGTCCAATGCTCTCTGCCCTGTCATCTCCACCACCCAGAGAGGAGGCGAGGGGAGCAGTCAGCATTCGCTGCCCAGCATGCTTTTTCCTCACATTCCAGACCCAGAAGAAAAATATTTACTTTGGCTTCTGGTCTCCATTCCTTCCCTGAAAAGCAGGAAGTCTTCTCCAAGAGGGTCTGACGAAGTCCTGGGGGAGTGCAGCAATTCCCAAGTTCCACCAAGATCAGGGAGTATGCTCACACGACCATGGGACTGCGTGCACACCAGCACAGCTCAGGCAGCCTCATATGGACTGCTGCACACAGCAGCAGGACCTGGGAGAAGACTGAAGCTGAGGCTCATGCCAATGAGACACCAGGCCTGGTATTCAAGTTGTGCACTCAGTCACCAGGTCCTTGGTGACCACACAGGTGGTAGAGGTTCCATGTGGGATCCAGGAATGGTTAGCTGGTGCTGAACTTGGAGACACACTGTTCTTGGTCTCTGGTGTCAGCATGCTCAGCAGTACCAGTCAGACGCCACTGGAAGGGACTCCACAAGGTCAACAGGAACAGCCGAGGCTCAGGGAAGCCTTGGGAGGAAAGGGGGTTCTGATAGTGCTCCTGTTGGAGCGGATTGCAGAGGAGATGAAGTCTTCAAAATGGTCACATAGTCCTTATCACCACTGCACGGTGGGCTGATGTCACTTGCAAGGTTAGGATGCTACTGGTGAGTTGAGGATGTGGGCTCTTCCATCTACAGACGAGCACGGTGGAGGACAGAGGCCTTGACTGCCACAGAAGTCACTTCATAGGAAGGGCAGCAGTTTGCTTTTGAACATTTCTTCAAATGCTTGACAAGAGCAGGTAGTATTTTCATAAAAAAACAAAACCCCAAACAAGATCCACCTTCACTGCAATGCACTTTGGGAGCTTCTACCTCCTCCAGCCACCAGACAAGCCTTAGTCCTTCTGGCCCAGCCCCTGTAGATGTGGCCTATGTCTGAACTCGGTGATTTCTCTATGGAGTTCATCGCTAACAGAGGCTTCCCACACCAGCTGTTTGATCCTTGGTGACCACACAGCGACTGTTCTGTGAGCAGTCTTCAGACAGCATGAAGTGCTTGCATTGAGTGCTGCCCCAGAGTTTGCTCCCAAATCAAACTCAGAAGCTACTCATGCAGCCGCCCCTGTACCACCTGCTGTCACCAAGGAGAAGTGGTGGCTGAGCCCTGGATATCATAGCCAAGGGAACCCTGAGCCCACAGGTTACGCAGAGTGAAATGATCCTTTCCAGTACGTCCTCGGTGCCACACCCCTGAAATTAGTATCCACATCCCTTGCTCTGCCCTCCTGAGTGAGGTCGGCAGCTGACAGTGCAAAACTAACCACACCTAGGAACCCCTGGATCCCAAGCAAACCCTCAATATGCCTGTTAGTGTCAGGAACAGCTTGTGAAGCCCCAAGACTGAGCTGCTGCCCCTCTTCCTGCAGGACCAGGGCTGCTCAGGTGGATGCCTGGAGGCCAGGTGTCCCCACCACTGTCTTCAGGGTCACAGCTTGGGGCTGCTGCCCCTCTCTGTTCCTGAGAAGTTCCCACACCATCCAGGCACAGAGGCAGGGCCAGAGCCAGGCTTTACCAGGTGCTTGTATTCAGCCATGCATCTTGACACCCACCACCCAAGCTGCTAGACCCCAAGAAGGCTCCCTGGGCAGTGAAGACAATGATGCTCATCAGGAGACCTTGAAGGAAACCTCACTGTGCCTTAGAAGCACCCTGGAGATGGGTCCTGGCAGGAAGGTCCTTGGCACATAGCAGGTGGCCAGCACTCATGTTCTACCACAGCCTCCGGTGCCCCAGTATCCCACCTGTGCACATGTGGGCCCTACCTGTCTCACCTGGTGACTGCCCTGAGCACACACCCCACAGAATCTGATGCAACTTGCAAGCAAGTCACCTCTTTCCTTGAACAGATAGAGACACTGAGCTTCAGGCCAGGAAAGTAACCTCTCGTGTTCATGGGCATAGACAAGGTGGAGGCTGAGACTGCAGCCTGCACTGCTTGGCTCCAGGTCCTCTCTCTTCCCAGCCCTGATGACTACCCATGAGGTCCTCCATCAGCATGTTCCCTGCTTCCTGAGTCTTGGTGAAAATCACCTAAGAACAAGTTTCAGCCACCTCTGAAGCTCCAAGGTCCTGGGCATAAGCCTTTGCATACAGTGGGTGCTCAAAAAATGCTTCTTAAAATGAAGCTTGGCTGTATACCATATGCTGTTTCTTGCACTGCAACCATATCAAAGACATTTCTTTTCACAACCCATTTCAGATGGGAATGACACTGGACTGTCTTCAACTCCAGCTAAATGCACTTTCCTGTGAGTATTCTAGGAAGTTTCCACTTCCATCCATACAGTCCAATCCAGAATCAAGGCTTCAGTATGTTCCTGTGTGGAAAACCGGAATATCCTGTCCATCCCAGCATTTGTTTGGAAGACCTCAGGTGTGGGGATGTGTGGGTGAAGGTGCTGCTAGACTGGGGCCTTTGTCACACTGGGAGAGGGATGTGGTCACTGCTGGGACATTTTTGGGATGACGGTGCCTTGTAATGCAAACAGAGAGAGAAGTTTTTGGGATGTATGAATTCTCTGCTCAAACTCTGAGAGGTGATTGTAACTCATTACTCTCAAGTGATGTCCTTGTAATCAGACAACATCATCTTGCAAACTGAAAACCGCAGGTCAGTGGTGGACACACTGAACACTCAGGTGTCTTCAAGCTGCCTCTCCCAGCTCCTGGTGATCCCTGGTCCCAGTTCCCTCCCCCAGCCCCCAGCCCTCCTGGGCTGACCTCGTTTTTCAGGCTCCGGGCCAGGAAGTGCTCAGCCACGTGGGCCGGAAGCACGTTCTCCAGCAGCACGCGGTTCAGGTTCTCCATGGTTTCTATCTCCTCCCGCTCTTTTTTGAACTTGTTCTTCCACAAGAAGTCCAACCTACAGTAATATTCATTCTGTTACAAGAGGACACAGAGGTAAAGAAACAGTAGGCATCTTGTCCTGCCAGAGAGTGGAGGCTTTAAAGAGAAAACATCAGGAACAACATAAAACCGTAAATGGAGCCCCCAACGGAAGGAAGCCCTCTGTGGCCCACAAACGCCCTTCCAATGACCTCTAAAATGGATTTGCAGAGGAAGGGAGCAGCCTCATGAGCTGGAACCCTCTATGTTGGAGGGTCACAACTCAAAGTGCCAGTAATGCTTCTTGCATAGTTATTTTAGCAAAACACGACTGGAATCGATTGTTGAAAGGCAAGGGAATAGTGGAATACAAATGGAGACTAAATGGAACATGAAAAATACACTAGCTGAGACAGCATGCAGCTTGGCGGTTTGCCTTTACAATCTGTAAACTGGCTTTCTGCTATCACAAATTGCATCATTAAGTATTCACTGTTGAACATAGACATTGTCACTTGGTTTGTGGCCCACTTAGAGAAAACTGTGGTATACAGACAAAAGCTCATTCTGGTGCCATTTAATTAAGACAGTGACTGCTCAGGAAAACAGGTATGTTCAGGCTTCATAATGGATTAGAATGCAATGTTTCTTTAACAAGCTATTCTAACATAAGAGAAACGGAGAAGCCCAGTGAATGTTGGTCTTGGCATTGTCCTGTTACTGCTACGATGTCAATAACTGAACAGCAGGGAATGCCCTGAGGGAATGTGTAACAGAAGGGCTTGAAGGATGGGGCGCCATCTGCACTCGTCATACCCTACTGACAAATACATGTTCAGAAGAGCTGTTAGCAGAGCTTCTGTTTGTTTCTGGCTTGGTTAACTACATGAACAACAGCACAAAGTACAGTAAGACACACATACACATATCACCTCTTGTCTACATACAGCACTTTCAGGAGTCTGAAACCTGAAGGAACAATGATCACTCCCTGGTTCAAAGGGAAGGATCTTTCCTCTTCTAGTGTGGCATGGGTTTTATATTGTGCTGTTAGACATTTGTAAAAGATTGTTAAAAGCATGTCTTTGTTTCTATTAGAAGTGTTCATATTAACACCAAACTTACCTCACTCTACACAGGGAGGTCATGTCATGCATGTACTCATCTCTACTCCCTCCTCTGGATATTTTAGGAACAAAACAGTAGTGTGGCAGGAATTACACTCTGAGGACAGAAGCCACCAAGGGTCAGCACTGGGCAGACACAAGGGTGTCCTGAACACCAGGCAATAAGGCAGCAAGCACCCTGTGTATGTGCTAAGGAGGTCCCAGGGACCATATGTCTGGCAGCACTGTTGCAGCCTGAGTGAGCATTTGTAAGGTTCCTAGGATGAACAATACTTGGCAACCAGCTGCTCTGGACAACAGTGACATTTGGTCAAACCATCCACCTACCTATCAGCCTGTCCATCACCTGTCCAAGGATGGCAAGCTGTTTTAGAATCCTCTCCTCTAAGGGTAAGTAGCTGTACATTCAGAAACCTGCAGGGGGCAGGTTCCACAGGAGGAGCCTGCTTCCATGCCCAAGCAATTACAGCAGGCTGAACAGCATCCCATCACAGAGAGCTCCAAGTCTTACTGAGCAGTGTCCTCTCGGAGAGACTTCTAAGTCCTAGTCCTCGGTACCCAGGAAGGGGATGTTCTTTGGAAACAGGTTCTTTACAGATACGGCTGCACTAAGGATTTGGGGCTGAGGTCTTCCTAAGCTCAAAGTGAGCCCTAATACTACTAATGTGAGTCCTCCTAAGAGAAAGGAGAGGGGATACATGACCTTGAGACACAGGGGAAAGCCCCTGAGGGACAAAGCCAGGAGCTGAGTGGCTGGCTGGGCAAGGGGGACAGTCCTGCCTGGGACTGGCATGGAGTCCCCATGCCCCGGATTGCCATCAGGCCTCCAGCTGTGTGGGAGCATTCCACAGCTACGTGCAGGTGCAGATTCCAGGGAAAGACAAGGACTCTGTCTTCCATGTCCTCCATTGGTACTTGGCCGAGAGAGCAGAGCCACCCTTGGAAGAGTCAGTTTGGGCCCCTGCAGCCCTTACCACTGAATCCTGCATGTAGCAGAGTCCCAGGGATGGTCAGGGCTCTGTCAGCTCTGAAAACAGCACGTGGGGCTTTGCCTCCTTCCCCATGGGGGAAGGATGGGCTGCTGGGCTGAGGCATAGCATGGCATGGGATTCTTGCTCGCACTATCTGAAGTCTGACCCGCTGGGAGGGCTAACCCTCTGAGCGTGCCCAAGCACAGGCATCCTCCCTGATAAAAACAGGTCTCCAGCTTGCTCAAGGTTCCAGCCACAGATGAGATCTTAGCACAGCCAGCAGCGCTGTGGCTTCCGCTCGGAAGAATTGCTTCCTCAGTGTGGCTGCTGGATGCCTGCCTCAACCATTTTGTGGTGTGTGCTCAACGCAATCAGCAATGCTTCCCATGCGTTGTTTCCAAATACATCACTGGGTTGTTGGCGTCCTAACTTCTAACAGACTTTGCCATGTAGAGCTGCCTGGCTTCTGATGAGCCCCAAGTGGTCTTGGGGCAACTGCTTTGTGGGGAGTAGAGCAGAAGACTGTCCTGAGAATCTATGCCCATGGCCTCCACTTGAAGAAAGGGCCCAGAAGGAGTCACACCACTAAATAGGATTTCTGAGGACAGGGCTGTATGATCAGTCAGCAGCATTACATGCTGCAAGGCAAACACAAACCCAGACAAGGGCACACTTTTCTTGCTGTTAAGAAACTATGGGGCAATACTTGCACAGGCTGACAAAACCACAAAATGTATTTCAAGATTAAATAAACAGGAGGCTAGCTGATACCTGTCTCTGCCATTCCCAGTGTTTGCTTCATGTGGAAAAATGAGGCCATTCTTTTCTGGTTTCTAAGTGCCTTGGGCTTGTGCTGTGCCCTTTCGTAGTAGGGGGGTGATGACTGTGACTCGTGTAACTTCGTGTGCAGGAACAGAACGCCAAGGCACACAGGTGCAGCATTAGTCACACAGCCCTTGAGAAGTGCTGTATAGAAAAACCTTCTTACCTGTCTTCCCAGGACCAGCAGAGTGACGAAAAAGATGGAGAGAGATACTGAGCCCATGGTCTTCAGGTCTTTCCAAATGCCTGGCCTGTGGGGAAATAAACCAGACAATGAAACAACACACACAGCCAACTTGTCAGTGGTGTCTACACTGTACCCAGCCAGCGTGTGCTCAAATCCACATTGCATCCAAATGAAACCAAAAAGAGTCCCTATATGGGAGCCCAGTGGGAAGAAAAGTACTTGGACATTATCCAGACTTCTGTTTGTCAAGTTGCAGCAAATACAGAGAACAGAGCAGCGCAGTGTTGGTATCCTTCCTTGTCCTTGTACTTCCGGGATCAGCCTGGGAGACTGGGTATGCAGCTTCTTCAATATTTTCATGACCATTCTCCCAAAGAAACCGCATGTCTAGAATGAACCACGTGAGGCAGCAAGACCACAGTGGGAAGTTGACTGCTGCAAGCTCCTTGCACTGTCAGTTAGGTCGCTTCGGGCTCCTCTCCCGGGCCGCGCCCACTCTCACTCACTCCTTCATGTGGTTGTATCCTACTGCCCACCTCCCCAGAGCACCAGGCACACATCAGTGACTTACCCCTGGCCCAAGCAGTCACTGCACTGGGCAGGCTCGCTGCCTTCACTGCTGTGGCATGGGCACTGATGCCAGGGGGAGCACGCTGCCTCAGCTAGCTGCCAGCCACCTCCCAGCTCTACAGGGGACCTGCAGCAGAATCGTGCTGGATACCTCTCCACGCCCTGCCCCTGCCCCGTAGCAGCATTGACCCTATTTTAAGCCCCGCCCTGGGAAAACAAGTTCAGCCTGTGTTCTGCCCTGGCCTGTGATTTCCCAAGCTCCCCTAGGGGAGTTCAATGGCTGAGGACATGAGAAGAGCCTCGCTGTAGCACTGAAGAGCTCGAGTGGGCTCTGAAGCCAGTCAGGGCCCAGTCCTGAGCCACAACACCTTGGGATACGCCTCTCCTACCTTCAGTCCTGGGCTGAATCAACACCTACATACCAAGCTGTCCTGGCCACAGCATCAAATATTCCTTCTCCGGCCCTGAGCCGGACATGAAGAAAGCTCTTCATGAGTGGCAGTCCTGATGATCTGTATGCTTGTGGCAGTCAGAGGGAGGAGGGAAGCCTGGGAGTGAGAGAAAAGCCTGAGGAGAGCGATTCCCATGGCCACCACTAGCAGCCTGAGAGACCCCAGGGCAGAGGGGACACGGGATCTTGAAGAACAAGGAAAGGCACTGCCTGCTCCCAGGAGCTGCAGGGCGTCGCCCCTCAGAGAACTCTCCAGAAGCTCTGTGCTCCTTGCTCCCTCCTGGGGCAGCTGTGGAGGGAGAATCTGACTTCTCAGATTCTGTCAGCTTCTCTCTGAGGAGGAAGAGGAACAGGGCTGCTTTCCTGTTGCACCAGCACTTGTGCTGGGACAGGAAGCTGCTCCTTTTAGGGCCTGGGAGAGTTGTGTCCGACAGCACAGCTGGGACACCTGGGAAGAGGAGGTGTTTGGAAGCAATGCTGGCACAGATTTGGGTGTGGTAGTTGGGATGCCATGTGCTGTGCCTGAAACCCATAGTGGGGTGGCGGGGCTTGAGTTCTCTCTGCTCCCAACTCCAGCTGTTCTGTACTGCTATCCTGGGAGGAAGAAGATGAACTCAACTAGTTGGATATCTGCCATCCACAGGGGAGGCCCAGACTGAGTACCCAGGTCCTGGCATTAGCCCAGCCCAGCCTTAGTTGCTGTAGGCATTTGGGGGAGATACCTGTCTGTCTAGTTTCTCTCTGTCATCTCTCCCTCTCTGCCATTCAAATAAATAAAATTTAAAAAAATGAAAACAATGCTCACTGCAACCAGCTTTAAAGTAATTTGTCCTGTACAGGTGATATAATGCAAGCAGCATAACGCTGGCACAGGTTGGCTCACAGTGCTCCCTGACCATCCCAAACCAAGTGGCCAAAGAAGGCAGCTACAACATCCACTTCTCTCACACCAACCCCCAAACACCTTAACCAAGGGTAAAACATGAACGCCCGGGGTTATGACCTTACAGCAGCTTTTTCTGTGCACCAATTCAGACCTCAAGTGCTCCTTGTGTCCCTAGGGAAGGATGTCCCAGGAGTACAGAGTCAGTTCAGGTCCCTCTCCTTGGCAAAGAGGTGGAGGTCAGCCTCTCTTGTATGATTTGTGGCCTGGCTTTTAGTCAGTTGCGGAGAACGTGCATTGCAGCAACCCACTGGGAGGAATCTTTAAGGATGTCATGTCCTCAGGTGGGGAAGACACAGCTGCCATGGCTGAGAAACGTTCCAACTTGGTGATTTCTAACACAAAGTGACTGCACTTTTCTTTCATATCCAATAATTAAACTCTGGAGACTTTAACACTCTGTCATACTTGTAGCCACACACTACTTGGCAACTGTTCCTCTGCCTGAAGCTATTCTGGCCTCAAGTTTCCAGAGCTCAAAAGAGCAAAATGACCAGACACATGAGATGTGAGAGCTGGAGGACTTCCTTGGTCTCTACCCCAATAACAAATAGCTCAGGTGAAGTACCAAGGGCATGTTCACTATTGTCAGGAGAGAAAGCAGTCCAGTAGATATCTGTGGGGCTGCACAGACCTGGCAGCATAGATTGCAAAGCTGATATTCTCAAGAATATGTTCTATGTTTCTGCGGCACAGGCTGAGAAGTGTCACCTGTTCTCCACTTCTAAATCCAACAAAATGTCACCTGAATCCATTCTCTTCATGCAGATGTGTCCAAACCACAGGGTATCTTTTGTTTGAAATTAGAGAAGTGAATCACTAACAATTGAATGTAAATCACCCCGAGGCTCCTTGCCTTCTGCTTAAAGGTTGGCACTGCATGTTTTCTTCCTCCCGTTTCCCTGCTCTTGGGAGCTGTATGTAGAGACACTAAGTTTGAAAGCAGTTTTATTAAATTGTTTCAGCATGAACTAGAAGATACTACTGGCTTGAATGCAAATCTGGAACAAATCTGGAACAAATCTGGAATACACTTTAAAATAGGGGACCTTAAGACATCACAGGTGCTGAGAAGAACCACTCAACACCTGTCCCAGGGTGAGACATGCAGCTCTCCCTGCCCTTGCCCCAAGTATGATGAATCCTGCAGTTCTCAAGATTTCCTGTTAGTCTTCCACCCATTGGTCCCAAGTAGAAACACTGCCAACATGCAGCAACATGCATCACAATATCTAGAAGTCTGACTAGTTGAGATTGCCATAACACACAAGAAGAGAGGAGAAGAAAAATCTCCCATGGAAGCTGCTCGACCTATAGCTTTCCACAGCTTTCATTTGAGCATTTCTGCATCTCTGCAGTCTTAGCGGGGGCTGGTGTGAAGGTTGGGGAGGCAAAACAATATAATCATATCCACCAACTGCAGGTCTGGACACGACTGCTGCTTACTGCTGTCAGCATGCTGCCCACAAATCCACTACCTAGGCTACATTTCCAACACAAACGGTTGCTCCCTGTCAGCCACTTGGAGCGCTCCATCCTCCAGGCTTCTCTAGAGCAAAAGTACATTTTTGAGCCCTCAGGTGGGCTCCTCCAATGGCTGGGTGCACATGAAAATGTGATACCCACCCCTTGAGACTTTCCATGTGTGCCAAGATGAGAATCTCACAGGAAAAACCTGATTCTATCTTGCAGACCCCATAGCCAGCCTGTCGGGGAGAAGAAGTGCCCTCAAGACAAAGCAGCTTCTGGCATTTCCAGCTTTTGGGAATATCACTCGGAGCGTGACCCCTGTGAACAGCTCTCCCCAGCACTGGGGAGACCAACAGTGCTCTGCGTGGGAACTAGAATGGTTACTGCTCAGCACAGCAACACATCACATGCACAGACAACAGGGAGGCTCATTTGAAGAACCTGAGAATCCAGAAACATCTTGCTCACTTCATACCTTTCCAGGGAGGTTCCCTCCCTGGGAGTCACTTGGTTAGAATCAGCACAGCAGGTACTGTCCAGTACTGGGATGCTGCTGACCTCCACTCTCATTTGTAATGATACACTGAAGGCAAGGTGTGATGCTACCTCTGAGTAATATTCATGTTTTAGTGGACGAGTGCATGTGGGAGTGTTTTGTCAGTTCACACAGGGATTGGTTCTGCAAGAGCCAGGACCTCCCAGCCAAGATTGGGAACTGGGCAAGAGGCACCCTTTCCTGGAGAGAACGCATCTTTGGTAGTGGACATCAAGGCAAGACATTGAGGCTGGCTAAGCCAATGCTCCAGGCTCCGGGGCATTATAAAGACAAACCAAGGGAACAGCTACACAGGCTCTGAATAAAACAAAATGGATCTGAAAGTTAAAACTGCCTTTGCTCAAGTTCATGTCCACTATTCCGCTGCTGGGGCGCTACTCACAGCTTGCAGGGTTCTTAACGCTTCACTTGGGTCCCGAGAAGTAATTCACTCCCCATCAGAAACTCACTAATCTGATTTCCTTTTTGGCTTTGGGTACGCTCCATATTCTGGCGCTTTAAATTAAATCAAGGGAAATTTAGTGGCATCTTGGGCTCTGTGTGAAAATCAGTAATCCTGCATTTATTTTGGAATGCAAGACAGCCTCTCTTAATGCAGCAGGGAAATATGTAAGCATGCCTGGCAGATGACTTTGAGAATTTATTGGAAAATTAACTCTTGATTTCATTCTTGTCTTGGCAAGGGAGTCATAACATTTCTTGAATACAGTTATATGCTTTTGTAACTCCATCACCTCAAGCTTGATTACAGATGAGCAGGGTTTCATGGTGTAGGGGATGACGGGAATTAAATCAGGCAAGGCGAATGCACTGCAGTTGTGGTTCTGAGAGTATTGTCACTGGCAGGAATTTCCACAGCCAGATGACAACTGTTCCGCACACCAAGAAGTGGCCACGTGCTGCTCACATCACCATCTCCCAGAGCAATGCATGCACAAACAAGTTCAGAGCTCTTGTTTTTGCAAAACGAATTGCAGAAATAATAAGAAGAAGAATGTCAAGGACTCACAGAGAATACTTCAAAGCCTGGTGGACCCAGAAAACAAACCTAAGACTTAACAGATAATATTGTTTTGCTAGTAAAGTGAAAACAGAGAATCCTGTAATGATTAAAGCAATAACCAGGAGTAGAAAAATCAAGACAAGTGTATGGAAGTGGTGCAGTACCAGGAAAGCTCTCTCCAACCCAAGTAAGGGGACCCCAGAGGCCAGCTTATGTCCAGTCTTGCTCAAGGTGGAGTGAGTTAACACCATCCTATTTCCAGCACTGATAATTCCCACTCCCCAACAACATTACTTTGGGACATTTTTAATGTGAATTTTTACATTGTCATTGCTAGACTAACCACTGACTCCCCAGCACGCCTGTTCTCAACGAGGGCTGCTCTCCTTTCCTGGGTCCACTGGAGCATCTGGGGACATTTTTTGGTTCTTGTGAGTTGGCAACTAGTGAGTGGAGTCAGATGTCACGGAATACCATGCAGTGTACAGGACAGTCTACAATGAACAATTACTCCATCTACAATGTGCTGGTCTAAGAAGTCTAGATTATGTTTATCAATTTGGGAAAGAGTATTACCACAAATCCTGTCTCTAAGCCACTTGGCATCTTCTGAGTGCATCTGGTGACATGTAATCTAGGTGACTTATAATTGGGCGAACACCTTCATTTTTGTGAACCACCCCTTCAGTGACCACGCCAATGATATTAACTCAACACACACCTTATCAACATCCCACAGGAGAACTAAAGCAGGTGGAGGAAGCAGCTTACCTCTCAAACAAGACCTGGCTGTAGTCATCCAGGACGTGGGCATGGGTGTGGAGCAGCAGGATGTTGTAGAGCACCAAGGCCACCATCATGATCAACATTTTCAACTCATAATTTATCCGCAGGAAAACGGAGCAGGCTATCAAGCCCAGAATGCAGCTGTAGATAAAGTACTGGCACAAAGAAATCAGGCAAATACTTAGGCCCTCGTTGGGAACTTCCAGAACTTTCATCTCTGTTTAGAACCATGGGCTACCTCTGGGCTCTCCCAGACAGGGTGTAAGGTGGCTGTGACCAAGCGTCAGCAGATGCTAGTTTTTCCACTTGGGTTCAGTGGCAAATACGTGTACAGTACACATTGGCTACACTGGAACTGAAGGACAGTGTCTGATCCATGGCTCTGTGATCCAGCCTGGCAGCATGAGTGAAGCCACGTGAGGGTGCTGCAAACACTTTAAAAACAGGAAAAAACAACCCTGAAACTTATTTTAAGGACATGTCACCATAATGCTGTCATTTAGTTCTTGAAAAACAGTATAATCTCATATACATTCATGGGATTTAGGAAAAATTACAGTATGTGGATTTTTTGTTTTTGCTTTTCACTTCTTTAATTCATTAGGAAGAGATGCATTATTACAGGTATTGCTGCCAAAGAAGAAGAAAGTGTGGATATTTTATTCAAAGAGAAATCGTGTTACAATGTCCATCTGAAACAGGATTTAAGCACAAAGTTTTGGTCAGGGGAGGCATCAATGCTAGAGGCTGGACAGATGCCGCACTTAATCGAGAAAACCATGTGTGAGCAGCAGGTGGACTTCGTCTCCAGACAGCTGTGGGCACATCTGCTGTGCTAACGTTCTTCTCATGATTCACTACCAGATGGGGTGACACAGGCCGTGGACAGCCTTCAATCCAGCTTCAGTCACATGCCAGGTTGAGAAACTCTGGCCAGTTCCTTAAGCTGCCCATAGTGTGTGTGCTTATTTGTGAAATCATGGCCATAGCACCATGCTTGTACCTCACTGAGCAGAACGTTGACAAGAAATGAGGATCACAGTCAGAGTCCCGTAAGCCAGCAGGGACTCAGTGACTGCAGTAACTGCTTGTCTCAGAAAGCCTCCTTGTATTTGCTACAACATGGGGTTCTTTGTAAAACAAGGGCTTTGTTACTATCTTAACATTCCTGGAAGAGACACAGCATGCAATAACATTTCAGACTTTTAATAAAAGAGAGATCTGATTGATGTGGGATAAACTCTGTCTTTACAAGTAACCCCAATGTGGGCTCCTCAATTTCAGTTTCATCATAATCCAATGAGCCATGTGTGAATCGCTTCTTCGTGTCATCGCAGCTGCTCCTTGCACTTCCTCAGCTGAGGTCCTCTGCGCTAACCTGTGTACAAGGCTCCTGATACTCTTCTCTCCAATTCTGTTCTTGAGAAAGAAAGAGAAGTTCCAAACTGCTGCAGTGGTCACACAACAAGCTTCCTCCTTATCAGCGGCACCCTAAGGGGCCAGCACTGTGACAGTGAGTTAAGCCTCCGACTACAGCACTGGTATATCATATGGGTGATGGTTAGAGTACCAGCTGCTCTACTGCCAACCCAGCTCCCTTCCAACTTTGGATCCTCACCCTCTCTTGCAATGACCATCAGGGTCGCTCCAGAGGCCCCCCCATCCCCCGCTGCCACACGAATAGAGAACAACAAGGAAAGCTTAGAATCAGACAGGAAACGGTCAGTGTGGATTCACTTATACCTTACTAGATGTGACACAAAGATTAGTTACTTCTCGCTAGGGTATTGAAGATTTCTCCGCACACCCCTCCTAAAACTGTTCTGCACCTAAACTGTTGACATATGTCTTGTTAGAGTTAAAAGCCAGTCTAGACTACCCGAGAAAAAGCCAGGTTCAGCAAAATTATGCTTCAACACTATAAAATGCTAAATATTATAATGAAAATAGACACAAGACAGCTGAATAGCAATCTATAGCCATTTTCAGGTGTATAGAACCCGGCTGCTAAACTAAACTAAAACTGCAATGTCAATGAAGGAGTCGCAGGATGTGTTAAAGAACTTGCATTTTTTTTTAAACATGTTGGTTACTCATTACTATGTCAATTAATTCCATAATGTTATAAATTGTTGCTGATGTTATGTTGGGGCTTTTAATTGATTGGGATGATACTCTGCTGGCTCTGTCTTCAGACCAGAGAGGGTCTCCCCAACAAGCCATTGAACTTATCTGGACAATAAGATGCTGGACTCTATGTTTGGTATATGCTTGCAATGAGGGAATCTCAACTGAACTTGAACGGTGGTTATGCAACAAGGTGGAGGAATCCACCATGGGGGGAGGGTTTGGGCAGGGGGGGAATCCCAGTACCTATGAAACTGTGTCACATAATGCAATGTAATTAATAATAATAAAAAACATTAGAAAACAAAACAAGCAAAAGAAAAAAACTTTTAGAAAAAGGATTAACATGGTGAGGACCTAGGCAAAACACCAGGGAAGTAAAATAAGAATCATAAAGAAATGTAGTTTATTGCCATAGCTGAGAGTTTAAACATTACAAGGGAATTTTGAAAGTATGCATGTTGAACTAACAATGTCACCTCTCAGAGCTGAGATGTTAACTAACTAGTACTGTAGCATGCCACTTTTAGATGAACTATTCAGGAAATTAAATGGAGATGATAAAAATCTACCATTAGCATAAATAATTCATGGAAGAAAGAAGTTATACAGGAAATAATTTAGCTATTTTCACTTACATTCTTATGTAATTTCAATCTAGGTCCTCTGTGATAATGTCTAAATGAGATGGATTAGGGACAATCCTTTGAGGATAGAATCACTAGGCAGCATTTGTAATCAAACAAGGGGCAGAAACAGATACGGACTCTGTGGTCACAGCTTTTAGGGGATAACTACTCCTAAATTACTGGAACAGTTAGAGAAATCTATAAGCAATAAGTCCAGAAATTCAGGGGAATGTCACTGAATGGCCATCGGCTGGAATCACCAGAAACTGTGCCTGATTAGAGAATTATAGTGAGCACCATCTGTAAAAGCAGCCAGTGGCCTGGCAGTGTGAGATGCCAGCGAGCCAGGTTGACACCTGTCAA